>NC_090188.1:38743991-39943991 GCF_024679245.1 Pseudorasbora parva | reverse complement strand
AGGGTCCAGGTCTGCCCACGCCAGAGGGTCCAGGTCTGTCCACGCCAGAGGGTCCAGGTCTGCCCACGCCTCAGGGTTCAGGTTCGCCTACACCAGAGGGTCCAAGTCTGTCCACACCTCAGGGTTCAGGTTCGCCCCCGCCTCAGGGTTCAGGTTCGCCCCCGCCTCAGGGTTCAGGTTCGCCCACGCCAGAGGGTCCAGGTCTGTGCACGCCAGAGGGTCCAGGTCTGTCCACGCCAGAGGGTCCAGGTCTGTCCACGCCAGAGGGTCCAGTTCTGTGCACGCCAGAGAGTCCAGGTCTGTGCACGCCAGAGGGTCCAGGTCTGTGCACGCCAGAGGGTCCAGGTCTGTCCACGCCAGAGGGTCCAGGTCTGTCCCCGCCAGAGGGTCCAGGTCTGTCCACGCCAGAGGGTCCAAGTCTGTCCATGCCTCAGGGTTCAGGTTCGCCCCCACCTCAGGGTTCAGGTTCGCCCACGCCAGAGGGTCCAGGTCTGTCCACGCCAGAGGGTCCAGGTCTGTCCACGCCTCAGGGTTCAGGTTCGCCCACGCCTCAGGGTTCAAGTCTGTCCACGGCAGAGGGTCCAGGTCTGTCCACGGCAGAGGGTCCAGGTCTGTCCAGGCCAGAGGGTCCAGGTCTGTCCATGCCAGAGGGTCCAGGTCTGTCCACGGCAGAGGGTCCAGGTCTGTCCAGGCCAGAGGGTCCAGGTCTGTCCAGGCCAGAGGGTCCAGGTTTGTCCAGGCCTGAGGGTCCAAGTCTGTCCACGCCTGAAGGTCCAAGTCTGTCCACGCCTGAAGGTCCAAGTCTGTCCACGCCTGAGGGTCCAAGTCTGTCCATGCAAAAGGGTCCAAGTCTGTCCATGCCAGACGGTCCAAGTCTGTCCACGCCTCAGGGTTCAGATTCGCCCATGCCTCAGGATTCAGGTTCCCCCACACCAGAGGGTTCAAGTATCTCCACACCAGAGGGTCCAAGTCTGTCCACGCCTCAGAGTTCAGGTTCGCCCACGCCTCAGGGTTCAGGTTCGCCCACGCCAGAGGGTCCAGGTCTGTCCACGCCAGAGGGTCCAGGTCTGTCCACGCCAGAGGGTCCAGGTCTGTCCACGCCAGAGGGTCCAGGTCTGTCCAGGCCAGAGGGTCCAGGTCTGTCCAGGCCAGAGGGTCCAGGTCTGTCCACGCCTGAAGGTCCAAGTCTGTCCACGCCTGAAGGTCCAAGTCTGTCCACGCCTAAGGGTCCAAGTCTGTCCACGCCTGAGGGTCCATGTCTGTCCATGCAAAAGGGTCCAAGTCTGTCCATGCCAGACGGTCCAAGTCTGTCCACACCTCAGGGTTCAGATTCGCCCATGCCTCAGGGTTCAGGTTCCCCCACACCAGAGGGTTCAAGTATCTCCACACCACAGGGTCCAAGTCTGTCCACGCCTCAGAGTTCAGGTTCGCCCATGCCTCAGGGTTCAGGTTCGCCCACGCCAGAGGGTCCAGATCTGTCCACACCAGAGGGTCTAGGTCTGTCCATGCCAGAGGGTCCAGGTCTGTCCACGCCAGAGGGTCCAGGTCTGTCCACGGCAGAGGGTCCAGGTCTGTCCACGGCAGAGGGTCCAGGTCTGTCCACGCCAGAGGGTCCAGGTCTGTCCAGGCCAGAGGGTCCAGGTCTGTCCACGCCTGAAGGTCCAAGTCTGTCCACGCCTGAAGGTCCAAGTCTGTCCACGCCTGAGGGTCCAAGTCTGTCCACGCCTGAGGGTCCAAGTCTGTCCACGCCTGAGGGTCCAAGTCTGTCCATGCAAAAGGGTCCAAGTCTGTCCATGCCAGACGGTCCAAGTCTGTCCACGCCTCAGGGTTCAGATTCACCCATGCCTCAGGGTTCAGGTTCCCCCACACCAGAGGGTTCAAGTATCTCCACACCAGAGGGTCCAAGTCTGTCCATGCCTCAGGGTTCAGGTTCGCCCACGCCTCAGGGTTCAGGTTCGCCCACGCCAGAGGGTCCAGATCTGTCCACGCCAGAGGGTCCAGGTCTGTCCACACCAGAGGGTCCAGGTCTGTCCACGCCAGAGGGTCCAGGTCTGTCCACGCCAGAGGGTCCAGGTCTGTCCACGCCAGAGGGTCCAGGTCTGTCCACGCCAGAGGGTCCAGGTCTGTCCACGCCAGAGGGTCCAGGTCTGTCCACGCCAGAGGGTCCAGGTCTGTCCACACCAGAGGGTCCAGGTCTGTCCACGCCACAGGGTCTCAGCCAGGGTCCAGGTGCCTTGGCATGGGCCTGAACCACCATTCCTCCCCCAAATCTGCCCCCCAAGACTCTTATTGATGTTTTAATTATGTATGGGTGTCAAGGGCCACCCATAGAGGGTGGGGGATCTGTCACAGGGTGTTGTGGTGTAATTTCATGTTTTTAGGTTTTCATGTTCACTGTCATGGTTTGTCTTGCACTTTCTGGTCTTGTCAGGTGTTCCCTTGTCATGTGACTCTATGCCCTCATGTGTTGCTGCCTCATGTTCCTGTGTCATGTTGTCATTGGTTTATGGGTTGATCATTGTTTACAGGTGTCCCTTGTCTTGTCATTAGCCCTTGTGTATTTAAGCCCTCAAGTGTGCCATATATCTGTGTCAGTTATTGCATGTGTAACCCGCTGTCGGTGAGTGTTAGTTTATGTCAAGTCACCTTTAGTCTAGTCTTTTGTTCGTTTTGCCAAGTCTTTGTTTTGATTTTGATTTGAAGTGTTCAATAAAACTGCACTTGGGTTCTCAACCTCGCCTCCAGTGGATCTAATGTTACATATATATATAAATATACTATGACTGCCATCACAGTTTCTGTGTTAATCATAAGTCTTATTAAGGATAACATTAGGAATATCTATTGGTCATTCATTTCTGTGCATATGCAAAAATAACTGAGTGCCACAAAACTGTCACATATGGTTGCAAGGATACACCAGAAAAATGTATTGGACCCGTTTGAATTCTGCACTGAATGCTGTGTTTAAAAGCGATATGGAGGAGAAATGGTTAGAGATTAGGAGGAAACTGTGGCTCTACCGAGCTCAATGGCTCTGACATAAACTAAATGCTAATGATATTTAAAAAACAAAAAAAGATAAGGAGCTGTTTGACATGTCCCGCCCTGTCTTGTTTCAGTGGAAATGTCAACACATTGCGATATGGAGGAGATTAGAATCATATTTGATGTTTTCTGGTGTCAACACATTAAATAATGCAACGCACTTCAGTGGGACTTTAAATGAACGGCCAAAATGCATTATAAGTTCATTTTTAGTTGAAAATGGTGTCGTGTAAAAAGCCCCTAAAACACATAGCAAACCCACCCTAAACAAAAACCAACACAGAAAACAGAAACACAAGACATTTGTATTTACTAATGTCAACACATGTTAATAAAACCTGCAACAAATGTGTTGTTAATTTCTTTGTATATTGAATTAATGGGATTTTATTGTAAAGTAAAAAACTGCTTTTTTCAGACTCTATTTGTACAAAGTCGCCCCATAAAGAGTTTTAAACAGATGAATTGTATGATTCTAAAATCAAAATAAATTGCACATGGTGAGTTAGAGAAAAAGAGGAGGTGTATAGTAAAATAACTCTGAGGAATAAGCCAATGGTTCTCAACAAGTGCAGTCCAAATGAATTCCCCCATGAATCAATCAAATCAGCACCAATTATGAGTTTGGGTGTCTGGTGGGGTCAGAGGAAGGCTTGTTACCATGAACCTGTAATCATGCTTTGACTACTAAACAGCCCTGTTGTGAGAGGCTGTGACAGATGAGAGCGTCTAATTACCTATGCGATTTGTCGGTTCAGTTATTCTGAAAGAACTACAAAAGATTACAAATACTGCACATGTCAGGATTATTCTGACAATCACAATATGGTAACGACAGAGATTAAATTATTGACTCAGTGTTTAAAAACATGTGTGAGTGTGTAGGGGTGGGTGATATGACCAAAATCTTACATCACGACAAGTAATTTAATTTAACAACAACGATAGTTATTTTTGCTTTTTAATAAGGTTTTTATGATATCAAAATTAATTCTTGTAACCATTTTCAATATTACACAAACAAAAACTACAACAGAACAAAGACACAAATGTAGTAGACCTACCTGAAATATAAAAAAACTACACAATTTATATAAAGTAATCAAATGTATAAAAACATAGCATGTGTTATGTCTACATTTATTTTATTAAAGCTTCGAAAGTGATTCAGTGAAGAGCAGTGAGAGATTTTCTCTCTTGTTGTCTGATTATCATTGATGACAGACGGCAGCAGTAATATTAGGCTGCTGTCACTTTAAGAGTGAAGGCACAGATCCAATGCACTGATACAAACGGGTTTACTTTCTCAACTGTTTACCTTACCCTTAAAGGGATAGTTCACCCAAAAAGGAAAATAAGCCCATCCTAGTTGTATATGACATTCTTCTTTCAGACAAACACAATCTGAGATATATTAAAAAAAAGTCATGGCTCGTCCAGAATTTATAATGGCAGTGAATGGTTGTGTCGTTTCTGAAGTCCATAAAAGCGCATCTATCTATCATAACAGATAGATGTTTGTGGTTGTCTTTGACGTATTTTTTGTTTAATGATGCCCCAAATGTTCTCTACAGGTGAAGATCAGGTTAGTTCAGCACCCGACTCTTCTACGATGAAGCCCTGCTGTTGTAATAACTGCAGTGTGTGGTTTTGCATCGTCCTGCTGAAATACACAAGGCCTTTCCTGAAATAGACTTCATCTGGAGGGGAGCATATGTTGCTCTAAAACCTTTATATATCTTTTAGCATTCATAATGCCTTCCAAAACATGCAAACTGCCCATACCATGCACTTACGCTCCCCATACCATCATAGATGCTGGCTTTTGAACCGAATGCTGATAACACACTGGAAGGTCTCCCTCCTCTTCAGCCCGGAGGACATGATATCCTTCAAGAATGTCAAATTTGGACTCGTCTGGCCATAGGACAGTTTTCCACTTTGAAACAATCCACCTTAAATGAGCCACAGGACACGACAGAGCTTCTGGACCATGTTCACACATGCCCTCCTTTTGGCATGATAGAGCTTTAGTTGGTATCTGCAGATGTTACGGTGGATGTGTTTATGGACAGTGGTTTCTGAAAGTATTCTTGGGCCCGTAATGTAGTAATTAGTAATATAATGTCATTGACACAATCAGGGCGATGAGTGATGCAGTCCCGTCTGAGGGCCTGAAGATCACGGGCATCCAGTAAAGGTCTTCAGCCTTGTCTCTTAAACACCGAGATTTCTGCAGTTTCTCTCAATCGTTTGATGATGTTATGCTCTGTAGATGATGAGATTTCCAAAGCCTTTGCAATTTGACGTTGAGGAACATTGTTTTTAAAGTATTCCACAATCTTTTTATGCACTCTTTCACAGATTTCGCAGCCTCTGGCCATCTTTACTTCCGAGAGACTCATCTCTTTTATAGCTAACCGTGTTACAGACCTGATATCAATTAATTAGATGCAAAATGTTCTCCATGTAGCTGAATCAAAATGTTCTTGCTTTTTCAGCTATTTGTTGCCCCTGTGCCAACTTTTATGAGACCTGACAAAAAAAAATACACAAAAAAGCAATAAAATATCATAGATCAGTATATTCCAGAGACACACAATTAGATCAATTCACCTCCAAACTAAATCTCACAAATGTTAATATTCAGATGAAATGAGAAAATAAAAAAAAATGGAATAGCTATTCCTCAAAAGGGCAGAGATGAGTTCAAATCATGTATGATCAGGAGAATAAATTCATCTTACCTCGATTTACTCTACTGTACTTCAGAGTGTTTTACTGAGTGGATAATACGACAGTCACCAAACACTCAGAATAACATTCATTCTTTTTATATTAATAATTCATTCATAATCTGATCATTTGTCATCGGCAGTGATTAAAACTATGTTCCAAATACAGCAAAATTTAATTGTAAATTTAACCTATAAAAGGCACTATAGCAATAAAACCTAATTTATCTGCTTTTCATTTATTATAAGACTATATTTGCAGAAGACTATGCCAAGTTTGTACAATAAAATGCAAAATTAACATAAATGCCAAAAATTATAAATGCACAATATGCACATAAAAGGCAAAAATTATAAATCCACAGTAAAATGCACATAAATCCACAAAATGAACACAAATTGCAAAAAGTATAAAAGCACAATAAATTGCACAAAAATTAGCTAAATTAAAATAAATGCAAAAATGTTTAAATGCACAATAAAATTCACAAAATTAACATAAATGCACAATTAAATGCATGATAAGCGGAACATAAATGTACAAAATTACTATAAATGCAAAAAATTATACACGCACAATAAATGCACTTGCATGCACAGAATTTCTAGAAATGATATTTATGTTAATAAAATGTGCAATAAAATGCAAAAAAGTTAATTTGTACAATAAAATGTACAAAACATTTGCAAAATTATTATAAATGCCAAAAATTATAAACGCACAATAAAATGCACATAAATGCACAAAATTAACATGAATGGCATTTATGTTAAAAAAGCACAATAAAATGCAAAACAAAATTATTAATTTAATTTTAACAATAAAATGCACATTACAAACATTTGCAAAATGTATATAAATGCCAAAAATTATAAATGCACATAAATAAAATGCCATTTCTCTTCATGCAAGTGCAGTAATGTATCGTTCCTTTTTATTTACACAAGACATAAATCAATAACCAATAAATCAATAACCAATAAATCAAAAAACAGTTATAATTAGAGTATGTCTAGAAAACATTTGACATCTTAGCTAGAAAACCATTTCAGTTTTAAACTTCACAGACATCAGCTGAAATATGTCTATCTTTCATTGATCGGACCGTTATGTTTGTCATCAGAATATTTGCTCCGTTCTCAGCCTCAAAGGACTTCCGATCATGACAGCGATCGCTTTGAGAAAGCACCTCCGTTATATCGTGTATGGGACATCATAATAATAATCCCTGTGATTTTTCACGAGCATGCAGTGACAGGACGTCTGGTGCCCACCGTGAGCCCAAACACAAGCGCTTGTTTAATTGTGGCACATCTCTAAACACCTCACTAACTCATTACCGCCCGCAACCCAGACTTTACCCACAATCCATCTCCGCAGTGAGGACAGCGCACATCATGCGGGCAGCCTCTGAGAAAGAGCTTTATAATTGTAATCATATATGTAGAGGCGCTGCATTTGTGCCATACTGTACGATTAGCAAGACAAATAAGTAATAATTTGCTAATGACAACATTATGTTGAGTCAGTTTAGGGGCAATTAAAGTGAGTGATATTTACATATGCCTAATGAATCAGTGTGCAGTGGCAGCTTCGGGAAGCCTCATGAATATTCATCCCTGCATGCGCCGGCCCCGCCGCAGTTTATAAACTGAATTATGGTTGATTTGCCCTTTTAAAAAATGAACATGGGCGCATCTCCCACAAGGAGCGAATGAACAATAAAGGCTGATTATAAAAATGTTTTAGTGGTAAACCGCCGGTGAGGAGACCAAAGGCTCGTTTTTATAGACTTCCCAACAACAACAAGAAGAAGAGAGTGAATAAATAAAAGCCATGCGCGCGGGTTCGGTTCGAAGCACTGGAGCAATCTGTGTTTTCCCGCCCCTGTTCAACCGCTTGGCATCCATTAGTGAGGTCAACTATATCAGCGAGAGCAATCAGCTCAAACAGCCTCAATTTGTCATTTTTCATCGAGCGCCTGGTCTTCAGCAGGTGCGGTGTTGTTTGATATCCATACGCTGGGTGGTTTTGAGATGCAAAGCAAGCGGGGAGACGCAGCTTTCAATCGTCTGATTCTTCCCTGCAAGTTCAGCATTGGCTAATTGCTCTCTATTAATTGCAAGATGTGCGTTTTGAGTTGGGAAATGCCATTCCCCGGCGGGTAGATTATTAATTGTAAATGCCAACATCTGCCGTCATGAAAGTGACGCGATCCTGCCCACTCTGAACTTTTGACCCTGATCAACAAGCCGCTGACGGGATCAGACTGTGTTTGTTAAATGTGGGAACACTTTATTTTAGGATTCTCAATACACTTCAAACTATTCTGGGTTGAAAACAACCTAAGTTGGGTTGAAAAAAGACAAAACCAGTTGAGTTGTTTAAACCCAGCAGTTGGGTTATTTTA
This sequence comes from Pseudorasbora parva, assembly GCF_024679245.1. NCBI lineage: Eukaryota > Metazoa > Chordata > Actinopteri > Cypriniformes > Gobionidae > Pseudorasbora > Pseudorasbora parva. The sequence goes on along the minus strand of NC_090188.1, from coordinate 39,935,797 downwards.
AACCAGGAATGGGTTGTTTTAAATCAGCAGTTGGGTTGTTTTAACCCAGCTGTTAGGTTGTTTTAACCCAGTGGTTAGGTTGTTTTAATCCAGCTGTTAGGTTGTTTTAACCCAGTGGTTAGGTTGTTTTAATCCAGCTGTTAGGTTGTTTTAACCCAGTGGTTAGGTTGTTTTAACCCAGCTGTTAGGTTGTTTTAACTCAGTAGTTAGGTTGTTTTAACCCAGTGGTTGGGTTGTTTTAAAACAGGAATGTGTTGTTTTAACTCAGCGGTTGGGTTGTTTAAACCCAGAGGTTAGGTTGTTTTAACCCAGAGCTTAGGTTGTTTTAACCCAGCGAATGGCTTGTTTTAACCCAGCAGTTAGAATGTTTTAACCCAGTGAATAGGTTGTTTTTAACCCAGCAGTTTTGTTGTTTTTAACCCAGCAGTTGGGTTGTTTTAACCCAGCGGTTAGGTCGTTTTAACCCAGTGAATAGTTTGTTTTAACCCAGTGGTTGGTTGGGTTGTTTTATATGCATATTTATTGGTACTAATAAAACACTTATTAATGCATGACGTTATTCTACATCCCTTAATCCAACCAATACCTAAACTTATCAACTACCTTACTAACTACAACCCGAATACCGAAGATTTTGGGATGTATTTAAACAAAAACGAAAACTAAAAGACTTTCAAATCACGTGAGACCTTTACAGTTTTTTTCAGTCGCTTTGGTACATTTCTCAGATCAGAAATGAAATTCTCAAAACTACCTGTTCAATTCTCACATCATTGTGTCACTTGTGCACGTTTCTCATTTCTTTGAACAAGTTGCAAAGGCTTTGGTACATCCATGCCAATGATTATGTCCAATTCTCTGATGTTTCCTACATTATCAGTTGCTTATGTCATGTTGATCAATTTTATATTGGGTCTCTGTTGAATAGTCTCATCCCCACAACAATTAGGCACCAGCTCATAGCATAAGTCTTTACATGCAAAATGGTTGAACAAGTTATCATAATATGTCAAGCATATTTCTATACTTTCTATATTTCCATTTTTTCTAAATCTGTCCTGAATTGGTAAATTGCTCCCAGGTGAATCTTGACTTTCTCTAACGAAGGTGCTTCTCATGAAACATCAACTAGCAGATATATATATATTTCTACAGCACCGCATATACAGTTTTTCCTATGTTCACATTTATTCTTTAGGTTTTGTTTTTGTGTGTGTGTGTGTGTGTGTGTGTGTGTGTGTGTGTGTGTGTGTGTGTGTGTGTGTGTGTGTTTGTGTGTGTGTGTGTGTGTGTGTGTGTGTGTGTGTGTGTGTGTGTGTGTGTGTGTGTGTGTGTGTGTGTGTGTGTGGGTGGCCTGGTAATCCCTACGTTATGGGGACAAAATGTCCCCACGAAGATGGCGATATCCGAAATCCTTGTCCTTGTGGGGACATTTTTAGGTCCCCATGAGGAAAACATCTTATAAATCACACAGAAGGAGTTTTTTTGAGAAAGTAAAAATGCAGAATGTTTCCTGTGATGGGTAGGTTTAGGGGCAGGGGCAGAGTAAGGGGATAGGATGTCCAGTTTGTACAGTATGAAATCCATTACGCCTATAAAGTCCCCATAAAACATGGAAACACGACGTGTGTGTGTGTGTGTGTGTGTGTGTGTGTGTGTGTGTGTGTGTGTGAGTGAGTGTGTGTGTGTGTGTGTGTGTGTGTGTGTGTGTGTGTGTATGTGTGTGTGTGTGTGTGTGTGTGTGTGTGTGTGTGTGTGTGTGTGTGTGTGTGTGTGTGTGTGTGGTGTGTGTGTGTGTGTGTGTGAGAGAGAGAGTGAGTGTGTGTGTGTGTGTGTGTGTGTGTGTGTGTGTGTGTGTGTGTGTGTGTGTGTGTGTGTGTGTGTGTGTGTGTGTGTGTGTGTGTGTGTGTGTGTGTGTGTGTGTGAGAGAGAGAGAGAGAGTGAGTGTGTGTGTGCTATTCAGTGTTGTTTTTTCATTTCTGTATCTCAATGACATGTTCTGTCAGTAAAATACAGGACAAACAGTAGGAGTGTAAATTTGAATCTTTTCCATTCTCTTGCAATTACACTCACACATACACTAAGATGTAACCTACAATTGAAATGTATAATTGTCATGAAAACTTTAGCTATAGTTTTCATCAGAACATCCTCCAGAGTAAACTCTTATATTGACAACATGACTAAACAATCTGACTGTCTAATCTGTACACAATGACACAAGGACTGGTCATTCTGATGGCACTGACATGTTCATTGACACAGATATTTACTTTTGAGAGATGAACTAAAGATGTTGAGTAGAGAGTGGCTTTTGCTGGTTATTCATGGTGTTTTGCTATTTGTACAAATTGTTTAGAGAAATGCACTTACTGTTTTACAAATTGTGAGTTTGATTCGAGAAATGTACCAAAGCGACTGAGAAAAACTGTAGGAGTCCTGTAGCAGGCATTGAGTTTGAAATGAGCTCATTTAGTGGATAAAAGTGTAAAATTTCTCTGTTGAAACATTTATTATATTATCTATGTTCTATTGTGAATAAAATATTTGCTCATGTGATTTGAAAGTCTTTTAGTTTTCATTTTATTCAACAAAAAAAAAAACGGTTCACGTTGTAGTAATAAGCAGTAAATTATGAGTTTATTAATTATTAATGCAAAAGTCCTTAATAAAGTGTTGTCATAAACGTTTTGGTATTTTACCAATTAAAATCTGTAACGTCCTTTGTGAGTTTGTTTCAAATATTGTGACTTCTACAAAGAAGGCAGTTTTAAATAATCTTATGTTTCATTGGGAGTCTATTGAGATCTTCTGAAGAATGTCATTTTGGTAAAAATCCTCTTCTCAAAGTGATGAAAATCAGTTTTAAAACTGTGATTATGGGAAAAATCATGGAATTACATATTTAAATGTCATATTATTGTACTCATACTTCTATTTTCAAATTATGCACTCTAAGAAAAAAAAGGTACAAATGCTGCTAGGGCGAAAGACAGATATTGTTTCCAAAAGTGTATTAGTACCTAAACAGTGCCATATTAGAGACTTTCTAAAGGGTACCGTCCATCTGACAGCTTTTGTACCTTTTTTTCTGAGAGTGTGCAGAGCTGTAAAATATTTCACAACTATTATAAATGAAGTCTTTAATTTTGAAGGACTGCAAAAGTCATGGTGTGGCAACCCTGAAAGTAAATACACTGGTTTGCTGTACAGATAAGCATAGACATGTGTAACTACTATCACTATAGGTCACTGGGTTACTATACACTAAAAATGGTCAATGAATGGTCACAAAAGCTGTGTCTTTACCCTTAAAAAGGTACTATTATGTTTTGAGTGCCTTTTGAAAGGGCACCGTGTGACAGTTTTACCTTTTATCCTGAAAGTGTATCGTAATATCCTAAGCATGTGTGTACCCTAAACTTGCAACACTTCCTCTGACCTCTCACGTAAGCGACCAGCATCTGCTTCCTGACAGAAGAGAAATCATCTCATAGAGCATTACTGACACCTTGTGGCTGAAGTACTGAGATTTCCATTAGCTGGAGGGGCAGCTTTTTCCCCTATACAAGCTTTAACAGTAAAGAAAACATCAATGCTTCAAGACTCTTCAAAAAGATTAATACTCCTGCTACATCTGCCATGTCCTTTGAGATGTGTGTTTGTTGACCTACACTACACTCCACACAGTAGGCCTAAGTCCCTAAACTTCAGCCCCCCCCCCCCCCCCCCCCCCAAAAAAAATATTTGATTATCCTTTAAAACATGAAACTGAGAGGCTTTGGCTTCGTCCCGTCTTTTAGGTATGGGATAATGTACACCCAGCCGGTTGTTATCACAGAATAAACCCCGACAGAGTGATCAGGAAGCGGAGGGGTCTTGCATCACTCTGAAGGGGTTTATTCTGCGATAACCAGAATAACCATCTATCTGTTGGGTGTACATTATCCCGCTTAATACACAGAGCTACTAGTCTCAAATAAATTAGACACAAAATATTGTCTTGAGATAAAATACGGTATTTTATAAGCTCTTACTCAACGCTTCCGCGAAGAAAAAAATGCGTTATGCTGAAGATATGTTTTTACCATATGCTAAATGTTGAACATGAATGCTGAAAGGGTTAGTTTACCTAAAAATGAAACCAAACCTATGATTTACTCACCCTTCTTTCAGACGAATGCAATCGGAGTTATATTGAAAAAGTCCAGGGTAACTTTAATCCAAGCACTAGTTGTAGCTGTTTTTAAAGTCCATAAAAATGCAGCTGTCCGTCAAATAACGTGCTCCACACGGCTCCGATGGGTTAATAGAGCTTCTGATTCGAATCGATGCGTTTGTGTAAATTTGTGTATCCATATTTAAAATTGTATAAAGGAAACCCGCCTTGAAGTCTTCCATTGTAGCCATGGCTGTTTAAGTATTTAACAGCCACAAGATGGCGCCAGCGTTAAGCACAGAAATAGTACCGGTCAAGATAACTCATACCACTTGTGCTGCGTTCCAGTGCTGTGTTTCACTCCACTATTACTTGCAAACTTCCCTAAGCACTTCACCTTTGGGAATTTTGAAGTGCGTTCCACTTCATGAAGTGGATGAGGGAAGTTTATATGGACAGATCTGGACCAAGGGAGTGAGTCTACTTCATATGTACACTTCAAGAAGCTTCAAATACCACAATGCAACGCTATTGTGATGTCACCGCATATCGCGTTTTATTTACCCCACCACAAACAACTCGATGATATTTTAATTATTTTAATGATTTATTATTTAATTATTATTGTCTTTTATAGTTATGGCAGTTTATTGCCTACAAAAATGGCCGGTTTGGACTACAACGAGCTTCTTCCTGGGTTGGTGACATCATAAATCCTTGCTAGTCTCGCAGATGTGACTTCTGCCTGTAATGGGAAGGGGCGTGTTGTTTCCAGGACAACCTGTGCTTGGCACTTCAGCCAATAAAAATACAGGAAACCATCTAACCAATCTAAGACCATTGGGTTTTTCAGAGGGATGGGCTTCATAGAAGCAGGAAGCAAACGAGCCGTTCAAAGGACAGTGGAGACAGCGGTGTGGAATAAAGGGGGAATAGAAGACATGTTTTTTTTTATAAAAAGAAGTATTAAGGCATGTTATGCTGTGTCCCATAAACACAACCAAGCCTAGAGAACACGAAGCCACCCCTTTAATTAGTGTGTTCTTCAATCCGCAGCGGCGGCGAACAGAAGTGTGTGCGCTCATTGGTCTGTCACCACTCGGCACTGTCAAAATATTTGAGAAGACCAATCAAATCAGAGTAGACGGGCTTTATGTTCACGGAAGCTGCTGAGGCTAAACGCGAATTTTAGCAGCGCGACTCGACGTAAAGTGTGAGATATAAGCCTAGCTAAACTAAACATTTTATATTTGACAGCTGCTTCTTTAAGTCAGAATTGTTACAAAAACGACAAAAATAATCAGGCAAATTTAAAAACTGTTTGTCTATTTTCACCATATTTTGAATTGAAAAGGCCTAATGTGATTAATATAGGCTATGATGATTTATATGAGATGAGATGAGATGAGATGAGATGAGATGAGATGAGATGAGATGAGATGAGATGAGATGAGATGAGATGAGATGAGATGAGATATAAAATAGCTCAGTTTTTTTCAGCCTGTATTGGGCTGATTAGATTAGACTGTGTGCATATTGTAGCTATATTAATTTAATAAGCTTAGTTAGCTAGCTTTCCTGGTAGCCTTCAGTCAATTAACGTGTCTACGAAAATTATTCAGAAAACATAAATATAATTTAACCATGTTTGCTTTCTTCACCGAGACAAATGGAAAAAAATATTTCAGTCATATCTACCCACTGACAAATTTTTTGGCCTTGTTAGAACTTAAAAAATGCACACATGTAGATCATAGAAATCAACATTTTCTCAGGGGAGCATGCCTAACTACCTCACATATAAAGTTGCTACAGTCCGGGTATGATTAAGGGATGTGGTCATGCAGAATAAGGCATTAATATTTGCTTTATAAGTAGCCGTAATACGTTTTTCTCAATTGCTAAAACACTAAAACCCATCGGCTGAACAAATTTCTCAGTGGCCTGAACTCATTTAGCTAATTGTGCAGTCTGTTGTCAATACCTTAAACCATTTCACATCATAAAACACAATTTGCAGATCTCACTTAGACTTTTCAGCAAATCTCTAAACACATTCTCATTGTCAAGACACATTCTGCACTCTAATGCACATGCCATTCATACGGGTTAACACAAGTGGCAAAAATCAAATACAAAAAGAGAACACAATGTCATTTAATGAACACAACCACTCAAAACTGATTTAACCTGTTTCAAATGATGAGACAACCAATATAAGTACAGTGCATTGTAGCCTGTATACTGTTCAATGAACAAATCGTATTGCCCTGAACATGTTGCTTTCCATTTGTTTACAGTGCAGACTGCTCAATAGATTTTGAGTGGTTGCAGGTTCATATCAAAAAAGAACAAGTATTACAGTATCACAGAACCAAAGGACAAGTTTGTGAGATGCAAAGTACAGTACTGTAAAAATCAGCCTAATCTAATGAAAATGCATATCTATAGCACAAATTGTATTTATCGTGCGATTTATATGCCAAAATGAGTTTTATGTGCATATGTTACGCATGCAGTTTTCGTGTGCATATGATATGTCCTTTATATTGTGTTATGTGCACGTACTCCAAACAACTCAACCTACCCAATAGGGTGACAATGCAAATCATATGCACATAAAAAATAATTGTGCCGTATAAATCGCACAATAAATACAATTTGTGATGTATATGCATTTCATGAGAATGAGTTGGTAAAAATAGGGCTACAAGCAAGAGGAAGAACAAAAAATTGCAAAGCAAAGCAGAGTAGAGTAGTAATAATTTCTGACCAATTTTGAGCTACTATGATCACAAGACAATGACAGAAAAATATGAAATTTGTTTTGAGATTAAAAATGTACTTCCGCCTGAGAACTATGTTTTGAACAATGTGTTTTCTATTTTTTGCTGTATTGTTTACTGATTGCTTGATAGTGTTTATCATTTTGATCACTTTGTTTATGATTTAAGAGCAGTGTTTGATTTTGAACACAGATAAAACTGTTTTGAGGCGAAAGTTTCATTTTGCACGAGGAGTCAGATTGTGAATAGTGCTTGAAGAGGAGGTTTTGTGTTTAATGGTTTCAGAAAATGGAGCAAGGTTTCAGAAATAGTGTTTAAGCAATTGAGAAAAACTGTAATAAACAGCCAATGGTCTAACATGCATGCTAATAAGCTACTAGTGAGAATTGGACCCTAAACTAAAGTGTTTGTTCATATCCTCACTGGGGGCTGAGCCATCCTAAAATGAAAATCCTAGACTCGCCCCTGTGCAGAATCCTATATCTATAGGACCCTGTAATGTTTCTAAAGGCTGAAATAACATCTACCCTAATGGTTAGTAACCTATATTTGGTGCCTGGAATTTTATGTCATATATTTCATAATCTATTATGCTAAAAATGGGCCACCTAAATTTGTGCAAACATATACAGGATCGTGCACAGACCTCCTCAGGGGCAGTAGGACAAAAAATAATAATAAAAAAAAAAAAAACAGAAAAAAGAATTACTACTTCAATTAACATAACCAAATGTTTGTTTGTTTGTTTGGTTGGTTGGTTGTTGTTTACTAATTTAATTTAAATGTAATTGTTTATAATATTGTCTTTCTGTTGTGCTTATTTTAATAATTTCCTCAAGATTACTTAAATTATTATTTCACAGGCTTTAAAGGTGCTGTGTGTAAGAATGAGTCCAAAATTAAAATATTTTTCCCCCCCTCCTCCTCAGACTCACACTGTAAGTCGGTGAGTTGATTTATTCATGTTTCAATGCGCTCTCGTTCATAGAGCTCTTTAGATGGATTCAGAGGCTTTTTAGGTCAGGTAGTATCGGTCATCTCATACCCAGTTAGTTTGCTGGCTTCCATGGCTACAATACGCTGTGTTTTCCACCAACTGGCAAACTGTGCTGTCTAAATACTATTCATATTTTTCACATGTCAGCACAGGCTTATAGGAACGCCCCCCCTGGAGGGCAAAACAAGGCTTTCTTTCATTGCTTTTTTTTATTTTTACCAGGTTTGTATTCAGTATTAATGCATTAAGACAGTAATATTAAAAGACCAAATTCAATACACCTTGATGTTGCATACATTGTACAGGAAAGCAGCTGATCACAGAATATTAGTGCAGCACGGGGTTTCTCATTAGGGGTTTTTTCCCATCGAACCACATTAAAGAAAAGACATTGCGTTCACTAAATTTGATCTTTTAATATCACTGTTATAAATTACGGCACTTTAAGGGTTAATCTGTTTAAAATTAAGTGGCGCAACAACTCGAATTTAAAATAAAACCCATATCAACAAATCCTAGATGTGTGCAAAAACTGCTGTTCGCTCTTTTATATTTTCTGGTTCGGAGTAACTGAACGGCATCCTGTTAGAACATTATGTCTCACACCAGTCTGTAGTCCGAGATGATTTATTCTGCAAATGTTGGTGTGTATGTGTGGTTATTAATCAGTTCAACGCATACACAATCCACAGTGTTAATAATGGCACTTCTGACTCATTTGAACAATTTTGGAAAATAATTGCAATTTTTTTTTAAACAATATTGCGATTGCGATTTAATATGCAGTTAGTTTTGAAGCTCTATCTTCTGAATTATTCAACAAATATGAGCAATAAATCATTGCACAGTAATGGTGGGAATCTTTACCTCATGATCCAATTTCAAACCAATTCTTGAACTTTTTTCTTATTAATTAATCTTAATAATAAAACTTAAAATCTTGTTTTAATAGTAGCCTAAGTAGTTTTTAAAATAATTACAAAAATTTAATTAAAATGATTTTAAATAAATCTATAAACTAATACAACTCAAAACATAAAGGCTAGTAAATAACAAAGAGGAACAGAAAACATATAACAAGCAATGAACAGAGAGTGCCTTTATTTATCAGCGCTACACACACTGGCATGTATACTACATTGTTTTGAGTTGTTTTGAGCAGGTTTCAGTGGTTTTGTGCGTAGGCAGATTCTTGAAAAGATGGGATTGGGAAAGCTCTGGCTTCGTGTGGATGTGGCCTTCCTCCCATCATTTCCCTGGCAGCTCCACCCACTCTCAGTCTCTTGCCAATCAGGACAAACTCACAGGCCTCATTTACAGAACCTGTGCACACAGCTTCTCCTCTGTTAGTTGTTTGTTGAACCGTGCAGAGGATGGTGATCTCAGCTCCTTGAAGCCTGTAGTTGTGGGTGTTCCATTCATTTCAATAAGAAACCTTTGGCGTCATACACAGGCACATTTAATTCTTTGCGTTTGTAAAAGCAGACATGATTTTATTAATATTTAAAGGCTACTTTTATATTTTGGAGCAACTAACCCAACTCCTACCCTAAACCTACCCACATCTTAACAATATAAAACACTTACCAGGCAAATAAATGTACAGTCACAAGTATTTATTGCAAAATCTGACCAAAACAGTATAAAAGTATTAGCTCATGTTGCATTCCAAGTCTTTTGAAGTCATACGATGTCTTCATGTGAAGAACAGAGTTGATCTTGATGTTTTAATCGCTGAAATGATGATCCCGCTGCCCCGTGAACGAACTCATTCATATCTCATTCAAATAATTCAAAAGACTCTTAAGCATGACGCAATCGGTCACAAGACACAGGAGAGCCAGTGACATTTTACAATCAATGCTGACGTAATGACGCAATTGGTCACAAGACATATGAGAGCCAATGCAATTACACTATGAAATCTGAAGTACGGGCGGCAATATTTGAAATTTGATGTGTTTGTTCATGATCTTCGGCGGATGGAGATGCTGATCGCTTTTGGGGATTTTCTTCATGCAAATCAATCGTTTGGCCTCGGAAAACTTGGATTATTTAACTTTTTTGAATAACTCGTGGATGCAGTCGTATGTTCCCTTTCGAGAGAGGTTCCTCGTATTACGTATGGGGAAAAACTCCTTTTCTCGAGAATATGAAGCAAAACTTTATTAATAAAGGTATCCATGTAAAGCGTAGTGCCGCTGTACGGCCATAGCCTAGCGCGAGGAGCGCTCTGATTGGCCGGGCCGCGGCAACTGCAGGAACCTATGGTGAGGCGGCTGAGAGGAACGAACCAATGGGGGGCGTTCCAGAAAGCCCGCCGTAAAAGGTGCATATTTTTGCATACAGGAGGCTATATAACACCTTGATTCGCCATAGGTGTCAGATTTTTTCTCCTTCAGCGATACCTTCGCTGACCTCCGGAGGAAGCAACCGCCGTCGAACAAGCACCAGCGGAACCTGCAGCTGTGAGGACGTCGGATTCCCCCGGTCTCCGCCTTCATCTCTGCCGTTCCAGCTTCGCCATCCGGCGCGTATCCTTTAATGCTCACTTCTAAAAGAGCGCGAGGCGTTGTTTCAAATGCCTCGCATTTCCTGCGGCTCGTGTAGAGCCCCTCTCCTCGGCGGTGACCGTCACATCATCTGTGTGAAATGCCTGGGACGGGACCACGCGCAGCTCGCGCTTTCCAGGGGCGGCTGCCCCGAGTGTGATGAGATGGCGCTGCAGACCCTTCTGGCTCGCCTCGCCACCTTCGACCAGGTCCCTCCTCCTGCCGCTGGGCCGCGCCATAAGAAACGCCGTGACCAGAGGCTGCCAGAGCGTTCGAGCGACTGCACGCCGGATGATTCCCCGCGCGCCTCGCCTTCGCCGGTCACCTTCACTCAGGAGGAACAGCGCCCCTCTCATGCAGCGGCCTGTTTGGTCTCCTTCGGTGGCCCGTCGCCAGAGGAAGACGAGGACAGCCTCTCCACAGCCGCTTCGGGTAGCGAGTGGTCAGTTTCTGTCTCGGAGCCCCCCGCTTCGACACAGACCGCCACAAGCTCCAAAACAAATGCTGACGCGGAGCTCATCCGCGTTCTCTCTAAGGCCGTGGAAGACCTCGGACTCGAGTGGTCCCAGCCCGAAGAGCCAACGCGCAGCAGACTGGACGAGTGGTACCTAGAAAGCCGCCGCCTCTCTTCTCCTCAGAAGCCCGCGCCTTTTTTCCCCGAGGTACACGACGAGCTTACTAAGCCTTGGAAGTCTCCCTACTCTGCTCGTGCAAGATCCGCCTTTTCCTCAGCGCTCTCTACCGTCGACGGCGCCAAGGAAAAAGGCTACGAGTCTCTTCCCCGTCTTGAAGAGGCTGTCGCCGCGCACCTCTGCCCGCCCTCCTCCAGAGGATGGCAGGCCAGGGCGCAGCACCCTTCCAAGCCCTGCCGCACCACCTCTGCTCTCGCTGGCCGAGCGTATGCCTCTGCTGGCCAGGCTTCCGCGGCCCTTCACACCATGGCTGTCCTTCAGGTGTTCCAGGCCAGACTTCTCCGCTCTTTGGACGAGTCTGTCCCCGACTCCGAAGTTTTGAAGGACCTTCGCAGCGCGACGGACTTGGCCCTTCGTGCTACTAAAGCCACCGCGCAAGCCATTGGAAAGAATATGGCTTACCTGACGGTCTTAGAGAGGCACCTTTGGCTGAATTTGACCGAGATGAAGGACGCGGATAAAGCCTCCTTCCTGGACGCCCCTATTTCTACTACCGGTCTCTTCGGTCCGTCAGTCGATAATTTTAGACTCGAGACTCATGAACGCGCGGCTAACGACACAGCGTGCGCTATCCGTCCAGAACATGGCGGCTTCATTCAAAGCCGGGACTCGTGTTCCCCTGAAACATTTTCAGAGGATGCTCGGCCTTATGGCCTCGGCATCGTCAGTGCTCAGGCTGGGACTGTTACACATGTGTCCCCTCCAGTGTTGGCTACACGCCCGTGTCCCCCCTTACACATGGAAATGGGGCCGTCTTCCCGTCAAAGTTAACCACAGCATTGTCAAAGCTTTGGCTCCTTGGACGGGGACAGAGTGGTATCGGAGGGGCGTACTTATGGGCACGGTTACGAAGTTGAGAGTGGTCTCGACAGATGCCTCCACTCGAGGGTGGGGAGCCCTACACGAGGGCAAGCCGATCTCTGGCCTGTGGACAGAAACAGAGAAACGGCTGCACATAAACTGTCTAGAGATGAAAGCGGTCGCCTTATCGCTGAGAGCTTTCCTTCCACATATAAAGAACCACCACGTCTTGGTTCGAACAGACAACATGTCGGTGGTAGCGTATATAAATCGCCAGGGCGGCCTGAGATCACGTTCTCTTCACCGCATGGCGAAGCATCTCCTTTTATGGGCAGAGCACAACCTGAGCTCCCTGAGGGCGGCTCACGTGCCAGGTATTCTGAATCTGGGTCCGGATATGTTATCCAGGGGACCCATTCCCCCAGGGGAATGGTCTCTTCACCCGCAAACGGTTCTCTTAATTTGGAACACCTTCGGCAGAGCGAAGGTGGATCTCTTCGCCTCAGAAGACAACTCTCACTGCCCAATATTTTTCTCCAAACGCTGGGACACCCTGGCCCATATCTGGTCCAGTCTCCCGCTATACGCTCTATACTCTGAAGTGGTCGGTGTTTTCTAACTGGTGTGCCGTCCGAAATATCGACGCACGCTCATGCGAAACAGCAGAAGTCCTCGCTTTTCTCCAAGAGCTACTGGACGTGGGTCGTTCCCCCTCCACGCTCAAAGTTTATGTCGCCGCCATAGCAGCTAACCACGCTCAGATCGCGGGACATTCACTAGGGACCGCGTTTCTGCTGGCTCTGGCCTCGGTTAAACGTGTGAGTGACCTACACGCACTCTCAGTGAGCCCGTCCTGTCTCGAGTTCGGGCCCAACAACTCCAAAGTTGTTCTCAAACCGAGACATAGTTTTATACCCAAAGTGCTTTCTACCCCTTTTAGAGCACAGGTTATTACTCTGGGTGAACAGGACGCGAACCTACTCTGCCCGGTCAGAGCTTTGAGACTGTATCTGGAGCGCTCCTCCCCCTTCAGGCAGTCAGACCAGCTCTTTGTCTGCTTCGGCGGCCTCACTAAAGGTTGTGCTGTCACGAAGCAAAGACTCTCACACTGGATAGTGGACGCTATCTCGCTGGCATATGAGTCTAAAAACCCTATAGGCGTTAAAGCCCACTCCACTAGAGGCATGGCCTCATCTTGAGCTTGGTCATGTGGCATTTCTTTGGCAGATATCTGTGCGGCGGCAGGCTGGGCCTCTCCGTCCACTTTTATCAGATTCTACAAATTGGGGGTTCCAGCTCTACAAGCAGGGCTTCTCACCATCTAGGCTCTATCTTGACCCTGGCAAACAGATTGCCTTACGTTTTAGCCTGTATACATTAGTCCTTAAGCACTATTCATTCATCATAAGATCTGACTATGTCCGATCAGCTGTTCAAACCAACCGACTCTTCCGGTTCTTCATTCCCCTTATAAGCCGCCTCTGTCGGTCTCTCGGGGGTTTATTCACATGTGCTTTGGGTATACTGGGTCAGTCAGCACACACGGCGCTTTACATTGTGTTCCCCATACGTAATACGAGGAACCTCTCTCGAAAGGGAACGTACTCGGTTACTTTCGTTACCTCGGTTCCCTGAGAGAGAGGAACGAGTATTACGTTCCGTGCCGTGTTTATGCTTCTCAGGTATCGCTTCAGTCGATCTTAAAACCTGACACCTATGGCGAATCAAGGTGTTATATAGCCTCCTGTATGCAAATATAAGCACCTTTTACGGCGGGCTTTCTGGAACTTTCCCCATTGGTTCGTTCCTCTCAGCCTCCTCACCATAGGTTCCTGCAGTTGCCGCGGCCCGGCCAATCAGAGCGCTCCTCGCACTAGGCTATGGCTATGGCCGTACAGCGGCACTACGCTTTACATGGATACCTTTATTAATAAAGTTTTGCTTCATATTCTCGAGAAAAGGAGTTTTTACCCATACGTAATACTCGTTCCTCTCTCTCGGGAACCGAGGTTACGAAAGTAACCGAGTACGTTATATCCTGTGTTTTATATCATGTTCACACAAATGGGTAGGTTTAGGGATGGGGTGGGGTTGGGTTACATGTTAAAATGTGTCTAAATAGCGTAAATAAAATAAATGTAAATGAAATTATGCTTGCTGATTTAATTGAGAAGCACACCCCAACATGTCATAATGGCAAAATTATAAACCAATAAATAATTTCAAAAAATAAATTTCACCATGACGATAATATTCCCATTCCCAGTGCGTCTGTGTATGATGCCAAAGGTTTCTCATTGAAACGAATGGAGCACCCAGCGCGTCGAAAATTGGCGATAAAGGTACGCCCAGTTCGTTGAAAAGTGACAAGTGGTCCGGGTCAAGCGTCCACGAGTTGGGTGTGAGAATGTGTTGGTATTTGAAGCTATTTCCCTGAGGTGGCATTAGTATTGGAAACCATCTTGTATTCCTTTGTCTTTCCCTTTAGAAACCCAAAACCCACACTCACAAACTCCCATAAATGCATGCTTGGATGTGCAATAAATCCTCTGAAACCTGACCTGACTAGACTGGATCTGTTCACGAACAGTCCCAAATGGTTTCATGCCAGCTGCCCACTCATTCCTGACACAAAACAGCAGTCAGTGAGGGCTAAACTGTGGAGCATTTTCTATATCTCTGGCACAAAATACATCTGTCAAATGACAGGAATGTACCTACAGTGCAGTTTGCACATTATTGCATGCTTTTTTAAACTATTAAAAACCTAACATACTTTTTTCTTTTAACAATCGCTGGGACCAGTTTCTCAGTACAGGTCACCTTTTTCACACAGTGAGTACAAAAGCTGTGGGCTAAATGTGAATCATTAATCATTGCTTTTGACACAAAAAGCATTAAATGGTTGATTGAAAAATTGTAACGGATTCACAGAGGCAGGATTCAAAAGCAAGTAATTAGTTTATTTGACGGATAGTGTCACAGAAGTCAAAACTCAGAACACTGAAGAAGTCCGGATAAGACAGAGCAGTGAGAGAGGCTCTGTTGGCGACACGGGCAGGCTGTGAGCAGCTGTGACTCGGGAGGTCGGTACAGGTAATCCGGGAAGGGATCCAGCGTTTCACGGAAGGGGGAAACGACAACCAACACGGAGACACAAGGGGAAACATCCAACAACGCTCTGACAAAGACAAGAGAGAAACAGAGAGACTAAATAGGGTGAAGGTGATGAGTTGCAGCTGGTGCAGGTGATCAGCCACAGGTGCGTGATGAGCCAATCCCAGGCTCCGCCCTCACCTACATTCAACACGCACCCAAGAGTGAGACAGGGAATCCATGAACCGTGACAGTACCCCTCCCCCTAGGAGCGTCCCCTGACGCTCCCAGCCGACCTTACCTGTTGATTGTAATCATCAATAAGGGAGTGATCCAGAATGTCCCTAGCAGGAACCCAACTTCTCTCCTCCGGACCGTAACCTTCCCAGTCCACCAAGTACTGGAAACCGCGTCCCCTCCGTCTAGAATCCAGAATGCGATTAACCGAATAAGTTGGTTCCCCATCTACGAGTCGCGGCGGTGGGGGAACCGGGACTGGCGGATTAAGGTGGGAGTGAAAAACAGGTTTGATTTTGGATACATGGAAGGCGGGATGAATCCTCCTGTACGCCGGAGGGAGTTTGAGGCGGACTGTCACCGGACTAATGATCTTGGTGACAGTGAACGGGCCGATAAATTTGGGAGCAAGTTTATTAGATACGGAGCGGAGAGGAATGTTCTTGGTAGAAAGCCACACTTTTTGACCGACGACGTAAACGGGAGGCTTAGACCGGTGGCGATCGGCTTTAGCCTTGGTGCGCGCTCCCACCTGGAGCAGAGTCTCACGGGCTCTGGTCCATGTGCGATGACACCTCTGGATAAAGGCGTGAACAGAGGGGACCGCGACCTCGGAATCCAGACTAGGAAAAATAGGTGGCTGGTAACCTACACTACACTCAAATGGCGAAAGGCCCGTAGATGATACTGGTAACGAGTTATGAGCGTACTCAACCATAGAGAGTTGCTGGCTCCAGGATGAAGGATTCTTGGATACCAAACATCGCAACACTCTCTCCAGATCCTGATTGGCTCTCTCGGTCTGACCGTTGCTTTGGGGGTGATAACCCGAAGACAGACTAACCGTGGCTCCTAGTAATTTACAAAACTCCTGCCAAAATTTGGACACAAATTGGGAACCTCTGTCGGAGACCACGTCCATCGGGAGGCCATGTAACCGAAAGACGTGATCTACTACAGATACCGCTGTCTCCTTGGCTGAGGGTAATTTGGGCAAGGGAATGAAATGTGCTGCCTTCGAGAATCGGTCCACGACGGTCAAAACGACCGTCTTGCCCTGGGAGGGCGGGAGGGCGGTAACAAAATCTAGAGCGATGTGGGACCAGGGTCTCGAAGGAACAGACAGCGGCTGAAGTAACCCCTGGGGAGGTTGGTTAGATGTCTTACCAACCGCACAGACCGAGCAAGCCAAAACAAAACTGCGAACGTCGCGAGCCATAAGTGGCCACCAAAATCGTTGCTTTATTAAACTGCAAGTGCGGTTTACCCCTGGATGACAGGCAATGTTGGAGCAGTGACCCCATTTGAGGACCTCGGATCTTAACCCCTCCGGAACGAACAAACAACTCGGTGGGCCGCCGGGCGGGGGCGTTACCCCTTCTAAGGCCACTTTGACCTTCGATTCGATCTCCCATGTGAGTGTAGAGATAACTATCTTCTCTGGCAAAATACACTCGGGAGTAACCGGGCGTTCGGAAGCATCAAAAATACGAGATAAAGAGTCGGGTTTGATGTTTTTAGACCCGGGGCGGTACGAGAGAACAAAGTCAAAACGTCCGAAAAAAAGTGCCCACCGAGCCTGCCTGGAGTTGAGTCTTTTAGCAGATCTAATATATTCAAGGTTCTTATGATCCGTCCATACAATAAAAGGTACCCCCGACCCTTCAAGCCAATGACGCCACTCCTCCAACGCTAACTTGACAGCCAACAACTCTCTGTTACCAATGTCATAATTGCGTTCGGCAGGAGAAAGACGATGGGAGAAAAACGCGCACGGGTGCATCTTGTCATCTGAGGGAGAGCGCTGTGAAAGAACCGCTCCTACCCCCACCTCTGACGCGTCGACCTCTACCACGAACTGACGTGTGGGATCAGGGGCGACTAAGATGGGAGCCGAAACAAAGCGGCTTTTCAGTTTGGCGAATACAGCCTCGGCTGTATCGGACCACCTGAACGTCATTCGGGGAGAGGTCAAGGCAGTCAGAGGTGCGGCTAGTTGGCTGAAATTGCGAATAAAACGCCGATAGAAATTGGCGAACCCCAGAAACCTCTGTAGGGCCTTACGGGAATCTGGACTTGGCCAATCCATCACAGCCTTAACCTTGTCGGGATCCATGCGCATTCCCTCCGATGACACGATGTACCCTAAAAAAGGAACAGACTGTGCATGAAAAGCGCATTTCTCCGCCTTGACAAAAAGCCCATTCTCTAGCAACCTCTGAAGCACTCGTCTGACGTGTCGAACATGTTCCTGGAGAGACGAAGAAAAAATCAAAATGTCATCCAGGTAGACATATATGAATTGGTCGACCATGTCTCTCAACACATCATTGACGAGTGCCTGGAAAACCGCTGGGGAGTTGGAAAGGCCGAAAGGCATGACCAAGTATTCAAAATGCCCCCTGGGGGTGTTAAATGCGGTTTTCCATTCATCCCCCTCCCTGATGCGAACCAAATGATAAGCGTTACGTAAGTCCAACTTCGTGAAGACGGATGCTCCCTGTAACCTCTCGAAAGCTGAAGACATCAACGGCAAAGGATAGGTATTCTTTACCGTGATGTTATTCAGCCCTCGGTAATCAATGCAAGGTCGCAGAGAACCATCCTTCTTCCCCACGAAGAAGAACCCCGCCCCCGCTGGAGAAGAGGAAGGGCGGATGAATTTGGAGGCTAGAGAATCAGAAATATATTTCTCCATGGCCTCCCTCTCTGGAATAGAAAGAGAGTATAGTTTGCCCTTAGGCGGAGACTTACCTGGGAGTAAATCTATAGCACAGTCATAGGGACGATGCGGAGGGAGAGAAGCAGCTCGGGACTTACTGAACACTTCCTTCAGGTCGAGGTACTCCGGAGGCACGTTAGACAGATTCACCGTCTCACTCTGAAAAACAGAACGAGAAACAGACGAACAAGCAGACACCAAACAAGACTCATAACATCTATCACTCCACGCAGACACAGAGTTTTGTCCCCAGTCAACCCTTGGATTGTGTAACTCCAGCCAAGGGTGACCGAGGACAACGGGAGCCAAAGGGGAGTCCAGGATGAAAAATGAAATGCGTTCTGTGTGGTTGCCGGAAGTGATCAGTGTAAGTGGTTCAGTGGTGAATGAAATGTCAGGGAGAACTTGTCCGTTGAGTGCGTTGACAGAAATGGTGTTCTTGAGTGCAATGGTGGGTATGTTGAGTTTATGAACCAGGGCAGAGTCAATGAAGTTACCTTCCGCTCCCGAGTCGAGAAGGGCAAGGCTGGAATAATCCTGAGCTGCCCACAGCAATCTCACCGGCATAACTCTCGGGGGTAGGCAGACGTGGTTCTGGTTGCCGCGATGCGGATGGTGTGTGGGGAATCGGCGGTGGGTCGGGCACAGTGGGACCGACGAGTTGTTGCATCTGTTGGGTCAGCTCGGCCACCCGTGCCACCAAGGTGTGTACTGCCTTTCCTGTGGCAGTTAAGTTCGCCTCCTGCTGGTCCAGTCTCTCGTTGCTGCTGGTCAGTAGGGCGTTGATACTCGCTGAATCCATGGTTGGTCAGAGCGTTCTGTAACGGATTCACAGAGGCAGGATTCAAAAGCAAGTAATTAGTTTATTTGACGGATAGTGTCACAGAAGTCAAAACTCAGAACACTGAAGAAGTCCGGATAAGACAGAGCAGTGAGAGAGGCTCTGTTGGCGACACGGGCAGGCTGTGAGCAGCTGTGACTCGGGAGGTCGGTACAGGTAATCCGGGAAGGGATCCAGCGTTTCACGGAAGGGGGAAACGACAACCAACACGGAGACACAAGGGGAAACATCCAACAACGCTCTGACAAAGACAAGAGAGAAACAGAGAGACTAAATAGGGTGAAGGTGATGAGTTGCAGCTGGTGCAGGTGATCAGCCACAGGTGCGTGATGAGCCAATCCCAGGCTCCGCCCTCACCTACATTCAACACGCACCCAAGAGTGAGACAGGGAATCCATGAACCGTGACAAAAATCAACGTTTTGATATAAAAGGTCATGGTAATATAAGACCTGGTAATATAATAAGGTAATATTATCCTGTAAGTTTCAGAGCTGAAAACTTCCTTGTTAGATAAAGAAAAGTTTTTTATAGACACCAGGCCCAGAAAACGATCGTGTGCTTTATCCTGACGTCACCGGCTGGCGAAACACCGCCTCTACAGAATAATAAGCTCATGTAATTCAGTGGCCACACCCATCGACTCATCGGATTACGCTGGCCAGCAGCAATAAACATGACGAAGAAGATAGCGAGATATTGTGGAAGAACACAGTCGCTGCTTTAGCTTCCTTCGGATCCTAATATTAGGAATGTTTGATACTTCATTTATTTTTAATGAAGTTCCAGCTCACGCGGGGAAGAACATTTGTGTGTTAGCTTCATTTCACCTCAGAATCGTTTGTAAACAAATCTCTTTTTTGTGGATTTGCAGACACAATGTTGTGCCTTCTATATTGGATCCGACAGGAATGGTGCGACACACGTATGTGAGTAAAACGTCTTTTTGTAATAGTAGTCCTGGGACTGTGTGTCTTCCAGATGGGCTACCAAAACGTAAGCCCGTCGGCAGGCGGTGAATCTCAAATAGTGAAATAATATTCCTTTCTTGATCTGTGCGCGCGCACGTGTGTGTGTGTATGTATCGCGCTTATATATATTCGCACCGATCGTGCAGGCGATGTAATACAGAAATAATATAAAATAATATAGGAGAAATAAATCATTGTGTTTGTTTGATAAAGGCGTTTACGAGAATCATTCTGGTTGCCGCTTTCAAATCAATCCCTCCCTGAACTGACAGCGAAGCTGAAGCTCATTAAATATGCAAATCTTATCCAATCCTAGCCGTGGGCGTTTACTTCCAGGTCTCCAGTGGTACGCCCATCAAATCCCAGCATTCAGGAGAGAGCCTCAAAACCAGTGTAGAAAATAGTATATTACTTATTAGTTATGATGTTTTTGAAAGAAAAAACCACACAAACGTCATTAGTTGACCTCAGATAACAGTATAAAAAAATTAAAAAGCCAGTTCATGACATCTTTATTTGACTAAATCTTTCAATTTGCATAAATTCTTTTCTCACTTAGACGCTATGGCCTGGTTACACTGACAGGGCTTAGACTGCACCAGGATTAGGCCTTAGTTCAATTAGGACATTAGAACAAAAGTATTTTATTAACGTGCTTTATGAAAAAACATTATTTACATCTTGGGATAAAACAATGGCACTGATTTTAAAATATCTCAGTGCAAATTGTTTTCAGTTAAAACAGCTCAACCATCAGAGGTGGACAAGTGGAGTATTTTTACTTTCTAAATTTTTAAGTATATACGTTATCAGTGTTTTTCTTTAGAAAACTTTTACTTCACTACAATCATATAATATATAATGTCATACTTTTTACTTAACTACATTTCATTAAAACAAGTTGTTGTTTCCTTACCCTTAATACTTAATTACACTAAAAATGTTGTACTTTCTTACTTGTACTCAAGTAAAACTTTGAATACTTTTACTTGAGTAAAAGTATACAGCACTACATTTTTAATGTAATTAAGTATTTAATGATATTCAATATGAAATGTATTGCTGTAAAAAGTATAATATTATATTTTGGAAGGTTGTTTAGTAAAAGTTTTACAAAGAAGAAGAACACTGATAAAGTTGAAAAACAAAATGACTTGGAAAGTAAAAATACTTGAGTATTGTCCAGCCTCTGTCAAACATGCATTTTAGTCTGGGACTAGCTTAAAGGTGGGGTAAGTCTTATTTCAAAACCGTTTTAGAAAAAGGACACGGGCCGAGTGGAATTTCAATCAATCAATCAATCAATCAATCAACTTTATTTATATAGCGCTTTTACAATCACGATTGTGTCAAAGCAGCTTCACAGTGTCAAACAGGATAATATTGCGACAAAATTAGATTTGGCTGAACAGTCGTACTGGAGAAAACAGTGATGTTATCAGCTTATTTTAATTTATCTTATAGGGACAATGTTGGCAGATCAGTATTATAGTTTATAGAATTAAATAAGACCTAATTCATTTATTTTATTTGTATAATAAGTTGAATAACTTTAATCATATTTTTAGTGTCCCCAACTGAGCAAGCCAAGGCAAAGGCGACAGTGGCAAGGAACCAAAACTCCACCAGGGCATGATGGAGAAAAATAAACCTTGGGAGAAACCAGACTCAGTCGGTGTGCCAGTTCTCCTCTGGCCTATTAACACACCGTGTAAGATTATTATTCTGGCAACCTTACAGGTCGGAAATCATATTAGATTGGAATATTCAAAATTTCAGGGTATCACGGAAGAGACGGGTTTATTTAGGATGGGGCGTCGATTACACAAGAGTATGAATACATGAAAGATCGGAATTATTGCGCCGGAGACGGGTTTTGAGCATGTCGTGCCAGTGAGGCAAATTCGGAGGAGACACCATTTGTCCACCATTTGTCCAATTCCACCATTTGGAATAACAAACTTGTAGCCAATCAGCAGGTATGGCAGGGTTGCTTCAGCACGTGTTTGTATCTCACGTTTGCTTTCGGTTAGGTTTAGGGTAGTGTTTAGTGTTATTTTTTTCAAATGAGAAAGCATTAACCTTTAAGCCCCACTCCCCAACAACCAGCGTGTTTCTGTTTCTGATCAAACTGAACACACTTCTAGCCCCGCCTCCACTCACTGGATGACATCACTTTGAAAGTGTCATGCGAAACGTGCAAGAAGCAACTTCTTTCCAGTCTTTCCAAAGACCCTGTGTTGGATTTAAACAGACATTACAACTAGGACTTGGTCGATCATCGGCACACAATTATTTGGCATTTTTTATTTATATAAATACATTAAAAAAAATTATAATAATATTTTATTTCATAATTAATGTAAATCCAATTCATCTGAAGATAATTCAATCCTCAATAAAACAGCAGCGCATTTGCAAAGCCCAAATTACAGTCGTCAGAAAATAACTTGTTCTTGTTTTGTATCATAATGTTTGATTCTGAAAGAAATATTTTGTTGTTTGAAATGTATGTAATAAGTACTCATACAATTTAATTGTATATTCTATGTACCGTAGTGGCCAAAAGTGATTTCTGGACTAGGAAATCTTCAACTTTTTTTCAAATATTATTTAAAAGCATAATTTGTAAGCATATTGAGTACTGTGCTTAGAGTCGATTGTTTTATTTGTGATGATAACTCAATGAAACATGCCAAATGTTTGTTTGTTTGCCTTTTTTCCACAAATAATTGTTTGTTATAAATACATTAACATGGCTTAGTGCTTTTTTTCTACCCTCATATTGACAATATGTTTCATATGTTTACTCACCCTCAAGTCATTCTAGGTGAATATGACTTTCTTCTCTCTGATGAACAAAATCAGATGTCTAATGTCTAATTATTCGGGGGGACTTGTCTCCCTTAATGTCTATAGTTGTTGCGGCCCTGGAATATGTAAGGTGGTATGGCAGAGGCTGGATATTTTACTATATAAAGTTTTAAATATGGATACTTTTCATACACAAACCCATCGATTCACATCAGAAGGCCTTTATTAACCCCTGAGCCTGGTGGAGCACTTTCATAATGGATAGATGTGCTTTTTTGGGGCTTTAAACTCAATGGACCCCATTCACTCCCCTTATAAAGCTTTGAAATGTCAGGATATATATTAATATATCTCTGAATGTCTGAAAGAAGAATGTCATACACCTAGGATGGCTTGAAGGTGAGTAAATCATAGGCTAGTTTTAATTTTAAAGTGAACCAATCATTTGAAAACAAATATCCCCAACTCCGGACATCACTTTTGGCCCCTGCTGTAAATACATTACTAACTATGCACAACAAATATTTGTGTTAAAGTGACAGCAACAACTGTGTTACATCTACAGTGAAGCGTTTAAATTCCACATGTGGTGCAATGCCTCTCTCAGTACAGAAAAGTGACAAATATCCGGGACATCTCCGTAAGCACGTTGCGAGACATAAAAATGTCCGGGAAGGACATCATGCCACTGCGATCCACTTTGGTTTGGACCGTGTAGGACTTCAGCTCTGTTTTCCCGGTCAGCACAGAGGTATGAATGACAGCGATTCTCGCCTCCTCCTGATAAGCAGCGTCCCTGTCCTTGCCTATAGTGACCTCGAAACTCTGTCCAGGCTTCCAGATCGGGTAGGTGACCGTGAGAGTCTCCAAACGGCGCACTGTGAAGTACTCGAACGGGACAGGGTCGTCAGCGGGCTTACACTGGACCAGCGACAGGTGCCGGATCTCAGAGTTGTTCAGCAGGAGGGCCACATTTAGAGGTGAGGTGTACCACACCGTCAGATGCTTCTTTTGGACTGATGACTGCAGCACTGACAGGTTTCTGCAGCTGCTGCACTCGCTGGAGTTCATCTTCTCACAGAAGCCTGGATCCTGCGCACACGTGCACATGTAGACGTTGCGCTCGGTCACGTAGGCCACCTTGAATTCAGAGCGCAGGAGGGCAGGCGAGGCGAGCCACAGTATGCAGTACAGCACTGCCAAACTCATCTGAATGCACAGGATCATCTCTGAAAGGGATTCTTTAAGACCTGCATGTGCTGGAAGGAAGAATTATGGTTCAGTGGAGGAGTTATTGTTCAGACAAATAGCACTAGTCATGGCTCTGTTCAAGATCTAGTGAGCTGCATTGTGTCTGCTGACAGCTAAAATAAGTTACGATTTGCAGCGCTCTTCTTACAAACACACATGGGATGGGAGATTTAAAATACTGATTTCAATAGAATCCCCTATGTAGGGCACTGTCTGATCATTCCCTATCCCCTATATAGTGCACTGTCTGATCATTCCCTATCCCCTATATAGGGCACTGTCTGATCGTTCCCTATCCCCTATATAGTGCACTGTCTGATCGTTCCTTATCCCCTATATAGGGCATTGTCTGATCGTTCCCTATCCCCTATATAGGGCACTGTCTGATCGTTCCCTATCCCCTATGTAGGGCACTGTCTGATCATTCCCTATCCCCTATATAGGGCATTGTCTGATCGTTCCCTATCCCCTATATAGGGCACTGTCTGATCGTTCCCTATCCCCTATGTAGGGCACTGTCTGATCATTCCCTATCCCCTATATAGGGCATTGTCTGATCGTTCCCTATCCCCTATATAGGGCACTGTCTGATCGTTCCCTATCCCCTATATAGTGCACTGTCTGATCGTTCCCTATCCCCTATGTAGGGCACTGTCTGATCATTCCCTATCCCCTATATAGGGCATTGTCTGATCGTTCCCTATCCCCTATATAGGGCACTGTCTGATCGTTCCCTATCCCCTATGTAGGGCACTGTCTGATCATTCCCTATCCCCTATATAGGGCATTGTCTGATCGTTCCCTATCCCCTATATAGGGCACTGTCTGATCGTTCCCTATCCCCTATATAGTGCACTGTCTGATCGTTCCCTATCCCCTATGTAGGGCACTGTCTGATCATTCCCTATCCCCTATATAGTGCACTGTCTGATCGTTCCCTATCCCCTATATAGTGCACTGTCTGATCGTTCCCTATCCCCTATATAGGGCACTGTCTGATCGTTCCCTATCCCCTATATAGTGCACTGTCTGATCGTTCCCTATCCCCTATATAGTGCACTGTCTGATCGCTCCCTATCCCCTATGTAGTGCACTGTCTGATCGTTCCCTATCCCCTATGTAGTGCACTGTCTGATCGTTCCCTATCCCCTATATAGTGCACTGTCTGATCGTTCCCTATCCCCTATGTAGTGCACTGTCTGATCGTTCCCTATCCCCTATATAGTGCACTGTCTGATCGCTCCCTATCCCCTATATAGTGCACTGTCTGATCGTTCCCTATCCCCTATATAGTGCACTGTCTGATCGCTCCCTATCCCCTATATAGTGCACTGTCTGATCGCTCCCTATCCCCTGTATAGTGCACTGTCTGATCGCTCCCTTTCCCCTATATAGTGCACTGTCTGAATCGTTCCCTAACCCCTATATAGTGCACTGTCTGAATCGTTCCCTATCCCCTATAAAGAGCACTGTCTGATCGTTCCCTATCCCCTATATAGAGCACTGTCTGATCGTTCCCTATCCCCTATATAGAGCACTGTCTGATCGTTCCCTATCCCCTATATAGTGCACTGTCTGATCGTTCTCTATCCACTATTTAGTGCACTGTCTGATCGTTCCCTATCCCCTATATAGAGCACTGTCTGATCGTTCTCTATCCCCTATATAGAGCACTGTCTGATCGTTCTCTATCCCCTATATAGAGCACTGTCTGATCGTTCCCTATCCCCTATTTAGTGCACTGTCTGATAGTTCCCTATTCCCTGTATAGTGCACTGTCTGATCGTTCCCTATCCTCTATATAGAGCACTGTCTGATCGTTCCCTATCCCCTATATAGTGCACTGTCTGATCCGTTCCCTATCCCCTATATAGTGCACTGTCTGATCGCTCCCTATCCCCTATATAGTGCACAGTCTGATCGTTCTCTATCCCCTATATAGTGCACTGTCTCATCGTTCTCTATCCCCTATATAGTGCACTGTCTGATCGTTCCCTATCCCCTATATAGTGCACTGTCTGATCGTTCCCTATCCCCTATTTAGTGCACTGTCTGATCATTCCCTATCCCCTATATAGTGCACTGTCTGATCGTTCCCTATCCCCTATATAGTGCGCTGTCTGATCGTTCTCTATCCCCTATATAGTGCACTGTCTGATCGTTCTCTATCCCCTATATAGTGCACTGTCTGATCGTTCTCTATCCCCTATATAGTGCACTGTCTGATCGTTCTCTATCCCCTATATAGTGCACTGTCTGATCGTTCTCTATCCCCTATATAGTGCACTTATTCCCTATATAGTGCACTGTCTGATCGTTCCCTATCCCCTACATAGTGCACTGTCTGATCGTTCTATATCCCCTATATAGTGCACTGTCTGATCGTTCCCTATCCCCTATATAGTGCACTGTCTGATCGTTCTCTATCCCCTATATAGTCCACTGTCTGATCGTTCCCTATCCCCTATATAGTGCACTGTCTGATCGTTCCCTATCCCCTATATAGTGCACTGTCTGATCGTTCTCTATCCCCTATATAGTGCACTGTCTGATCGTTCTCTATCCCCTATATAGTGCACTGTCTGATCGTTCTCTATCCCCTATATAGTGCACTGTCTGATCGTTCTCTATCCCCTATATAGTGCACTGTCTGATCGTTCTCTATCCCCTATATAGTGCACTGTCTGATCGTTCCCTATCCCCTATATAGTGCACTGTCTGATCGTTCCCTATCCCCTATATAGTGCACTGTCTGATCGTTCTCTATCCCCTATATAGTGCACTGTCTGATCGTTCCCTATCCCCTATATAGTGCACTGTCTGATCGTTCTCTATCCCCTATATAGTCCACTGTCTGATCGTTCTCTATCCCCTATATAGTGCACTGTCTGATTGTTCTCTATCCCCTATATAGTGCACTGTCTGATCGTTCTCTATCCCCTATATAGTGCACTGTCTGATCGTTCCCTATCCCCTATAAAGTGCACTGTCTGATCGTTCTCTATCCCCTATATAGTGCACTATGCGCCATGTAGAAAACCGTAAATCTGTGAACAAGTGACTGATTTTAGCCGCAGCTTCAGCGTCTAGTTATAACGTAGATTCAGATTGTAGAAAGCATTTGACTGGACAGAAAATCTTGCGTGCTGAAATGCGGAGGGATGTCATTAAAATGATTGATCCAAAATGGCTGAAGTGAGAGACTGTACATTTTGAACATTTATATCTTTTAAATGTGAATTTTGTCTTTGTTTTGGAGCCACATTAGCTTACAGATAACAGTGAGGCTAACATATTCATACTAAAAGAACTTCAGGTTCATTTCATGGGGACTTTAAGAATCTCAAAAGGAAGCAGAATGGTTCCCCTTTTGGAAACACCCAGAGTGTGACTTAACATTCTGTCAGGCAGCTAGTTAGCACAGAGTTTTAGAACAGAGCCAATTCTTCAAATCTTTACATGTGAAAGAACTGCAACCCACCAGATCGTTTCAGAGAAGCGTGAGAAGGTGTAGTCAGCCAATGCAAGATGTAGAGAGGACTATAAAGCAGCCTCAGCCCTCTGAAGGTCTGATGTGCTGCCCGCAGTGAGCAGTGCCATGGTTTAAGGGGACCGTTTGAGCTGTCGTCTCAGCCGGCTGAAAAAAACCACAACATCCAGGAGAACATGGTGAACACTGTCCATCAGGACACATCTGAGACGGTCAGCATGAAGAGGGCCACATGACAAGTCTGACCATTAACCATGGGTTAACCACGATTTCTGAACTCTCAGTACAATGGGGTTCTAAACTCAATAAAGATCACTTCATGACAAAAATATGAAAGCTTGTTTCCGTACATAATAAAAAATATACATGGTAATTGCGAGAGGTAACACATTTCTGAGTCATTCAAAATTGTGGGGGGAATCAGATTTGCAAGAAGAAGAAAAAAATCTAAATGGCAATAGATATTTCAGAATTGCAAGAAAAAATAATTGCAAAAACTAAATCAGATTTGTGAGAAAAAAAAGTTTTTACCATTTTAAAATTTTTACCTTTTAATAAAAAGTAATGACATTTTTTTTTTTTTTCAGAATCAAGCTTCCAGACAACACGGTTCTATATAAGGAGAAACGTCTTAAAATATTGCATAAAACTTTCATATTTAATTTTTTTTTTTTTTTTTTTTCTAGTGATAAAGTATATTTATGAGCTGTTTAATTAATACAATTTAAAGAATTACAAAAATATGAAATCATTAAAACTAGATCCATAAAATGACCCCATGATGGAAACCTCTAAAAGGTTTCACATTTGAAGACAGAACCCTAAATAGCAGCTCTAACAAAAAAACACAACAGCTTTACCTTTTTATCAGCTCTGTCTGGCTACTTCAGCCCTGAGGTTTCGGTTCTATGAGCTAGACTCTCACAAACATTCCTCAGCACCAGTCCTGATTGGCTGGCTTCTTCCTCCAGAGTCTTAAACTATGCTCTAGTTTCTTATTATGCAACAAATCTGGCCGGAGGTGACCCGCCGTCAGCAAGCACTATTTATCCTGCCTGGTCCAGAACGCAGGCGGCTGTCCTCCATTTTCTCTCCTGAATAACAGCAGGGTGTGTTCACACTTCATCAGCGTGTCAGAGCTCGTACTTTCCATCTCACCTTCTCGCACAGAGCAAACGGTGTAAACATTATTCATTCTCAACTAGCATCGCTCCTTACATCCTTTTAGCTCTGAATAAAGGATCTACATAGTGCACCCATTCATAAAGCTTCTCATTACAGTCTTTCTCCATTCCTGGCAGCGGTGCCTCTGCTGACTCACTGTTTCCTCCAGTTAATCTAAGCTAAGAAACACATCTGTCTTGTCATAAGATAATTCCCAAGGCAGCTATTGGCATGTGTTGTTAAAGTGGTCAGATTGTCTTTAGATAAACACTGTCCACATATGGCTTTTATAACACTAAGACTTGACTTTCTGAGTGCTGAAAGGTTCACAGCAAGTCACGTTTAAACAAAGAAAGAGCAGAAAACGGCATACCTGTTTGTGGTTGTCATGCCGAGAGGCAGCCGAGCACATGTCCATCTCACCGTCCGCTCGTCTGAGGATCTCTCAGATCATTCATGGACCGCGGGGTTGGGCTTATACCGGATCCACAGAGCCTCAAGACGGTGTCCTCAGCATCTTGCTATGCATGAGCAGCTAAGCCAAGAGGAAAATGTTAACTGGAACAATGTGAGACGGCCAATAAAAAATATGAGTCAAGCGCAGATGCCTGGACCATGACCATAAAAGCCTGAGCGTGAAGCAGGACGGGTGAGCTTTGCTGAAGAGCTGGAAATCTAAGCACTGAATGAAGCTTTATTGAAGAACAATGTATGAATTGTTGTGAACATGTATAGATGGTGAACTATGTATTTGATGTATGAAAGTTCTTCGTATGAAGAATGAAGGTTCTTTAAAGAGATTTAAGGACGCTGATTTTTAAAGACAGCTGTCTGACTCTGAGATGGCGAACGAGAACGTGGTTTGTGTCACATTATTAGCTGTTTGATTACTCAGTCAAGCCAAAGGCTAAACAGATCAACTGCTATTATGTGTCCAACACTGGGAGCGATACATCAAAAGCATCCCCATTTTGATACATCGATAGCCTAGAAATCTAGGCGCACCCTAGCGGCAGCAAATCTAATGTGCCGCGAGTATCTAGCAACTCTCAATACACTTCTGAGCTGTAAAAGCCAAACTCTGGTTGGGCCAATCACATCGTGTATAGAGTCGGTGGGCGGGGCTTAACATAATGACAGCAGAGTTGCGTTTGCGTGCTTCTAGTAAACACAGAAACTGGCGAACGGCGGTCTTTCGAATCAGCTTTGACCGCAACTCTGGAAGACTTGGAGTTAAGCTTTTCTCTAAAAAAAGAACAAAGAACGGCACTGAAGTCATTCTTACGAATGGAAGATGTGTTCGGAGTTTTGCCGACCGGATACGGTGAATGTTTAATCTGTCAATTAGCTCTGTTTCACCTCCGTTGCTCTGGTTGGTGTAGCGATATCCAATTGCATGCAGAGGGAGTTTGAAAGACAACCGTTTATCCCGCCCCTCGGATTGAGCTGTCAATGGTGAGTTTCCAGACCAAACTTCTTGATGTGGGTCCGGCTTGTCAGGCTAATACATCGAGCCTGAATAATCCACTCTTCCTCTTCTTCTGTGTCTGCTTCAAACATAGACCCTGCTTACACCTGGGGCCTGTACCATGAAGCCGGTTTAGCAGGTTAGCCAGATAAGTTTAAGCTTAGTTTGTGCCAATCCTGGGTTTTAGGTACCATTAAAGTGGTTTGGCTTTTAGCTGTGTTCATCACCACTTACGCTCCATGGCTAACCTGCTCTGGGGCAGGTTATGTTCTGGATATGAGATCTCAAACTGAAACTGGACCAATCAGCTGTGAGTAAAGGGACACACCTCTGATGCAATAAAGCCACTCCCCCTGTTTCTACTTCAAATTAAAGGTCACCACATAGCAAATGGTTTTTAAAGACTAAAGAGTCTGGCTTTTAACAATGCTTATTTATAATAAAAAAAATAGTTTTGAATCATTTAGATATAATTTATGTAATTATTATACCCTTAATCAATTACACATTTATCATTTTAGTTCATCAATTTTTAATAGGCACTTTGTTAAAATTAATATAAATAGCCTACATAAAGTCATACAAATAAGTTTAAAATCAATAAAAAGAAGTTTACGGAGCTTAAATGTTCAATTTTCTCAATTTATCAACTAAACTAACTTCATAACTTTTACTTGCATTGACATATAATATTGTTTCTTTACTTGTCCTCTTAGACAGCTCTTTTCTTCTTGCTGTGTACATTTTTTTTAATTCTTAATATTTTTCTCTCATGTAATAATCTGAAGAAGAGAGAAAAATCCACAGCGTGTGATTGGCTCTTCACTGCTGATGTCACAGCGTGTGATTGGCTCTTCACTGCTGATGTCACAGCGTGTGATTGGCTGTTCACTGCTGATGTCACAGCTAAACTCCTGAACTCAGGATCAAAGCCTGAGTTGACAGAGCAAGCTGATGATCAGCATCATGGGACCAACAAAGCCTGAATAGATTGGTTTGGTTTTGTCAACTCAAAACGAATCCTGTAACCCTGAGTTTGTTAAACTACCATCATGGTACAGGCCCCTGGTGTTAAGATGCATTTTGGTCGTTTGGATCACAAGTCGACGCTAAACACAGGTGTAAACAGGGTTTAAAATACTTTGAGCTTGTCCACTTTCAATCACTTCCAAGGGCCCTATCGTACATCTGACACAATGCGACAAAAGCCGCGACAGATGTCTGTTGCTATAGTTTCAACCCGACACAGTTCTCATTTTCACTTCCAGCTCTACGTTGTTTAAATAGCAAATGCACTGGTGTATCTGTTCACCCATGGGCGTGTGGTCTAAACCAGGTGTGTTCAGGAGCACTGTTGGTGTGTTTGCTATTTTGAGAAACTGAAAACGACAATTTTATTGAAATTTTGAAAATTGACAATGAAATTTTATTGCACCATTGAACAACCCAAACGTGCTCTAAAGTCAACAGTGCAGTATTTTTTGTGTGTTTTAAATGTGTGCCTATAGGCGGTGCACAATGCACATACACTTATTACACACACTGGGACACACAGCAGCACACACACATTTTTACATATTAAAAATGAAAGGATTCCTCTCTGGAGAAGCGTTCAGTCTTTCTGCTCACATGTAAAAAGTGATTCCTCCATGGTGCGAGCGCAACTAACTTTCAAAGGCAATGACAGCTGGAGACTGAAGTTTGATTTAAAGAGGAAAAACGTCCCAAAGCTCAATTATCTCACACCATTCCTGATTTCTAACACACACTCACAGCTGGTCGGCTGGTCTTGTGTCTGTCAGAACAGAAATGAAAACTGATGTGTTTTTCTGTTGTCTGTGTGTGTTCAGATGTACATTTCATAAACCTATTTTGTTCATTGGATCGAAAGATCTGACAAAGCCCATACATTTCCCCGCCCATAGACCCTCCACTTGAAGAAATCAGGACAGAAGGGATTGAAAGTGGACAAAAGAGACAGATTAAAACTCG
Organism: Pseudorasbora parva; assembly: GCF_024679245.1. NCBI lineage: Eukaryota > Metazoa > Chordata > Actinopteri > Cypriniformes > Gobionidae > Pseudorasbora > Pseudorasbora parva. The sequence continues at coordinate 39,903,765 of NC_090188.1, read as the reverse complement.
TCTACTTGTGATCCGATCAACCAAAACGCATCTTAATACCAGGTGTAAACAGGGCCATATGGCTAAATTGAGTAGCATTTACTACAGTTGACCGAGTGGGTCTCTGAGCTGCTATGAGTGAGTGGAGGCGGGGCTAATATGCATACGGGGTAGCGTGTGAGAAGCTAAATGTAATAATACAGGCTACATTTAAAAAATGTCATAATGCAAGACATTTTAAAGGTGCACTATGTAGTATTTTTGCAGTAAAATATCCAAAAACCACTAGGCCAGTGTTATATATTTTGTTCAGTTGAGTACTTACAATATCCCAAATGTTTCCAACTATTTGTAAATTGTGAGAAAATTGCTATTTTAGCTAAAGACCGGGACGTTTCAGCATAGCGTCTGAGGGAGTCGCCTGTCAATCGTGTCACATCTGCGCTACCCTCGGTTTCGGCTTTTATTTGGCAGGAGCGCTTTACTCTTAGCAGTGTGAACAAGTGAACGCACGGAGTAACGTCATAACATCGTTTTGAACACACTTAAATGTATCTAATATGATAAACAGAGCTGCATTACCTCATAATCATAACCGGAAGAGCGGATCTGTGCAGGCGCCCGGCGACTGTGTCCCGTCCCGTCATAATAAAAGTCCCGGTGTTTGCTTGTGTAACAATCGCTCCAGCAGCCGTGCTCAGCTCCACAACACTCGGTCCTGCTCTGCTTTAGACTACAGTAACGTTAATAACCGCATGCATGAATGTGATTTCTGCCAAAGTCCTATTTTCCACCGGCTGTGAGGTGAAGACCACATGTCCCAAGATACTGCGCTCACACTTGGGGTCATCAAACTACGCATTTGTTAAGAATAGACGCCCTCCAGTGAACGGAAAGTTGCATAGTGTTAGCCTGACGTGGTTATACTCAATTCTAGTCAGAATGTGAGTCTGAAACTGCTCCATTGGGCTGTGATTATGGGGCGTGTTTCAACCGAACCAGGAAAGACATCAATTGGATAGACCTTTAGGTCCTTTCCTGGTTCAGTTGAAACACGCCTCATAATCACAGACCAATGGAGCAGACTAATCTGAGCAACGAAGCGACACATTGTCAAATGTCAACAGACAGAGCTCAATTGACAGAGCCCCCCCCCCCCCCCCCCCCCCCCCCGAGAAGCTATTGTTTAGGGCTAGTAGTTGGCGGATTTTGTTGTAAAAACTTGGCAACCCTGTCTGCACACGTGCTGGAATAAACGATCTTTGCCGGTGTTGTAAAAAATTAAAGAATTTATTGATACACAGAGTACTTACCCAACATGATCATCATCTTTGAGAGAAATTATGAAGGTGAATGCAGATACAAACAAGCTCTCCGTTTAGGATTCGAGTAAATATAGTCCAAGCCCTTTTGATGACGTGATTAGGTTACTGTTGATCATCTGTCCGTCATCGTCTAAAGCCCCGCCCTGATGATTTCATTGGTCCAAACAGTTTCTGTTCAGAGATAATTACTCCTCTATTGAGCGAGGCCAGACCGAACTGCCCGACCTAAAAAATGTGTGGGCGGGGCTAAGTTCGGCTGGCATCCAGGGGTGCGTTTCCCAAAAGCATCGTTAGCCAACTATGGTCGCAAGTTCAGTCGTTACCAACGTAGTTCAAAGATTCAGTGTTTCCCGAAACCATAGTTCTAACGAACATTCGCAAACTGCATCGCAAATTTGTGTCGTTGGAACGACAGCTCTCCACCTGTGGTTAGAGTCATAGTTCGTTGTTATTTTGCTGTGTCGACGTCCTTGATTGCGCCGCACCTGGGTCTGTGTTCTATTCAGAGTTATCGACCCTGTGCCCTAGAAGATTTAGAAGATTTCACCATCCACTTTGAGTGGTTTAAAAGACTTAAAGTTGTGGTTTAAGTTTATCACATAAATTGCCTTTTTATTATTATTACAAATTCAGTTTGAAACTATATAGAAGCGTGGCCTTCGCGATTATTCTCCCTTCGAAGTGCCCTCTGAAAGCATTAATCTTGCCGATTAGAACGCAGCCATTGTTTCATTTGTGCAAAGAAACGGGGAGTCTGTCAAGTGGGTTATCTTTGTTTAATGTCTCATATAACAATATTGTAAAACAGTGTGTTAGAGGTTTTCACTTATATAAAATGTTAACACTCAGATTACAGTATTTCAATAGTAAATTAATTTTAAATTTTAAATGAATGTACCTAAAGGAACAAAAAAATGTATAAATGAGTAATTTTTTTTTTTACAGAATTAGAATATAGAATACTCTCTACATATGTGTTTGTGTGTGAATACATACATACATACACATATATATATAAATAGGGAGAGAGAGAGAGAGAGAGAGAGAGAGAGAGAGAGAGAGAGAGAGAGAGAGAGAGAGAGAGAGAGAGAGAGAGAGAGAGAGAGGGTGTATGTATATCTGCATGTTAAAAAAGTTTTTTTTAAATGTTTTTAAGTGTTCATTTAATACATATCGGCAAAGAAACCAAATATTTAACCGAAATTATGTCACATTAAACAAATGGTTTAAACTGCAGTGGTGACTGAATGCTGTACAGGTGACAGGACGTATGGGTAAAGAGGACATGTCTCCAGCAGCCAGCTATAACCAAAGCCATGACCCTCTTCAGCAACCTGCAAACTGCAGAAGTGGCCCACACAAAAGAGTCATGTGTACTTCTATCATCCACCCATTAGGCCATCACCCATCACCTCCATACATTTCCAACAGCATAATAATGCAGTGTAGCTAACAACTGAATTTAAAGCATTGTTTCTTCTTATTGCCCTCTGAAGATGTGAAGCCTGATGTTGAAGGGCCAGACTGGAGAGGGTCTGATGTTGGAGGCCTGGCCTTTGAAGGCAAAGGCCTGGTTGATGCACATGAATCCATATCTCCAAGGATCCTTCCATTGCACCAGGCCCCAGGATGGCCAAAACTGTGTCTACCTCTGTAGGGACAGGAGGAACTGAACTGATACCCCATCGGTCTTGTTTGCTTCCCTCTTACGTGCTGCAGCCCTCTGTTTTTTCACACTTGCAAAGTCCTTCCACTTATTCCTGACTTTGTCTGGGCTTTGTCCATATCCATAGCTAGCACCGTTTATTTTCTAAGTGATTTCTGGCCAGATTTTATTTTTTTCAGCATTTGTAATGCTATTTTTCAGCTTTGAAAATAGCTGGACTTAACTATATTCCACAACCTTCTCGAAAAGAACTGCAATTTTAAGCATTGAAAATTGGGGTTTTCGTGTCATTTTCATTAACACGTCAGAATGGCAAGAAGACAAAAATGGGAAAGATTGAGCAAAATAAGCAATCCACAACCGCGCATCACAGTTTTTCAAAACCCAATAATTTCACAATTTATTTATCTGAAATTGTGAAATTATTGACATTGGGATCAGAAAAGAGCACATTTTAACTCTTTGTGTGTATAATGTATTGCAGAACAAACAAATCATTCAATATTACAAGACTCCTACGTAACGTCATTTCAAAAGCTTAATTCGAGTCGAAGAAAAGAGAAAATAAAACCAAGTTATGTGCTCATGTCTCCAGTCAGCCATTAGATCGAAGAAGAAGAAGAACGACGGCTCATACCGACGTAGTTTGAACTATGGATCTGCGACACAGGTACCATGGTTTCGGGAAACAGTCGTGACTAGGTCGTTCGTTTTCACAAAGATGCATCGTACTATGGTGGTTAATCTGCGAGCTACGTCGTTGTACGGGAAACGCACCCCAGGCTAGCATAGTGCACCTTTAAAGTGAACTGGTGAATGTAAAACTGAGGTTAAAATAGTGTTTCAAATCAGTCAAAGGACCTTATACATTTTGTAAAATTTAAACAAAAATCTTGGTCATGGGCACGTATAAATGTTATCTGAAACAGAGTCAAATTCAACTCTACAGGAGTGAAATTAACACTTCTGTTTTTACTGTGTAGCATTTCGGCAGAACTGCCCACAAACAAGCTTTCTACTCATATCATGCAATGAATCACATGAACTTTGCCTTTTCTTTTCTTTTTTTTGGAGTGCAATACATTAAACGACCAGAGGAGGAATCCTCCTTTTTTACAGAAGCAGTAGGTGTTACAGACCAAACAGGACACAAATATGTCAAAAAATGATGCAGCGCAACAAGACACGGGCTAGTGGGTTTGTTATGTGAAGTGGAAAGTTATTGAAAGTTTCCACTGTTGCCCAGGAGAAAATATGCAGTTCACTAAAACACATGTTGTGCTGTGTGTTTTCACACATATAGGGTATATGTCACTAGAAAGTTTTAAGCAAATATGCAACATTCAAAAATATCAATCATTTTGATAATTGATGAATTGTATTATATGAATTGTATAACTACATTTGACTATTTTTGTATAACTACATTTGACTATTTCGCATTTTTGTGAAAGGTTGATAATAGCAATGGAGTTAGAAAGTGACAGTGTTCTTATGTTGTTCATTCTTTCTAAGTGCCTGCAAGAGAATGTACATTTCTACATTTCACTGTAACTATCTGATTACACTGTATTTCTACATTCCAACTAACTCTCATTAGAGTATTCGCAGACTGTTCAGGTTAGTAGAATAAGTTGACATGCACTTTACATGCAAAGTTACTTACACTAATCAGGCATAACATTATGACAGGTGAAGTGAATTACACTGATGATCTCTTCATCGTGGCTCCTGTCAGTGGGTGGGATATATTAGGCAGCAAGTGGACATTTTGTCCTCAAAGTTGATGTGCTAGAAGCAGGAAAAATGGGCAAGTGTAAGGATTTGAGCGAGTTTGGCCAAATTGTGATGGCTAGACGACTGGGTCAGAGCATCTCCAAAACTGCAGCTCTTGTGGGCTGTTCCCGGTCTGCAGTGGTCAGTATCTATTAAAAGTGCTCCAAGAGGAACAGTGGAGAACCGGCCACAGGGTCATGGGCGGCCAAGGCTCATTGATGCACGTGGGGAGCGAAGGCTGGCCCGTGTGGTCCGATCAAACAGACGAGCTACTGGAGCTCAAACTGCTCCAGAAGTTAATGCTGGTTCTGATAGAAAGCTGTCAGGATACTCAATGCTGATCCCTGACCCCGTCGAAAGCACCAACAGTGGCACGTGAGCATCAGAACTGGACCACAGAGCAATGGAAGAAGGTGGCCTGATCTGGTGAATCACGTGGATGGCCAGGTGTGTGTGTGTGTGTGGCTTCCCTGGAGAACACATGGCACCAGGATGCACTATTGGAAAAAGGCAAGCCAGTGGAGGCAGTGTGATGCTTTGGGCAATGTTCTTACTTTGACATACACCACCTAGCATTGTTGCAGATTCACCCTTTCATGGAAACAGTATTTCCTGGTGGCTGTGGCCCTTCCAGCAGGATAAGGCTCCTGCCACAAAACAAAAATGGTTCAGGAAGTGTTTGAGGAGCACAATGACTTTGAGGTGTTGACTTTGGTTATGATCTCAATCCAATCGAGCATCTGTGGGATGTGCTGAACAAACAAGTCTGATCCATGGAGGCCCCACCTCACAACTTACAGGACTTAAAGGATCTGATGCTAACATCTTGATTCTAGATACCACAGCACACCTTCAGGAGTCTGGTGGAGTTCACTCCTCGATGGGTCAGGCCTGGTTTGGCGGCAAAAGGGGGACCGACACAACATTAGGAAGGTGGTCATAATGTTATGATCGGTGTATAGTCAGTAGAATGTCTGTTGGAGAGCATCAAAATATGAGTTAGCAGATATTTTCTAATCCTTTACAGTAAATAATTAATGACCAGGTGTCATGTTTTGCTGATAGGAATAATGCTGAAATTTAACCTCGACAGAAGTTCAGTCTGAGAGCAGACAGAGTTGCCAGTTTGGGAGCATGCAGCAAAAGCAAAAAAGTGGCTCAGTAAACCATATCCCATTCCCACAGTCATGGATAATATTTCTGTATAATATTTAAGCGATACCTAAACATCAGTATGACATATTCGTTTACATTTTTTTACATATAGCTGTGCAAAGAAATTCATATTTTGATTCATATATTAATAAATTCATATATTCATCTTTGATCCTGAGAAAGAAAAAGACAGTCATTTGAAAACTTGTGTTATTCTTTGTTCAAGTTCCCATTTTCAAATGTTAAGCCTGAATGTGGTTCCTCGTGCAGTAAATAAAATGCTGAAATGTGCACAAATTCTGTGGCTGTGGTGGCACGGATGTGACAAATGTGAGAACTAAATGTTCAGAAATTGGAGAGGAAATCAGCTCGTACACTTCAGGGACACAGAAGAAAAAAATACTCCCAATTCAACTTGAAAGCTTAAGTTCAGTAAAATCACATCTGCTTTACGAGTCATGACTTAAAAAGAAAAGTTGACCATGGTGACCAAAAAAAACGTTGTGGCTTATTGGTCATATAATTTTCTTTACAAAGATAGTTGAAATGCAGAGATGTGGAGCGGGGCACAGCCTAACGCGGGGTTAGTTATATAACACACACGGTTTAAAACTTTCCACACACGCCAGGATGATGAAACGTGTATTTACTCGTTGCTATATCAACATTATTCAGAGAAATCTTTTTTTTTTAAGTCAAAATTAAAAAGTCTTTTGAAGATATCACTGAACATTTATTTAACCATAGCAAAAAAACATTTCTCACTGAAGTTTATTTTTCATCTCTATTTTTTTTTTTGTGTTTATTTAAAATAAGACAAATCTGATATTACTGTAATCTTCGGGGAGGCCGGGGATGATTGTAACATTTACCTTTCTGTCTATATCTCAGAGAACTTTTAAGCCAGTGTGTTCAAAATGTGATTCAAACTAGTTACAAGTGTCTGCTGTGAGATAACTATTATCTTTGCAACACAAACAGAAAATACATGGTTTAGTTTAAAACACGAGGAGTGAAATGTTACAGTTCACCCCATAGTCTGGGTTAGGTGTAACATACCCTGAGATGTAACATTATGAAATATGGATTATGGCAAAAATATATATTTGTAAAGCTTTTTATTCAAAACTAGCTTTTCAATATAACGTATGTGTGTCACTCTCAGTCATAGTAATTGAACATAATAAATTGAACTTTAACAAACATGCTTACACACATAATGCTTGTGTTCCTGTCAGTCATAGCATTAGCCATAGAAAAATATTGCAATTAAACACGTGTGTGTGATTGTTAACACAATGTGTGTGTGTGTGTGTGTGTGTGTGTGTGTGTGTGTGTGTGTGTGTGTGTGTGTGTGTGTGTGTGTGTGTGTGTGTGTGTGTGTGTGTGTGTGTGTGTGTGTGTGTGTGTGTGTGTGTGTGTGTGTGTGTGTGTGTGTGACCTGGTAATCCCTACGTTATGGGGACAAAATGTCCCCACAAAGATGGCAATATCCGAAATCCTTGTCCTTGTGGGGACATTTTTAGGTCCCCATGAGGAAAACATCTTATAAAATCACACAGAAGGAGTTTTTTTGAGAAAGTAAAAATGCAGAATGTTTCCTGTGATGGGTAGGTTTAGGGGCAGGGGCAGTGTAAGGGGATAGGATGTCCAGTTTGTACAGTATGAAATCCATTACGCCTATGGAAAGTCCCCAAAAAACATGAAAACACGACATGTGTGTGTGTGTGTGTGTGTGTGTGTGTGTGTGTGTGTGTGTGTGTGTGTGTGTGTGTGTGTGTGTGTGTGTGTGTGTGTAAATCTGAGCCTCATTGGTCTGTCACCGCTCGTCAATGTCAAAATATTTGAGAAAACCAATCAAATCAGAGTAGGCGGGCTTTATGTTCACACAGAAACTGCTGAGGCCATGAGCGCGAATTTTAGCAGCACAACTCGACAACCTAAAGTGAGAGAAATGTAAGCAGTTGAAATAAACATTTATGTTTGACAGCTGCTGCTGCTGCTTTAAGTTAGAAATGTTAAACAATAGACAAAAATATTCAGGCAAATGAATAATCATGTCTAATTTCGTCATTTTGAGTTGAAAATATGCCTGTGATTCATATTCATGTAGCCTAGGCCTAATTAACGAACCTATAAATATTATCAAAGCCATTTTCATCAGATTAGGCATAATGATAATAAATGTGTATATATTGTAAATTAATATAATTCCATTTGTAACCTTCAGTAAATAAAAAAAAATTCTCAGTTTTTTTCAGTATTGGGCATATTAGCCTTGAATGTGTTTATATAGTGAATTAATTTAATAAACTTAGACTTTAATAAACAGTAGATTTGTTGTTAGCTATAAATTGTATTCAATTGTAAATGGTAGATAATTAGAGATAAGTCAAAATAAACTTTTTGGTGATGAAATATGTTGTTCAAACAAACTTTTGACTTCTTTCTTTAATAACTATAACATAATACTTTTACTTTCAGTACTTGTGTAAGTATTTTTTTAAACAAACTACTTGCAATACTTAAGTACAAAAAATGTTGAATACTTTTGTACTTCTACTTAAGTGTGGAGCTTAAAGAGGACTTCAACTTCTACTCAAGTCACTTTTTTGATAGAGCACTTGTACTTTTACTCAAGTCTTGGTCTCTATACATCTCTGAACTGGGATGGAGATCACACTCAGAGCTCAGCTCAGCTACAGGCACTCATTTAAACAGAGATATGGTGAGCAATGTAAGTCTTTTAACTTCTCAAATTAATTTCTATGAAAGTTAAGCTTGCAAAGGCATGAACTGAAACACGCCAGACTGAACTCGCGTTGTGTATGTATGCTGCGAGTGTAGTTGCGATTACCTCAGCTCTCATCACGAGAGCTCATCAGCTCATTTATCTCACTCGTGCAGTTAGTGCTCAGTGCTGTGATACTCACGCGGTGACTCACTCATTATATTGAACAGGCACGTTCAGTTTTTCATTGTCTTCTCTAACTCAGTCACAGTAATCCAGTAGCGGTGGCTTTGGGAATGGCCTCACAGGGCAGCGAAGCATTCTGGGAATTGTATGCATTAAACGTTAATTTTGACATCAATACTTGCAAGTAAATACAAGGTAATGAAAATATTTTAGGGCACAACGGGGCTGGCTCCGCGGGCTAAAGGCTCCTTCGATTTTATTCTTCTCTAAACCACTAGATGGCACAAAAACTTGCCTCAATATTTCCGAAACATCTCGCTTTTTAAGATGCACGTGGGAATGTGTCTGATCCGTAACGTGATCACGATCAGCAGAGCAAACATGATTCTGTGCTGATCTGAGCTAATATTTGACCATTTTAAAAATGAGAATTAATGTTTATATTTTGAGAGAAAGGGTTTGTAAACGATTTTCCGTTTTGTTTTTCAAAAACGGAAGAATATGTAAAAGTGGTATTTGGGACAAAATACAATAATTAACATCATAATAAAACACAGGCTGACCTTTTTCAAATTGTAAGTATCATATATTAATTTGGGTGTCCACCTTAGAGATAATCATAATGTTTATAATGAAAGCCATTCAAAGAATGATGAATCAAATTATTATGGCATCTCCTTCAATGCTTTCAGAATCTTAATTATTATTATTTATTTATTTTTATAATTTTGTTTCTATTTCTAAAATATATATATATTAACATGTTTAATGCTATATTTATTGAACACATTCTTAATTTTTATTTATCAAAATAAACAGAACAAAGTTTTGCTAAAGTGGTTGTTTTGATCATATTATTTGATCTAAAAAATGTTCATGCAAAATCTGTTGCTTCATCAATGTTCAATACAAACAAACATATATATTATATTTTTTCTGCATTTCACAATATGGAAGGAGTGAAAAGCTCATTCTTAAGGTGCCCCGCTGTGAACATTATTGTAATCTTTTAAGATTCTAATAACAACATTTTAATGTTTTAGAAAGAAAACTTCAATCGCTAATCGCGGTAAATCGCTTTTCCCACAACGTTTTTAAGAACATGTGTAAGACTGAAAAAACTAGTATATGCCGAAATGTCGAATGAAGAACAAGGACTCTCTGAGAAAATAAAGGAAATTAACATCTGAACTGTCCCTCACACACCAATGGAGACGCAAGTCTCACCTCACTATCTGCTAATCTATATCTTTCCCTATTGACTTCCTCTCCCCCAATTCCTTCCCTGTCTAATGCTGAGATCACTGAAAATACACCCAGAATCTCTATATTACAATGTCAATCCACACGATAGAGTATTATATGTGTTTGATATCGTTGAAATGTCTCAGTGCGACTGGTACAAAGATCTCATCCTCACAGAAGTTAATCAAAAGATAATCAATGTTTTAAGAGTTTAGAGATATATTGTATTAGTTTGGTGGGTGTGGCTTTCAGCCATTTGGCCTTTACATCAATACAAGTCTTGATCAATGCAAATTCCCACTGTGAACTTGTGTTTACATTTGAAAGAGTTTGTACATTTGTTTCTGGGTATTTAAGGAAATGTTGCAAAGAGCTCAGGGCTTGACACTTTAAACCGGTCAGCCCGTAATGTTGGATGTCTCAAGATAGCCAGCATTATGTTCAGAAGTCAGGTATATATTTCATTCTTTACTTCAGAGTATTTGATGCTATATATGGATTACCTTTGAATTGACTATGTAATTAGCTTTATACATTTACCTGACTGTTAAATAAATTATTACACTTTGATTGATTCTGAATTGCTCTGGAATTATTCAGATTGGGTATAATTTCAACAAAGGGTTAAACGGAATGTAGGAGCCTTATTTGCTTATTTTTTACTGACAAATGTTGTGCAGTTTAGATTGTAAACGTTCTTTATTTGTGTGTACTATTTGGATCTTTATTCTGAAATTTTACATTGAAACATGTTACATGTTAAAATTCTTCACTGGCCCTTTAAGAATTGCGATGGTAAGAGATGCGGTTGGGGATTCGTTGTAGGAAATAGAGTGGAGTCGCACAGTTTTCTTTACCGCATCCGTGATACTAAGAATGTAAGATCATATTTGTTTCTTTTATTTTATTTGCTTGATTTATTGACGTTTCAAGATTAAAAGGAAGATGTTCATGGAGAAACGGATTGTGGATTGTTTTTATTGGCCACGGAGCGAGTTGAATGGAAACCAATGCGATGCGCACATACAATAGTAAAGAAAACTATCTCCATATGGATAAAGACGTGTTTGACACGAAGATATTTGGATGTTATAAGGATTAATCGATCTTGAAGCGAATGACAGATGGAGTTTGTTGGAAAAGGATGTTCCAGGATTAACGTTACCTCAGATGTACACGATCAACATGCGGTCAAACGAAGATTTCTGAGGTAAAAATAAATAAATAATACAAGGACAATTACTTGTGGATGCTGGAGTTTAAAGAAGATGATATTATGAAGAAAAATGAGGATTACAATAGTACTAAAAGGACAGTAAAAATGACTGAGAAAGCAAAGGAAGAAAGGTTTCAAAGACTTGTGCAATCAAGAAAGACAAAATTAGCTCAGCTAACAAGTAAATCTAAAGAAATTGAACAACTTATGGATGATGCTGCACATGTTGACACTGTTCGAACTAAACTGGAAACTGAATACAAAGATTTGTATAAAGATTTCTGTCAGCTGAATCATGCTATTGAGGAATTTATGCCTGATGAAGATTATGCAAAGGACCAACATACATGGTTTGAACCAAGATCCTCCTCATGTGAAAGATTCATTACTACAGTCAACAAATGGATGAAACAGGTTGCAGAAAATGCTGAGCAAGCAATACAGTGTGGTCTAGAAGTGAATCCTGAAGACAGCATTTCTTCTGTGTCAGTGACATCAAGTAAGAAGCGTAAGAAACATGGATCAGTAGATAACAGATCTACAGCTTTTACAACTTCTTCTGCACGTGTAACTGCTGAAGTAGAAAGAGCTGCTCTACTTGTTAAACAGGCTGCATTGAAGAAGAAACAAGCTATTGAACGACAAGAAGCTGAACTAAAGGCAAAAAGAGAGGAATTTGAGCTGGAAGTTGCTCTTGCAGCATCAGATGCAAAGATTCAAGTTATTAAGCAATATGAAAGCAATCGGTCTTCGTCAGTAGGTCACAAAGAAATAAACCTGGAGTCAGGTATAATGGCTCATGAAGATGAACCGATACAGGAAAGTCTGCTGGATAACATGTTTCAACCTCTATGGCCACAGTCAACTAACAACACCATTCAAAGAGAGCCTTCTTCAGGTAGAGAGGTAGACGTAGTAGATACATTATGCAATGCCATGGAGCGGCAAGCCAATATCAGTGAGTGCTTAGTGAAGCATCAAAAAATGTCCATGCTTCCTTCAATTGACATACCCATGTTCAAAGGAGATCCTCTTGACTATAAGCTGGCGTTCATTCAGGCGTTCGAACATGGAGTTGAAGATCCTACTGATAATGACAAGGACCGTTTGTACTTCATGGAACAGTACACAACTGGAAAGCCTAAGGAACTGATTCGTAGCTGTCTACATATGAACCCAGCTGAAGGCTATCTTAAGGCAAAGCAGCTTCTGAGAGAGCATTTTGGAAATGAGTATCAGATTGCAGTCGCATACATGAACAAAGCTCTATATTGGCCTTCTATCAAACCTGAAGATGGAGAAGAACTTCACTCCTTTTCATTGTTTCTGTCAGGATGCTGTAATGCTATGTCAGATATGAGTTACATGGAAGAGATGGATAATGCAGCAAATTTGAGAGCTATTGTGGTAAAGCTTCCATACAAATTAAGAGAAAAATGGCGATCTGTTGCATGTGAAATTCAAGAGAAGCAAAAAAGAGTGAAGTTCAAAGATTTAGTTGATTTCATTAACAAGCAAGCAAAGATTTCTCTTCATCCAGTGTTTGGAGACATAAAAGATAGTTCAACAACTAAAGGACAAGCTAAATTTCATCCAGAAGCAAGCGCTTACAAACGGGCTGTAACTAAAAGGGTCTTCACGACTAGTGCTGTACCAATAGACAGAAGGTTTGAAGAAGAGAAACTTTCAGTTCAGAGATCACAACATAATACAGCCACCCAGAAGAAATCATGTCTCTTTTGTAAAGGACTGCATCACAACCTGGAGTTCTGTAAAAGTTTGAGAAGTAATACACATCAGGAGAAAATTGACTTTTTGCGAAGCAAGGGGTTGTGTTTTGGCTGTTTGAAGTATGGCCATATGAGTAAACAATGCAAAGAAAGACTAAGCTGCAGTGAATGTTCTTTGCCTCATCCAACCATACTGCATATGAAACCAAAGGAAACTGCACGTCTTCAGGAAGACAAAATGGATAACGGTGATAGACAGTCTGTTACAAGTGCTTTAGTCTATGCAGAAAAGGACAACTGTGGAGTCGCAGATTCGTGTGAAAATGACTGTACTTTGTCAATTGTTCCTGTACATGTCAAAACTACGAAAGGTACTCGTCTGGTCAAAACTTATGCTTTTCTCGACCCAGGGAGTTCGGACACTTTCTGTACAGAAGCTTTGATGTCTGAACTAAATGTGAATGGAAGAAAGACCGATATACTTCTGAGAACAATGGGGGATGAAAAACAAATCAAAACTCACATTGTTTCTGGGCTGGAGATTAGTAGTCTAGAAGGTGATGAATTCATTCAACTTCCTGATGCTTTCACACAGAGAACAATTCCGGTTCACAAAGGCAACATTCCACAGCAAAAGGATTTGGAAAGATGGCCGCATCTTAAAGAGGTTTGTCTCCCTAGCATCGAAGCAGAAATCGGATTGCTAATAGGAGCTAATGTGCCTGAAGTCATGGAGCCGTGGCACGTTATTAGTAGTAAAGACAATGGACCTTTTGCTGTAAAAACCAAGTTGGGCTGGACAGTTAATGGACCCCTCAGGAACAGTAACAATGTCACAAGAAAGGGAAGGCATGTTCAAGTGTCTGTGAATCGCATATCAGTAGCCAGGTTAGATGAATTGTGGCAACAGCAATTCAAACAGGATTTTCCAGAAACAGGAAAGGATGATCAAGTGGAAATGTCCAAGGAAGACCACCAATTTATGAAAATGATGTCTGAGTCAGCTAAACTTGTAAATGGCCATTACAGCTTGTGTCTGCCTTTGAAGAACAAGGAGATTCAGATGCCAAATAATCGTGTGGTGGCTGAACAACGGGCTCTGAATTTGAAAAGAAAATTTATCAAAAATCCTGAGTTCCACGCTGAGTACGCATCTTTCATGAACAGCCTCATTCGAAATGACTATGCTGTTAAGCTGACAGAAGAAAATCACAAGCAAACAGATGCCAAGATATGGTACATACCTCATCATGGGGTGCACCATCCCGTCAAACAAAAGCTGAGAGTTGTTTTCGATTGTGGGGCATCTTATCAAGGGGTGTCATTGAACCAACAACTTCTACAAGGCCCTAACCTCACAAGTAATCTCGTTGGTGTTGTTGCAAGATTCCGACAGGAAAGTATCGCTGTTATGGCAGATGTGGAAGCTATGTTCCACCAGGTTCGCGTCCATGAAGAGGATTCAGATCTTCTAAGGTTCCTGTGGTGGCCTCACGGAGATTATAATGGCGACTTGATGGAACACAAAATGGCTGTTCACTTGTTTGGCGCTACTTCTTCGCCCAGCTGTGCCTGCTTTGCTTTGAGGAAGTGTGCTGACGATCATAGCACATTATTCAGTGCTGACGTTGTTGATGCGATTCATCGAAACTTTTATGTAGATCACTGTTTAAAGTCCACAGCCACTGAGACACATGCCATAGAGCTGTATCATGGTTTACGAGCAATATGTTCCAAAGGAGGTTTTCGTCTGGTTAAGTGGACAAGCAACAGTCGTGCTGTTTTAGCAGCTATCCCTGAGAATGAACGGGCTGATGGAGTGAAAAGCTTGGATCTTGACCAAGAAACACTGCCAATGGAAAGAGCATTGGGCATCCATTGGAATGTTGAGTCAGACACATTTCAATTCAAAATAGTCATTAAAGATCGTCCACTCACTCGAAGAGGGCTGCTCTCGATTGTCAGTTCTATCTATGACCCATTGGGCTTTCTTGCACCTGTAGTTTTACCAGCAAAAATAATCCTGCAGGACTTATGCAGGCTGAAGATAGGATGGGATGATGATCTTCCAGCACAAGTAAAGCAAAGGTGGACAGACTGGCTCAGTGGACTTCATCAACTTGAAGACTTCAAGGTTAGCAGATGCATTAGACCAGCAGGGTTTGGAGAAGCGGTAGTGGCACAGCTTCATCACTTTGCAGATGCGAGTGAGGATGCGTATGGTACGGCAAGCTATCTTCTATTACGTAATCAAAAGGGTCAGGTGCACTGTGCATTGATGATGGGGAAAGCCAGAGTTGCTCCTCTAAAAAGGCCTACCATTCCACGAATGGAACTGACAGCTGCGACAGTTGCCACAAAGATGGATCTGTTGTTACAAAGAGAACTACAGCTGAAACTTGAACCTTCAGTCTACTGGACAGACAGCACAACTGTGCTTAAATATCTCAGAAATGAGAGCACAAGATTCAGAACATTCGTATCAAACAGAGTTACAACTATTCTAAAAGAGTTAAAGATTGAACAATGGAACCATGTTGATACTGCCTCTAATCCAGCAGATTGTGCTTCAAGAGGGCAGAAGGTTTCTTGCAAAATGAAACATGGATCTCAGGCCCAAAATTTCTACACCAATTCACAGATGAGGGGCCAAAGAACATGGACCAACTGATAGCAGTGATATCTGCAGATGATCCAGAGATCAAGAGGTCAATATTGGTTAATTCAATACAAGCCCAACCCAATAACACTTCAGTTAGACAACTGATGAATCATTTCTCCTCCTGGACAAAGCTTCAGCGAATTGTAGCGTGGATTCTGAAGTTTAAAACTTTGCTGTTGGAACTTGTGCGAAAGAGGAAGACTCTTACTGCTGCAGATACTCTAGCCAACTCAAGTAAAGTCAAGCAGATTGTGAACCAAAGGATGCTGGACATCAAAGCTAAATGGAAAGGAAGCAACATTTCTGCTGATGATATGAAGGAGGCTGAGCTTGAAATTGTGAAATATTGTCAAAGAGAGAAGTTCACTGAGGAGATTTCAGCTCTGCAAAGTGGCCAAGCCATAAAGAGAGGCAGTTCGATCTACAGATTAAACCCTGAGTTGAACAATGGAGTTTTGCATGTCGGTGGAAGACTTAGCAATGCTGCTATGCCAGAAGAAAGCAAGTGGCCTATGATCATTCCGAAGGATCTTCATGTCACCAACTTAATTCTCCAGAATGTTCATGAGCAAACAGGACACAGTGGAAGAAATCACATGATTTCAACACTGCAAAAGAAATACTGGATTCCTGGTGCCAAATCTGCAATCAGAAAAAGGCTTGCAAGATGTGTTATTTGTCGCCGCTTACATTCCTCAACAGGAAAACAATTCATGGCAGACTTACCATCAGACAGGGTGTTGCCAGATGATCCACCTTTCACAAGAGTAGGTGTAGATTACTTTGGACCATTCATGGTTAAACGTGGAAGAACCCTTGTCAAAAGATATGGCGTTATCTTCACTTGCTTAGCAATACGTGCAGTGCACATTGAAGTTGCGTCTTCACTGGACACAGCCTCCTGTTTAAATGCCATACGTCGGTTTGTAGCAAGAAGGGGGCAAGTGAAAGTTCTCAGGTCAGACAATGGGACCAATTTTGTGGCTGCTGAGCGTGAGTTAAGGCAATCCATTGGAAATTGGAATAACCAGCGGATTGAGGACCATCTTAGTCAGCAAGGAATTAAGTGGGTTTTCAATCCTCCCACTGGATCTCACCATGGCGGGGTTTGGGAGAGATTGATTCGCTCAATAAGAAAAATCCTCAATGCAACAATCAAAGAACAAGTTCTGGATGAGGAATGTCTTCAAACATTTTTCTGTGAAGCAGAGGCCATAATCAACAGTCGTCCAATCACATCAGCATCAAGTGATGTGAATGACTTGGAAGCTTTGACTCCAAACCACTTGTTGTTACTCAAGACAAAGCCATCACTGCCTCCAGGTCTGTTTGACAAAGATGATCTGTATTCTCGATGCAGATGGAAACAGGTTCAGTACATTTCTGATCTGTTCTGGAAACGTTGGTGTCGGGAATACTTGCCGCAGTTACAACAGAGACAGAAGTGGAATAACGCAACAAGAAACTTCTCTGTTGGAGATATTGTTCTGGTAGTTGATGACTCCGCGCCTAGGAATTCATGGATGTTAGCAAGGGTCATCGATACCATGCCAGATAAGAAGGGTCTCGTCCGGCAAGTCCGCATTAAGACAAAAACTAACATTTTGGAAAGACCCATAAGAAAACTTTGCCTGTTGCAGGAGGCAGAAGGAGTATAGTGCAAGCTAGAAGAACTCACATTTGTGTTACTTGGACTTTAAGAATTTACTAAAGATATTAAAATAATACAGCTCCTTCAGTTTAAATGTAAGTAATTGTTTCAAAGAGTTTGAGAACAATTAGGGGCCGGTAATGTAGGAGCCTTATTTGCTTATTTTTTACTGACAAATGTTGTGCAGTTTAGATTGTAAACGTTCTTTATTTGTGTGTACTATTTGGATCTTTATTCTGAAATTTTACATTGAAACATGTTACATGTTAAAATTCTTCACTGGCCCTTTAAGAATTGCGATGGTAAGAGATGCGGTTGGGGATTCGTTGTAGGAAATAGAGTGGAGTCGCACAGTTTTCTTTACCGCATCCGTGATACTAAGAATATAAGATCATATTTGTTTCTTTTATTTTATTTGCTTGATTTATTGACGTTTCAAGATTAAAAGGAAGATGTTCATGGAGAAACGGATTGTGGATTGTTTTTATTGGCCACGGAGCGAGTTGAATGGAAACCAATGCGATGCGCACATACACGGAATAATTAAATGTGTAGTTAAACTATTAAAGAATGACCAAATAACCAATTGGCATTCTAACCTAAATTCTAAATTATCATTAAATGGAGTCAGATAAGGAGGAATTGGAAGAAAATCCCCTTTGCCCCGCTGAAAAGACCGAACGCGCAGCGACCTTCACCCGCCGATCGTTGGCCTCCATTGGGACGATTTGGGCGGCCTTACAAAATAGTGACCCCGACGTGATGTTGCAACTCTTTTACGAGCAACGTCTTTTCAGCGAAGTATTCGATTTTAAAATCAACAAGAGGTTTGAACTTCTCTTTCTTCAGCTGTTCTGGTAAGTAAAATTCTTTTTGCCTTTTTAGAAATGTTTAGGGAAAAACAGACGCATCACATATAGACACATTAATAGAATGGGTCGGAATACCCAATGTTAGACCGGAACCGCAATCCGGCGGGGTTTAAGAATTTAGATACAAACACATATCAGGGACATAGCGACAGCGCAGTAGAGGAATTAAAACTCGTGTTATGGATTTTAAAATATTTCCTGGTCGGCGTAGACCTACAACAACTAAACCTAAATTGGAAAAATATCTTCCAAATTATTTTCTGGGACTCGATGAAGAGTTGTAAATTAGAGTGTTTTTAAAATCAGCTAAATGCTTTCTCCATTGTTTTATTAGCTTTGTTGCAACAAACTAGCAACGCAGGATGAGAACGAGCAAACAACAGAATGAAAAATCTAAGTTTGTAAACAATTGGAAAACATTTGTGATTTGATAAATAGCAAATTTTGATATTTGTTTATGAAAAGCAAAGTAGGAAAACAGGTAACGTACAGTTAGGAAAACCTTTTGTTTGATCGGCTACAAATATTATTGCTACACAGCAAAATTACTTGTGACTAGAAATGATTAAGAAGTGGTAAGAATTTAAATCTTAGAGACTGATATACAGAATGATAGTGATGTTGTTACTGTATTTTTGTTAAGAAACCGCTTGATAATGTTCTGAGTGGCTCACAGAGCCCACGGGGCGCACCACGCCCCCTCGGAGAACAGACTTTCTCTCCCTGTTCAATGGGAGTGTTTAGCCCAATAAGTAACAAACTAAATCTATCACATTTTTAATAACAGAGCTAACAGAGACTTCCACCATCAGCTGTTTTCTGTTCACCATCAGCTCTGTTTCTGTTCACCATCAGCTCTGTTTCTGTTCACCATCAGCTATGTTTCTGTTCACCATCAGCTCTGTTTCTGTTCTGTTTTCTGTGTTGGTTGATTGTTTGTAGTATTCTATATTTTTACTTGTTATTCATTTTTTGTTGTTATTCCCCCCCCCCCCCCCCTTGCCAAGCAGGGCATTAGGAGAAAGATCAAATTATTTATGGATTGTTACATTTGATTTCATTCTAATTTAATCTGAAATTATTGACTTTAGTAGATTACGTTGTATCCATTCGTTACCGCAAATCTGCGTCAGGTTAGAAACGGACTAAAACTACTTTTGAGTGGAGCATTGGGGCACGCCAATTGAGATTTTAGAGCTCCGCCTAGCGCTTAGCATTAGTTCAAGTGTACTTAGATTGTGAAGGCTAAAAGGGGAATTTCCGTTTAGGACAACAATGTTGCTCGACCAACCTAAATAGCCTTACCTCTGTTTAAAGTAAAGTTACTCTAGCTAAGTGTACATGGGAAACCATGACACGATCATACCAAAACTATTAGAGAAAGTATCGGTCGACTTATAGCTATAGTAGTGGTCGTGACCTCTGACTAGAGATAACATTGCTTTAATTTAAGTGCACACAGTCTATGGGGACTAAATAAAATACTTTTAGAATGAGTGAGCATGTGGGCAACCCTCTAAATAGTATAGTCAATTACCTCTGTCTACATGACTAAGACTGGCGAGTTTGTGATCGTGGGCCCGCATAATAAATGGCCAATGCGAGGACCCTAAGCGACGGTGAGAACCGAATAAAAAAATAAGAAACCAGAATAAAGAAGTCCAATAAGAGAAAAGGGTTAAATAGATTAATCAAACATGTACTCAAATTTATAAATTATTAAAAATCTTTGGAAACCTTTAAGTTTATGGAGTCTTTGAGGTAATGCATATAGAAATGTATTGGATTTTAATCTTAAATTGCATTGGGTTAATTCCCAGTGCCAAAAGGGAGGGGTTGTGCTGTTATCTTTTGCCTTTAAAAGAACACAGCTAGAGCTACATGTGTGGCACTGATAATAGCAAACCAATTCACCGTCACCGACCTTTTTACAGGTCACAGAGACCTCAATTAATCAAATGTGTGTGTGACATCGTAAGCAGACAACACCAAAACAGGTGAACTAATTTCTGCCCACAGATCTGACTGTAATGAGAGCAACTGGAAATAAAGCCATGGGAACCAACCCATCAGATTTCATGACAGTATGAGTGATAAAAGCTCAGATTAATCCAGAAAAATTATCGAATTATAGAACTGGGGTTTCTAATGCTCACAGCAGACTGTGAAGGCTCGACTGTAAGAACAGTTTTAAGGTGTCACACACTGTACTAAAACAACAGCAACAATTCAGACCTGGCCGATGAAACTCTGTTTCATGTGACAGCCAGGATGAAAATTGCAATAGGCATAATAGTGCCATTCAAATAAGTCCACACCTGACTGTGAAGCTGTTGATAATGTCAGAACAACCTGAAATGAGGGAGATGGGTGCAAAAACACTTGATGGGGTCATTCACACTTCACAAAATGTATACATGACCTCCCAGTGAAGCACTGGAACTAAATTATGCAATACATATTGTTATTGATAAGATTCCACCCATCTCCACACAGTACACAGAACACACACCTCCTTCACTACACCCTCATATCACCTGAAACAGATCAAATCTATCCAGGTTGTACACTACACATCAATGATGGCATAGAGTCCAAAAGTGTTACTTCACTAAAGATCTATTGTCCATCTTTTCACACCAACAGATCCAAATAGCTTCACACACACAGGACAGTAGAGTTGGTCACATGATGACAATATAACGAAGACACACACACACACACACACACACTAAGACACACACACAGTCACTCTCTCACACTCTCTCTCTCATGCACACACACACACACACACACACACACACACACACACACACACACACACTCACTCACTCTCCACACTCTCACTCACACACACACACACTGTGACAAGGAATACACAATCTCCATTATTGTATGACTAAACATATTTAGATCTGCCTTAATTGCATTGGAAGATTCCTGAACAAACACAGTGGTTATTATATATATATATCTTCATAATTGTGATTGAATAATGAATATTATTGATGATGTTATTAGTATATCATCTATTTAAATATATAAACTGCAGTGAATTTTTGCTACATTTCCTTAGGTAATCCAGACCAAGAATACTTAAATTCCTCTGTCACTGTATCACAGTGATAGTGAAGAATTAGGTGATTAAATACCACCCCACCAATTATGACCTTAAAGGGGTACTTCAGCGCTGGGAAGCTGAATCTGTATTTAAACTGGGTCATCAATGCAGTAGAAATGTGAATTTTTTTTTTAATTTGGTGTCTTCTAGACTGAGAAAAGACAGAAAATGTTTTTTTGTCCCATGGGGATGAAAGACTACAATTCCAAGAATGCTTCGCTGCCCTGTGAGGCCATTCCCAAAGCCACCAACTTGATTACTGTGACTGAGTTAGAGAAGACACTACAATTAAAAACTGAACGTGTCTGTTCAATATAATGAGTGAGTCGCCGCGCGAGTGTCACAGCACTGAGCACTAACTGCAAGAGTGATGAGAGCTGAGGTAATCGCGACTACACTCGCGGCATTTATTCACAACGCGAGTTCAGTCTGGCGCATTTCAGTTCATGCCTTTGCAAGCTTAACTTTCATAGAAATTAATTTGAGAAGTTAAAAGACTTACATTGCTCAATATAGCTCCGTTTAAATGAGTGCCTGTAGCTGCCAGCTGAGCTCTCTCTGTGAGCTGAGTGTGATCTCCCATCCCCCATGCGCGGATTCAAAACATGTGGAAATGGCTCCCTCTGCTGGCTGTAGTCTTTAGCCTTTGGGCAAACATTCCTCCTATGATGCAAAAATCGTCAATTTGCATCATAGGAGGAATTTTTCCAGAAATAAACTGCATAAATCTCTCGTCTCAGGGAGATATGAGGGGGGAAAGCTCAATCATTTGAATATACTCCAGGGTTTCTACTGATACAAAGCCATATGCTAATCGCTGAAGTAACCCTTTAAAAAACACTTGAGAGAAGGTGTACCAATCGACACTTGAGACAAGGTGTACCAGAACATTTCAAATGTCCTCATAATTCAAATGGCCTTAAAAACATACTAAATGATGTTTTTTTTGAGAAAGTAAAAATGCAGAATGTTTCCTGTGATGGGTAGGTTTAGGGGCAGGGGCAGTGTAAGGGGATAGAAAATACAGTTTGTACAGTATAAAAACCATTACGCCTACATGGAGAGTCCCTGTAAACCACATAGACCAACGTGTGTGTGTGTGTGTGTACACATTTAGAACAAAATGGGCAAATTACAAGAAATCACATTCAAAATTGATTACTGATATTCACATTCAGAACTGAAAGCTGATATCTATCAGTAGTGCATGTGTGTGTGATGAAAACATTTTTTAAACACCATCATCATCTCAGATACCGTTCTCCTCACCACAGCTCTCATGAAACCAGGCAGAACATGGCTCACATTTGACCCATTCCTCATTAGACTTAGGGTCATTTGGGTCACCATAGAGAGTGTTGCAGACTTTGCAAGGGGATTTTCTTCTCTTGCTTGGCTGGTTGCTTGCTGGATGACTTTTTAGTTTTAATATAGTCAATGTGTTGCTCGCTTGTGAGGTTATATGTTGGTGGCTTCACTCTCTTTCTGATGGCTCTCTCCTTTTGCGGCACTGAGATCAAGTCAGTGACCGATCTCACAGACTGAACATAAAGAAAATAACAAAAGAGCCTACGTTATTGCAAGAAATAGGATAATTATTTGGTGTACATTGTATATGATTAGGGGCTAAATTGTGTGTGTGTGTGTGTGTGTGTGTGTGTGTGTGTGTGTGTGTGTGTGTGTGTGTGTGTGTGTGTGTGTGTGTGTGTGTGTGTTAGCCTATTATTATTTTTCTCCTACTTCCACTTTTACTTCAGTAGGGCCTACATTTTTTAGTTTAGTTTAATACTTTTACTCCGATATTTTTTTAATGTACTGCATAGTTAGCCTACTCGTTACAATTGTAAAAATGCTACGCATTATTCCATTCCAAACCCACATACCACTGCCAGAACGGTAGGTGGCAGGCATGGGCGTCGCTAGGCCCGTTTTAAGGGGTGCTTCAGCCCCTAAACTTATGCCTCAGCCCCCCTAAAAAAATATGTGATTAACCTTTGAAACATATGAAACTGACGGCAGGCTTAATTTCTTTTAGTCTGTCTGTGTGTTGAGTTCTTCAATTCGCTGACGCAGTGGCGCCGAGCAGAGCGTACGTCAGAAGCAGAGGTGTGTGTGTGTGTGTGTGTGTGTGTGTGTAAATCTGAGCCTCATTGGTCTGTCACCGCTCGTCAATGTCAAAATATTTGAGAAAACCAATCAAATCAGAGTAGGCGGGCTTTATGTTCACACAGAAACTGCTGAGACCATGAGCGCGAATTTTAGCAGCACAACTCGACAACCTAAAGTGAGAGAAATGTAAGCAGTTTATAAACATTTATGTTTGACAGCTGCTGCTGCTGCTTTAAGTTAGAAATGTTAAACAATAGACAAAAATATTCAGGCAAATGAATAATCATGTCTAATTTCGTCATTTTGAGTTGAAAATATGCCTGTGATTCATATTCATGTAGCCTAGGCCTAATTAACGAACCTATAAATATTATCAAAGCCATTTTCATCAGATTAGGCATATTGATAATAAATGTGTATATATTGTAAATTAATATAATTCCATTTGTAACCTTCAGTAAATAAAAAAAATCTCATTTTTTTCAGTATTGGGCATATTAGCCTTGAATGTGTTTATATAGTGAATTAATTTAATAAACTTAGACTTTAATAAACAGTAGATTTGTTGTTAGCTATAAATTGTATTCAATTGTAAATGGTAGATAATTAGAGATAAGTCAAAATAAACTTTTTGGTGATGAAATATGTTGTTCAAACAAACTTTTGACTTCTTTCTTTAATAACTACATAACACAATACTTTTACTTTCAGTACTTGTGTAAGTATTTTTTTTAAATAAACTACTTGCAATACTTAAGTAAAAAAAATGTTGAATACTTTTGTACTTCTACTTAAGTGTGGAGCTTAAAGAGGACTTCAACTTCTACTCAAGTCACTTTTTTGATATGCACTTGTACTTTTACTCAAGTCTTGGTCCCTATACATCTCTGAACTTACAGGACCTTAAAACAGATTTAGCATGAAAGTTATATTTTCAATATCACCTGGCTGAAACTGAATACGTCCCTGTCATTCTAGTTATCACATGGGGAAGTTGTAATAAGAGTATCAACAATCTCTTAAACCTCATCCTTCCCTCAGGTCATTTTAACCCGAAACTCGTTTTTAAAAGACCATAGGACTTTTGTTGCACTTGAACCACAAAACACACAAAGGACCAAGGACTGCGAGGACTTTTGTGGTTGAAACCTAAAAAAGTAACAAATCCTGACGACCCGCACCGGATTGAATGGAATATAAGGAATGCTATACAGTACCCAAAAACAAACACAAAAATACACAAAATTCAACCAAAACATGCTAAAACTTTACCAAAAAACGAATTTTGTAATGTCTGCATGTGTATCTGAAGGCATACTGAAGAAACCGACTTTAGGACCCAGCCGAACAGCTCATCCGTTCCATATAGAGCTATAAGAGTCATGAAATATCATCTTATATTACTATTTTTCCGCAAGAGGTCAGCAAAGACAACCAATGTGAGATATTTTGAGCTGAATGTGTGCATTAAAAAATCATATTCAAATTAAATTAAATAAGCTGTCTGGACAAAAAAATAATAATAATTGTATGGCTTCGGGTCATTTTGACCCGCGAGTGAAGGATTCGTTAAAGTGCAAGGAGGATATTTTTGTGAATTTTGTCATCCAAACTAAAATTCCTAAATAAACGAAATATTTACTAAATGAGTAGAATAAACAGTAGAATAAAAAAAAGAAGTTGAGTTACACCTTCAATGAGGCGAGTGTATGGTGCCATGCCATCATATTAACATCCGAACGGCATGCTATTGTTTTGTGTCTAATCGCACTTTTATTTCTGGAAAAATTCCTCCTATGACACAAATTGACGATATTTGCATCATCGGAGGAATGTTTGGCCAAAGGCTAAAGACTACAGCCAGCAGAGGGAGCCATTTCCACATGAGGGATGGAGATCACACTCACAGCTCAGCTCAGCTACAGGTAGGGTGACCACCCGTCCCGCGTAGCGCGTGCGCGCACAGCGTTTGAAGCCAAATTGACCGAGAGAGCTTTTTTTTTACCTTTGCAAAATGTCTCTGTCAATCGGACATGGATCAAATACGATGTCAAACA
This sequence comes from Pseudorasbora parva, assembly GCF_024679245.1. Classification (NCBI taxonomy): domain Eukaryota; kingdom Metazoa; phylum Chordata; class Actinopteri; order Cypriniformes; family Gobionidae; genus Pseudorasbora; species Pseudorasbora parva. Next base: position 39,878,284 of record NC_090188.1, on the reverse strand, counting down.
ACACAGACTCAAACTGCAAAAAATGCTTTTCTTAGTATTTCCGTATTACGCTTGTTTCTAGCCAAAATATAAATAAAAAATATCAAACAAAAGTAATTGTCTTGTTTTGGGAACAAATACCTCTATTTAAAGAGTTTTTGCTTAAAATAAGACAAATAATCTGCCAATGGGGTAAGAAAAATAATCTTAATTCAAGCAGAAAACAAGATTATTTTTCTCACCATTGGCATATTATTTTGCTTAATTTTGAGTGATTTTTTCCCCCAAAACAAGACAATATTTTTTACATGTCTAGTAAATGTTTCTTAATTTAAGAATTGTTAGATATTTAGACTTAAAACAAGACAAAAATACATTTTTTTTTTTTTTTTTTTTGCAGTGCAGACTTTATACTAACATGGAAGTTCACCATCCTTCCCCTCCTTCTCATTCCGTGAACCTCTAGAGTTCACTTTACTTTTAGTTTAACTTTAACTTAACTATTTATTTATTTTTCTGTTCCTGTTGTGTTGAGCAACTACAAATTGTGCTAATCCTATAATTTGATATTATAATTTATTTAAAGTGAATAAATTGTAATGAAGTAAAGTAAAATAACTAAAGTAAATCGTAAGTGGAAGTGCATCTGTCAATTCATTGAATGTTCAAAATATTATGTCAAAAATACACATTGGTTGGCCTATTCATGAGCATACATCAGCAATTAGCCTACACATGTTTAGGGGAATAGGGCATTATTAATATACCATGTAAGGTGCTGTGTGCTAGAAATGGGTAAACCACTATCTGCCCGTCTGCTCGTGGGGTGGCAGTGTCCCACATTGTCCCTCAGAAACATACCCTTTGTCCCCCCTTGAGCTTATTAGCAGGTGGTCACCCTAGCTACAGGCACTCATTTAAACGGAGATATGGTGAGCAATGTAAGTCTTTTAACTTCTCAAATTAATTTCTATGAAAGTTAAGCTTGTAAAGGCATGAACTGAAACGCGCCAGACTGAACTCGCGTTGTGTATGTATGCCGCGAGTGTAGTCGCGATTACCTCATCTCTCATCACGAGAGCTCATCAGCTCATTTCTCTCACTCCTGCAGTTAGTGCTCAGTGCTGTGATACTCACGCGGTGACTTACTCATTATATTGAACAGGCACGTTCAGTTTTTAATTGTCTTCTCCAACTCAGTCACAGTAATCCAGTAGCGGTGGCTTTGGGAATGGCCTCACAGGGCAGCGAAGCATTCTGGGAATTGTAGTCTTTCATCCCCATGAGACACAAATACATTTTCTGTCTTTTCTCAGTCTAGAAGGCACTAAATTCAAAAATAATTTCACATTTCTACTACATTAATGACCCAGTTTAAATACAGATTCATCTTCCCATTGCTGAAGTACCCCCTTTTTTAATTTGTAATTGTAAAAAAATGCATCGCATGCATTAAACGTTAATTTTGACATCAATACTTGCAAGTAAATCCAAGATTATGAAAATATTTTAGGGCACAACGGGGCTGGCTCCGCGGGCTAAAGGCTCCTTTGATTTTATTCTTCTCTAAACCACTAGATGGCACAAAAACTTGCCTCAATATTTCCGAAACATCTCGCTTTTTAAGATGCACGTGGGAATGTGTCTGATCCGTAACGTGATCACGATCAGCAGAGCAAACATGATTCTGTGCTGATCTGAGCTAATATTTGACCATTTTAAAAATGAGAATTAATGTTTATATTTTGAGAGAAAGGGTTTGTAAATGATTTTCCGTTTTGTTTTTCAATAACGGAAGAATATGTAAAAGTGGTATTTGGGACAAAATACAATAATTAACATCATAATAAAACACAGGCTGACCTTTTTCAAATTGTAAGTATCATATATTAATTTGGGTGTCCACCTTAGAGATAATCATAATGTTTATAATGAAAGCCATTCAAAGAATGATGAATCAAATTATTATGGCATCTCCTTCAATGCTTTCAGAATCTTAATTATTATTATTTATTTATTTTTATAATTTTGTTTCTATTTCTAAAATATATATATATTAACATGTTTAATGCTATATTTATTGAACACATTCTTAATTTTTATTTATCAAAATAAACAGAACAAAGTTTTGCTAAAGTGGTTGTTTTGATCATATTATTTGATCTAAAAAATGTTCATGCAAAATCTGTTGCTTCATCAATGTTCAATACAAACAAACATATATATTATATTTTTTTCTGCATTTCACAATATGGAAGGAGTGAAAAGCTCATTCTTAAGGTGCCCCGCTGTGAACATTATTGTAATCTTTTAAGATTCTAATAACAACATTTTAATGTTTTAGAAACAAAACTTCAATCGCTAATCGCGGTAAATCGCTTTTCCCACAACGTTTTTAAGAACATGTTATCTGGGTAAATTCATAGCCTAGTCTATAAAATAGTCCACACTGTTCTGTACATAATATTATTATGTACAGAATATGTTATAAACTAACCGTTAAAGCTTTTTGGCAATAACTAAAGATATTTTGAGAGATGTTTTAAAGTCAACTTGACTTTCAAAAGGTTTAATTGATATGCCTATGCATAACATGGCAACTGTAACGTGTTATCAGTCATTCAGGTAAGCTCTACTTTCGTTTACGTTCTTTTCCTTTGGGCCTGATAAGGTGGAAAGCACCATGTTTTTTATTCCACCGGGTTGCCAGATCAAAAAGAAAGCTTAAAATGCATATCATGTCAGCAGTGTTAAAGACATATTTACCAATCAAATAAAGAAACGAATGCGTTCAGTGTGTAAGGAATTAAAAGCACAATATGTAATTTTTTCGTCTCCTTTTCATAACAAAAGTGTCTTGATTTGACTAAGCTTTTATTTTGTCAGGCGAGCGCTTCTGCTTCTTCCGCTCTTGTGCAGGGCTGGACTGGTAATTTGGCATACCGGGCATTTTCCCAGTGGGCCGATGCACTTTGGGGCCGATAGGTTTTTTTTTGTTTTGTGTATGCCACTGACATGTCATGCAGCGACAGCGGCCCATTGGTTTGTCTTCTGAATTGACAGGCCGAAGCGAGAGAGACCTCCCCTCCATATTAGGCACTTTTTTCTATTTATTTATTTATACAATCGTGTGATATGGGAACATTACAGGTTCTGTGTTGAATCAGCTGAAAACAGCCGCGAGCGTGTGTTCATGACGAGGTAAAGTGGAAATTGGCAACACACAAACGTTTCACTTTACCACAACCACAATTTAATGTATTAAAAATGTTGCTAGTATTACTTAAATTAATATTGCAGAATATAAATAACTTTTATAGAGGCTGTTTTCGTATTTTCTGCAGGTGTTTAAAATTTTTATTAATTACAAATATAATAGTTTTTATATATGTTTTATATATTTTAGAAACCATATAGCCACATAATGAGAAGCAAGGTTTTATGCTTTTTACCCTTACATTTAAATAAAACTGGCCTACAGTTAAAGCACAGTCTAAAACAGCTTTAAAGTCTGGATCCCATGAATTAAGGACAAAGCTTTTTTCACTCTTTAAAGGTTACATAAACTTTTTTAATATATCTAATGAAATTTAAATATATTATTCAATGATATCCTCATGAAAGATAGATATCAGTGTCTTACTTAAATTGTGTTAACTGACTTTTTAAAGGGGTAGTTCAACCCAAAAATGTAATCATTTACTCACCCTAATGTCATTCCAAACCTGAATGAATCTATTTCTGTGTAACATAAAATAAAATAATTTGAGTCTGTTTTTCATGTTCAGACAATATTCAAATGGTAGCTTAACCAAAATGGCTTGGTTGCCACCATTCTTCAGAACATCTCCTTTTTGTGTTTCACAGAAGTCACACAGGTTTGGAACGACACGAGAGTGAGTAAATGATGACGGCAAGTACATTTACTTTACTGTATCCTAGCTCAAAATCATCAGTGCAGAACACTTAGTTCTTTCAAAAATATATGTGCTCATTAATGTATGTTTAATGATTTCACATAATAAAGTATTCTCGTAAGTTTATAATATGCCGTTGAAAATACATACGGGTGAGGGGTTCGAATGCCGGTCGCCATGTTGCTCCTCCATCTTGAAAGTACATTAGCCAAAGAGGGACATACCCGTAAATTCAAGCTTCGCCTTTCGCGTTTTAACACTCGATGGCACCTTGTCGAATGAAGAGGGGGATTGCCATGTTAATCTTGGACAAAATTGGCCACGAAATCGTTAAAACGAAATCGGAATTGACAGGAACAGAAACTAATATTCACTGGATGGTCATATACCTTTACACCGCTAGATGGGGGAAAATATCACACAGTGTAGCTTTAAGTTTCTGCATTTGCAGCAAATTCGATAATATCATTATTTGTCCTTGTCCTAGTTTTATTTATTTACACCAATTTAAGGCCCCAACCCCAGCAAAAACATTCACGGGGAACTCATGAGCCAGATGTGCTGGGTATGCCAGAGCCGAATTTTAGCCCCAGTCCAGCCCTGATCATGTGTATGTGTGATAACCAAGCGGCAACCTCCCCCAGTTTCTGTTGAAGCCATTACGGAAGTGACTTAAACTGCAGTTCCTCGACTGGCCACTAGGGACCGGCTCCAGAAGGAGCAGAATCTCATTGAGCCTCATGTTAAAATTCCCAACTTTACAGCAGAAAAAAACATGTTTACAGCCTGGGACAAATTGTGGTTTTGGGCTATACGGCTAATTTTGCCCTTCATGACAACTGTGAGGGGGGTGAATTTTTTAACTAATTTGTTTACATTATATATAATGCATAATTAAGGCTGTGGCCACTTTGAGGGCCAGGTGGACAGCCATTTATCTGCTCTCTGTAAGTCATACCTCAGCTCCGCCCATGTCCTGCCTCTTTGCCCATTTTGTGTTATCCGGAAGTGACGCGCAATGACGCATTGCCAAGATGGCAACGGCCAGCTCGTCTCTACTTGATCAGTGCTTACAAGAAGAGACGCAAACTGTTTGGAACGGTTCAGTCCGATTTGGTAAACTGATTCACTAAAAAAGAACCGGTTCAAACGAACGATTCGTTCGCGCACCGGTCACCACTAAAGTTCACACACAAATCAAACATTATCCTTCCTGAGTGTGTGTGGAAACAACACGAATGTACTGAATGTACACACGTTCTCTGTGCATCCAGAGATTCTCACGCGCTTACTGTGCGATACCACAATTGCGCTCTTCAGAAACAATGGCAGAATACGACAGAGCTCGTGTTTTAAAGCAAAGCAAACACTGGAATGAACAAATCACTAAAACGCGCTGTGAGTCTTTATTCTCTCTGGTGTATCAGCCTGGCCTTACATTACTGTTTGGATGAATTAGATTACTGAACACTTTCCCAGAGTTTAACGCTTAAACTCACAAACAGAGAATCAGGTTAAATAGTCAGAATGGAAATGTGCTCCTACCAGGGTTACAGGTGCAGATGCTCAGTGTGATTGATAAACTCCTGACTTCTATGATCGACTGTGTGATGCAAATTACTTTAATGTGGCAGCTTCACGTACTTCTGTAATTTATTTGCGTTAATTGTGTTAAATTATTTTAACATGTTAAAGACTTTTAATTAATCTCATGCGTTAACCCGTTAACGTCGACAGCCCTAATATACACTGTAAAAAAATATTTAGAAAAAAAGTTACCTGGTTGCCTTAACATTTTGAGTTCTTTGAAATTAAAATTTTGAGTTAATACAATGAAATTTTTTTGAGATTCAACAACCTTTATTAAAAGATTATTAAAAGATTTTGTAAGCATATTGGGTAATTGTGTGTGTTTTATTTCCGATGACGCAGTGAAACATGCCAAATAGTGCTATTTTCATGATTTATCACATTTTCTATGTGGTTCAGATACAATAATATTTTGAGTTTTATTAAACAAATTTCCTTCTTTGTATCAACTCAAATGTTTTATTTCAATAAACTCAAAATTTTAAGGCAACCAGGTTACTTACTTTTTTAAGTTATTTTTACAATATATATATATATATATATATATATATATATATATATATAGATAGAGAGAGAGAGAGAGAGAGAGAGAGAGAGAGAGAGAGAGAAATACATAAATATGGAAATAAATGTATAAATAAATATTTTACACTTTTTTTTCAATGTATTTTTATTTATTTATTTATGCTTTTTTTTTTTTTTTTTTTTTTTTACATTTCTTTGTATATGTATTTATTGTTAATATTGGCAGCTTTGACATTCCATAATTATTGTGGAGGTGTTGCTGAATATTTGGCAACCCTAAGCGAGTCCAGTCGAAGGGAATGCGCGATCACAACGCAAATCAGGAAATGCTGGTCGGGTATAGGACGCATATCTGAAGTCGACCTTAGAATAGTTTTGGAAAACTGGTTTACCACTATGTCAAAGTACCTTGCTTTCCAGTTTGGGGTGTTTTGCGCGTTTTTGTGTCACTGCGTCTCTGGTTTTGGTGAGTATCATATTGCATCACATTGCTAAAGCTGCTCGTGCTAACGATGTCTAACGTTATCTGTTTATAAGTGTGCGTCCGTCCATGAGATGTGAAATGTGATTTCTGTGAATATTCATAAATAAGCGTTGTGTTGTATATAATCGCCAGTGGAGTGTGTTAAACTGAAGGCTATTATTCAAACGCGTGGACCATTTCTGGTAACAGACCCAATGTGGTTCCCATAAACGCTTAACGATTATGGAAATCTGGGAAATGTTTAACAGTTGTGATTCCCCTTCCTTAAAAATGAGTGGAAATGAAAAATGAGTGGAAATTGCTAAAATCGCGATTCTTAACAAAATATTAAATGCATTGTTGTTTATCTGTAGAGAAACACAACAACAATCCATTTAATATTTTGTCGTCTGGGATGTTTTTGATGTCCGAAAAACATCAGGCCTACGTTAGTTAGCCTATAAAATGTCGTAAGATTCAAAATAGCCCACATTTTCCCGTTTACATTTTTTAAAATAATTATAGAACATGTCTAAAGTGTTTATAAATGTAGGCCTATGCTCGCATTTAAAGGAGTCACTTCATGTTTTTTGTTTCTCAGAATGACGCGAGAGAGTCGTAGCCCCGGGGTTTGGTTTGTAATGTAACACATGGTCCTCACACAGAACAACGACTGTAATATTTACTGTGCTGAGGCATAAAAGACAAAGGTTTCATCGCCACTGTTAATGGAAAAAAGTACAACAGGGCTACATACAATTTTTGGGGGGAGGTATTAATAAATGACGGGGGCCACTGCGACTCTTTTGAGGGCCTATAGCAAGGGTATTGTGAATTTAAGGGATAGTTCAGCCAAAAATGTGAGTAACAATGCACTCCCCCCTTAAGCCATCCTAGATGTATATGAATTTTTTCTTTCTTTCAGATGAATACAATCGGAGATATATTAAAAAATGTCCTGGCTCTTCCAAGCTTCATAATGGGGGTGATATTTTGAAGCCCAATATAAGACAGAAAAAGTACTATCCATCATAAAAGTGCTCCACCTTGTCTATGTGTCAGGGAAAAAAAAAATCCATATTAACAACTATATAAAATTAAATAACTACCTTCTACCATATGCCCTTTACTCCCTATTTTTAAATAAACCAAAATATTACATAATTAAAACATCATGAGCAGAAAACATAATTAACTAGTAATTTCAAAGTTTATGTTGTCTTAACCATTAAATGCTTCTTTTGAAGTGCTTTTAACATGCTTATTAATAATGCTAAATGTAGAAGAATATCACAAACCTGGTTTAAATTGTTATAAAGATGAAATAGCTATATTTGCAGCATTGTTGTTTTCTGCAGTGTTTTAGCGAAGGTGTCCATCTTTTTTGCTGCTCACTGTATTTCTGCTAATGTTAAAATAACCGTGTCATCTGCAGCTCTTCGTATGGCTCTTTGAAAGAAAAAAGCGACATGCACAAAATGGAAAGCTTGTTTGGTTCCAGATGAAAATATTAGAGGTTGTAGCACCAAAAGATCGTGGTGTGAACCTCTCTGGTTTTTTGACACGCTTCTCACTTCAACTAAAACAGCAAAATGGTGCTACATTTGTCTTTATGTCTCACGGTCTGGTTGGAACCAAGCAGTTTTATATATGCCTGGCCTGAACACTATTTAAAACATAAAATAATGTATATTATCCTAAAGCTTCCACTGAGGAAAATAGTCCATTGCAATGTGCAAGTCGTCCTAGAAACAAACACCGCAATGCATCACACGAATACTGTGACCCTCTGAAGTAATCTATGAAGGATAAATGAGGCGCATATATATAAATAGTGCCAGTACAATTACCTTAGTAGCATTTCAATGGATGACGGTAAATATAAGGGAATGTCTGGCCTACTCCAGAGAGCTGTGTAATAAGATAAGTGCATCTGTAGAAGAAAAAAAACAACAACCCAGACAGCGTTTTGTCTGTAAAGCCTCTAATCAACATCTTTATTAAGTCAGTTTTGCATGCATTCTTCTAAACCACACATGTCTATTTATCCTCTGACAGGAAACGTCTTGCGTCGCACATGAGAAACCATGCCTCTGCGATGTACGTGGGCTATCTGTGTGGTGTTCAGTTGCCAAATTCATGGTGGAAAACTGCATTAATCATAATAAGATATCCATCGGTCGGAGCTGTTGTTGTTTGCATGCAAGAGAGGACAGTGCAGTTAATCAGTAAAAACCTCAGGAATCACGAAATGGAGGACTGACTCAAACATGTGCAGTGTTCTGCTGTTATATATTGTAGTATTCACTCTCTGAGGGAAAACAAGTACAAAATCGGGGGTGTCACTGGGGGTAGTAACCTTAAGGGAACATTTTTGTACCTCTAAGATAAGTAGAGGAAAACAATGGTATAATGTCCTCCATTGTACCTTATTAAGTGTAAGTGTTATTATGTAATTATTATATAATTATGCCTCATAAAACAATGAACTACTTTTATTCATGGCTTAAGTTTTTTTTTTTATTAACCCTGTGAACAAAATGCTTCCGGAAAGGGAAAGTCAGTCTGTCGGCCTCTTTTTGTAGGGCGACCTGTGTAAATATGTAATCAATTCGTGAGCTTCTGTAAAGCAGAAATGGAGTTCAGTATCATGTGATCAGTCGTGTGTTAATGTTTTTATTGATTAACACATTGTTACTACATATGTATAAGCGTAAATAAAATAGGCAAATTCTCAGTAATAAAAAATCAGGCAGGATGTTTTCATATTTCATCATGAAAACTTATGCTTTACAGATTTCTAATGATTTGTTAAGCTTTGTATAATGTGAGTTTTCCTGCGTGTACTTTTATGAACATCTCATGGCTTGCAGCCAGATTCTCACGTACTTTAGGTTTCACTCAGCAGGTATTATATTTCTAGTATATTATTTCTATAGTTTCGGTTCACAGTGGGTCTCTGTTGACTGTATTTTGGGTTTAGTGCCCGAGCTTTTGTTTGTTTGACTGCACGTTTTTTTCCCCATGTGTTTGCATGAGAATCTTTCTCTCATTTCTCATTCGTGCTCTTTCACTTCCTTCCTGTTGTTCTTTTCATTCTTTCATTTCTATCTCTTGAATTTCTTTCTCTGTTCTTGTTTGCGCCAATGTGCAAGTCAGTCAGCTGATGTTTTGGCCCGAGTCTGTTGTTGAATGTACAGTATGAGTGTTTTAACGTGGCACAGAGACTTTGGTTTTATTTTCACACTTGTGTCACAGTAAAACCACAGCTAGGTCTGATGGAAGCGGGTGTGAAAATGTCACTGATCACACGTGGTTACATCTGCAAATCAGTGTGGGCTTCGACCCTTGTTCGACAGCAGCGAATAACCGCTTGAATAACGAGACGAAAATTAAAGGCAGCCTTTTATAATCAATGGCCTCTAGTGGATTATTGCTGTTTTATAATCGACAAGACACAAATGAAGCCCTCTTTTTTTACCCAAAATAATAATGTTGGGGAAGATAAACATGACAAATTTGACATGTGACCTCAGTTCTGTGGCGAGGCAATACATATACTCCCACTGAAATACTCTCATATCAAAACTAAACTGTAGTAAGCACTGTGTTAATGGCACTGAACTTCCTCTTATGAGCAAAAAATGATTTCTGCTTTCTATATTTCACTTCTCTTCAACAAAGTCTTCCCAAGCATTTTTGCAAATCTGCAAGTTTTTTTTTTTATTAGGTTGATCTTCATTGATGGTTTGGCTTTTTTTCCTCTCAAAATTGCTATTCAGAAACCACATTATGAGCTTTGCTCAACTGTAAAAGTCCAAAAGTTAGTTTCTGTTAGGTTTAACACTACATAAAACAGCTCATGCCACTGTTTATAAAGAAGAACATTGTTTTTTGAGTAAAACAAATCTCCCAGTTATGGCTGTGTTGACTCCTCTAATGGCTTAAAATATATTTTTTTTCCCCTCTCGCATAAGACTAGTCATCATAACCAACATTTTCAGTTTCATTGTCTCAGTTTACCATGTTAAAGCTTTGTTAAAATGATTCAGTCCCTGCATCTAGTCTCAGGATGTCTCGAGTGTGTTTGAGATCTTCAGATTGGGCAAGAGCTGCATTTCCTGTGACTACGAGCCACTTCCTCAAATCAGAATCACCCCATTTACCTGAAATAGCAGACTAATGCAAAAAACAAACAAAAACACTTGTATTTATTTAAAGCAAGCCTATTTTTTACAAATACACAGAAAAATGCTGGGTTAAACACAGCCCAATGTGGGTTATTTGGCAACCCAGCACTGGGTCAAAATTGGACAAAACCAGCAGCAGCTGGTTGGGTTAAATGTTTGACCCAACATGCTGGGTTGTTTTATTGAACTCAACTGTTGATTAAAATTACTATCTTGCTGGCTTAAAATGAACCCAAAATATGTTGAAAATCACACACAAGATTAACAACACAGGCAACAGTAATAATCAAGAGTTTAACATGTATTAATAAGCAGAAACACTCAGGAATGCACAAAAATATAGTTAAAACATTGTGTATATGAATGAAAATGTGCAGAAAAGAATGGCAGCTCAACAATTATACAGTTAAATGAAATCGTTTTTAAAAGTTAAATATTAAATAACTTGCACTACATTGCCAAATGTATTGGGACACCAGTCCAAATCATTGAGTTCAGGTGTTCAATCTCTTCATGGTCACAGGTGTATAAATCGAGCACTAGGCCTGCAGACGCTTCTACACACATTAGTGAAAGAATAGGTCGCTCACAGGAGCTCAGTGAACTCAAGCGTGGTGCCGTGACAGGTTTAAACCTGTGCAATAAGTCCATTCCTGACATTTCCTCACTACTAAATATTCTACGGTCAACTGTTAATGGGATTATAACAAAGTGGAAGCAATTGGGAACAACCACACCTCAGCCATGAAGTGATAGGCCACATAAAATCACAGCAGAATCAGAAGTCGCCAGCTTTCTGCAGAGTCAATAGCTCTAGACCTCCAAACTTCTGTGGCCTCCAGATGAGCTCAAGAACAGCGTAGAGAGCTTCATGGAATGGGTTTCCATGGCCGAGCAGCTCATCCAAGCCTTACATCACCAAAAGCAATGCAAAGCGTGGGATGCAGTGGAGTAAAGCAGCCGCCACTGGACTCTAGAGCAGAGACGTGTTCTCTGAGCGACCAATCACGCTTTTCTGTGTGGCAATCACATGGACGAATCTGGGTTTGGTGGTTGCCGGAGAACGGTACTTGCCTGACTGCATTGAGCCAAGTGTAAAGTTTGGTGGAGGGGGATTATGGCGTGGTATTGTTTTTCAGGGGTTGGACTTGGACCCTTAGTTTCAGGAACTCTTAATGCTTCAGAATTACAATACATTTTGGACAATTTCATGCTCCCAACTTTGTGGGAACAGTTTGCCTCCTTCCTGTTCCAACGTGACTGCGCTCCAGTGCACAAAGCTTCGGTCCATAAAGACATGGATGAGTGAGTTTGGTGTGGAGGAACTAGTGTTGTCACGATACCAAAATTATGACTACGATACCAGAATAAAATACCTCGATACCGATACTAAATCGATACCATGGTGAAAAACAAACAAAAAACATAATATGAATAATATGACAACAGAACTTATTATTCATTGTTTTATATTCAAAAAGTTTATTCTCCTTTCCGCTTTGATTCGTTTTCGTCTGTTTGCCACGCATATTCCTGTCGTAAGCGCAACGCTTCCATCATGCAAGATGACCGACGCTGACTGACATCTCATCGCTGTGTGTTGCATTAAATAAAACTATTTACAGCACATTAACAACTTTATAGATGAAATAATATGTATTGGTACGAACCATTTTACAAATGAAATGCACCAGTTGTGATCCGTGCAACCCATCAGCTGGGTTGTTGCAGTGAAGCCACCGTTGGGTTGTTGTGTTGGAGGGAGGTTGGGGTGTATTGTCTTAACTGTCAGGGAGATGGACCTAGTCTCTAACCCAGTGGCTGGGTAACACAACAACTACCCAACCATGGGAAAAATAACCCAAGAAAAAGATAACCCTGGGTTTTTTAGAATGTAGGTTCACCAAAATGATCTAACGGGACAAATGGAAGTAATATGTACCCATATGAAATATAAAATCAGCTTATTCCCGTCTAAACTGGTTTACTCTTCTGATCTCAGCTGGTCTGGTTTGCTGGTTTTAAAGGGGATTGAACTTGTGACTCAGCAGTTTTATATGATTAAAATATACTTTTGAAAAGACATTTGAATGTAGTCACAATTGTTATTTGTCTACTAAACTCATTTCAAGCATTTAAGCTTTTAGAGATCATATGATTCAAACTTCAAAATCTTTGATCATGGAGATGACGTTTCATGACGAACATTTAAGTACCCATTAAGCAATATTGGAAGGAACTGTTGTAATCATGTTTGAGTTTGTAATGGTGTCTAAATTTGAAACTTTTTTTCCTGCAGTGCCTTCTCCAACAAACGTCAGTGTTGTCTGTCACAACTTTGTGAACGTGCTGTACTGGAACTACAGTAATGCAGCTGAACCGCTGAGGTTCAGTGTACTGATCAATGCTTATTTAAGGTATGTGTGCCATCAAAAGCAGCTGATGAAAACAATTCCAGAAAATGTGACATCTTAATCATAAAACACTCTTTCTGTCTCATTTATCTCTAGTGGTTCCGAAACCGTTAACACTTCCAAGACAAATCTTGATATCAGCAACTACAGCATCGATGGAGCTGATAATTACATTGTGTCTGTGACGGCACACGCTGGACAAGAGCAATCACAAAGTACCTCCATTGACTTCACCTACAGCACAGATTTTTATGATGAGAAATCGCATAAATATAAATGTAAGTTCTCTGATTATAACTATACAATATATTATACTTTTTTTACAATGTAATTAAATGTTTTACAAAGCACTAATGATGAAGAAACACTATTGATGTTATACTATATTTTTTTTTTTTTTAAAACATCTGGGGCCGTATTTCACAAATATATATACCACTAAGACTTCTCCTAAATGGCAGTAAAAGTTCTTAGGTACGAGTTTTCTCCTAACCTATTCACAAAGCTGCTGAGAGCAACTTTTACTGAGGAAAAGAGAGAAGTCTTAGGCTAAGAGTGAGGACGGGGTTAACCTCGTTGCTATGGATGATGTCATCACGGTTGCTAACTATGACCACAGTGATTGGCTGATAGGGGAGGAGTCTCTGTCAGTGGTTTAATGATAGAAATATTTTGTTGAACAAGGTTTTATGTTGCTATATTCAAATAAAATGTTTAAAATAAGAATGTTGCCATATTCAAATTAAGATTTAGACTGTGCCACTAATTAAACTAGTATATGTTCAGCCTCTTAGTTAGTTGTCAGCCTCTTACAGGTCTGCATCTCGAAAGATTGCAGAATTCAAGCAAAAATTATGTTTTAAAAGCAAAGTTCGCGAGGAGCATGTTCAAACTGTCTATCTAATCAGCGCGAGTGGAGCTGTTTATACACAGCCGAGAGCCGACTCGCCCTAACGTTAGTTACTTCCACAGTTTCCTGGATCCGTTCCTTTTCCCATAGTTTTTTTCAGTTCCTAATTTCCGTCTGCGATACTGGGCATAACTCTGGGTTTGGGCTAAATTCACAGGTATTATAAAATATATTATATATTCATGTAATATTGCAAAATATACAAATGATTGCCATATATTATCAATATATTGAAAAATATAAATATTAATTCCCATATATGTGAATATATTGCCTAATGTATTGCATGAAATTTTCCAATATATTGCAATATATTTTTGTGTCGTAAGGGCTGCTCTTACAAGAACGTGCGCCTGGTAAATACGCCATAATAATAGCGATCCATAATGGAACTTGCGCAGCTGCTTTTAAAGGGAATGTTGGATGCCGCTCTGATTGGTTTATTCACGTTACGCCCAAACCACACCTATGAATAATGAAGCTACTTCAGACCAACCCATTTTAGATTTGCGCCGGGCGCAAGAGCCATTTATCCCGCCGGGAAAATAGCAACAGCGCCGAGACCCGCCCACAAAGTTACGTGCGCTTTGCTCTTTGACACTTGCGTTTCAGATCGTTAAAATAGGGCCCATAATGTTTTACTTCATTCAATCATCTGTAAGTGAATTCGTAAAAACAACTACCACAGGTAATCTGACATAATAATTTTTTTTAAAATTAAAGATACATTAAAGGAATAGTGTTTGTAAGATTGTGGCCAAAACTGGTACTGCAGGTGTATCCCCTCTCCCCCTCCCCCTGACTCGAGGTTGCCAGATTGGCTGCAGGATCAGCAGGAACGTTTGTAGATCTGCAGATCTGGCAACCCAGATGCTGACACACTACTGACTTCGTGATTGGTCGATAGGTGGAGGGTGGAGCTTCAGAACAAAACACATGACAACATCAACATCAGTTGAAGGCTGCAACAACAACTTTTAAATGACAATATCCTGGCCGGACTACTGTTGTCAGTGATATAAGTATTTGAAATTAACATGATTTCTTAATGTCTAGTGACATATCAGGGTTATTTTATGATTCATTGAAATACATTTCTTACATACAGTTCCTTTAATTATCACTATTACCTCAGTGTTGTACAGTGTCTTTGGGCGGATTGCAGCAACAGCCAATAGGATTGTTTAGTGATTTGGTCTTAGTGACTCAGAAGTCCTATTGACTATTCCTAGCATTTCATGGATTTAGGAGCTAGTTTTACTGCTAAAATGCTTTGTGAAATACTCTTAGAGCTAAAAATCCTAAAATTAGTAATTATTAAGAGTTTCACCGAAATTGGCAAGTTAGGAGCTACTTTTAGCCTTAAGATGTTTTTTGAATACAGCCCCTGCAGTTTATTCATCCCAAAACGGCTAGTGCATGGACTAGATTCAAACGTATTATTATTCTTAATTGTGCTACAGTTTTTGTAAACTATAAGCTTAAATATCTTTGAAAATCTTGATTGATGAAATGTTCAGCATTCAAAATGTAACTGACAGTGATAACGATACACTGTCACGATTCGATACATTTCACGATACTGAAATCACGATACGATACTTCAGGTTTTTTGTATTATTATGGTTAAACGTTAACAAAAATGTACTGTTGATTAGAATAATAAAGGTTTTTATTTTGAAGCTGAAAATACAGAATTATGTCAGACACAAAATCTTGCGGAATTCATTCAGCTTGCATTCTGTCCCTGACTACATATAAATAAAGCAGGCCCATTTTACTAGTAAAATCAGACATGTGGCACTATATCCCATCTCTTGCTCTATTAAAGCACTTACATGATAAGAAAAAACATTATTTAAATGTCTATGCTTGTACTCTAGTCAATCACTGTTCTAATCCCGAAGTGTATCAAAATGACTTTGGATAAACTATACTTAAAGTTAATTTATCTAAAAAACATAATTCAGTCTTTATTTACTCACCCTCATGTCATTTTTGCATGCACACATACATCTGAATGCCCATGTTTACTAGAGTATGTGCATTGATACTGGTTGATCAGTAACTCTGTTCATCATTGTTTAACTCCACAAACTCTCGCAAACTTTCTGA
Source organism: Pseudorasbora parva (assembly GCF_024679245.1). NCBI lineage: Eukaryota > Metazoa > Chordata > Actinopteri > Cypriniformes > Gobionidae > Pseudorasbora > Pseudorasbora parva. Next base: position 39,862,181 of record NC_090188.1, on the reverse strand, counting down.
CGGTTGAATACATTCTGAAGTGTGTTCAACTTTTATCAAAAGTGGAGAAGGGATGTTTATTTGGACAAGTCAAGTCACCTTTATCCATGTAGTGCTTTATACAATGCAGATTGTTTCAAAGCAGCTCTACAGTGATAAAAGGGAACTCTCAAAGGTCTAGAAGAAAGTATCATTGGCAATCTTTGAATTTAAACTTACAGTGTTTCCGCTTCCCGAACAATGCTAGGAAGATTGTTCAACTGGCCAGAGTTTTGAGATTGCAATACATGTGAAGGACTATAATGCATTAAGAGGTCGCTCAAGTACTGGGGAACTAAGTGCAGTGTTAACAGAACTGGACAAAAATTGTCATACTTCCTGGTTCTGGCGTTTTGAAACATCTGGAGTTTGTTTATTAAGCGAGCAGGGCAACCACCCAGTAGAGTAAGCTGAACGCATTAACTTCACAATAATAATTGGAAATGCGTTATTTTCCTATAGACTGTAGTGACATCATAGACTCTCTTGAGCTGTCGCAATCTTTTTGGTGCTCTAATATGGTGCTCCTGTTTTTTTTTTTTTTTTAACTGCAGCGAGGCGTGCACAACATGAACCAATCACCTCTGCTTTACAGCACGAAAGAAATCATGAATAAACACAGGGCTGTCTGTAAGGGCTCGACATTAATCTTTGTCTGGGACAAATGAAAGAGGGGTTTACTTTCCCGACAAATACCATATAAAAAAAAAAACAGAAATGCGAGAGTGATTCAGATTTAAAACAAAAAATGAATTTCATTCAATGTAAACAGTGATTAATAGCCTAATGGAGTGTATCTCTGGTGAAGTCACGTTGAGGCTGTTTTTAAACGTAGAAAAGCGGAAAAGTTATTTGTACATTGTCCAGTTTTCCACCTGAACTATAATGTGAGTTCCTATGGCAATTTTGTGAATCGGTCTGTTAATGTTGTGAATCGGTAAGCTTCAAAGTTTTCGTTTTTGAAAAGTACCGGTCCTAGCACTGAGCCTTGAGGTACTCATGCAATGCAATTCCACTAATGCCAAAATATTTTTTGAGTCTTTTAAAAAAAAATGCTGTGGTCAATAGTATCTAATGCAGCACTAAGATTGAGTAACACTAATTGAAAGATACAACCATGGTGGGATGATAAGCAAATCATGTGTGACTCTGATGAGAGCAGTCTCAGTATGATACAATCTGACTGGAAATCCTTGCAGATACCATTTCCTCTCTAAAAAAAACCGAACATGGTTGTGAGGACACTGCCTTTTCTAGTATCTTTGACAGAAAGAGTAGATTCGAGATTGGTCTGTTAGTAACTAATGCTGTAGGATTGCGTTGCGAGTTTTCAGTACGTATCCTAATGAAGATGAATTAAAGATATTAAGACCCTGGACCCCCTCGATTTTTACAGATGGAGAGATTATACTCAGTATTTACACTTAAAGGGTCATGAAACCCCCCTGCTGCAGCAGTGTTTTTTCACACCTTCGATTTGAAAAAGCTTGTTAAAAGGGGAGTGGTCGACTGTGAAAAGGTGGGATGGTATTGTGTGGAAAGAGGGAATGTTTGCATAAATAGGGGAGTGTCAGTAGGTGCATTAAGATTAGCGATACCAACAGCAGCAGTTACAGCGGTTCTGAGACATGGTTCACGTTGGCATAGTTTACCACAGTGAGATTAAATGAGGGATGAGTACAGCGAATGAGAGAGCTATGAGTGGCGTGCAGCAGAGATCGCAAATCATTCAGCTCTTCAAAGTTCAAACCAGCATAATTCAGTGAGAAATGAAAATAAATGTTATTCTGCATGGCGAAATATTTTGCAAACGTGATAAAACTATATTTGTCCAAATATGCACGCTGTTTGGCAAGATGAACAACGCGCCGACGTGATAAGAGAACGTGAACCACCCAACATGCGATGCGACAGAGATGTGTAATTCTAGATCGGGGTAAAAGCGAAGGGGTTTGAGGCTTCATAGTCTCGACCGCGCATCTGAAGCAGAGCGACGCGCGCTGGGTTGCCGTGACGATCCGCGCTGTCTATCACTCTGCAGCTAAATCTATATTTGTCCAAATATGCAGCACACTGTTTCACTAAGAGCCCAAACACATGCGGTTTAGTGCATGGCTGTGACCACAAATAAAACGGAGAGGACGTGGCTTTTGTTCATTAGCCTACAGATTACAGATTGGTTATTTTGCACTCCTGACATAGATAGTCAACGCTTGCAGGTTCGGCGTGCGATTGCTCAAGTTAATTTTACTTTACCGAGCCTTTGTAGCAAAGGCTTCCACAGACGGCGCCGGTTACAGCTCGCTCGGCGCCCTTTACGTTACTTCGTATCAGCATAACGCCTAGCTTTCCTCCGTGACTTTTCCGCACGCTGCTTCCAAAACTTCCCCACCATATCTCTACAATAATGATGTAAGACGAGCCTGGTAGAAGTGACTGTCTCATGCATATTAACTAAATTATCTTGTATGCATACTACAGCGCAGGGATTGGACTGAATGAGCTTTATGTCATGAATATATATCGAGAATCGCTCGGAGCGGTCGACGTCAGCATGTGCCCAGCAGCCCATACTTGGACCGAAAAGACCGTGCCGACGTCAGCATTTGTGACGTTGCTCCGACTAAGCTTTTCAAACCGGAAGACAGAAATCGCTCTGAAAAATGTAAAAACAACTATTTTCACATAAGAATACCATTAATGAGTACCCTTAGTGTTTTCAATGATGTCCAGCCTATACATATCTGTTTACATATCAAAAAAAGTGTTTTGGGGTTTCATGACCCTTTAAGGCAGATCCATACACCACAATGCAACACGACTGTGATGTCACAGCATTCTTCATTTCCCTCCACCCTGCACAACTCTAGTGTATGATAAAATAAAACTTGTTTCTTTTACATTTAACCCTATAATACTTGTAGCTTAATCCTACAAGCCATAGCCTACATAGTTTGTGTAATTTTTTTTAAAAAATATTTTCTTTAGCAGCCCAAGTATACATACAGGTTAATAGAATGGTGAGAATTCTATTTTATTCAGAATAAAATAAAATAAACAAATTAATAAATAGTTTCAAGTGAACAAGGGTGTTCAGTTTAAGCACAGTGCAAGGTTTCTGCCGGTAGTGCAGCAATAAAGTATATTATAAGGGATTATAGTAAGCAATGACGTACAGACGAGTGAACGAGACAGAGGGAAGTGCATAAAAAATGTAACTTAAACGCAGCTTTCATATCACCGATACATGTTGACGCATTTTTATATCCCAATATATTGTTACAACCCTAGTAATGATATCATTAATATTTAATCATAGTTTAAAGGTGCACTATGCAACTCTCCGTCCACTGGAGGGCGCCTATTCAAAACAAATGCGTAGTTTGATGACGCAAAGTGTGAGCGCAGCATCTTGGGAGATGTGGTCTTCTCATCACAGCCGGTGGAAAATAGGACTCGGGCAGAAATCACGTTCATGCATGCGGTTATTAACGTTACTGTAGTGTGAAGCAGAGCAGGACCGAGTGTTGTGGAGCTGAGCACAGCTGCTGGAGCGATTGTTACACAAATACCCGCCTCGCAAATACCGGGACTTTTATTATGACGGGACGGGAGACAGTCGCCGGGCGCCTGCACAGATCCGCTCTTCCGGTTATGATTTTGAGGTAATGGAGCTCTGTTTATCATATTAGATACATTTAAGTGTGTTTAAAACGATGTTATGACGTTACTCCGTGCGTTCTCTTGTTCACACTGCTAAGAGTAAAGCGCTCCTGCCAAATAAAAGCCGAAACCGAGGGTAGCGCAGATATGACGCGATTGACAGGCGACTCCGTCAAATGCAATGCTGAAACGTCCCTGTCCTCAGTTAAAATAGCAATTTTCTCACAATTTACAAATAGTTGGAAACATCTGGGATATTGTAGGTACTCAACTGAACAAAATATATAACACCGGCCTAGTGGTTTTTGGATATTTTACTGCAAAAATACTACATAGTGCACCTTTAAACTTACTTTTAAAACTTTAACTCTTATAATTTCTGCCTTGCACACACTGCTGTTTCTTTCAGGAAATGTGAATCTATTTGAATGCCGCTTTAGTGTTGGAATTCATCTGGAAGATGACTTCTATTACTGCTGTTATTTTGATTATTTTAAGCAATATTGTCTTGTGCCTTTTCCAGGCTCTTTGGACTTCCCAGCTGTAAATACATCTGTCCACAAAGAGGAGATTGAAGTGTCCTTTTGGCACCCTTCCGTATTTTATGATCAGGATTTTCTAAGAGAGGAATTCAAGTACACAGTCACATATAATCAGGTCAGAAACGCCGTCTTTGAAAGGTGTTATTGCAAAGACTCCTCCATGTGAATTTTTTCTTTCTAAAATCACTTTGTTCTTCATCTACAGGAGACACAACAATTCTTATGTTTTGAGGATGAGGACCTGTGCACTGCAAACATCTACCTTAACCGAAGCATGGCCGGAGAGTATGTTGAGTTGAGGTTCGAAGGAAAGATCGCTGCTATTCCTACACATACCTCCAGAAACATCCGAGTCTCAGATGTGCCGCATGAGACCGGTAAAATCCTTATTATTTTTTGCTTTCTTCATTTTTCCTGATGCAGTACAGCTTTCGTATTGTGCTATTAAGCGCAGATAGTGTGTGAGAACTAGTATTTCATTCTTAGATGTAGCCATCAGGATGCTAAAGATGTGGGTAAGATGGAGATTTCCTGTTTGCATTACACAGCCCACACTTGAGCAGCGATGAGCATTGTAGCCGACCAGAGACATGTTGAGCTCATGAATGCAGTGATCTCGTCGTTGTAACTGGATTTCTGCTCACTAACGAATGCTTTAATCATAACTAACAGTGCAAACACAAAGTAAATAAAAGATTCATTAGTTATAACGGGAGTTTCGGTGTGAGTCCTGAACTCAGGCACTGATAAACTCGCGCTGTTTGATTGACAGCTCCAGAGATTGTAAAGGAGTGTTCTTTGATCACTTTCTATATATAATTTCACCACAGTTTAAAAAGTGCACTATGTTGTATTTTTGCAGTAAAATATCCAAAAACCACTAGGCCAGTGTTATATATTTTGTTCAGTTGAGTTATTCCAATATCCCAAATGTTTCCAACCGTTACTAAATTGTGAGAAAATTGCTATTTTAACCAAGGAGCCGGGACGTGTGAGGGAGTCGCCTGTCAATTGGTGTAATCTACATTATCCTCGGTTTCCGGATATCATTTAAAACTGATTCTCACATTATAAAAACTGTTAAAACCTTTAGGAAAAAAAATTAAAAAAAGATAAAACGGCGATAAAACTGCTAATATTATTTCCAATAATTCTAAATTAGGTTCATATTCCCGATTGAATTGTCACATCGGTTGCAAAGGTGCTTTTATTCTGCAAACAGTAAGGTGGAGATCCTTGCATTTGTTGTAGTTCATCGCTGAAGGTTTGACAATGGCAGATTTAGTCACACCAATAGAACAAGTGGCTTGTGAAGAAACAAAGACTGGCTGTGACACTTTCACTGAAGCACTCCAGCGCATGTGTTTGTGTTCAGATCATCAGCGCTCCTTCCGCGTTAGAGGGAGCGCATGCTTAGGGTTGCCAGATTGCACAGTTTAAGTCATATACCGGGAAGAAAGGATAACCTCTTTAAGGAAAAAAGCTAGATTTGGGGGATTTAAGCTCTTTGCATCTGGCAACCACAAGCATGACCTCTAGTGGGGACTCGTTACTAATGCTAGATAAAGCAAATCCCAAAGAAAAAACACATTTTAAGGATAAATAACAAGTGGGCCAATATCGTGACGATTATTTAAAATCAATCGAGAAAAGCAAATATCGTTATCATGAATAAAATACTATTAATCGTGCAGCCCTTACGCCTTTGTTTTGAAAAGGGGCCCTCTACACTGTAAAAAATGTGGTTGTTTTTTTGTTGGTTTAACTTAAAAAAGTAAGTAACCTGGTTGCCTTAAAAATGTGAGTTTATTGAAATTAAAAATTTGAGTTGATACAAAGAAGGAAATTTGTTTAATAAATAGAAACTCAAAATATTTTTGTATCTGAACCACATAAAATGTGATAAATCATGAAAATAGCACTATTTGGCATGTTTCACTGCGTCATCAGAAATAAAACACACAATTACCCAATATGCTTACAAAATCTTTTAATAATATTTTAATAACGGTTGTCGAATCTCAAAAAAAATTCATTGTATTAACTCAACATTTAAATTTCAATGAACTCAAAATTTTAACTTTTTTTCTAAATATTTTTTTACAGTGTAGAGGACTGAAAAGTTACATAGTGCAGCTTTAAATATGATAATGGTGTAGAACATCACCTTTTACCTTCTAATAAAGTCAGTGTTTTATGAGTAACTAGAGCAGATGTCTTCATTGAGATGTTCTTTTCTGTAGTAAACATCAAATTATGGATGGGTTTGCTGGGAGGAGGGCTTGTGATGACCTTCATTATCATCGGCGTTGTGGGGGTCCTCCGCAAGAAGTGGTCCAAAGTGCCAAAAGTTCCTGAAGTTCTGGTTGGTGTCTTTGAGTCCTTAAACTTTCTATTTCTATTTTTCTATTTCTATTTTTTTAAACCGAGCAACCGTAGGCTTCATTGATCTGAGCCTCACTGATTAGAGAATAATGTGTGTGTGTGTTTGTGTCCGTCCACATGAACATATGTGAACATGAGCATGATGAACACACTCCTGAACATCAGTCGTTTCGCTGATTTTCCCCTCACCCATTCATTTTCAATGGGCGGTCATTTTTGACCAATGTAAGCTCAGATCAACAAGGCCTATAATCAATCCATTTTAAAAATAAATTTAAAGAAAACAAGTTGCCTTATATTTGATTGGTTTATAAACTATTTATTTGTAGGCCGTTCATTATGACCGTGAACACCACACGTGTGACTGTACCATTTTGTACAAAATGAAAGCATATTAAAACAAAATCCTGGTTAAACATTAAAGCACACTTGTGTGATAAACAGTGCCACTTTTTCATATTTTATGGAAAATTTACAAATATATCCACGCATTTTGCCCTTTTCATTCAAAAGATAAATGATGCCTATGATCGATCAATTCCAAAAATAAATACAAAACCTCTCCTACTTGAAAGAAAACAAGCTGACAAAAAAGATTGAATCCAATATTTGGTGATTTAAAGGGATATTTCCCCCAAAAAATGAAAACGTGATGTTTATCTGCTTACCCCCAGGACAAATCGATGTGAGAAATCGAGCCGTATTTATATCATTTTTACCTCAAATGTGACGCTATATCCAACAGCCTTCATGTGCTTCACTTATAGTAAGGTCAATATACACGCTTTGGGTATACGACCCACAGTGTGTTTTGACCTTCTTTACCGGAAGTGAAGCACATTTCAGACTGTTGGATATAGCGTCGTATTTGAGGAAAAAATGATATAAATACGGCTCGATTTCTCACATCGATTTGTCTTAAGACATCAGTGTGTCGTCATGAGCCACAGGGCTCTTTGTGCATGTTGTCTAAGCATGTTTAGTTTTTTTGCTCTCATTGAATTGTTACCCATTCACACAATTATATGACCGGCACACAGCAACGGCTGGAGTTAAAAATCTTCATTTGTGTTCTTCTGAAGAAACAAACGCACCTACATGTTGGATGCCCTGGGGGTCAGCAGATAAACATCACATTTTCATTGTTGGGTGAACTATCCCTTTAACATAGCATAATGAGAGATTTATAAGCTATTTTAGATGGTTTTGCTTTTTCTGTCATTTTTGACACCACAAAGTATTTTAAAAAAAGACTCTGGGTGAGTAAAGTCAGTGAGTTTTAGTCCAATGCATTAACATTAACTAGCATTTTCCGGTACGGGATTATCCTCTCCAAGTCAAAATGAACTGAACACAATATAATGTTAACAGTGCATGTTTGGGACAATATGAAGATATTTCAGTAACTGATGATAGTTTAAACATTTCATGTGAACTGTTCCTTTAAGGCTTCTATACAGCAGTGTTTTGTATTTGTGAAGTGTCTTGTGTCTAATTTTTAACTATCAGCAGTGCCAAGACTAACCGTTTGCTCCTGTCCATCTGCAGCGGAGCATTATAGGCGGCCATTCTTCTTCAGTCCTCCTTCCCCAAAACGAGTCACCCATCGTTTCTCCTACGGCGTCTGATGGACACAAACCCATTCTAAATGAAATCAGCTATGATTTTACCCCCGTTCTGCCAGATGAGAAAGACTGCGAAATAACCACTGACCTCGCTAACACAGAAGTGGATGAATCTGAGCATCCTGAAGTGGATGAGTACAATAATGACTCTACAGGCTTCAGCCAGCAGCGGTCTGAATATGACAGTCCCAAATTCCTGCAAGAGGTGGGTCCAGAGGACTTTGCTGAGGGATACGGCCCACGGCCACCTGTAATTTAGGCCTGAACGTGTAAGAACGACTCTTTCCGTGTCTTGTGTTCACACCAAGTAATTTGATGAAATCAGTATATGGTCCATTATCAATTTCACACACACACCGATCCAGCAGGCTTGGGTTGTGGTTACTGTAAGGAGATGCTAAATCATGGCCATTAAAAGCATCAAAGCTGTGATCTATCAAACTGTAGACCTTCTGATTATGGTGAGAGCGATCTAATTTTGTTGTGACTGTAGTTTAGACAGTGGGAACGTTTACATGCACACCCACACTCCCAGAAATCAGCGTATTGAATAAACCCTTTGCTACGTGCAAACTAATAACCTGGCAATACAAGTAAAGGATAATTTTTTATTTTTTTTTTAATCAAGTAATTCCCCATTAACGAGGTCAAAACGCAATCATTTGTGTAAATGGACAATATCCTGTCAAACACACTTAAATGCATAATCCAAATGATGTGTGAAAATACCTCTGAAAAATGAAGAGGAAATTCCTTAAAGGTGTCATGAACTGGCTTTTTTATTTTGTTATCCTGTTGTCTGAGGTCAACCAATGATGTTTGTGTGGATTTTACATCCAAAAACATCATTAACAACTAATAGTGTATTTTCTACACTGGTTTTGAGGCTCTCTCCTGAACGCTGGGTTTTGATGGGCGTGTCACTGGAGACTTGGAAGTAAACGCCCACGGCTAGGATTGGATAAGATTTGCATATTTAATGAGCTTCAGCTCCTGTCAGTTCAGTTCTCATGAGGGAGAGATTGTTTTGAAAGCGGCAACCGGAAAGATTAGCCCAGCTCGAAAAACGTCTTTATCAAAAAAAACACAATGATTTATCTCTCTTCCTCCTGCGATTGATTGGAATGTTATTTTATTATTACTTGGCCCGCCCGATCAGTGGACATAAGCACAAACTGTGCATCTCTAACACACACCAAGTACATTGCAGACTCCATGAGCCCCTTTCACACTGCACGTCGGACCCGCAATATTCCCGGAACATTGCCGGGTCGCCTTCTGTGTGAAAGCAACCACGTCCCGGCATTGATTACCGAATTCGACCCGGGTCGGGGACCTAGTAACATTGCGGGATTTGACCCGGGGCGAGCGCTGTGTGAACAAAAGCCGAAACTAATGCCACAACGTGCACGTAGTTATCGTGCGACTCCTAGAGCTTGTTTTTTCAATAATACAACCCTGCAGTGCCAGAAGAGCTAGTCGGTGTTTTAAACGCAGAGAGTGTTCGTATACAAAAGAAACTCAAATTAAACAAGCAGAAATGTGCGCAAGCTGGACACAAGTCGAGACCACGGAGCTCCTTACTATCAGCGCTGAAGCTGAGATCGCTCGCCATTATACGTCACATCCGGATGTCACGTGTCAACTCGTTACGGGTCGTGTGTGAAAGCGCACATATTACGGCATTTCGCTGGCAGTGTGAATGGACCAAATCTAGCAGCCCGGGAGCAAATGCCGGATCGCATTATCCGTGTGTTTGCCGGAATCGTAGTGTGCAAGGGGCTATGTTGAAAACTTCTGCGATTAGTGTTTTTCCTTCAAATATCAAGTCAAGAGTTCCGTTGGGCTTTGCGAACCCTGGTTCATACATGTCCGAATCTGATGCTGAATCGAAAAGAACCAACAACACCTCAAATAAAGGATTCTTCAGGCTGTGACGGCGTGCTACGGTATGTTCTGTTAGACACGTACACACAATAGATCTGTATCAAATGATCTAACAATGTGAAACTATCACATACACTGTAAAAAATTATTTAGAAAAAAAGTTACCTGGTTGCCTTAAAATTGAGTTCATTGAAATTAAAATTTTGAGTTAATACAATGAACATTTTTTGAGATTCGACAACCTTTATTAAAATATTATTAAAAGATTTTGTAAGCATATTGGATAATTGTGTGTGTTTTATTTCTGATGATGCAGTGAAACATGCCAAATTGTGCTATTTTCATGATTTATCACATTTTTTGTGGTTCAGATACAAAAATATTTTGAGTTTCTATTTATTAAACTAATTTCCTTCATTGTATCAACTCAAATTTTTAATTACAATAAACTCAAAATTTTAAGGCAACCAGGTTACTTAATTTTTAAAGTTAAACCAACAAAAACCACCACAATTTTTTTACAGTGTATAAGAAAAAAAACATTTTTACTCACATTAGTGTCGCTTCATTCATTCATGTAACATGTCTGCAAATCTAGTCTCTTGTGGTAAAATAAAGGAATACACGTGCAATGTCTTCCCCACGTGAGCTGCATATTAATTAAAAAATACAGTTCATCCATGCATTCGTAATATTGAAATCTGAATGAAGCTTATGCCGTATGTTTATTGCCTAGAAGTTGGATCTGGTTTAGCTCTATGTAGGCCTGTGTCATGGCCGGACACGAGTCAGTGGGCGGAGCTACAGGATCAGGCGTTGATCATCTGACCGCTTATATATCATTTTTTTTCAGTTCATAAACAATTTAATATTAACATGGTTATGATAACGACTTAAATACTTTTTTGAATATGCTAATTATTCCAGTTATTTCAGATAATTAGAGGGTTAATTTAAATGTAGAAATAAATAAGGATGAAATATCACGGGCAATTGATGAAATGAGTTCTGGTAAGCAAGCAGGACCAGAGGGTATTCCTATTGATCTTTATAATATTGACACGGATGACTTCTACAGACATTTATTAGAGTGTAGAGTTGGTTGCTTCAGACAATGATGTGAAACCTTTGATTTCAAAGGGGATTGCAAATATGGCGCTCCATTAATCAACCATATATTTTGCTGAAACGCACTCATTAACCAATGAGAAGCTCAGAGCCGTTTCTAATATTACAATTTGCTGTATTCCCACTGGACAACATCAAAAGTCATCTGACGCACTCCTGTCTATGAAACAATCCGTCAAGGCTGCTAATGTGTGTGTATGTGCTAATGAGCCATAACTTTATTCTGTTATTTTGTCATGAAACGCATGTATAGATCAAAGCATACATTTATGTCCAAGGAACTTTCTGTTGTGGATCCAGACCTGCTGTAGGTTTGACAGTGGAGAACTTTTTTGTCAAAGTCTTTCCCAGAACTATACCTTTGCTAAGATGAATATCTCGCTTGTATGCACATTTCTATGCAGATATTTAATCTGTTACATATGTAAGGTCCATATTCATATCCCATAATTAACAATGGCTACATCTGTCAAAAGCTTCTCATTAATTGTACATTTCTCCAGCTGAAAAGACATTATATAAGTTGTTTAAGGAGAACTTCCAGCATTAGTCTGAATGCCAACATTTCATGATGTAGTTGTGCTGTCACCATTTGGTATTAAGAAAAAATGCTGAAAGGAAATATTTTCAACTTTTTTTGTGTTTTTACTTTATGCACTTTTTATTAAAACCCTACTATAACCCCCCTCCCCCCCCTACATTCTTCTAATTTTAAAAGCTTTTTATCCTTTGAAAAACAGGCAAAATGTGCACTTAATCAAGATTTAAGAATGTAGGAGTCTCTATTTTGCTGACATTATTGCTATAACGGCTCCCTAAATAACCAAGTTAAATTACCAAATCCAGCCATAACTAACTGTATAAAACAGTCTTATTTACATGTATGCACCTTTTACCTGACGTCACATACTATGCATTCAATGCACACAGTTGATAAGGAGGGGTATTTCCAGGATATTGCACTTGTGGCATTGATGTGCTTTAGTGCCATACTTGTTGAGTTTGATGATTGTGTGTATGTGTGTCAATTTTTTTTTTTAATTTTTGTTAATGTATTAACTTGATATCTGTATATAATGTGTGTTTGAAGTTCATCAAGTTGTAAGACATTTTAATTGCAATAAACCATGTGACTGGCTTCTTTACTTTGGCTGTTGATTAACTCTCTGGCACTCTATACATACAGTTTGAAGAAGTGCATTGTATATATATATATACATTTAATATAGTATACCCTATATCAAATAAACAGTTGAATATCAGACAAAAACAGTATGTGGTTTTAGATAAACTAACAAATAATGGTTGTTCTTCATACTGATATCATGTGACTTCCTAAATACAATTTTGCTAATAGTTTTTTCTTTTTTGGGGTATATGCAAAGTTTTTATTAATTATGTTTTAAAAATAAATGCATATAAATAGTTTTGTAACAGTATTGTGGGTAACACGATATAAGTAATGTTGGTTACTGTAGTTCTAGACTAAATGTGAGCATTTATGAATGTTCTGTTAAAGTTGCTTATCAAATTTACCTGTAACTCATTACTTTCCATAAAAAGTAACTAAGTAATGCTATTTGTTACTTTTTAGGGAGTAGCGCCATAGGGGAGAGCGGGGCACATCTCTTTTTTACTGTCTCAGTTTGTGTAAATCCACTTGGTTCACACACATCTAGTACAATTATGTGGTTTTGTTTCATTAATACAGTGTATATTTTTTCATAATTCTTGAAAGAATGGAAGTGAAATGTGACAACATGCCCCATAGGTGGGGGACATTGTAATATGAGCAAATGACAGATTAAAATGTTACCTGATATAATCAAAAAAATAAAATACAATTATTAACTTTTTAAAATAAAATATTTTTTAATAATTAAAAATAAAATAATTTTTGAGTTTGACAAACACATCGCTAAACACAGTTATACAGCATAGTTCAAAACATAATAATGAATAATTTCTGAACATTGACTCTCAGTCATTATTCACCCTTCTCTTGTGGTTTCTCAAAATAATTAATGAAAGTATAGAATGTAATAGCGTAGCTCTAATAGGGGCTCATTGTTTCTCATCAGTGAGGAAAATAAGTATTTGAACACCCTGGTATTTTGCAAGTTCTCCCACTTGGAAATCATGGAGGGGTCTGAAATTGTCATCGTAGGTGCATGTGCACTGTGAGAGACATAATCTAAAAAAAATCCAAAAAAATCAAACTATATGATTTTTTAACTATTTATTTGTATGATACATCTGCAAATAAGTATTTGAACACCTGAGAAAATCAATGTTAATATTTGATACAGTAGCCTTTGTTTGCAATTACAGAGGTCAAATGTTTCTTGTAGTTTTTCACCAGGTTTGCACACACTGCAGGAGGGATTTTGGCCCACTCCTCCACACAGATCTTCTCTAGATCAGTCAGGTTTCTGGCCTGTCGCTGAGAAACACAGAGTTTGAGCTCCCTCCAAAGATTCTCTATTGGGTTTAGGTCTGGGGACTGGCTAGGCCACGCCAGAACCTTGATATGCTTCTTACAGAGCCACTCCTTGGTTATCCTGGCTGTGTGCTTCAGGTCATTGTCATGTTGGAAGACCCAGCCTCGACTCATCTTCAATGCTCTAACTGAGGAAAGGAGGTTGTTCCCCAAAATCTCGCAATGCATGGCCCCAGTCATCCTCTCCTTAATACAGTGCAGTCGCCCTGTCCCGTGTGCAGAAAAACACCCCCAAAGCATGATGCTACCACCCCCATGATTCACAGTAGGGATGGTGTTCTTGGGATGGTACTCATCACTCTTCTTCCTCCAAACACGTTTAGTGGAATTATGACCAAAAAGGAGAGACGGTGTTAACATTAAGTGACATGGCATCTGACGCACAGGAGCCAATGGCACATGTCGCGACACACGCAGTGGCACTTCCGGTTCTCATTGGCATATGTCAGTGGATAGTGAGATGTGTCACTGACACTGTCACGAAACGCTGACACTGGCAGTGACACTGAGTCGCGGAACATGTCGCTGTATGTGACACTCACTGGCAGATGAGCTGAACAACTATACTCACGTAATTGTGGCACAAAAGCCAAAATAAATATCCTATTTTTGTGACTTTTTTCCCCTCTTAAATAAATGTTAATCTAACTCGTTAAATTTAGTAATATGTGTTAGTTTGTGACAAGCAGTATCTGAGTGGCATGTGCCACTGAATGATTTATGCAATGCCAATATTGGTGCCAATGTTGTTGATCACGCAAACTGCACGTCCTAGAAAACACGTACAAACCATCATAAGTCACTACAAATATTGCATTAACAGTCGCATCCGTTACCGTAGTAAAGCTTTAATTTTGCATCATGCTGCACGCTCTCCTCTAGGTGTCAGTATAGCCAGCGCAAAGATACACCATAACTTAAGACAGTTGAGGAACATCAACGGGTGGTGTATTTGACATTTTGTTTGCATGACGGTAGCAAAAACAGTATCTGATAGTATCAGAGTCTGATATGTTAAGACAAATTTGTAAATACTTTATCAAATTTATTTTTTGCATACTTAGGCCTACTCAGTCATGGCTTTAATATTTCACAACTAATTATATTGGCATTGCATAAATCATTCAGTGGCACATGCCACTCAGATACTGCTTGTCACAAACTAACACATATTACTAAATTTAACAAGTTAGATTAACATTTATTTAAGAGGGGAAAAAAGTCACGAAAATAGGATATTTATTTTGGCTTTTGTGCCACAATTACGTGAGTATAGTTGTTCAGCTCATCTGCCAGTGAGTGTCACATACAGCGACATGTTCCGCGACTCAGTGTCACTGCCAGTGTCAGCGTTTCATGACAGTGTCAGTGACACATCTCACTATCCACTGACATATGCCAATGAGAACCGGAAGTGCCACTGCGTGTGTCGCGACATGTGCCATTGGCTCCTGTGCGTCAGATGCCATGTCACTTAATGTTAATACTGCTACTGCCAAAAAGTTGTTATTTTGGTCTAATCTGACCACATGACTTTCTCCCATGACTCCTCTGGATCATCCAAATGGTCAATGGCAAACTTAAGACGGGCCTGGACATGTGCTGGTTTAAGCAGGGGAACCTTCCATGCCATGCATGGTTTCAAACCATGACGTCTTAGTGTATTACCAGCAGTAACCTTGGAAACGGTGGTCCCAGCTCTTTTCAGGTCATTGACCAGCTCCTCCAGTGTAGTTCTGGGCTGGTTTCTCACCTTTCTCACCCCGTGATTTGAGATCTTGCATGGAGCCTCAGTCAGAGGGAGATTGAAAGTCATGTATAGCTTCTTCCATTTTCTAATGATTGCTCCAACAGTGGACTTTTTTTTTCACCAAGCTGCTTGGCAATTTCCCCGTAGCCCTTTCCAGCCTTGTGGAGGTGTAGAATTTTGTCTCTAGTGTCTTTGGACAGCTCTTTGGTCTTGGCCATGTTAGTTGTTGGATTCTTACTGATTGTATGGGGTGGACAGGTGTCTTTATGCAGCTAATGACCTCTTCTTCTTCTTCTTCTTCTTCAGTTTTGATTTGGCGAGTGGCAACTAACAATTTAGGTGCATTTCCGCCACCTACTGTACTGGAGTGTGGGCTAGAGATATATATATTTTTTTAAATATATATAATAAGAAATTCTATTTATTAATCCAGTTCCTTTCAGAAAAATAAATACTGCTTTATTTATCTGTTCTTTATTTAATATATTCTTTAGATTTAGCACACTCACCCCATGTTTCTCTAGCTCATCTTTTAATCTTCTTCTCATACTTAATACAATGACATAAAACAAGCTCCACTGACTCTTCCTCCATTCCACAATCACACATACCTGAGGGATGTTTTCTCAATTAATACATTGTTTTATTTAAGCCAGTATGTCCTAACCTCATCTTAGATATTATAATTTGCTCTCTAGATGTTCCTCCTGATGATTTCATATTACCTACTACTTGTTTTATCTTATACAAATGACGTCCTTTACTATCTTCATCCCATTGTTTTTGCCATGCATTCATAATATTTATACAAATTATTGCTTTAATTTCTGCTTTACTATATGATACCTCCATTATCCTGTCTTGCTTTAAAGCTTGCTTTGCTAAAGCATCTGCGATCTCATTCCCCTATGAGCTGGAATCCATATAAATCTAACTTGTATTTCTGTATGCTTTAATCTGTACAGAATTTCATATATTTCAAAAACAAAATCAGGTCTGTTAAGAGAAGATAAAGACTGCAAAGAAACCAATGCTGATAAGCTATCGGAGCATATTACTGCCATTTTAATATTATATTAATATTAATATTTAATATTATATTATGTTCTACCCATTGTAATGCCTTTAAAATAGCTATCACCTCAACTGAAAATACTGTTAAATGATCAGGTGCTCTTTCCCTAATATGCATATTCAATTCTGGAATAACAAATGCAAAGCCAGTATTTCCATTCTTAGGTTCCTTTGATTCATCAGTAAATATCACAATAAAAGACTTATACACTGTTCTCAATCTTTCTTCAACTATGTTTGCCCAATTTCCTTTCCATTTAAGTCTCTTAACTTCATTTTGTATATGCAAATGTAACATCAGAGCGGGAAACAACCAAGGCGGTGTCAATGGATAAGGAACTGTAGGACTATACTTTTTCCCTTCTAATCCCATTTCTTTTGCCAAAACATTTGATGACCAAACAAAACATTCACCCTTTGCTTTCATAGCTAACAACCTGAAACAGGTGCATCTAATTTAGGATAATAAGTGGAGGTGGCCATTTTAAAGGTAGACTAACAGGTCTTTAAACGTCAGAATTCTAGCTGATTAGACAGGTGTTCAAATACTTATTTGCAGCTGTATCATACAAATAAATAGTTAAAAAATCATACATTGTGATTTCTGGATTTTTTTTTTTTTTTTGATTATGTCTCACAGTGGACATGTTCAAGTTCAAGTTCAAGTTCAATTTTATTTATATAGCACATTTCCCACAGCCCCCAGGCTGACCAAAGTGCTTTACAGAAGGTCAAGAATAGCATACATACATAAAAATAAAACCAGAAGAGAGTAAAAAATAAAAAGCACAACTTTTAAAAGTCAAACACATCAGGGTAATCAGTACGCTAAAGTAAATAGAAAAGTTTTTAACAGTGACTTAAAAATAGACAGGGTAGGGGCCAGCCTGATCTTTAAAGGCAGGGTATTCCAGAGTTGTGGCCCTGCTACCGCAAATGCACGCTCACCTCTACGCTTCAGTCTAGCGCGTGGAACGACCAGCAAAGCATGATCACAAGAACGGAGTCTTCTGGAAGGAGTATAGGAGTGAAGGAGTTCTGATAGATAGACGTGAAGGGATTTATAGACGAAGAGGAGAATTTTAAAATCTATTCTCTGACAAATCGGCAGCCAATGAAGTGATCTAAGAATAGGAGTGACATGTTCATATTTACGACGCTTTAAAAGAAATCTGGCAGCAGCATTTTGGACAAGCTGAAGTCGTGCAATTTGAGATTTAGATATACCGCAATATAAAGAATTGCAGTAATCTAGACGCAATGTAACAAACGCATGAACAGCCATTTCTAGAGTTTTCGAGGAGAGAACGTTTTTAATTTTAGACAGAAGCGAAGCTGATAAAAACTAGATCCAATGACAGAGGAGATATGTCTGTCAAATTTTAAATGCTGCGGTCAAAAATAATACCTAGGTTCTGGACCCTTGTCGATCTAAAAGCGGATAAACTTTCTAGCTCAGGGCTTATATGCTGAGTGTTGTCATTGGGACTGAATACAATGACCTCAGTTTTGTCCTCGTTTAAGAAGAGGAAGTTTTGTGCTAGCCATAATTTAACCTCCTCTAAACAATGGAGAAGAGAGGTGATCGCAGTTGAATTATTTTTCTTGACAGGAAGATAGATTTGAGTGTCATCTGCGTAGAAATGAAAGTACACACCATGCTTTCTTAGAATATAGCCCAGAGGCAGCATGTACAGAGAAAATAAAGAGGGTGCTAAAATAGAGCCTTGAGGGAGGCCACAGGTCAGAGGGGTGGGGGAGGAGGAAAAATTGCCCAGTTTCACTGAAAATTTTCTGTCAGATAGGTAAGAATGAAACCATTTCAGAGCATTTGCTTTTAGGCCTACCCAGGACTCTAGTCTAGATAATAGTAAGGAGTGGTCTATGGTATCAAAAGCAGCCGACAGATCTAAGAGAATAAGAACCACAGAGTCCCCAGAGTCAGTGGAGATGTAGATGTCATTAACAACTCTCAGAAGGGCAGACTCAGTGCTGTGAGCGGATTTAAAACCAGACTGAAAAACCTCATAAATAGAATTAATAGACATAAAGTGTTGAAGTTGATTCAGCACAATTTTCTCTAAAACTTTTGAAATAAAAGGCAGAACAGAAATGGGACGAAAATTTTTTAGGACAGTGGGGTCCAGAGAAGACTTCTTGAGCAGAGGAGTGACTGTAGCGACTTTAAGGTCAGCAGGAACAGAACCCGTTAGGAGACACTTATTAACAAGAGATAGCAGACCAGACCCAATCGAATCAATAATCAATTTTAAAAATTTGGGGTGAATAATATCGCCAGGACAAAAGGAAGGTTTAATTTTGTCAATAACTTCCTTCAACTCCTGGAGATTGACGGGTTCAAAAGTGTCCAGAAATACATAGGCGGGTGACATGATTGGAGAATTAGCTAACGTTAAGGTGGGACGGACGTCAAGTCTTAAGTTTGTAATTTTGTCACTGAAGTATCTCAAGGAGTTTTCACAGAGTGCATCAGAAGCCACCGGTGGGGTGTTCACAGAAGGATTGGTAACAGATTGAATAATAGAAAACAGAACCTTAGGTTTAGAGTGATAAGTTTCAATTAATTTGGAGAAGTATGCAGCTTTAGCAGACTTGGCTGCAGCCTGGTATGATATAAGCGAGTCTCTGAACATTTGAAGAGAGATATGCAGCCTGTCTTGTTTCCATTTACGTTCTGCCTTCCTGCAGTTTTGTCTCAAAAGACGGGTAGCAGAGTTTTGCCACAGTATGGTTTTGGATTTCAGTTTGTGAGGCTTAAGTGGTGCAGTTGCATTTGCTACCTTAAGCCAGACAGAGTTCAGAAGGCTCAGATGTTGATCAGCATCCAAGTCAAGAAATGGTTGATCCAAATTTAATTGTGAGGAACAATACTCTTCAAAGCACAAGTTGAAATTTGTGCTAAACTGAGGAGAATAGAAACAAGAAAGATTAACAGTTGTACTAGAAGTAAGTGACAGCTCTGGAAGGGATAGTGTGAATAATATAGGCTTATGATCAGAAATTATAAAATCTGAGAGCACAACATCTGTCACATCAAACCCATATGATAGTACAAGGTCCAACATGCACCTACGATTTCAATTTCAGACCACTCCATGTAGTCATCATTAGCCTAGAAATCTAGACGCACCCTAGCAGCAGCAAATTTAATCTGCCCGCGAGTGTCGTCTAGCAACTCTCAATACCCTTCTGAGCTGTAAACGCCAAACTCTGGACGGGCCAATCACATCGTGTATAGAGTCGATGGGCGGGGCCATAATGACGACGGCCGAGTTGCGTTTGCGTGATTCTAGTAAACACAGAAACTGGCGAACGGCGGCGGTCTTTCGAATCAGCTTTGACCGCGACTCTGGAAGACTTGGAGTTAAGCTTTTCTCTGAGAAAAGAACAAAGAACGGCACTGAAGTCATTCTTAAAAAGGGAAGATGTGTTCTGAGTTTAGCCGACCGGATACGGCGAATGTTTAATCTGTCAACAAGCTCCGCTTCACCTTCGTTGCTCTGGTTGGTGTAGCGCTATCCTATCGCGTGCAGAGGGAGTTTGAAAGACAACCGTTTATCCGCCCCTCGGATTGAGCCGTCAATGGTGAGCTTCCAGACCAAACATCTTGATGTGGGTCTGGCTTATCAGGCTAAGTGATCATGGTAGTGATGGCCAAATGAGGCTTCCCTGAACCACTGAGGCTTTCCAGCCCATTGGTTCACCAAAAGGTTCATTTACCTGAAGCCTCATGAAACAGTGTGCTCCCTAGTGACACCTGCTGTGCAAAGCAATGCATCGCACACAAATCTATTCATCCTGAGCGGTCTATGATCCTGAGCAACCAAATTGTCATAGTGTGGGCACACCCTTTTTCTATTGCCTCTGTATTAATAAAGTATTTTATTCTGCTTGTATTAACCTATGCACACACAACTCACATAAACACACAACTTTGTGTTCAACTATTCAGTAGTTCTTTGGGTTAGTGATGACAGTGAATGCCCAGAATGATTGTAAATAAATTATTGTAATTGCAGTGCTTATGGGACTGGCATTGTGGAACAGCAAACTGCAACAGGGATGGGAAAAGCTTTCCCTAATACAGTCTAGTCTTATAATAATATTAATAATAATAATAAATTATTATGGCTTGTACGGCCCCTCATAGACAAAATTGAGGCAACGTGGGGGAGAGGATGCTGGTGTTGTCTGTTCGCCGCTTCTCCACCCACAAATCATGTTAATGTACTATTAGATTTAGATTTTATTTTATTTCCTTATGTTTGTGACTAGTCTAACAGTCAGAGCTACAATTGGGACTGTTGCTGATTGCTGGCAGCCACTGAGAAGTCGTTGTTTGTCGTTTCGCCGTTTTCAACCGCTTCTCTAATGTTTATGTTTGAATTGCTGCGGTTGGTTGTGGTTTGGAGGACATTTGATGTTGCTCGCCGCGGCTGCTAACTGGTGGTCTCCCTTGGGCTTAAGCTGCATGGTGGCTGAAGTTTGCACCAGGCTAGCGTCATCTGGGCCATCGTAATCGGCGTCCGGCATGATGTTGGGATGTTCCGCTTCTCGGCTGCGCCGCTGTTCCATCCTGCATTGCGGCCGTGGAGCGGCTTGGACTTCTGCGCCGACCCCGGTGTGTCCACAGAAGTACCCGGAAAAATGTTCTGCCTCCTGCATGGTGCTGCGGCGATCCCCATCATTTTAATCGTCATGAAGACCCATCATCTGGTCTTCAGCTGTCGTGCCTCAACGATGTCATCGGGACACTGCCGCTGGGAGAAATCTGAAACATGGAGTGGACCACAGTGTGCTGCGGAGCTAACAGAGACTTCCACCATCAGCTGTTTTCTGTTCACCATCAGCTCTATGTCTGTTCTGTTTCCTGTGTTGGTTGATTGTTTGTAGTATTCTATATTTTTACTTGTTATTCATTTTTAATGTTATTCCCCCCCCCCCCCCCCTCTGTTGCACTTTGAGATTCTTCGGAATGAAAAAGTGCATTATAAATAAAATCTATTATTATTATTATATATATTAGTAGTAGTGTTATTATATATATATATATATATATATATATATATATATATATATATATATATATATATATATATATATATATATATATATATATATATATATATATATATATATAATAACACTACTACTAATATATATGAGGGGCCGTACAAGCCATAATTCATTCTAGTACTCTCACACATACAATATAGGCTATATATATATATAAAAAATTACGTAGTATAAGTATTACAACTAGATATAGGCTAATTTATTCTAATAATCTACTGAACTATGTATAATTTACTCTAATAATCTAGTAAACTAAGTATAATGTAATATAATATATAATACAGCTATGATATATAATGATATCGCTACTACATACAACCAACACCTCAACACCAATGCAAATGCCTACTGCAAACCCCACAAAAGGCGCGAGGTTTCGAACCACTTTTATCCGAAAGCGATACTCAGAATGAAGCAATGACGTATTCAACAGAAAACGAGGCCTCGTTTGTCATCATCACATGATTTTCACGGAAACGATACAAGCCTCGAATCGGGGCTTCATCTGGAACGCCCCTTTTTGCTCGACACAAGCTCCGGAGCCTCGCTTCAGATGTCCCATCACTACCTCCATGATTTCCAAGTGGGAGAACTTGCAAAATACCAGGGTGTACAAATACTTATTTTCCTCACTGTAGCTACTGTATATGACTGGCACAGTGCAACGGTTAGAGTTAAACAATTTCATTTGTGTTCTACTGAAGAAACAAACACACCTACATCTTGAATGCCCTAGGGGTAAGCAGATAATCACATTTTCATTTTTGGGTGAACTATCCCTTTAAAATAGTTTCTTTTTCCCGGATTTTAACCTTCTTGGAAATATTTGGAGTGATGTAAGCAGGCCTACACAAGTCAACAAAATATATAACACTGTTCTAGTGGTTTTAGGGTAGTTTAATCCAAAAATCTTACATGTTGTGCCTTTAATAAATGAATAAATAAAGACAGGCTTTTATTTTGAAAAGGGTCTTTTTGGTGGGCGACAGACCGACATCGCAGAGTGGTCTCCCGCTTCACGGCACTGCTGCCGCGGTCAACAGATGAGACACACACGCCAAGACAGAGTCGCGAATTACCGCAAACCACGTTAAGACGCTCTGCTATTTCTGTTCGCATCTATATCTGCTGACATTTGCTTCCTCAGAGCCCGTCTGACTTTGGATCATCCAGACTGAAGCGGGAGAGAGAGCATTGAAGGAAGAGGAGGAGGCCACTCCTTTGATAAACTGTGCGGACTTATAAAGCTCTCTTCATGCATCTGCTGCTGTGTTATATTTCCATTCAGCAGAGGTGTTTGCTCATAAATCACTAGAGCTGTGTGTTTGGATGCTCCTGGACAGCTCGTGCTTATTCTCGTGTCGGGTCTTCAAAGACGAAACAATGTAACCTGGTAACACGAACGCAGGTGAGACGCCGCGGTCTGTTTCTCTCTATCCAAATGTACCATAGCATTATTTGAAGTACCATTTATTAATAATCGTTCAGTACGTCTGTATAACAGTGTCATGCCGTTACTATCTGATGCATCACTGTACCATCACAACTAACGCATCATGTGTTATTCGAAGAACATTTCCTTAACGTTCCCATTGAGTTATGAAAACGTTTTTCCTGAAAGTTCTCTTAACGTTCGAAACGTTTCATTTATTCATTGCATGTGCAAACATTATGGGGTTTCTGAACGTTTTAAAAGAACATTTGGTCAAAACCAAAATATTTTAGAAAAACAAACAAAAAACGTTTCAGAACATTGTGAGAACAGTCAATACCAAATAACACTGAACGTACGTTCGATTAACGTTACTTAAAGAATGAATGCTTCGTAAGGAACGTTACTTAAATGTGGTACAGTTACGTTGTTAACGCTTCTATTAAGGTACAAGCTTTTTTTCCTGAAAGTTATCTGACTTCTGAAGGTTCTCAGACCATAAAAAAAAAAAAAAACATTTCAGGAGATTTTTTTTGGAGAACATTATTAAAAACTAAATAACTTTGAACGAACGTTCTAGTTAAAGAACGTTACTTTTTAGAATGTGGTACAGTTAGATTGCTAACGTTCCAATTAAGTTATAAAAACACGTTTCCCTAAAAGTTCTCTGAACGTTCGAACGTCCTGTATTTATAACGGTTTATTTTGTTAATGCGAATGTTAAGGTAACATTCCATTTAAATCTATTGGAATCAAAGCACCTCTGAACATTCTGAAAAGTAAAAAACAACAACATTTGGCCAACTTATATATGAATGTTCTATGACGTTTTCACGTTTTTGTTTTGGTTATGCAGTGATTTAATTTGTTCATTCTGCAAACATGGGAAAGTTACTTCTAAAGCTTAAAAAACATTTGATCAACTAAAATATTTCAGGGGGAAAAATATATTGAAACGAAGTATGAACATCATGCAAACGTTTTGAGAACTTTAGTCAATTTCCAAATAACATTGAACAAACATCCTATTAATGTTATGGGAACATTTCATTTGTTCATTTTGCAAAAATTATGAGGACGTTACTTCTGAACGCTCTAAAACATTAAAAACATTCGACCAACTGAACAGACGTATATTGTGCTTATATTTTGAGAACATTAGTAAAGACCAAATTGATTGAACGTTCTAGTAACGTTACTTAAAGCTTAGGAAATACTGTTGAGAATGTGGTACGGTTACACTTACAACTGAAACATTCCAGGGGGGAAAAACATTTATGTATAAATATGATGCTAAAAATTCAAAAACATTATTAAACACTAAATAACATTAATGTTCTAATACTGTTACGTGAATGCTATTTAAAGAATGTGGGACAGTTGCTTAAAGAACATTTAGCTGAAGTTGTGAGTACATTGGTAACACTTTATATTACAGTGACCTGCACGGTACATGTGCTCACTATGGTAACAGTATTCATAATGTCAAGCAGCTAAACCTATGTACAGTTAGTACAATGCTTTTATTAATATTACTACTTAATATATTGTACGGAATTGTTCAATGAACTACTTTTTCCTTGCGATTCTTTGAAGTGAATGAGTAGCACCTAATACCATGGTAAAACACGGTGATGGATACAAATGGTACTTTGATATGAGTCGTATACTCCAATGTTTTTGCCACTTTTTAATAATGTGTAATAATCAAAGTACGGTGCAGATTTCTTAAACGGACTAACTGCAACACCAAATCCAGTGTAAGACGTGTGATGGATGTTTGTAATCTGACAGCTGCTTTAAACGGGATCTCCTGAAGTTTTGGTGCTCATAGAGAGTCATACATTTATATTTAAGGGTGTTTTCTACCTGCAATATACAGCCACACTGAGTGTGTGTGTGTGTGAGTGTGTGTGTGTGTGTGTGTGTGTGTGTGTGTGTGTGTGTGTGTGTGTGTGTGTGTGAGTGTGCATGTTTTTGTGACATATGAGGACACAAATGTGTATAATGACATGGGTATGACAGAGGTATTACAGGAGAGGGTGAAATATGAGGACACTGGCCATGTCCCCACTTTTCAAAATGCTTATAAATCATACAGGAGGAGTTTTTTTTAGAAAGTAAAAATGCAGAATGTTTCCTGTGATGGGTAGGTTTAGGGGCAGTGTGTGTGTGTGTGATGGGTAGGTTTAGGGGCAGTGTAAGGGGATAGAAAATAAGGTTTGTACATTATAAAAACCATTATGCCTCTGGACTGTCTCCATATGTCATAAAAACAAATGTGTGTGTGTGTGTGTGTGTGTGTGTGTGTGTGTGTGTGTGTGTGTGTGTGTGTGTGTGTGAGTGAGTGCACTTTGTATATAACGCAGACCTCCTTGGTTACGTGAATCCTGGTGCCATGGCAGTAACACGGCCCTTCAGACCTCATAAACACCTGTCAAGACTCAACGCTGCGATTCATCTTTTGTTCTAAAAGCCGAGCTAAATGACTGGAAGGAAATCTAATCTCGTCTGTGAAATGCATTTTAAAATTGTTTCGTTTATATTGATCTATAAACTATTGTATTCTAAAGTATTAGAGGGCCAGCTAAATATAACAACATTGTCCGTATACGTGCAGCGTCATCTTGCGAGTGTGTTTGTGAGCGCATGTCCTGTGGAGATGAGTGCTGGTGTGGAGATGGATATGGTTGTTGTTGTGTCAGGTTGGCTGCTGTATTCAGTTACCCATGCAGGAGGAACGTGGGAGGCCTCGCTAACGTAACCTAATATGTAAGCGGCAGTGTCTCGCTGCTGTCTGTCCAGCATTCTTGGATTGCACTTTTGAGTTCACGTTCAAGACTCCTGCTGTGGGCAAAACTATTGTGTGCGTTTCAGTTCCCCTTTTTTAACTATGACCTAAAAGTGCTGTTTGGGAAACTACTTAGTTTTAAATTTAATTTAAATTCGTACTATCAGAGAAATATAGTAGCTCGTCGATCTGCCAGACGGGGGTCTTTCATGTGGAGACTCCCCTCATGTGTTTGCATAATAATATTTAAACATTAATGAGCAAAAATATCTTTATAAAAGTTCATGATGCTGTTGCAGATGAAATATAACGTGGATAACATTGAATATATATATATTTTCCTCTGGTTAGATATTGATTATTAATCACTCAAACCCCTTCTAGTCTAAACCTCTTTACTTAAACTTGCACATCTGCCATATTTGTATTTTTTAACACTTTTTATTTGTGCTTGTAGTTCTAATTGAATTCTCGTACAACGAGCAATGGATTATGGGTAATATAAGCTGTTAGATGGAGTGTGCATGCATATTAAATGTATGGGCCTGTCCAAATATCCACTTGTCCAAATGTCTACTTGCGTGACGGGTTTCCTGTATTGTAAGTGTTCCCAGAGCTTTATTTTAATTTTCATTAATTCAGCATTTTAAAATAAACATTTCCTCTTTAACAGGCGACGCAGTTTAGTAATTGTGGTGCTTCTAAATAGATGATTATGATTTAGTGATAAAAGTGATAACCTCTTGTTATAAAAAGCAATTGAAAATTATTTAAAAATACACATGCTCATCTTTGCCCTAATAACATGTATAACACTTTGTTTTACTACCAAATTACATGTCATGTATCTCATTAATCTAATGTACAGTATAAGGGAAGGTTTTCCTGACCATAATGCATAATGTGATATGCTTAGTGTGTACAGTCAAACCAAAACCTTCAACATTTTCTCACATTATCTCAGTTTATTCGCTATAGTGTAGATAATGGTAATAAAATATGACAAAAACACAAAGTTAAACTGTCAGAACAAATTCATATTTGATAGAAATGGATGTGATTGACTACAATCAGCTGTTAAATTTAACTACACAATCATACAATACCAGTTTAGCTCAACCAATGACCAAGCAATGCTTCATTTTGTTCAGTCTGTGGTTTCAAAGGTCACATTAGCAATTAAAGAGAAAAACACTTCAGCAAAACATGCTCCGGTCAAAGTGTCTGCATCATTTTGGGCCCAAATCTTTACTGGTAGTCACTGTATGAAGAATCTGTGGGTATAACGTCACAGTTTACTTTATTTTGCTATTCTCACTTACAGAAATGAACTTTAGTGTCCTGCACACACTAGTGAAAAAATGTATCTGGTATCTGAATTATTTTTGGTTTGACTGTAGATTTAGTGTACGTTCAGGGCACTGCGCTTTTGCATTTTTACGAACTGGGACAGTCTTACACACTTACTTCCTGTTGTATGCACTCGCTCTTAACTCTTTCCCCGCCAAACACGGAAATTTCCGTTATTTGTGAGAACACGCTTCCAGGCCAATAACAGAATTTTCCGTGTTTTCACTGTCGGGCGCTATTGCGCATCTGAATGAGTACTGAATCTCCTGATCAAAACACACGTGAGGAAGACGCAGTGAAACGAGCGATTGCATGTAATCATATGCATATTAAAAATAACGTGATCATCCTCATTAAACAGCATATGAATCAAAACTATCTAATATTACTGAATGAAATGTGGACCCAGGATGAGCTACAGGATTGTGTAAGCGTTAGAGGTGTTGATGGACTCGATCTCCTCCATCTGTGTTTGATCATCGCTCTGAATCTGATCTGGAAACAGTCTTTCACAAAAATGTGATTTTCTCAGTTTTTTTGTTCAAAATGTAGCTTTTTTTTATGAAACCTACCCATATTCAAGTGTTGATAAAAAAGGAATGCGTGAAGCTAGAATAAATTTTTTTGTTTGTTTGTTTAAAAGAAGAGGGTCAGCTCTTTATTTTGATATTGCATGCTCAGATATTCATTAAACAAAATTTTCGATGGGCTATTAAATTTAGGTGAAAATTGTCAAAAACCCTGGTGGTGGCTGGCAACTCTTTTTTTTTTTTTAAACGCTAGCGGGGAAAGAGTTAAGTGGCCAAGACTGCAAGTGTGAGTATTGGGACAGGCCCTTTATCTAAAATCTTTGATCTGCACTTCGAGCAGGAAATAGAAAACCATCTGGGTATCTTTGGAATACTGATTTTTTTTGGGACACACTAATTCTAAATTTAAATACCATTGAATATCGATACCCTTACAGAAAAAACACATCAGCTTCATGTGCAAAAATACATGTGGTCACATTTGAAATTCATGTGATTTTTCTGTAAGGGTACTCGTCAAGGTATCGTATCAAAATGTGAAATTCTAATGTCTTGACAACAATCATTTTTACCTTTATAGATTCAAGGTCCAGAAAACAGCCAGTTTTCATTGATTATAATTGTTGAATAAATGCAGTGTTCATTTGCAACCAAGTTATTTTGGAGGTGAAAGCCCATCCTTTATGAAAGAATCTTATGAAAAATCATGTCTAGTCATATTTTACCGCAAAACCAAAAGAAATAGATCAGGGGTTTTCAAAACCATTCCTGGAGCCTCCCCAGCACTGCACATTTTGGATATCTCCCTTATTGGACACACCCAGCTCAGCTCATGGAGTACTAAACTAATCAGCTGATGAGTTAATACACCTGTGTTAAATAAGACACTAATAAGGGAGACATCCAAAATGTGCAGTGCTGGGGAGGCTCCAGGAATGATTTGAAAACCCCTAAAAATAGATCAAATTCCACTTTGCTTATGAACTTAATAAAGGTGCACTATGCAACTTTCCGTCCACTGGAGGGCGCCTATTCTAAACAAACTTTGATGACGCAAAGTGTGAGCGCAGTATCTTGGGACATGTGGTCTTCCCCTCACAGCCGGTGGAAAATAGGACTCGGGCAGAAATCACGTTGATGGATGCGGTTATTAACGTTACTGTAGACTAAAGCAGAGCAGGACCGAGTGTTGTGGAGCTGAGCACGGCTGCTGGAGCGATTGTTATACACTGTTTATCATATTAGATACATTTAAGTGTTTAAAATTGTTGACGTTACCCTGTGTGTTCACTCGCCGCTGCGGTGACATGTCCACACTGCCGAGAGTAGCGCAGATATGACGCGATTGACAGGCGACTTCCTCAGACGCAATGCTGAAACGTCCCGGTCCTTAGTTAAAATAGCAATTTTCTCACAATTTACAAATAGTTGGAAACATCTGGGATATTGTAGGTACTCAACTGAACAAAATATATAACACCGGCCTAGTGGTTTTTGGATATTTTACCTGCAAAAATACTACATAGTGCACATTTCATATTCGTACATTTTTGCATTGTGAAATTATTCTCATGACTTGTTCGCCCAAATTCGTATCACCTTCAAACAAAAACAAAAAAACATGATTAAAATGTTTAGGGATGCACCGATATGAACATTTTGGCCGCTACCTATAATTGTTTATATTCGTAAGCCGATAACTGATATATTGGCTTATAAATCGAAATCAAAATTTTGCTCTAATAATTGAGCCTGATTACAAAAGTCTCACCATTAAACCCATGCTTATTTGTGCTTATAAATAACAGTGAAAAAAATCTTAATGGTTCGACCGTGAAGCATCATGATGTGGGAAACTGCCCAGACGGACAGCAGGCTTACTCAATGGAAAGTGTGCCATGGCTGACCAAAAAATAAAATATAATGACCATCATGATGCAGAAAAGGACAATTATGTCTGCTTTTGTGGTTTATATTATGTTTTGTTTTGCATCCTGCCAGAAAAAGTATGTTTAAGTAACCCCTGGTTAGGGCCGTACGATATTGTAGAAAAAAGCCATATGCAATATCTTCTTAAGTAATGCGATATTCGATATGCAATATGATATTGCTATTAGTGTGTAAAAACTATTTAAATTAAAAAAAAATTTAAAGGTGCACTATGCAACTTTCCGTCCACTGGAGGGCGCCTATTCAAAACAAATCGTAGTTTGATGACGCAAAGTGTGAGCGCAGCAACTTGGGAGATCTGGTCTTCTCATCACAGCCGGTGAAAAAGAGGACTCGGGCAGAAATCACGTTCATGCATGCGGTTATTAACGTTACTGTAGTGAAGCAGAGCAGGACCGAGTGTTGTGGAGCTGAGCACGGCTGCTGGAGCGATTGTTAAACAAATACCGCCTCTCGAATACCGGGACTTTTATTATGACGGGACGGGACACAGTCGCCGGGCGCCTGCACAGATCCGCTCTTCCGGTTATGATTATGAGGTAATGCAGCTCTGTTTATCATATTAGATACATTTGAGTGTGTTTAAAACGATGTTATGACGTTACTCCGTGCGTTCACTTGTTCACACTGCTAAGAGTAAAGCGCTCCTGCCAAATAAAAGCCGAAACCGAGGGTATAGCGCAGATATGACGCGATTGACAGGCGACTCCCTCAAATGCAATGCTGAAACGTCCTGGTCTTTAGTTAAAATAGCAATTTTCTCACAATTTACAAATAGTTGGAAACATCTGGGATATTGTAGGTACTCAACTGAGCAAAATATATAACACCGGCTAGGGATGGGACGAAATATCGTTTGACAAAATATCGCGATACAAAACGTGACGAAACGTATCGAGGTCGAAAAAAATGGATCGCGAAATAAAGATAGATGGCACTTCTGCATGATTTGCGTAGTATATAAATAATTTAGTGTATTATATATGTGTGTGTGTGTGGGGCAGACATGACAAAACGCAGCGCGCATTTTCTGTTTGATCTGAGGCATAGCCTGTAGTTGGAAAAAGTGAGAGCTGTCAGACAAAGGATATGTAGCAGCAAATATTAATAGGGAAAGAAAATGGTTGACATTAGCATTAATATTCTAAACCAAAAATGCAGTTATTGCCTACATAAACTACCATATTTTCTGTTTAACTTTTATTAGACTCCAGAAAGAAAAGGGCGTTTTTTCACTGAGCACATTCTCTGCAGTCTGAGCGCGATGCACTGTGCAGCTCACTCTTGCTCATGTCTGAGGTAAATCATTAACACCATCACCCCGCTTACAGTACACGTGTTTTATTGAACTAAATACATTACAATCGGCTAAAACGAATGCACAGGTTACTTTCCTGAACAAGTCGAGTCGTCCGTGTTCTTCACACTGCCCACGTGAATCGCGGACCAGTTCGGCGGCGCGCACACGCAAAGTACCGGCAGTTCAATAGCGAAGGCGGATCTCTTAAAGGGGCCGCACTATATTCCAGCTCTTAAAGGGGCCGCACTATATTCCTACTCGTGTAATATGGACCTCCTCCAGGTATGGTGTGGTTCTGGTTCGCTCACTGGTACACATTAACAATTTTTCATACGAACTTTGCCCTGTTCTGAATTAAACTGCCAGTGTAAAAACTCCCTTTATATTGTTAAAATTAGAGAAATCACTACTTACTCATTATTTTTAAGTTTAGGCTTAAGAGACATGAACAATTTCTTAGATAAACATATCTATGACCTTTGATATGTCTAGTCTTCATGCTGTATTGATTATTATTGAATAAGTATGGTTTCAGGCCTAGTGGTTTTTGGATATTTTACTGCAAAAATACAACATAGTGCACCTTTAATTATATAAACTTGAGAATGACACCATTTAGGTTTCACATTCTTTTTGGGAAAAGAAAGCATCGCTACATGTTCTGAAAATGACCAGGAGTGTTTTAGCAGAAATTTGTCACAAATCTGATAATATAATTTTAACATAAATGTTTCTGTGTGTGTGTGTGTGTGTGTGTGTGTGTGTGTGTGTGTGTGTGTGTGTGTGTGTGTGTGTGTGTGTGTGTGTGTGTGTGTGTGTGTGTGTGTGTGTGTGTGTGTGTGTGTGTGTGTGTGTGTGTGTGTGTGTGTGTGTGTCAAACACTGCGTGATTGTAAGGAGTTGTTTTTCACAAGTTATTGCATTTAATAACCGTTTTTAACGTCAAGCAAGTCACATAAGTAACTGTCGTGAGCCCAGTCTGTTCTCTGCTATATGCATCAACCTAAAATGTACCCTTTTCACAATTTTGAAGTAGCCTATTAAAGTCATTCAGATATTGTGTGCTGTTGTGATATGCACAGCCCTACCCCTGATGCATCATAAGGGTTGGGATTATAACTGATCTGTCAATTATTGTCCTAAACCAGAGTTGAGAAGATCCTACAGCAGCAGCAGCACTAAGCCGGGCCGAAGTGAAGTGAGCCCACACAGATCCAGCCATGCTGGAGGAGGACATGGAAGTGGCCATCAAGGTGGTGGTGGTGGGAAATGGAGCGGTGGGGAAGTCCAGCATGATTCAGAGATACTGCAAGGGCATCTTCACCAAGGACTACAAAAAGACCATCGGGGTGGACTTTCTGGAACGGCAGATAATGTAAGCATGCTTTTACGCTTCAGTCAGGTAGCTCATCCACTGCTTTTGGTTTTTTGTGTTTGAACACAATTGCTCGGCCGTCATTTGCAGATGTAACGCATTAAAACGTAAATTCACAGATTGTCAACCCGCTTTGTATTGTTACAATGTTGGTAGTATATGTAAATGACAGGTAATTTTAATTAAATTTACGTTAATTGTTCAGCAAAAGTTTTTGACAATATTAAAGGTGCACTAGAATGATTTGAAACAATATGTTAAATTGTTCTCTGATATCTACATACATGTGACTTATTTAAGGGCAAAAATTGTCCAGATACAGTTTTACAGGTCCATTTACAACCCTACACATTGTCCCTAGGATGTGATGCTCTGTTTTTGCCTTATTTGGAAGGGGCATGACTGGTTTATTTCAGCAGCTCAGAGCAGTTCAGAAGTTCAGTGAAGCAGTCCTGGCTAAAACACAGACCGACTGAATGACACTTTAAGCAGAACATCTCAAATGGAGATTTCCAAAATGCAGCTTACTTATTTATTGGTGTTTTCAGATCATCCACATGCGAGAATGAAATCTGGCAACCGCAAACACACGAGCTCTGTCATTTAAATCCCCCAAAAAGAGCTGTTCTGTGAAAAGAACACGTATACTATCTGGTGTTTTACCTAAACATGTCCAATCTGGAAACCATATCCACGCGAGCTCTCTCTCTTTCTCACGCGCTAATGATCTGAAAACACCAATAAACAAGTAAGCTGCATTTTATCAGTCTCCATTTGAGATGTTCTGCTTAAAGTGTCATTCAGTCTACATTTTAGACTTGTCTTTTTCATCAACAATGTTGCATGTTTATATAACGTTAGTCACAATGTAGGCTAACGTTACGTAGTGACTGTGATGTACTCTTAATACAAGCATGCAAAACAATCATAGGCCTACTT
This sequence comes from Pseudorasbora parva, assembly GCF_024679245.1. Lineage (NCBI taxonomy): Eukaryota > Metazoa > Chordata > Actinopteri > Cypriniformes > Gobionidae > Pseudorasbora > Pseudorasbora parva. The sequence continues at coordinate 39,828,846 of NC_090188.1, read as the reverse complement.
CAGTTCTCAAAAATATAAATATATAACTTATATTTTTACAAAATGAATAGCCTTGTCAAATGACTGTCTTTTTAACTTATATGGTGGAAAAGGTGACGTTTGCTAGAAGGATGGAGTGAACGATCTGTAAGCAACGTATCTACGGTTGTATTTTGTAATACAAAATAATATTAGCCTTTGTCATTAGACACACTATTTCGTTTTGTATGGTACTTGGAGTTTCCCATTTTCACTGTTCTAGCATCTTCCGTCATCTAGACAATGCTGTCTCTCTAAGAAACTTTCAATTGAATCAGAAATTGTTTAAACAGCTAGTCAATAAGTGAATAAATCACTACTTACTGCTTGCAGGAATACAGTTGCCCCTTTCTTCAGTTTAACACGCTGAGTGAAGCTTGCTTGAAATGGGCCAAACAAACGAACGATTTTGAAATAAATTGTTGTGGTATCCGATTATAATAAACCTCAAACATGACTGTTGACATATGAAAAGTCCTCACGTCCCCTGCACAGCCTGAACATGACGTGTGTCATGAGAGTTGCCGTTTTTGCTATCCTCAAGTGAGCTGCAATTCATCTGCAGATCCAGTTACCGTCAGTTCCGCCTGGCAATGAACATGTTTGGACAGATGCAAATGTTGCATATAAATGATCCCCAACGCTTGCGTCACGGTTGGGTTTATGTTGAGAAGCACTTCTTTTTCCGTGGTGTTTTTGATTTATGAGATTTATATATGAAGTAGGAGGCAATGGTGTTTGAGACTCACAGTATGTGATGTCCATATACTGAACTCTTATTATTTCACTATGGCAAGGTTAATTCAATTTTCATTCTAGGGCACCTTTAAAGATTGAACATTAGTCTGGGGAGTCTGCTCTGTCATTTAACTGCATAAGAGGCATGATAAAAAAGCGTTATTCAAATGACTGTACGCAATTGGATAGTCCTTCAACCAATCAGACCACAAAAGGCGTGATAACAGCATAAACCCACCAGTGGCGCGTCAGGTGGATAAGCCAGCCTGTGATTGGTTTCCGCAAAAGTGTAACAGAAGCAGTAGAAATGAATGTACACATTTCCAGACTGCGTTGCAGGGCAAAATCAAATTGCTACAGTTCAGGCTGGGTTTACCAATGGTCTGCATTTGCCAGAATGTGTAGTATCACATGGGATATATATCCCTCAATGCAAATTGCAAAAGCATCCACATTAACTTGCCAGAACTGCCTTAAATTATTTACATGTGAGAATGACAAAGGAACACATAACAGTGTGAACATGCAGACTGGGACAAGAAAGTGTCAGGCGGAGCAGTTTCAGTCATACGGCTGGGCTGTTGTTTTCAGTTTTGACTTTTGTTTTTAACCCAGAATCTGAGGATGGTTTTGCGCTGATGTAATCATCATTCCTTTGTTATGAATAATCGGATTATTTAGTGTTGCACCCATCAAGTATTTTATTTGTGTTTAATTCAGGCATTATCATGTTATATAAACCAGTTTGAGTTAATCCATCTCAAGTGGACCATTGTAGGTTTTTAAGCACATAAATAAAATAGGCTTTTCCCCAGATTTCTTGCAGCCATAGCTCTGCAACCAATGCAATCTAAAACTCACTAAGCAATGCTTTTCATTAACTCTTTTTGTTGAGCTGGTTGAAAAGTTAAGGTGGTACGTGTCTAAGTAAGATCCACATGGATGGAGGACCCAAGGTTTCCCAGAAGAACATTGCCCAAAGTATCACACTGCCTCCACTGGCTCGCCATCTTCCCATAGTGCATCCTGGGGCCATGTGTTCCCCAGGTAAGCTACGCACCCGGCCATCCACGTGATGTAAAAGAAAATGTGATTCATCAGACCAGGCCACCTTCTTCCATCGCTTCGTCGTCCAGTTCTGATGCTCACATGCCACTGTTGGTGCTTTCGGCGGGGTCAGGGGTCAGCATGGGCACCCTGACTAGTCTGTGGCTATGCTGCTCCATAAGCAAAAAACTGCGATGCTCTGTGAATTCTGACACCTTTCTATCAGAACCAGCATTAACTTCTGGAGCAGTTTGAGCTCCAGTAGCTCGTCTGTTTGATCGGACCACACGGGCCAGCCTTCGCTCCCCACGTGCATCAATGAGCCTTGGCCGCCCATGACCCTGTGACCGGTTCTCCACTGTTCCTTCCTTGGAGCACTTTTGATAGATACTGACTAGTGATTTATAAATACAAAGGTAAAACAGCATTAATGTTAAAAAGACTTTGCACTGTATTTAAAAAAAAACAAATTCTGACTTTTATTGATGTAAATGTCTTTTGTTCTGTATGTAAGTGAGTGAAACTGCAAAAATTACAGTGTTCGTAAGTAAATATCGGTTCTATATATCGGTTATCGGCACATAAACATGCAAATAATCGGCATCGGTTATAAAAAATCAATATCGGTCGATCACTAATACTGACCACTGCCAGCCGAACTCAGTTCGGTCTGGACTTGATCCATAGAGTAGTAATTTTGCCCGAACAGAAACTGTTCGGATCAATTCGGGGTGTTAAGAATAAAATGCTGTTTGGGGGGTAAAATATGTGTTATTTTGGAAAGGTTGCCTGCTAAAATTCACATTCGTGGGTCTATATATCACATAATTGAGGTCGCTTCAACCCGCGGGATAACCACAGACTTGGCAACACAGTGCAGTTGAGCTCTGTTGAGATTTGACAACTGAAGTTATGCGTCGCTCTGTTGCTCTGATTGGTTGTAGGTCTATCCAATTGAGGTCTTTCCTGGTTCGGTTGAAACACACCCCATAATCACAGCCCAATGGAGTATCAGATTCATATTCTGACTACAACTGAGTATGACGACGTCAGGCTAGGGGAACAGCCCACAAGAGCTGCAGTTTTGGAGATGATCTGACCCAGTCGTCTAGTCATCACAATTTGGCCCTTGTCAAACTCACTCAAATTCTTACGCTTGCCCATTTTTCCTGCTTTTTTTCAACTTTGAGGACAAAATGTTCACTTGCTGCCTAATATATCCCACCCACTAACAGGAGCCGTGATGAAGAGATCATCAGTGTTTTTTTCATATGATTATTTTTAGAAATGAGTATGTGGTGTACAATATATACTACACAGTATGTTCAGTATTCCACTTAGGCGTACTGTACATACGACTCAAACATAGGCTGAGTTGGTCACATAAGCAGAAATAAATGCCAGCAATTATGGCTCTTGCTTGACCCGAAAGAGATGATTTAACACTTATGAACAAGCACATTTCCTGTTTGCATTTAAATATGGGAAATGACAAATAAAACGCTGCAACGCTCAGGCAACCTCTCTGGAAAAGAAGATCCTCTTGCTTTTTTGCAGTAGATGACACAAACGTGTAGTTCCTGGATCACAGTCTATTTCCAGCTATTTTAACATGTGATGTGTCATTGACAGGGAATGCCAAAGAAAATCTGTGCGGTTTACTCTTTCTACACACAAACGAAACGAGGAACAAATGAGCTGTCAGTGGCTTCATCGGTTTCAAAGCTTAGTCAAACTGAGAGCGAAAGCAGTTGCATAAACATACACTAACTTAAAGCAGCACTAGGTAACTTTTCAACCTTCATAATATATTTTCAAGACTCTTGTGATGATACATCGACTTACAATAGGTTGAATGACACGTCTGCCATAGCTTGATGGGGTCTGTATCGTTTTTAATCGTACTTTTAAACTTCGGGTTTCGGGTAATAACCCGTGAACAAAAAGAACTACAAAATTCGACTGCTTTACGGCATATACGTCACTTCCACCAACACCCACACTTCCTTACATTCGGACGTGCGAGCTCAACTTTTTTTGTTGGATAATAGTCCGAAGCAGCACAGACAAATAAGAAAGAAAAGGTTTTGTTGGAGGAAAGCAATAAGAGAAAGTGATGGGATTAAAAGCAGGACGAGGATCAACATGTGACCAGCGTTTGCTCGTTGGCGTGAGCTGAAGGAGGCGTGCCCGACCGATGCTGTCCTGCTTGTTATGGTGATTACCGACCACTCAAACATTGAACTGAAGTATCATATAGATTCTGTAAAACGCTAACCAATAGACTACTATAATGAGGCTGGCTTGTAAACGTGAGCATCGTGATTATTTGGCGTTTGAAAAAAATAAAACCCATGAAATTATATTCATATGACATGCTGAAGCATGTGCCACTGACTGTACCTGGGATGAAGACATTTCACACGCGCCGCCAGAAGAACACCTGCATGTGAACTCCTCCTGCAGTGTTCAGGGGAACTGTTAGTGCTGCACCAACCCGCGGGCCGCTTTTATGGAGTTATTTGGCCCGCCCCGCACCACTGTATATATTTTTACAACCTGCCCCGCACCCGCGACCATTAAAAAGACATACGGGGTCCGCAGGTTATGAGACGACCGCGCATCACTAGTTCAGGGCTATCAGGGATGTCAACAAATGCACGCGCGATGGCATCCCCTGATGGAGGAGGACAGGGCTTACGACAGTAGTTGGAAGACATTATTTTTTCCCAACTGTAGGGGGACCCCGAGAGCAAAAGTTGCCAAGTGCTGCTTTAAAGGGTTTGTTTACCCAAAAATTACAATTATCCCATGATTTACTCGCCCTCAAGCCATCCTAGGTGTATTTGACTTCATTTTTTCAGCCAAACACAGTTATATTTAAAAATATCATTGCTCTTCCAAGTCTTATAATGGCAGTGAATGGGGTGACGCTCAAAAAGTGCATACATTGTACTGAGTCTTTCCGGAAAAAAACGGACGCCTGGAGGTGTATCGTGTGGGCGGAGCTAAAGAATGACGAGCGGGCTATCGAGCTCAGCTAATAGATATATGATCCAGAATCATCCGGAGGCTGAAATAAATTGAACAGGAGAAACAGCAGCAGCAGGACTTCCGTCTCTGTGGTATGGACTGTATTTAGTGGCCTGTCAACATTTGTTTGTGTTTACTCGCAGTTTATGAGGACATGATTCGGTTTATGGACTATTGTATGCGACTAAACATTAGCAGTAGCAAGCAAAATGGTTTTGCACGTCAGACTAGTGTAACGTTATATATATAACAACAATGGAGTAACCGTTAGCGCATTTGAATGACGAAGCACGCGATCGTGTCGTTTACTGATGTTTACTCACGTGACGATAGCCAACAGCACAGACATTTGAAGCAGTTTTACTCACCGGCTGCTTCCAAAGCAGGACCGAACCTTTATCGCTGGGACCGCTCCGTCAAAAACACACTTCTTTGGTATGATTTGGTGAAGTCCTGACAGCAGTGGCGTGTAAATCCCCTTTGCGACGCGACTGAAGCGATGTTGTGAAGCTTCCCGTCATTTCTGCGTTCAAATCGGTTCAAATGCAGTGCTGCCTTCCCGGAATGCTGTGCTGAAGCGTTGAAGTCGCTTAATGTCATCCATAGGAATAAAGAGAAGCACGGCGCGGACTATAATGACGACTGGATCTGCAGCTGAGAGAGTGTTTATGGGCGCACCCTACCGGGAGAAGAGCCCGTACGGCCCATACAAGGACCTTCCGTTCTATTAACAACAAGCCGACCCATACTCGAAAAAAACTCTCCGAAACTTGTGAGAAACCGGAAGGAGTATTTTTGACACAAAAATACTCCATCAAACGTCCAACATTAGTTTTTGAAACTTTGTCTATGTTTAGGATGGGAATCCAAGTCTATAACAGTGTAAAAAGCTCATTATGCATGAAACAGCATTTCACCCCCTCTTTAATAATTCAGGCCACTGATCTGAATCGCAGTTGTAAGTCTGCTTGATCTGTCAACAAATGTTGTACTCCACCCAATTATTTTGATGTTACTGTTGTGTTTTAAAGACAGTCTATTAATTGACATCCATTCCATGAAGAACCTTCAACTTCCATATAATCTTCCCATTTCACAAAGGTTCTTTTAAGTGGAAAACCTTTATTTTTAAGGGTGTAGCTATTAGACCAATGCCTATATGCATTTTGAGATTGTTTGCATGTGTTCCAGAGTTAACGACGAGGACGTCAGATTGATGCTGTGGGACACGGCAGGACAGGAGGAGTTTGATGCCATCACCAAGGCCTATTACAGAGGTGAGACTGTGAATGCTGGGCTGATTCTCTTGTGTGTTGTGTTGAAGTGTGTTTTGTGTGACGTGTAATCGGTTTTGCAGGTGCCCAGGCCTGTGTGCTGGTGTTCTCCACCACCGACAGAGACTCATTTGAGGCCATCAGCAGCTGGAGGGAGAAGGTGGAGATGGAGGTGGGTGACATTCCCACCGTCCTGGTGCAGAACAAAATCGACCTGCTGGACGACACGGTTATCAAGAAGTAAGAATAAAGAGTTCACTAATGCACTTTAAAGGGGTGGTTGATAATGATTTCACTCTTTTAACTTTAGTTAGTGTGTAATGTTGCTGTTTGAGTATAAAAACATCTGCAAAGTTATGACGCTCAAAGTTCAAAGCAAAGGGAGATATTTCCTATTACAGAAATCACTTTTTAAGGACTACAACAAACGGCTGGTAGGTAAACCAATGAGCTTCTACATGGGTTAGTGACATCACTGGCCCTAAAATTAACATAAACCCTGCTCCGGGAACATGCATCAAAGGTCATGTTGAGAAGAGAAAGAGAGGTTGTAGTCGAGCACGTTTGGGAGTCGCTCAAGCTGTCATTCGTCTTTTCACATTTATTGCAATACAGTACGAACACAAATGCAATGGCATGTCATAAAGCAACATAACAACATACGTTATAACAGTAATTAAACTAAACTAAACTATTCTCTCATGCAGCAGATATTCTCTGGCTCTGTGCATCTTACAAGTTTCTTATTGTATTGCAAAACACTTTTGCTGATATTGAGGTGGGATACGGGTAAAGTAAGGGACAGGTGTGGTGGTCTGGGTAAGGGAAATGTTAACAGATAAATTATAAATGTAACTACAGAAATGAATTACAGATGTAGTTACATGCAGGTATTTGTAACATGCTAGTATAATAAATGATCTGTAGGGTATTTTGAGCTAAAACTGGGGACATCAGAGACTTGTTTTACATCTTGTAAAAAGGGGCATTATAAGACCCCTTCGATACGTTCAAGAGACTGATGTGAAAAACCTTTGTGTTGCTTCAGTGAAGAGGCCGAAGGTCTTGCTAAGAGGCTGAAGTTGAGGTTCTATCGCACATCAGTGAAGGAAGATCTAAACGTCAATGAAGGTGAGTGATGATGCTTTTCAGTTCACAAAACTGCTTTACCAACAAGATAAATTAACACATTTTATTTGTTGTAGTTTTTAAGTATCTAGCTGACAAATATCTGCAGCGACTCAAGCAACAGTCAGCAGAGGAGAGCGAGGTTGTTCACACATCCAGCAATAAAATAGGTAAGACTGAACTTCTGTGACCTTACTTTATAATCTGCACATGAACTGTTATTATGTACATGTGTGGAGCATCTCAAACTCCATTTCTGCATATGCTGAGAGTTTGTGTTGATCATAATGTTCATCTGGGAGTGCAATGTGCGCCACATCAGATTTGTAAGGTAAATAATTACCTTACAGCGTGAGAATTCATCAGTATGTTTCTAAATTTGCCAACTGTTCATCACGATAAAAGTTTAAACCCTTTGCTTTAGTTTTCATGTTTTCATGTCCACATATTCCTGTTCAGGAAATTATAGTGGCTGAAGCATTTCTGTCATAAAGATTTGTCCAAATATGAAGATTAAGTAAACATTTGAGTTATATGTAATTTGGCCAATAGTAAACAAGGATTTGATATTTGGCGCCCTCTGCAGACATTTGATATAAAACATGCATAAGATGATTTCTTGTTGTTTTTTAAAACCATATTTTTTTGCATTTGCTACTTTATTTGATTTTGACCCACATATTATTGCCTCATTGTTATTATATATTTATTTTAAGTAATTTTTAAAGGCTTAGATCTTTGCTTATTACCCCAAAAATATCAGATTACCAAACTATTGACAGCCATATAATGCTTTTATTCAGGAAGGAGCACTCACATCACATTAAAGATATTTGTAATGACACAAGATTTCTATTTCAAATACTTTAAATAATGTTCTTTTGAACTTTCTATAAATCCAACAGTCTTGAAACAAGCTATTATGGTTTTCACAAAGACATGAAGCAGATCAAATGTTTTTAACTCTAATAATAATCATAAATATTTCTTAAGCAAACCCCTTAAGTGTCACTGGCCCACCGGTGGGCCCATTTGCCACTGCATGTTTAAAACAATATATCCTATATTTATCCTTATCTAATGTTGACAAACTATATATCAATCGAAAGCTTACGAACTCAAGATTCATCCTGTGCAAACCGATTTGAAATCGGACCTTGCGTTACCATGGAAACGGTGCTCTAAATTATTCTAGCGGGCTCCTCCCCAAGTGGCGTTGTCATGTTTCATATTTATTTAACATATTTATTTAATTTATAATAAAAACCTTTTCTAATCTTGACAAAACGCATATCGTCGGAAAGGTCTTAGTCTCACGGTTCTATTTCTGCAAACTGTTTTGTGATATTTACACAAAAATATATACATTTGACACAGGAAATTGCATTTAAAAAAATCAATGGAATTTCAATGACACCCGGTGGCTATTTGTGGTACAACGCCTAAACAAAATCTCATGGGAACTTCAATTTTTGTGATATCAACTTCAAATTTGGAACACAAATTGATTAGACATATGGCTTTGATTTGATAGTAATTTTAGAGTCCACATTATTTTGTAACATATATATTTTATATTAAATATTAAATATCTAGTACAGTATATTTGATTTACAGTACATTTAAACTTCCATAACTTTTTTAAACTTAAATTTTTTGAAGTGATTTCACTTGAGCAATACTCTGCTGACTGTCTTCTTTAAAATGAGACCAAACTTATGTCTATATTCCAAAGCATTCTTGAATTGCAACCATTTAAGTTTGGATAGTGAATTTTCATGTATATTTTGAAAAAGGGGGGTGACACTTAAGGGGTTAAATCCTTATATCAGAATGATTTCTGAAGGATCATGTAGCACTGAAGACTGGAGTAATAATGAAAAATTCAGCTTTGATCACAGGAATACATTACAGTTTACTAAATATATATACAGGGAGGAAAATAAGTATTTGAACACCCTGGTATTTTGCAAGTTCTCCCACTTGGAAATCATGGAGGGGTCTGAAATTGTCATCGTAGGTGCATGTGCACTGTGAGAGACATAATCTAAAAACAAAAAATCCAGAAATGACAATATATGATGTTTTAACTATTTATTTGTATGAGACATCTGCAAATAAGTATTTGAACACCTGAGAAAATCAATGTTAATATTTGGTACAGTAGCCTTTGTTTGCAATTACAGAGGTCAAACGTTTCCTGTAGTTTTTCACCAGGTCTGCACACACTGCAGGAGGGATTTTGGCCCACTCCTCCACACAGATCTTCTCTAGATCAGTCAGGTTTCTGGCCTGTCACTGAGAAACACAGAGTTTGAGCTCCCTCCAAAGATTCTCTGTTGGGTTTAGGTCTGGAGACTGGCTAGGCCACGCCAGAACCTTGATATACTTCTTACAGAGCCACTCCTTGGTTATCCTGGCTGTGTGCTTCGGGTCATTGTCATGTTAGAAGACCCAGCCTCGACCCATCTTCAATGCTCTAACTGAGGGAAGGAGGTTGTTCCCCAAAATTTCGCAATGCATGGCCCCGTGTTCTTGGGAAGGTACTCATCATTCTTCTTCCTCCAAACACGTTTAGTGGAATTATGACCAAAAAGTTCTATTTTGGTCTAATCTGACCACATGACTTTCTCCCATGACTCCTCTGGATCATCCAAATGGTCACTGGCAAACTTTAGACGGGCCTGGATTGTGCTGGTTTAAGCAGGGGAACCTTCCGTGCCAAGCATGATTTCAAACCATGACGTCTTAGTGTATTACCAACAGTAACCTTGGAAACGATGGTCTCAGCTCTTTTCAGGTCATTGACCAGCTCCTCCAGTGTAGTTCTGGGCTGGTTTCTTACCTTTCTTAGGATCATTGAGACCCCACAAGGTGAGATCTTGTATGGAGCCCCAGTCCGAGGGAGACTGACAGTCATGTTTAGCTTCTTCCATTTTCAAATGATTGCTCCAACAGTTGACCTTTTTTCAACAAGCTGCTTGCCAATTTCCCCGTAGCACTTTCCAGCGTTCAAACCATCCAATTTCTGACGCCACTTTCATTAATATTGGATTTAATTTATTTTTCATATTTAAACAACACTGCCAGTGTTTATTAAGCCTCAGATTTTTTTTTTAAATAATCTCTTTCTTTTTTCTTTTTCTTCCAGGCGTGTTTAACACTACCAGTGGCTCTCACCCGAACCAGAACGCCAGCGATCTGAACGGCCGTGAGATCATCAACCTGCGACCAAACAAGCAGAGGACGAAGAAAGCGAAAAACCCCTTCGGTAGCTGCAGACTGCTGTAGAGCTGCTGGGACCCAATGCGCCGCAGGTGACACGGGCTTCATCTGCGCTGATTACAGAAACCCACAGCAGATCCATCATATTCTGTGTTTCATACGTCACAGACTCCTGTGGATGAGAGTGAATGTTTGCGCACCGGAGCCCTCTGCTGCTGGCTGCAACCGCTTCAAACACTAGTTTTAAAATTAGATAGTGAATTTCTGCACCAATAGCAGCATCAATCACGGCTGCAGTAAAAATAAGACCCATAATATGCTCTACTGGTGCAGAAGTGACTTGACTGTGTCCTAAAAGTCAAAAACAACCCTCGATGAGTGAGAGTAAATCAAAGGTCTGTTTAGCTATTTTTGTACAAGTATTAAAACTGCCCGCCCTCACATTTGAACACTAATTGTGGCTCAAAATTTTAATGAAAAGCGAATCTATTTTCTCACAGATGTGCATTATTTGATGTGGTACACAGCAGGGTAATATTATTCAAATTTTCTCTAATGAGATTAATTACAAAATCAGATTTTTTAACACGCCATTTGTGCATTTGGACTGTTCATCGTTTGTGCAATATGTTAGTATTGATGGAGATGAGTCATTTGCAATATTCCCTTAAAAGTAATGTTGATTTGTTTCTTATATGAGCAGTGTCATGAAGTTCAAGCCGTATGTTCTTATAGGTATTTTTGTATGAAAAATGTAGTAAAGTAATGACTGACTTAAATCCATGACGTTTAACACAGTGCCAAAATATTTCTAAACTCTACGTACTTGTAAGAAATGTAAATAGCATTAGTAAATGGTTGAACGAGTCAGTTTTTTAAAGATATTATTTCAAATGAAAATCATTGTTCTTGATATGCATTAACATCATATTCTAACTCAATACCAAATGCAAGAGATGGAATTATAGAAACATATTCTTTTGGAATAAGGTTATTATTATTAATTTGCTGACAGCGCCGATATAACGGCATTCAACATCATACACTTAGGGCTGGGCGATATAACTACTAAAAATATATATTTATATTAAGCATTTATGTAGTAATGCATTTACTTTGACGTTTTAACCAAAAAACCATTGCAGTCATTCATGCATTAAAATGTGTTGTTCACACTAAAATGCAGTAAAAATCAGTTTAAACTAAATGAACACAGTTATGTTGTAAAATTATGTTTAATCGTTTTCATATGCACCAATTGAACAAAAAATAAACATTCAATATTTATTTTCATGTTGTTTTACTAAAGAACAATCCTTAAATAGGCAGGACCTTAAAAAACCTTCAAATGTGTGTATTCCTAAAGAAATTAGCACTGAATATCACTCAAATAATTAAAAGCAATGTCTTCTAGGGATGTGCATGAGTATATCGATCATGAAAACGATAATCACGTGATCATTTTCTGTTCTATTTTTTTTCTGAGTGGTTAATGTGCCATTTTGGGCGGCACCTGAGGTCTGATTGGCCCAGAGACTACAGACCGGAGGACAAACTATAGCTTTGAAAGCACACAATGATGCCTGGGATCTCTTTGATAATGAAAGTACAGTAAAGTGCACGATGTGCGGCGCCGATCTGTCACACACACACACACACACACACTAGAATGTGTGAATCCTCTGTGCCTCTGCGCATCCACAACGGGAGTTACACATTCTGGACTGTCCTTTTGTGCATTTTAATAAGTTGTATTTTAATAATCTCATATACAGTCGTGCTCAAATACACCCCTTGCAGAATATGTGAAAATCTGAATAATTTTAACAATAAGAGAGATCATAGAAAATGCATTTAATTTTTTATTCAGTGCTGTCCTGAATAAGATATAATTTGCATAAAAATATATAGCTGAATTTATTACACTGACCCATGCAGAGTTCATGAACCATTGAAAACTTTGTCCAAATTTTTCTTATTTTGTTTAAAGATAAAACATTTTCATTTAGTACTGCCCTTCGGAAACAATAGAAGATGCATGTTTCCCGGAAGAACAAAATTAAGCACAATTTACCTTAATCTTCAAACTCAATAAGTTAAATAATACGTTTAATAATACGTTTTACCTCAAATTCAGCTTTTGTGTGTTGCTGACAACATCTAAAAATCTTATTTTTGTCTCAGGACAGCACTAAATAAAAAATAACATTTCATTTTGTATTATCTTATTAAAATCATTATCATTTATGCAGATTCTACAAGGGGTGTGTAAACTTTTGAGTATAAATCTGAATAATCTCATATGAGATGTGTTTGGTTGAGTCTATTAAACCGCTTGACTTTAGCGGCGTTCATCCACTCGAGCTATTTTAAAACAATCATATTCTTATAATAGTTTCTTTTTCAAACACTGATGGTGTATTATTAATCATAAGTTATTTTCTCATCAGTTTCATCCACAGCATTAGCCTAGTTTTATTTTAAAGTGTCAGGGTTATAATAGAACACTACATGGGCGTTGGAAGCAAATACACAGTGGGTGGGTCCGGTCTCAGATTTTTTTTTACTGGAGTAACGTTAGATGTCATTTACATTAAATACAAATATATCGCCGTTTACTAAACGATTGATTGGGCCAGACAAAATGGCGGAAATCACAGTTATTTACCGTGGCTATAGTGTAGGGGTAAGACGCATGGCATCTGCCTTTTCTCGAACTCGCTCTACTCCCTTTTCCCATCACATATAAGATCAGAAAGGCTTTTATTTTCAATTAAAATGGAGAAAATATTAGGAAAGTGGAAATAAAGTGTCTAACGTGTTTAATAAGTGTTTATCGGTTAGGGGTAGGTAAACGTGCTGAATTAGAGACGATAAATGTGTGTGGGTTCAGTATCTATCGTTGGTCGTAAAAAGTGGGTTGGTCTTGTCCCACACACACACAATGGCTCCGACGCCCATGGTTAGCTAAAACCATTACACAATATTCATTACTTTAAATTAAATAAATGTTAATTAAATAAACTTACATTTATTTGAAGCTTTAGCTTAACCTGATATACTAACTAAAACAGAAATACAACATTATAAAAACTATAAAGAGGTTTAGAAAAATTGAGTTTTGACCTATTCAAGTAACAGTCGGTTATGTAATTCTTCTATTAGTATTAATCTATTAATCGTTTTACTGAACAATCCAATACTTGAGAAATGAATGACCATCCTGACAAACTATTGCTTTTGTTTTCAATATTAAAGTTTTAAATACCACGTAAAAGATATAGATTTACCGTGAGGTCAGTGACCACTGCCTTATTATTCATAAATTACAGTTTCTTAAAGGACAACTCCGGTGAGAAATGACCCTAGGGGTAATTAACAGACGGTTACGGAGTAGATCGTTCTCTGGGATGCGTTTTCATGAAAATCGAATGTAAAGAGTTTTATCTCTAAAAACAGATTAGCTTATAACGCTTGTCTATGGGGCACAGGGTACGTGAAATTAAATCGCTAGTTAATACCACTAACAAGGCTCAAAATAGCCTCAGACTAACACGGGAGCATAATGAGAGTCCCTACAGGCAAACCGAAGCATTGAGAACATTGTAAGTGAACAAACAGTTTAATAAGAAGATACTTTATAAAGACAGTGCATAACGCGTTCACGGACAGGCGCCATCTTGGAAAATAGTCTCGACGAATCGATCCACGAGCGCTGTTCTAAGTGAGCTGGTCGATAGGAATTAAGTTTGTGAAATGTAATAATATGGACATTTTTATTTGTATTTATTTATTTTCTCTGTTGCGTTCAGTGCTTTCTTCCGGAAACAGCGGACCATATGAGATTCCAAGTCACAGTTCATCACTTAGCAGAGCACTCGTGGCTCGATGAGTCGAGACTGTTTTCCAAGATGGCTGCTGTCCGTGAACGTGTAATGTACTGTGTTGATAAAGTATCTTCTTATTAAACTGTTTGTTCACTTACAAAGTTCTCAATGCTTCGGTTTGCATGTAGGGACCCTCATTATGCTACAGTGTTAGTGTGAGGCTATTCTGAGCCTTGTTAGTGGTATTAACTAGCGATTTAATTTCACTTACCCGTTGCCCCATAGACAAGCGTTATAAGCGAATCTGTTTTTAGAAATAAAACTCTTTACATTCGATTTTCATGAAAACGCATCCCAGAGAACGATCTACCCTGCAACCATCTTTTAATTACACCTAGGGTCATTTCTCACCGGAGTTGTCCTTTAAGTTTGTATCCGATGCACCGAGCGCTCTTCTGTAGGACAAACTATAAATGATCATGAATGTGTAGTGAACGTCCAGCGTGTCGCCCAGCCCTTCTCACTGCTAGTACACGTTATCGCTTACATATTTTTGCATTATGAAACTCATTTCTTTTATATCTCATTTATTTAATAAGTGAGATACTGTCAGCATCCTCCCGCAACCATGACATTACAATAAACATAAAACTGTAGTTCTCAGAGTAGTGGTTATGAAGATCATCACTGATTCCTCAGCGGTTTAAGACGGCATTAGGCTTTATATATGTACAGACGTTCATGTTTCAGATTCCTTGAGGATTTATGACTAAAACTAGCCTCCCAAAGCTCCGGAGCCTTAACCACTGAAGCCATTGGAAAGTGACAGCAGAAATCATTTGAACTGATGTTTTTGAAGATTAATGTGCTAAATGTTTTACTAAATGTGGATCCATCAGCCCGACATTCCCTCACTGAGAACCTTTCCACAGTTTAATCTCTGATGGACTGGACATGGATCAGTTTTCCGCAGGTTTCTTCGTTCCACGTGGCTTAACTTTTGATTGATTGTATTTAATTATGAAACGCATGCCTTGCATTGATGTTTGAATGTGGAAACGGTACTCCTCCACGCCGGCCTTCATGTTTACAGCGCTAGAGCTGGCGTTACTGACGTTCACAGTGGACTAAAGGCACTTTATTGATCTGGGAGAATCCCTCATGTTATTGCTATAGCTTATCTGAAATAAACAGGAAGGATGGTTTTAGTTTCCCACAGTCTTCTTTCTACTAATGCATCGATGACTTCTAGCAGATATTAAAGGGTTAGTTCACCCAAAAATGAAAATTATTTCATTAATTATTCGCCCTCATGTCGTTGGACACCCGCCTTCGTTCATCTTCAGAACGCAAATGAAGATATTTTTGTTGAAAGCTGAGAAAGGCTTCAGAAAGGCCTCCGTTGGCATTCAGTACATTCCCACTCACAAGACCCATAAAGGCACTAAAGACGTCGATACAAAGTCAATCTCACTACAGTGGCTGAACAATAATGTTACAATGCGACGAAAATAGTATTTGTGCGCAAAAAAAAATCTAAATATTGACTTTATCCCTTCCGCGTAGGTCTCAGACGTGAACTCACGTGATAGCGGCGCTCCTCCTCTTTCGGGTCATGAACGGTGGAGCTGCGTCATATTCTCGCGCATGCGTCGAGTTCACGTCAATAACTTGGTGGATAAAGTCGTCATTTTGATTTTTGTGCGCACAATAACTTTTTTCATCGTATTGTAAAATGATTGTTCAGCCACTGTAGTGAGATGGACTTTCTATCGTCGTCTTTAGTGCCTTTATGGGTCTTGTGAGTGGGAATGGACTGAATGCCAACGGAGGCCTTTCTGAAGCCTTTCTCAGCTTTCAATGTGAGGGTGAGGAATTAATCAAATAATTTTCCTTTTTGGTTGAACTAACCCTTTAAGAGTATCCCAGCTCCATCACTACCTGCGGGTTTTCTGTCATTTGAAGTGATTGTTTTAAAGTCACATGATTCCACAGGTGATCGATCGCTCCGTTCTGTTTTTGGGTTGTTGGGTGGTTGTTCAAAATGACAAAATAAAGAATCAATTGTAGTCGTTTGACTTTGTGTTTTTTTTATGTGTCAATCTTATAAATGGAAATAAAATATGACAAGACCTCAGAACAAATTCATCTTGATAGTGTCACATGACTTTAATAGAAATGGATGTAATGGATTACAATCAACCAATCAGCTGTTAGATTTAACTACACAATTACCCTCTGGGGTTCTTCATTTGAGACACTCAGGTAGCCTAGAAATCTAGACGGACCCTAGCGGCAGCAAATCTAATCTGCCACGAGTGTCGTCTAGCAACTCTCAATACAGTTCTGAGCTGTAATTGCCTTACTCTTGCCGGACCAATCACATCGTGTATAGAGTCGGTGGGCGGGGCCATAATGACGACGGCTGAGTTGCGTTTGCGTGGTTCTAGTAAACACAGAAACTGGCGAACGGCGGTCTTTCGAATCAGCTTTGACTGCGACTCTGGAAGACTTGGAGTTAAGCTTTTCTCTGAGAAAAGAACAAAGAACGGCACTGAAGTCATTCTTAAAAAGGGAAGATGTGTTCGGAGTTTTGCCGACCGGATACGGCGAATGTTTAATCTATCAGCGAGTTCTGCTTCACCTTCGTTGCTCTGGTTGGTGTAGCGCTATCCTATCGCGTGCAGAGGGAGTTTGACAGACAACCGTTCATCCGCCCCTCGGATTGAGCTGTTAATGGTGAGTTTCCAGACCAAACATCTTGATGTGGGTCCGGCTTGTCAGGCGAGCGCAGGGTTGCACTTTGAAACCTGTTTTCAAAAGTTTGTGTTTTTAGGCCCCCCAAAACCCCTTTAGTTGAAAACGGTGTCACGTAAACTGCCCCTGAGAGCCCTTAAAGGTGCATCACTGCACTGGCCAGTTTAACTCTATAAAGCCTGACGTCCTCATGTGAGATTCCCAGCGAGCCGAGAGTCCGGCGTTCTAATTAGAATGTAGAGAGTAAGCAGGAAAGCCACGAGCAGCTGCGCTAAAAATACACAAACACACACCAGAGAAATCATATTCGTGAGCTTCAGCTGGAAAGCCGGATCTGAACAGAACCACGCTGGCTAATAAAACTACAACATAAGAAACTGTCAGGGGTCAGAGTCCAACATAGCGGTCATTATAACACAAGGTTATGATCAGTGCAGCTTTGTTCTGTAAGTTAAAAGTAAATGATAAATAAATATGCATGTGACCGAGAGACTATCAGTGGTAAATAATTTAACAACAACTTTACATATCTGTGTGTGTGTGTGTGTGTGTGAGAGAGAGCGAGAGTGAGAGTGTGTGAGAGAGGGAGTATGTGTGCGTGTGTGTGCGCGCATTTTTTTGTGTGTGCAAGTTGCACACACTAAACCCTCATTCACTATTTCCTATGTTAGTCAAGTAATATGGTTCACTTGAAGGAGTGCATAAAAAAACCAGTGAGTGCATCAGACAGCAGTCTGTACATCAGCTGTACGCGCATTATCGTGGTGCATTATGGGATAGACGTCCACTATGGTTTCAGACACCACTGCAAATGGCTGTCCCCTCAGATAGTGCCCTAGGAGCGATTTCAGATTCAGACTTTGCTTTTGTTTTATTTGGGCATTTGAAGTGCTCTTTTTCTGCTCGGTTTTTTCTGTTGCAGAAGGTCTATGGTGAACACAAGCTATATAAATATTTCCACATTTTATTCGGACATATTCATGGTCTGTTCTAGTAATGTGTTAATGGTTCAAGGGTGAGTGGAATAACTATCTCATTGATCCCAATTTTTGAAAATCGTTATTATTGCGCATTAGAGATAACCTTTCGCTGATCGTTCACAGCTTAACAAAAGTCACTCCCATAATTTGACCAAAGCATCATGGGGCATAGGAAAAGGTGAATATCCTGCGTTTAGCCGATTGGATTTAGGCTTCAAAATTCATAACATTTTACTACATAAGTGGAGTTTTATAAACTTTTGTTAGTCCCCAACCTTTTTTTGGCACTAAACAAAAAAAAAAGCCAATGGAAAAATCCTATTAGGTTTTTGTTGAGGGAACTTCCAGGTTGTCCTACAAAAATAACCCTGTGTCCCTTTGTTAATAACGTCATTTACTAGAGTTTCTGACAAAATTTTAATTGCTGCAGTCAATTCAAACTTGTTTTTTTTTAGTAATTTTAATTTTTTTTGAGTGAATGATTCAATGACTCACTCGTAAAGAGTTGACTCGTTTCATTGCTGAACGAATCACCCTGCGTCCCAATGTCCATACAATCTATCCGAGATGGTATGTGAGATTAGAAGTGTCCCAGAGCATAGTATGTTGAAAAGAGTACGTCAAAAGTACATTTTCTGGTAATTTTTCCAAGTGTGGATCCATGCACTCTTGCACTTTGGAGGAGGATTCGGTTCAGAACTACAAACATGAGTAAAAAGTGTTAAAAACTACAAACATGGTGGGTGTTCGTGACTGGCAGTTAAATAGAGAGGTTTAATAAAGGGTTCGAGTGAATAATAATCAAAATGTGTTAAATATATTACGTAATGTTATCCGTGTTATAGTTCATCTGCAACAATAATGTGAATTTTTATAAAGATCCGTTTGGACATTGATGCATCATTATCTGAACTTCTTTTTAAAAATCCCTATGGGAAAAATAGTACGGCTGAAACGCGGGCAGGCACTCTATTTGCCATTAGCAAGACTAGAAAGATCAACGTTTTGGTTATCCATGACTTTAATGGTTTTCTCTGCATTGTCCACGTTCCTGATGAGGGTCTCGAGACGCCTCTTGATCTTCTTCTGGTCCTCCAGGGCGCAGCTGATCACGACGCTCTGAAACTTCTGGTCAACAGGCACCGGAGGAGCGTCCGTCACACACGCGGCGTAAAGGGCCTGCAGCCTCTTTCTGGACGCCTCCATGTCTTCCAGCATCTTAGCGGCGATCTCATCAATAATTGCTATGGCTTTCTTCAGGGCCTCTTCCTGCTGGCCGTTTCGGATGGTATCCACGGAAACGTGCACTGTTAACGCCCTGCCCATGAGTCTCGTGGCGGTCAGAGAGAGCTCTTCCCTTTCCCCTGAAACATAAGGTCAGATGATGTTTTACACGTGATCCATTAGAAGCCGCAAATGCTTTGCACAGCAGGCGTACCGTCACAGATGCTCCTCATTTCCTGGCTGTTTTGTATGGACTGGATCATCTCGATCAAGCTCTCTCTCTCCTGCTCCATAGCAGTGGCTTCCTCACGCAGAGCCTCCACCCTGAGATCGACATACAACTCTGTCAAACAATTGTGAAATACAAAGCAAAACATGCAAATATAAACTCATTCCTGGGATTCGAACACTCAGCATGTTAGAGTCGATTTAAAAAAATCATTGGAGACATTTTACAGCACTTTAAACCACCATATACACAGATCAGGCATAACATTATGACAGGTGAAGTGAAGAACACTGGTGATCTCTTCGTCACGGCACCTGTCAGTGGGTGGGATATATTAGGCAGCAAGTGGACATTTTGTCCTCAAAGTTGATGTTTTAGAAGCAGGAAAAATGGGCAAGCGTGAGGATTTGAGCGAGTTTGACAAGGGCCAAATTGTGACGGCTAGACGACTGGGTCAGAACATCTCCAAAACTGCTGCTCTTGTGGGCTGTTCCCGGTCTGCAGTGGTCAGTATCTATCAAAAGTGCTCCAAGAGGAACAGTGGAGAACCGGCCACAGGGTCATGGGCGGCCAAGGCTCATTGATGCACGTGGGGAGTGAAGGCTGGCCCTTGTGGTCCGATCAAACAGACGAGCTACTGGAGCTCAAACTGCTCCAGAAGTTAATGCTGGTTCTGACAGAAATGTGTCAGAATACACAGAGCATCTCAGTTTGTTGCGTATGGAGCGGCATAGACCAGTCAGGGTGCCCATGCTGACCCCTGACCCCGGCAAAAGCACCAACAGTGGCACGTGAGCATCAGAATTGGACCACGGAGCAATGGAAGAAGGTGGCCTGGTCTGAGGAATCAGGTTTTCTTTTACATCACGTGGATGGCTGGGTGCGTGGCGTACCTGGCGAACACATGGCCCCAGGATGCACTATGGGAAGAAAGCGAGCCGGCGGAGGCAGTGTGATGCTTTGGGCAATGTTCTGCTGGGAAACCTTGGGTCCTCCATCCATGTGGATGTTACTTTGACACGTACCACCTACCTAAATGTTGTAGACCATGTACACCTTTTCATGGAAACGGTATTTCCTGGTGGCTGTGGCTCTATCAGCAGGATAATGCTCCTGACACAAACCAAAAATGGTTGAGGAATGGTTTGAGGAGCACGAGTTTGAGGTGTTGACTTGGCCTCCAAATTCCCCAAATCTCAGTCCAATCGAGCATCTGTGGAGGCCCCACCTCACAAATTACAGGACTTAAAGGATCTGCTGCTAACATCTTGGAACCAGATACCACAGCACACCTTCAGGAGTCTGGTGGAGTCCATGCCTCGATGGGTCAGGCCTGTTTTGGCACCAGCACAATATTAGGAAGATGGTAATAATGCCTGATCTGTGTATCTCCATTATTCCTATGTATCCCACATTTATGAAAATACAACACTTACTATACGTGATTTTACCCCACATTTTGACATTCTTGGATATATCAGTAATGATTATCTCTAATGATTATCTCTAATGTATACAGTTTTTCAATTATTACATTTATTAACAATTATAATAAAGGGTTTAGGCGTGTCCCTCGAGTTTCTGTCCACTGTTTCTGAGCGCTCCCCTTCTAATGGAGGCTGGGAAAGCTAAATGACATCATAGCGTAACGCTGTCATCACTTTAGAGGAAAAACAACTTGGGCAAGTGAGTGAGATCTGCAATTTTATCTTTCAAATTTGATGTAGTCAGCAGCCTCAACATCCACTCTGTTAATGGAAATATGAAAAAAAAGTTATATTTTTAAAATTGCAATGAAAACTATTGTGTATTTATGTTTGCTGGTTTTGCTCAGACGCTGCAGAGGCTGATTTAAGGTCTGAATGTCCACCCGGAGCTAACAGTGGGGACACTGAGAGTGAACAGTGATTGTGAAAGTAATTTATACTTGATAAAGTACTGTTTTTAGGTTCTTTGGTAATGTTTAACATTGGTTCCTATCAAAATCCAATTCAAACAAAAGCATTACTGTAAGTGGTTGTATGTGAGAGAAAGGAAATCATCGATCCATCCACTTTTTTACACCACTTGTATGTGCCTAAGCGGCGACCTCCCCTAGTTTATGTTGAAGCAAATAAAGAAAAGTGACTTAAACTAAAGTTCATCCGCTGGCCGCTAGAGACAGGCTCCAGTAGGGAGCAGAATCTCAGAGCTCCATGTTAAAAGGCTACATTTTACAGCAGAATTTTTGTTTTGTTTACAGCCTGGTACAAAAATGTATCTTGTATAAACAGTTCATTTTGCCTTAATGACAACTGAGGGGGGTGAATATTTTTTATAACTCATTCGTTTACATTATATAAAGCCTCAAAGTTCTGCATAATTAAGGGCGTGGCCACTTTGAGTGACAGATGGATAGCCGTTTGTCTGCTGTCTGTTAGTCGTCACGTCACCTCAGCTCCGCCCACGTCCCGCCTCCCGGAGTGACGCGCGATGACAAGATGGCGATGGACAACATTGAGGCTTCAAAACCAAGGGGGTAATCTAGCGCTCGGAAAGCGTTCCACCCCTAGGGGCGGCCATTGCTAACCAAGCCATCACCTGCTGTTAGCATCCCATTGACTCCCATTCATTTTTGAGTCACTTTGACAGTGAATAACTTTACATCTGAGGCGTTTAAAGACTCCATTTGTCCATTGTTTATTTCTAAAGAAACACGACAATGCATAAAAGGCTCCATTACCTTGTATCTTACACTATCGCCCCGCAGAAGCTGTTTTTGTAAAAATAGGCTAACGATTGCGTCATAACCAACGCGACCCTGTCGCACAGTTGAGAAATTATCGTATAGACCTGAGGAGACGCTCGCAGGCAATCTTTTACTGTCTAGGAGACAGTCTGGGGGACGTGGAGACATAAAGTCTGATAAAGTCAAGGGGGAAGAATGGGGAGAAGCCCATAGTGAGCCAAAAGCAACGGGAGAAAATATTTAAACAACGTGATTCAGCTTTCACTTTCCACAACTACTAGAAGACCTACAGCTGTCAGACAGGAGGCTCACGTCACATCTACGTCGTCAAGCTCAGTCTGAGCCTGCGCAGTTCGCTCAGCCATCAGGAAGTGAGTGCCCCTATACTGACATCACTTAACGCCGTAGAAGGCAATGGGATCGCTCGGTCCATTTCTTTTACTGTCTATGTTAAAAACTGCTCTTCAGAAACCTACGGGTAACGTCCCAGACACAAGGTCCATATTTTTTTTTACAGTCTATGGTCCACCCTTTTATTATTTTGTCCACCCTGTTAAGCAGTTGTTGTTTTTACAATAAATTCATAAACACAGCTAAAATAATTAAATGACAATAAAATGCATTGTCCACCTATTTATTATTTTGTCCACTCTGTTATTACTTCATCCACCCAGTTAAGCAGTTTCGTACACTAATTTAATAAAAATAGCACAAAAATACAAATAATTCATTCACAATGAAAATTTATTGGAGTATCTTAGAGTATCGTTAAACTATCGTATCGTAGAGTATCGTTCACTTTAAAAAGTGAACAAGAATATGATTCTAGGAATTTTGTATCTGAAAAAGAAAAATGTAAAATTAAGCATTTGTGGGAAAGTAAGTACAATTCATACGTAATATACATTTCTATGAATTTAATAACTCATTTGCACTTAAAGGGACAAAAGGACACGTCTGAAAAAAAAACTTCAATTAAAGTTCTTATAAAGTACTCATTGTCCATTTGTCCCTAACAGGGTGGACATTTTTTAACTACCATTACATTGATTTTGTTTATTAAATGGTTACATTTATTTAACCAACCGTACTCAAAATCTTTTTTCTTTTTCTTTTCATATGTTTAACATCACATAATGATTACACAAAAATGACTTTTAAAAACAGAGTTTGATTTTCTAAATTGTGATGTCCAAAAGGCACTGAATACCTGTAAATGACAATGTCAGCTGTCCTGAAAACAGCTCAGTTCAAATGCACCTTTACTGGTCTCGTGCATGATAATGTGGTTTTTATTGTGTAATCTTACCTTACAATTCTGGAATTTTAGTTTGGAGGACAGAATTCATAAGCATTCTTACTTTTAAGTTTTTGTATCAACATAAAATATCACTGCTTTGACTTCTACAGCCCTTGAGACAACAGTCATATCGTCACGCTTTATACGTGTCAAATAACATCATGCCCAGTGTAAAAACAGTGCAGTGTCTCAATGATTTATTTAAATGTTAGTGCATAGACCTACTAGTAAAGACATTTCATATAAAGTGGGTATTTAGTTTGCAGACGGAATCATGGTATCTTTTGTTCTAGTGTCTACAGGACTGTTTGTGCAATAAAAAGTTGCATTTGCGATGTTCTAAAAACTGTCACGGTTTAAGCAAACCTTTTCAGATTACTTGGGAGAAGTCAAGTCCGTGTGGCTCTATTTAGTCAATATTGATCTCACCTCATTTCGATCTGATCCAGATTTTCCAGTAAGCGTCCGGACCGGTCCGCCATTGACATGGTTCGGGAGAATTTGCCTTTAGATGCATCGTTCATTTTAGCGTTAATTTTAGCTTGTGCCATGACTGCTGCTCGTCGCGTTAATGAATGTTTTCACGGGTTCAGTGATCTGTAGGACATATACCACACCAGGGCAGCACACCCGAGCAATATAGCGATGTCCGGTGCACGAGTGAATCGTTCACTTAAAATGATTCAGTTGAATCGACTCGCATAGCGTTTGCAAAACACCGAACTGTGAAAATGTAAAGTTGGTGACATGTAACCGTTTTTGTGCCATTTATCTGGCACAAAACTGCAAGTTAGAGATTACCAGCGCCAAAATGGGACGCTTTACAGATGAAATAGTGGTGCAAGCTATTGAACTAGCACTTTGAGATTTTGTTTAATATAAAGTGCATTATAAATAAAATGTATTATTATTATTATTATTACTAGTGTATTACAGAGCATGGACCATTTCAAAGCAGAACTGAAGACGTTTCTGTTCAGGAAGGCTTTCATGTGTTCGTTTTATTTATTTTGACTTTTTATTCATTTTTGTTATTTTCTCTTGTAGCACTTTGAGATTCTTCAGAATGAAAAAAAGTGCGTTACAAATAAAATCTATTATTATTATTACTTCTTAATATTTCTAAATTAAAAGTAATATAGCATATATTTTTTTAAATAGCGATAAACAGTATTAGGTTACAGAACCAACAAAATATTAATGTATCAACTCAAACGAACACGACCCATGCGGACAACTTTTATCAGAATCAGTGAATCAACCGGTTCGTTGAAATGAATTGTCCAAAAGAACCGACTCTCTTAAATGAATCGGTTGACTCCTCAGCGCTATCGACCACGTTCTAGCGGTTTCCAGCTCTCTTGAGTAACATCTCCAAACATGGGCTGGAACTTCCCTTGGTAATTCACTCCTCCAGACTCAAGCGGGGGAGTTCACCTCTCAGGAGGGTGGGATTCATTTTTAGGGTCAAGGCAAGGGCCAAAATGACATCAGAGAAAAGACAATAACCAGAACACAATGGGTTTGCTCCAACAGGAATAGGCAATAGGCATTTTATTATTTTCCTTTATTTAAACTTAAAAGAAAAACACAGAAAAGAAAAGAAATACACGTTTAACGACTACAGTGCATGGACGACGTTGGAAAATCAAAACTCCTGTAAGCTTCTTTTCAAGGCTTCTTCCAGCTCTGCAAAATGAGAAAAACATCAGATCAGTTATCTCGTTATAAAAACTAATGCATGGATCAATCCGATGTGTTATTCTCCCAGTCAGTGATTCGTCATTCTAACATCATGATGCTGCCGTGACACAAAGCTCAACTTGACAAATTCAACATCTGTGCGGTCACACCCAAACCCAGAACCGCATGTGCTCCTGAGACCCTCCTAAAACCTCATGTATCACAATAAATGTCACCGAGACCGAGATTCGGGAAAATGAAACATACCCGCAATGATAACACTCTTCATGCATGCAAAGCTGGCAAAATAAACATCTGATTAATGAAAGAACAGCCTCCGACACACACACACATACACACACCCACACACACAGCAGAAATACACACGCCTCAGAAATAACACACCTTCCTTTAGTACCGAATAGTGTTGTCACGATACTGGAACTTCGATATCTTTAAAAATATCGATATTTGATACCATTTTTGAAAACTGCCATATGTATTGCCATACAGATAATTGATCATGATATTTTGTCCCATTTTGTTGTAATATCAATCTTACACAGAACAAGGAAGGATTTATTTGAATGGTTGAACTACATTTACCAATAAAAAAGCAATAAGCATTAAAGCAAAATAAATAAGCGAAAGCACAAATACAACAATTTAAAGAGACAAATAAAAAATAGAAAAGGTTGAAAAAACCCTTAATACATTGAGTTGTAATGAGATGTAATTGCTTATAATATAATGTCCTTACGATGTTTGACCACAAGTGGGCACTGCCCTGAAACGTAGTGAGTACTTCAGAGCATGGTGCCGAGTTTTGTAACGATATGCCAAAGCAGTCGTTAAATATAGCAATAAGCAAAACTATCGTAGTTACAGCTTTGGATCTTTCATTTTGTAATTAAAATGGCGACCATGTTTTTCAAGGTACACCAATATCATCATAGACTATGATAGCAACTGAGATGAAGACACTGCCGGTCAGTTTTGAAGACCGACGGTACTGTAGTTAGAGCCGATTTCAGGATTTGTTCAGCTGTAGCGGCACCGAGTGGAACAGTCGCACCGCTGCTCTTATGGGTCCTCACACACAAAGGTGTCAAATTTAGGGAAACTAGCATGTTTGGTATCGCTGGACTCGGCCAGAAATTGGGAAACTCTTGTGAAAATAATTCAACTAAATCCAAAGTTATAAGCATGTGAATATTTGATTTTACCACTGGCTCGAAACTGCTTAGTGTGGTTCAGGACCTGTGTGAAGTTGTCCCCCCACCCAGCGCAAACCGTCGGCAAAATAGTCTCAATCGTTTGTGCTGGTTACATTTTCATTTGTGCTTCTTCTGTTTTTAAAATATTATACATTGAATTATAGACGATGACATCTCCAGCGGAATCGCATATAGCTACGAGCATATTAGCCTAAACATTTAGCAGAATAGTAAGAGCAGTGGCTACCTGTTATTTAAAGGTGCACTATGTAGTATTTTTGCAGTAAAATATCCAAAAACCACTAGGCCGGTGTTATATATTTTGTTCAGTTGAGTACCTACAATATCCCAGATGTTTCCAACTATTTGTAAATTGTGAGAAAATTGCTATTTTAGCTAAGGACCGGGACGTTTCAGCATAGCGTTTGAGGGAGTCGCCTGTCAATTGCGTCATATCTGCGCTACCCTCGGTTTCGGCTTTTATTTGGCAGGAGCGCTTTACTCTTAGCAGTGTGAACGAGTGAACGCACAGAGTAACGTCATAACATTATTTTCAACACACTTAAATGTATCTAATATGATAAACAGAGCTCCATTACCTCAAAATCATAACCGGAAGAGCGGATCAGTGCAGGCGCCCGGCGACTGTCTCCCGTCCCGTCATAATAAAAGTCCCGGTGCTCGCGAGCCGTGTGTTTAACAATCGCTCCAGCAGCCGTGCTCAGCTCCACAACACTCGCTCCTGCTCTGCTTCACTACAGTAACGTTAATAACCGCATGAACATGATTTCTGCCCGAGTCCTATTTTCCACCGGCTGTGAGGAGAAGCTCACATGTCCCAAGATGCTGCGCTCACACTTTGCGTCATCAATCTACGCCTTTGTTTAGAATAGGCGCCCTCCAGTGACCGGAAAGTTGCATAGTGCACCTTTAAAATAACACTTTCTCCTTTTTGATGACAAGAGTGTCAGAAATGGAAAGTTGTGCAGCATCTCTATCTGTCATTTATTCAATTGATTAATTCTGAAAAAGAAAACAGCTACTTATTTCTGTTTAACAAAACCAAAACGAAAAAAAGACATTTTCTTTTAATATAGCCTAAGATTTTCTGGTTTGAATTTTTTTTTCTTCGTATGTTTGGTCAGTGGGTAAGACATTTGTATGCTTTAGGCCTAGCCTATTATTTGTTTCGAATGTGTAGGTGGCCCTGAAACATTCCTTTTAGCTTTATGTGATCTAAAATAACATTAAGGAAAATTGTATTGATTTTTATTTAATTTCTCAAAAGACCTATTAAGAAAAACATCCGATACAACATGTTTTCAATCGCTATTACAAGTAGAATTGATCAGAATTTATTTAATAATAACTGTTTGCATTTCATAAACTCAACCCTTAAAATTATATTTATTATATATATATGTGTGTGTGTGTGTGTGTGTGTGTGTGTGTGTGTGTGTGTGTGTGTGTGTGTGTGTGTGTGGGCATGTTTTTGTGGCATGAGGACACAAATGTGTATAATGCCATGGGTATGATGACACAGGTATTACAGGAGAGGGTGAAATATGAGGACACTGGCCATGTCCCCACTTTTCAAAAGGCTTACAAATCATACAGGAGGAGTTTTTTTTAGAAAGTCAAAATGCAGAATGTTTCCTGTGATGGGTAGGTTTAGGGGCTGTGTGTGTGTGTGTGTGTGTGTGTGTGTGTGTGTGTGTGTGTGTGTGTGTGTGTGTGTGTGTGTGTGTGTGTGTGTGTGTGTGTGTGTGTGTGTGATGGGTAGGTTTAGGGGCAGGGGCAGTGTAAGGGGATAGAAAATACGGTTTGTACGGTATAAAAACTATTACGCCTATGGAATGTCCCCATATGTCACAAAAACAAACGTGTGTGTGTGTGTGTGTATGTATATATATATTTTAATATTATTATTATTATTAATTAATTAATTAATAATATATATAAATAATCATGATGACCCACCAATATCCAACTCTTTTGATTTCTTGGCCTCCTCCGCACTCAAGGACAAAGCCAGTTTCATGTCATGATCAAAATCTTCTAAGGAGTAATACAAATTGACATTAAACATGTTTTCCATGCACATAGTTGATTTGCTAATATCCATTTAGATTATAACAGTATAAGATAACATTAACATTGCAAATCTAAAAAGAAATATGGAAGTAGCGAAATAAATAACACCAGAGAAGAGAAAGGTGAAACCCTACCTCCATCTTCAAAATCTTGTGACACATGCTCTACTTTTTTAACATCGACAGCACTTGAGGTGATGGCATTCTTTACATCTTTAAACTCCACCTCTGAAAAAACGACAATAACCTTTTTACTGTTATTGCACAAAACGGTTCAACTAAAAACACGTGCAAGCATTATTTTTAAAATCGCGAAAAGCAAATTCAGTCAAACTTGTCCAGACTGGAAGTGGGATTTTAACGGATAACCAATCCATGGTAACACTAGGGTCCGATTCTCACTGTGAACTAGTTGCTTATGATCATACATATTACTAGGATATTATCTGTTAATTTGCACTTATAGAGCACACATTAACTTTCAGGAAAAATGAAACTCTCTCTTTACCTGCCAATGGCCGGTGACTTAAGAAAATCATTAATATTTTTAAATATTTTACCGTAAATATTTTTTACCGACCATGAAACAGTTATGACACCAACATTTTAAATATCAGTGAAGATTCACAATTCTCTATTCCAATTTCCATACCACATCTAAAACTACTAGCATAACTACAACATTTAAAACATTAAAGACAAGTAAACTCTCAGTAATAAAATAAGAGCAAATCATCAAATTACAAGCAAAAGCTCAAATAAATACAAATAACCGCATACTCTTCACTGTATTAAACATCCTTATTAATTAACCCATCATAAAGTTACAAAGGTTTAAAGCAGCGAGTGCTTTTGTTGTTTTATTAACATAAAAAACAGACAGCAGCAGGAATATTAGGCTGCTGTCACTTTAAGAGTGAATGCACAGATCTGATATACTGATACACACTTTATCAACTGTTCACACTCACTTAACACATAACCAACTATGTTTACTTGGATACTTGCTTTTTATTGACAATTTTGAGAATTTGTCATTAAAAAACATTCGGGTGACAGCTGAGTAAACCTAGATGCCTCATCGTCCAGTGAAGATGAGCTTTTCATTTTCGATAAGGTTTTGGGTGCACCCAAACGGAGCATGCTAATCTTGTACAGGTGCTAAAACTTTATCATGGCCGGTTCTGCACTTACTTCCGAATGTCCGTGGGACAGTTTGAGGAGCTCCTCCAGACCGCAGCACCGCATCTGACGAGACAAACCACACACTTCAGGGAACCAATCGATTCAGAGCAGCTGTTTCCAGTTCAGTCACAATGTAAACATTCAAGTGTCACAGTCGTACTGACGGAAACACATTCACTTTCCATAGTCGCTGAGCCAATTAGGTTTCTCAAAAGGTTGTTATCGTTGTCTGTAGTCTACAGAGCCTTGCATGTACACCACAGGAGACATGCGATACCTGGCAAAGGTTAATGTTGACTGAAAAGCTAATGACATCTACTGGACATTTCATCACCTTTATTTTCTTGTATGTGATTAGTTGAAGCCTTTTCTGTCGCTGCGAGAGTTAAAAAAGAACGGCATTGAAGCGGAAAAAATAATTGTTCTCACCCCAGCACATTGTGTTCAGTATAGAACAAGCAGCTGATCAAAAAATGAAACCATTGTACAAATTATTCACGTGTAAAAATCACATCCAGTGTGAAAGGACCTTAACTCAAAAAAATTTGAAAAAATATTTTGAGATAAAAACTGAAAGAATTTTGGCAACCTTAGGGATGGTGACGCTGAAGTAGAACGAACATGGTGTAGGCCGTTTATAGCCTTCCTTTAGCTTTTTACTTCTGGCGACTGCATTTAGGCTTCAAAATTAATAAAAGTTGTGTTCATCTGTGCTAATTATCTTGATGGACAAAACATGCAAATATTATCAACCTTTTGTTGATCACAGAGCTGTTTTTTTTTTGGTGATAATCCAAAAGCCTATGGTAAAATCCAATTGGGTTTTTATCGAAGGAACTGCCGGTTGGCCTTAGGGCTGGCATTTTTGAGAAAAATCTAATTCAAACGGATATCAAATATCAAGCAATGTATTCGAATATATTCGGAAATAAACGCTACAATACGTTTAGAGCGCCCTCTATTGGATGAGATGGCAAACAATAAAATAAAAAACAAACCGTCTAATCATAAGCCACTTTTACATCCACTTTGTCATTACGATTGAAAGATTCAGTGGACTGTTTACATGAGACGTTATCTAATTTTATCGATTTATGTAAATCTGGGGTTTACATTTGCTGACTTTCAATCATGTTGTGACATGCTGTGACAGTTTGTCTGCCGCATCAGAAATGTCGCCGCTGTCCTCTCCAGCAGCTGAATGTGTTCACGGTTGCAATAGCAACTCTCAACGGACACCAGGACTTTTACGGTTTTATAAAAGCTATTTATTTGTTGTAAAGTGTAATCATCTCAGAAAAAATACATTCTTCTGTCAGGCACAGTTGAAGTAAAAAGTGCCTTGGACAAACGCTGTCAAGATGAGAGAGTGTAGCCAGGCTGTGTCTGTGTCATTATTCCAACATTATCTTCATAACTTTGTACAAAATAAAAAAGTTTACCCCTCAGAAAAATGAACTTTCCTCTCTTGTCAACATTATAGCCTGGTGAGAGCACAAGGCGTGCTCTTCAGTGGTGAAGGCGCGCGCTGTAGATCATCACAAAATTAATCCGGTCAGGTCGCTTACATAGTGACATTTTTTGTTTGATCGGTTCATGAAAAGGTTTATCCCACCCCTCTCAAACCGATAACAATTTCATTCGGTTTGGGCATCTTAAACTGATTACAGTGCTCCATGTAAAAGCACCTATAGAGTGTAAAAAAAAAAAGCACTTTAAAAACCGGATAGTTTATTTATAGTTCGTTTACGGATATTTAATGTCATGTGTGATTGCATATTCGAATATCGAATAAAAAGTGACAGCCCTAGTTGGCCTACAAAGGGAAGTCATACCAGCACCAATCTATAAGCATCTCCATTAAGCCAGTAACTTGATACTCCATAAAACTCACCATTACTCTGAGGGAAGATCTCCTCTGCATTTATGATGTTGCCGGCGGGGGCTTGTTTCTCTCCTGTGCCGTTGGATCGGGAACCAGCGCAAGGCTCTGACCGGCAGTGATGCTTATGGTAGTGTGAATGGAAACTGGGTACATCTTTGTGACTCTGTGAGCAAACGGTGCACAGAACATCAAAACTTTTCTCACTCCCCTGGGTCTTGTGTTGCAGGAGGATGTGCGTCTTCATCTCCGCGTATGCGGGCGTGTTTTTGTCGCAGTGACGGCAGCAGTAGCTGCATTTATTTTCGGTGGACAACTGTTTCATGCACTTTGTGAAAACTGCTTTCCTTTCCTCTTTGCATTTCTCAGAGCCCATGCAAGGACAAAGCTGGGAAGGGCTTGTACTCGCCACGGGACTCTCGACAGCGTTTTCCTGGGAATTATTCGGAGCAGTTTCCAAGCGGTAGTAATCTTGGCTATGCAGGCCGTTGTAGTGCTCCTGAAACTCGTTCTCGGTGTCGTACAGCATGCTTTCGCAGAGTCCGCAGAAGTAGCGGAGGACGATGTCGCCACCGTGCTCGTTGGCGCAATGACGCCGTAGGGTGGACTCTTTGAAAAACTTCTGCGGACAGTGACCACAGGCAAACCTCTGGAAACTGTGGCTATTTAAATCGCCGCAGTGCGCCCGCACCGCTGCCTCAGAGTCGAAGAGGTCCTCACACATTCGACAGAGCCAAGACTCGGCTTTCGGAGGCGAGGCGCAAGAGGAACTGGCTGGCCTGAGTATTTTGCTTGCCGCACTGGTGGACGGTTTAGGGGACATACTAGAAGAGACACGGTCGTCTACGGTGTCTTCCCTTTCTTGGTAGTAGCTGTGACCTCTGTGGCTCACACCAACATGGGCCATGATGTCTTCCATCCTTGGCATTTCCACCTTGCACATCCTGCAGTGGAAAAGGAAGTTGGACAAATGAGCGCCACCGTGGAACCGGCTCATATGCAAGCGCGTTATGGACAAATCGCCCATTAACTTGCCACAGACCCCACATATGTGAAAGATTTGATTCGCCGCCTGGATGTGTTTTCTTACAGTCTCCTCCTCTGTGAAGCGTAGACCGCATTCGCAGAACCAGGCCAGCTGTAACCGTTTTCCTGATTTGGCTTGCGAATCTAAGCTAGCTCGTCTTTTTCGCTTGGCTAAATGCCCATCTGAGTTATTCAGATTCTCTTTGGCCCCACGTGCCATGCTCAGCTTCTGAGCGTTTCGGATTTCACAGTAGTTGCTGTAGTGAAGGAGGGCCCTGGCCATGCTGCCGACCCTCTCCACCTCATGTTTCATGCGCTCTTTGTGCTCCTCCATCTGATCCACGCTAAGAAAAGGTTTGATGCATGAGGAGCACTGACCTATGACCGCCATCTTCCTCATGACGTCAGCCACGCTTTGGTCGGCAGTGGCAATAGCGCAGCCATGTCTGCAGTGCACACTGGGAAACAAAACAACAAGCGTATATTAAGTGCACAATAAAAGTTGCAAAGGTGCACTTTGGATGGAATGGGATTAAAATGGGAATCTTCAGTCTGCTCTGCTGTATACGGTTTATTTAGTAATAGAATTGGTCATCTAGAAAAATGCACAGTAAAATGTGCTTAGTGTGCACAGTATGCATACTACAGACACTGTAGATCCTGATTTATTCATTAAATTTACATTCTTGACTATCATTCAGTTTGCCCTGAATATACTTTTGGGTCTCTTATTTTTAACTTTAATTTGTTTTTCATTAACTTTTTGACATTGATAGTCCCCCTTAAATTAATGAAATGCATTGCAAGAAAGGCTAGAGATGCACTGATGTATAGGCAGATGAAAGCGATTATTTTCACTATTGGCCATCAACTGATTGTTTTGATTTAGGGCAAGTTAACACGACAATAGTGCGATAGCATTTAAAAAAAAATTGCTTCATAAAAGCCGGCTGTATTTCCTACACTACACATTATTTGTAGTGCAATAATCACAGGTAGCACTATGCTTTACTTATTAAAAAAAAAAGTGTCATCTTTCAAATTATGCCCATTTTATCATGAAAATCAAACAATAAATGTCGTTTTGATGCTCTAAATGTGACGTGAACTGTGCCTCAGTTCATCTCCCACTTTAATTTAAGTTATATCTAAAAAAAACTGAATGAAAATCAAAAGATATATCGAAAGATACAGTACAGCTAACCGAAATCCGTATCATGACTCATGTAATCACTCATTCAGTTTCAACCGCAGTACCAAGTCAATAAAACAGCTTGTGAACAATAGGTCACCTAAAGGGTTACTTCAGTGATTAGCATTAAGCTTTGTACGTATCTGTACAAGTCCGGTAGTTTATTCGAATGACCGTGCTTCCCCCCTCATATCTCCTTGAGGCCCTGTCCCAAATGGCACCCTAAACCCTCACGGTCTTCCTCCGAGTCCGCACTTTCACAACGTAATGCCGATTGGAGTCCGAAACCAGGTGTTTGTGTAGTAAATATTTACAATCCATTTGTTCTAACCCTGGTATATAAGGGAAAGTGGCAGAGCAGCCATTTGGGAAATTCTGTGGCCAGAAACCCCCACACACACCGCTGTGTGGGTCTCCACTGTGTCTTAGAGTCATCTTTGAGCAATTTATGTTATGTATTTATTATGTGACATGGATCAGACTGGCGAGTTTGCGTCCGTGGAATCCACATTACCCGGGGCGTGTGATTGTGCAGCATCGAGTCCCTGATGAAAGAATAATTGAAAGTTTACCCCAAATAATCAAATTGAAACGTATGCATAATCAAAATTTATCATAAGTTTAATATAAATGTAATAATTTGAAATTGGAGTAAGAATAAGCGTTGAGCTAAAATAAAATTTGAAACTAAGTTCTAGTAAGTTAAGCGAGCTTCACAGAATTGCTGAAAAGTTCTAAGCACTAGAGGCTGACATTTTTTCGGGAATCCCACGGGTCATGGGAAACAAAAATAACTATTTAATATACGATTGTGACGGGAGAAAAAACTAATTTCAGCGGGAGTGGGCGGGACCAGAAATCATAAAAACACTGATACCAACTATATACACAAATATGGTGTTTATATAAATGAACTATATGTTTCGATTTTGAACTCAATTCTAGTTGCCCTGTGTCTTTATGCTCTCCTGTTACAGGGTATATACAGCAACCCTTAAGTTAAATTTACTACTTTTTAATACCTTTTTTACTACCTTAAGAATATTTTTTAAAGCCATCACAACACTGAATTGCAAGTGTTAATCAGCGACCTTTCTATTATTTACACAGATTTTGACATATATAACATACAAAAAAGAATATTTAGAATGGACAGCAGGAGGAAATCTGTTATGTTATCATTCAGACAGTAAAATACATCTCAACATTCACAAAGGTTGGTTAAGGAGAAGCATTACTGCATACACGTTTGATTCAATTAATAATTGGTAATTCAGCAATTAAATTATTTAGTGTTTTTTTTCCAACAACAAAACCTGAGCCAAATATTACATTTCTATAACTGTGATAAGTTGTTGAATTTAACAAAATACTAAAAACTAGTGCTGTCAATCGATTAAAAACTTTAAAATCGAATAATCACAAATTTTTTCTGTGATTAGTCGCAATAAAAAATAAATGTTTTTGTACGTTTTTAATATATTTTTTAATATAATAATTTCACAGTTAATCAAATTAATGTAGGAACAAAAAGACAGTATATTTTAAATACTTGTTTAAATGGCATCTTTTTATGAATGAAGGCCAGTATTACTGATATTAATACAGCGACTGATTTTTATTTTATTTTACATTTATTATTAGGCTTCAAAAATGTAACAGTTTTTAATTTGAGTAAACTTAAAACAATGCTAACATAAACCCATAATAAATGTCATGTTTACTCCTGCCCTTCCTGTCTTAACAGTTAGGAAATATACAGAAATGTAATAGTTATCAAAGTTATACGCAGTCTGCACTGCATAAACTATAAATTAAATAGTTCATCCTTATTAAAGCTACAAAAGTTATTTAGTCAAGAGCAGCGAGTCATTTTCTCTTTTCCCTTTGTTCTTTAACTTTACTGACAGGAAGCTTTATTGGCTGCTGTCCCTTTAAGAGCAGACAGACACACGGATAAATCATTTAATATTGCTCTTATGGGGATAGATGTTGAAGATATGCCTTGAAGCAAGTCTAAAATAAAACGTAAGCCAGCCACTTCTGTTGAGCGCGCAGTGCTCTGAGTTGATGCCGAACGGCCGCTGAATATGATGTCAGCATCAAACACACGTTGAGACGGAGACAAACAATCTTTGATTATGTGCCCAGATATGCTGAAGCCTATATCTAAACGAACTAACGCGAACGCAGATAGAATTTCAATAGAATAGGACACCTGATAGTCTGAAAAAATAATACCTTATTTGGAAAAAATAATACCTCTGAGAGCACATTTAACACTTTTAATGGCCTAAATTTGAAAATTTTGATTTATCACTTTTTAATACTTTTTAAAACCCCGCGGACACCCTGTGTTAAGTGAATGACGTGCTCCACACCTGATGGCGGTAATGCACCAAGTTGGTATGCCATAACCACCAATGATAGAGGAGAAGGCAGCGGCTTCCCCATGCACTTTGTAGCCACGAAAATAATAATGAAAATGGAGTCGGACATGAATAGCACGCTGCAATGAATACGGAGGAATTGATATGGTAAAACGGATGCCATCGCTACTATTCATATCAATATGCATCAAGTGCTGAGGAAGCCAAAGAAGCTAAAATTCAGATATGCTAATGAGCGTTTGGTTTCCGACAAGGGCTGTAAGCGGTTGACCAATCACAACAGACTGAGCCATCTGACCAATCAGAGCAGAGCAAAGATTACTTTAGAGAGACTTGACTGAACCGTTTCAGACAATGAGAAAAT
Organism: Pseudorasbora parva; assembly: GCF_024679245.1. Lineage (NCBI taxonomy): Eukaryota > Metazoa > Chordata > Actinopteri > Cypriniformes > Gobionidae > Pseudorasbora > Pseudorasbora parva. Next base: position 39,792,306 of record NC_090188.1, on the reverse strand, counting down.
GTAAGTGTTTTTTTTTACCTTTGATGCATGTAAATGGTTTTGTCGAAAGTAACAACTTCGGTACCAAGTGGATGCGACAGTACCAGCATTTCCCTCTAGCATTTTGAGCGCTGTCGAACAGATTCTTCTGATTAGCCATTGTGTTGACATGCTCAACATTTATGTCTGTGATTGGCTACAATGATCAACGCTCCTCACAGAACACTTGCATAGCTAAACACAGGAACGTTTAAAGGGAGGTCTATCAGTAGATCCCTAATATATTCGATGCTAGACGCCTGCTTTCAAAAGCTCCTGTGTATACCTGTGTAAGTGTAACCCCTACTGTTCGGACCGGGACTTGAACCCGGGTCCGCCGGCATGAGAGTCGGACACTCTAACAAGGAGGCTAAAGGCTGCAACCTCTAGCGTCAGTCGCTAGAGCATCTCTTGAGGTCAGAGGAGTGAGGTTTACTTGCACAGCAACTACTACCAGCTGGCCTCTGTTACATAAGCACTCAGTGAAGAGCGTTGAATCATTGTAGCCAATCACAGACATACATGTTGAGCATGTGAACACAATGGCCAATCACAGGCATATATGTTGCACGTGAACACAATGGCCAATCAGAGCCATATATTGTGTGGACACAATGGCCAATCAAAGGTGTTTAAGAATCTGTCAACAGTGCTCAAAATGCTAGAGGGCATCGTATGGGAATGCTGGTATCATCACATTTTTTAAATACAGATTGTAGAGTTGTCAAAAGTATTGACTTCAGTACCATGTAAACCTTTTGTAGGTGAAATTAGGAGTCTTATAACAGCATAATAGGGACACTTTCAATCCAAGCGAACATATAAATACTATTAACTTACTTGAAGTGTGCTCTGGCCTCCATATGCGAGGCAAGCACCTTAGAGCAGACGGTGCACTTGACGTTGAAGCTGATATCCTTACAGAGAGCGATTAAGCGGTTCTTTGCGTAACGGGGAACTGGCACAGGCACGGCTGATGATGGGTTTGCTTCTGGAAGCCAAAACATGAAATGCAAGATTAAGGAACATTTTCCAAACAAATCTATTAATAAAAATTATCAGAAAGCTGAATTTTGATATTTCTGAATGGAAAGGTCAAAGACACAGGAGAAAAATGTCAAGATGTGTTTTTTAGCAGTGTCATCCAGTCATATGTTTACAGTCCTGGAATGATCATGATGCATGTGCAGTTTTGACTTGATAAGACCACACACCAAAGAGAGAGATGGTCTGAGTGAAGTGGTTTTTTGCAGACATGTGCTGAAGGCATTCGTCCCTGATGTTGAAGAGGAGGTAACAGGCAGGACATGCAAAGCATACAATCAGCTGATAGGTCTGGGAACGGCTGTGGCCATTAGCCTCAGAGGACGACACCTACAGATGACAACAAGCACAAGAGACAAAGCATTATTAATGCCATGTCTTTTTCAAATGATTTCCATTAAAAGACAAGTAAAAACATTAAACAGGTAATATTGCACATTTGTCTTCGATCTTTTGAGATAATCTCTGGTTTTAACTATTTGTGTTGTGATGCATTTAGACTTGAACATAATGTATTATTGTATTGTTTTTAGTATTAATAAATGTGTTTTTTATGTGCTGTGGAAACAAAACACTGACACGCAATAATGACATTTTCATTTTGACTAAAGAAACAGCTGTATAAGATGCGTCTCGTACAACACACTCTTGACATCGTGTGAATAGATCACTTTGCAATTCAATTTTGATGCAGAATGGAGTTTTGCATTGTGTTTACAAAACATTTTCTTTGAGGAGTCAATTCTATGTGCAGATCGCTGTCGCTAGTGTGGTTATCTGGTGATGTCGTAACAAAATTAGAGGAGGCAAAGTATAAATTAACATTAATAAGAATACTAGCCTTATAGTCATAATAAATAAATAATGAGAATAAAACAAGCCATTTATCGCCATTATATTGTCAAAGGCATCATCCATTGGCAAAATATCTGATATCGTTGATACAAGAAGATAATATCGTCTTTTGACTAAAAGGCATTAATGTTAAAAATGAACACTATTAAACATATTAAGTTTAGATAGATGCCTTAACATGTTTGTATTGGGGGGAGGGGTATTAAATGACCACATGAAAGCTGAAAATATGAATAAAAATGCAAACCTTAGACTCCAGGTGATCCGTCCATGACTCTTTAGAGCTAAAGTGGCGTCCACAGGCCACACAGGCGTAGAGAGAAGAGGGGTTGCCTTTCAGGGTGATAGTGGGGTCACAGGGTGAATGATCAAAGCTGTCAATGAAAGATGAATTTACTCAATTGTGAATTTGCAATTATTTTAATTCAACTGTAAACAAAGGAAAGCAATTTTGCAACCGTTTAAGATGACCCTCGAGCAAAGGCACGTTGTCGTAGACTCTGCCGCAGTTGATAACCGGGCAGGTCTGAGGGGAAAGCCGTGCTGCAGCCGGAGCCGATCTGCGTCTCCACAGTGAGCAGGGGTTAATGGAGCCTGGCTGTAATTCTGAGCCATCCAGACAACATGAGCACAAGAACTGACCGCTCACACACACTCATATTAGACAGAGAACATTACAGACCTGGCATTTTGAGCCAAATGTCCACACAACGCTTGGCATCATCTCTGTCATTGTTACTCCGGCTGACCGACAGCTCGTGCCGCCCATGTGCTTGCTGTGAAATAATCTTCTCCTACAGTATAAATCACAAAATACTCCTGTAAGAAAGTCAATTATGCCAAACATTCACTAGAGAGCCCAACACTTTTTCCAGCAGCCTTTAGCCTGACAAGCCAGAAGATGTTTGGTCTGGGAACTCACCATTGACCGCTCAATCTGAGGGGCGGGATAAACGGTTGTCTTTCAAACTCCCTCTGCACGCGATAGGATAGCGCTACAACCAACCAGAGCAACGGAGGTGAAGCAGAGCTCGCTGATAATTAAACATTCGCCGTATCCGGTCGGCTAAACTCTGAACACATCTTCCCTTTTTAAGAATGACTTCAGTGCCGTTCTTTGTTCTTTTCTCAGAGAAAAGCTTAAAGGGTTACTTCAGCGATTAGCATATGGCTTTGTATCAGTAGAAACCCTGGAGTATATTCAAATGATTGTGCTTTCCCCCCTCATATCTCCCTGAGACAAGAGATTTATGCATTTTATTTCTGAAAAAATTCCTCCTATGACGCAAATTGACGATATTTGCATCATAGGAGGAATGTTTGGCCAAAGGCTAAAGACTACAGCCAGCAGAGGGAGCCATTTCCACGTTTTACACCCGCGCATGTGGGATGGAGATCACACTCAGAGCTCAGCTCGCAGCTACAGGCACTCATTTAAACGGAGCTATGGTGAGCAATGTAAGTCTTTTAAATTCTCAAATTAATTTCTATGTAAGTTAAGCTTTCAAAGGCATGAACTGAAACGCGCCAGACTGAACTCGCGTTGTGAATGTATGCCGCGAGTGTAGGCGCGATTACCTCAGCTCTCATCACGAGAGCTCATCAGCTCATTTATCTCACTCCTGCAGTTAGTGCTCAGTGCTGTGAGACTCGCGCGGTGACTCACTCATTATATTGAACAGGCACGTTCAGTTTTTAATTGTAGTGTCTTCAACTCAGTCACAGTAATCAAGTTGGTGGCTTTGGGAATGGCCTCACAGGGCAGCGAAGCAATCTGGGAATTGTAGTCTTTCATCCCCATGAGACAAAAATACATTTTCTGTCTTTTCTCAGTCTAGAAAGCACCAAATTCAAAAATAATTTCACATTTCTACTACATTGATGACCCAGTTTAAATACAGATTCATCTTCCCAGCGCTGAAGTACCCCTTTAACTCCAAGTCTTCCAGAGTCGCGGTCAAAGCTGATACGAAAGAAGTTTGGTTTTTCCAGTTCGCAAGCCAACGGAGAGTTTCAAGATGACATTAATTAAATTTGCTGTTGCTAGGGTGCAGCCTTGGCTCCAGAGGTATAATTGAGATTTATAAAATTACAAGCCAAAATCGATTAATCATTTTACTTTACATTAAAATACACAAAATGCTCACTTGCTCTCTAACATCGTGTCCTAACTACACGCAACACATTACGATTCCAGCGACAAGCAACTTGTCTGTCCACACCAGACACGACAAATCAATCAAAAACCACAGCCAATCAGAACAGTGTGTGGGCGGGCTCTCGCCGCAAGTGCACGGCAGCAGAGATTAATCTTGAAAGCACTCGCAAGGAAATAGATAAGTAACGTTAGATAATCAAATATTACACCATTAAAACATTACTAAAAAACATACTGAGTTACTAAAACAATATTTGTCATAGAATACACTTGTTTGTTCACAATTTGAAAGTTTGCATTTCCATTTGTTTAATTTCAAGATCTGAGGTGAATTATCTAAGACTACGTTACAAAGCTGGGAGCACTAAATGATATTCAGTCACATTACACGTTTTAACTAGCCTAGAAATCTAGATGCCCCTAGCGGCAGCAAATCTAATCTGCCCGCGAGTGTCGTCTAGCAACTCTCAATACCCTTCTGAGCTGTAATCACCAAACTCTTGCCGGGCCAATCACATCGTGGATAGAGTCAGTGGGCGGGGGCATAATGACGACGGCCGAGTTGCGTTTGCGTGCTTCTAGTAAACACAGAAACTGGCGAACGGCGGTCTTTCGAATCAGCTTTGACCGCGACTCTGGAAGACTTGGAGTTAAGCTTTTCTCTGAGAAAAGAATAAAGAGCGGCACTGAAGTCATTCTTAAGAAGGGAAGATGTGTTCCGAGTTTAGCCGACCGGATACAGCGAATGTTTAATCTATCAGCGAGCTCTGCTTCACCTCCGTTGCTCTGGTTGATTGTAGCGCTATCCTATCGCGTGCAGAGGGAGTTTGAAAGACAACCGTTTATCCGCCCCTCAGATTGAGCTGTCAATGGTGAGTTCCCAGACCAAACATCTTGATGTGGGTCTGGCTTGTCAGGCTACATTTTAAAATTAAATAAAGCACATAAATTATGGAATTCTTAACCGATTGATATAAGACAAGCTCAATCCCTCTGCATTTTTAAATCTAGCCTTAAAACTCTTCTTTTTGGGGTGGGGGGGTAGCTTTTTATTGAACGTTTGTATCAATGTTATATGGTTTAAAAAATTTTTTTTTTTTGCCATTTTCCTTTGTTTTTTATTTTATTTATTTGGTGTACTGTTTTGTCTGTTCTATAAAGTGCTTTGAGATGTACATTTAAAGGCGCTAAAGAAAATAAAGATTTATTATAAACACTACCTGGATTATCATTGCCATGTTTTGTGTCTGTGTTCCAGCCACGACGTTGCAGAAATAGAAACCGTTACTAAAAGTGAATCATCGTGTGTCGCCGTCACAGCTGGTTAGGACAAAAACTCTAACAAGGAGAAGATACCTTTTACCGCGTGTCGCGGTAGTTACGACACAATGTAATATATCCCACCTACTAACAGGTGCAGTGTTGTTCACTTCCCCTGTCAGCAGTCATAATGTTACGCCTGATCGGTGTATACACACTAGGGGTGGGCGATATCTCGAAATTTAAAATATATCTATATATTTTTTAAACTCAATAAGGATTTTGACCAATCGTATATATATCGATATATTGTTTATATTTATTTTCTGATTCCGCCACTTTGCTTGTTTGCCTTCTCTGTGCAGTGCTCGCGGGCCTCCCGCCTCCTTGCTTTTGTCCCCCCTCCCCTCGCGTGTCGTCTCATTGAACACGGCAGCGGCGTCCGCAACCAGGTTAGGACTAGTTATGTTGACAAGCGGGTGCGTTGTTCAAGACTCAGTTTAGAGACCATGATTTTCCTTCTAACACAACTGCTTGCTAATATTCATAAAGAAATATTAATGTTCATCATAGTTCAAATCACAGGTTTCACCCACAGTCAGGTGATTGACACTATTGGAGCGAGACGCGGTCGCAATCATGTCAGTTTATGTTTTGTGTCTAACTGATCGCATGGTTTTCGGACAGTTTATGCAGTTCAAAGTCGTGAGTCAAAATAAATGCATATTTGAAGACATTTAAAAATGATTGCAATATCATTATCATTATTTTGTCAGCTTTATCACGGGATTATGATGAATAGGTCTATTCATGTTTTAACCAAGAGGGAAAAACGCGACATCCCGGGTGTCTTATGAGAAAAGAGACGGCAATATGAATTATTTATTTTATTTTACAATTAAAAAAAATATTATTTAAGTTATCAGGGATTTTTTTTTTTTAAATGTTGCAAAAGCACTTTGTTCCTACATGAACTGCCTAATAAAGAAGAATTTGTGGTATTTGGCATATTTGTTTTTGCAGTAGTTTTTGGGGGGTTCTTTTTTCCTGTAAAGATAGAGATTATTTTTTCCTCCATATCGCCCAGCCCTAATACACACACATTTATTTTTATTTTTTTACGGATTGCATAAGGAATGAGAAGAGTCAAACCTTGAAAGCTTTGGACTTGTCAGCCCTCTCCTGTTTCTCCACAGCGACCTGTCGTGCCAGTCTGTCTAGCGTGGACACAGCATGAGCCCGCTGCCGGTTCACCAGATCCTCAATCTGAGCACAACACACACAAACACACACCCTTTAAAACAAACACAGTCCACCAGGATGCATTAGCATTACACAGTGAAACATTACATTTCAGATAAATACTGGAACTTCAAATCTATCAAAATGTTCACAAAAACAACCATTTTCAACACTGATGTTCAGAAATGTTTCTTGAGCAGCATGTCCTCACATTAGAGGGATTTTTGAAGGATTGTGACACTGAAGACTGCAGTTATCTATATTTTCCTAGAGTTAGTTTACATTTGCAGCTCATTTGCAGGGTCTGCTTCACACACATTGGATATGGCACAGGTTGTACGGCCTTACTCACTCACACACACTCCTACGGCCATTTTGGCATGTCCAATCCACCTAACCTGCATGTCTTTGGTGTCTTTAGTGTGGGAGCGCCTGGAGGAAACCCACGCTGACTCGGGAGAACATTGCTACCCACTGAGCCACCGTCCCGCCCCTGGAGACTGGAGTAATGGTGCTGAAAATTCAGCTTTGATCACAGGAATAAATTACAGTTTAAAATATAAAACAACAGCTATTTATAACAGTCTGTGGAAGGCTTTTGTCTTTCAGACACATTAGGATGTAAACATTCACGTCATTTCATATTGACATGCAAAGCAGGGATTCCCCAACGGTTTTTGTCAGCTGAATCTAATATAAGATTAATTAATAAGTACACCCGGAGATTTTACAATAACAAGTTAGGTCAATAATACAATTATTAATAATAATAATAAAACTTGATTGTTGGGACAAACTTTGTTGGCTTGACAAGGCCTTATGAGAGTTTTATAAGCTTTAACGTGGAAAGGGAAAGACGTTGCATTGCATTTTGCTAGCACATTTTAACACGTTAACATGAATTAGCATGATGATAGCATGATTTAGCGCGACGTTTAACGTGTCAACAAATTCAAGCATGTTTTAAAGTTATGAATTACATTTAACAAACAAGATAACATGTTTAAGCATGAATTTAACACTTTGTTAACATGTTTTACCACATAGTTAACATGAATTGGTATGTTGTTAACATGATTTAACACATAGCTAAAATGTTTTAACAAGTTGCAAGCATTAATAAACATTTTGCTAGCATTTCGCGTTTCTAACATGTTTTCACCTTATGAATTAGCATTTCACTAGCATGATTTAACATGTTGATAACATTTTTTAGCATGAATTTCACCACTATTGTTAACATGTTTTAACACACTGTTAACCAGGGTTGCCAACTCTCGGGCATTTGGCGTGACACGCTTTTTGACACACAGTGCACTATATAGGGGATAGGGAGCGATCAGACAGTGCACTATATAGGGGATAGGGAGCAATCAGACAGTGCCCTATATAGGGGATAGGGAACGATCAGACAGTGCCCTATATAGGGGATAGGGAGCGATCAGACAGTGCCCTATATAGGGGATAGGGAGCGATCAGACAGTGCCCTATATAGGGGATAGGGAGCGATCAGACAGTGCCCTATATAGGGGATAGGGAACGATCAGACAGTGCACTATATAGGGGATAGGGAGCGATCAGACAGTGCCCTATATAGGGGATAGGGAGCGATCAGACAGTGCCCTATATAGGGGATAGGGAGCGATCAGACAGTGCCCTATATAGGGGATAGGGAGCGATCAGACAGTGCCCTATATAGGGGATAGGAAGCGATCAGACAGTGCACTATATAGGGGATAGGGAACGATCAGACAGTGCACTATATAGGGGATAGGGAAAGATCAGACAGTGCATTATATAGGGGACAGGGAACGATCAGACAGTGCCCTATATAGGGGACAGGGAGCGATCAGACAGTGCACTATATAGGGGATAGGGAGCGATCAGACAGTGCACTATATAGGGGATAGGGAACGATCAGACAGTGCCCTACATTGGGGATAGGGAACGATCAGACAGTGCACTATATAGGGGATAGGGAAAGATCAGACAGTGCACTATATAGGGGACAGGGAACGATCAGACAGTGCACTATAAAGGGGACAGGGAGCGATCAGACCGTGCACTATATAGGGGATAGGGAACGATCAGACAGTGCCCTATATAGGGGACAGGGAGCGATCAGACAGTGCACTATATAGGGGATAGGGAGCAATCAGAGTGCTCTTATGCACTTCATAGGGGATAGGGAAAATTCAGACAGTCTGGTTTTACATTTAGGGGATAGGGAGTGATCAGACAGTGCCCTATATAGGGGATAGGGAGTGATCAGACAGTGCCCTACATAGGGGATAGGGAACATTCAGACAGTGCACTATATAGGGGATAGGGAGCGATTAGACAGTGCCCTACATAGGGGATAGGGAGTGATCAGACAGTGCACTTCATAGGGGATAGGGAAAATTCAGACAGTCTGGTTTTACATTAGTATCAATGAGCCACCACAGCTCTGGTCCAGACACACAATAGCACAGAGCGGATCTGAACCTTGACCAGAAAACGTTTAAAAAAAGGGCCGTTTCAATTCTGCACAAAATGTTGTCTTTTAAAGCAATATGGCGATTAGGAGGAGAAACGGTTAGAGATTATGAGGAAACTGCGGCTTTACCGAGCTCAATGTCACTTGCTGAGCTGTTTATAATCTAAACCCTAAGGCCACCAAACGCTGCTCTGCCAAAAACACTTTTAAGTGCCCACAGCGAGGCGTTTTCAGCTGGCTCAAAACGCTAGGTGCTCTGCTAAAAATGTCTCACTGTGGGTGCTTGAATGCGGTTTTGGAGGAGCAGTGTTTTTTCAGTTGAGACTTTGCTTGTTATGACATGGAATATGCGGGGAAGTATTACTAGTATCTCATTTAACAGATAGTTTGTTTCTGTATTGATTCTATTTACCATTTTTTACCATAAAATTGGCTCTGGCTCTTGTTTTAAATGCTTTTTTCCGTTATGATGCTTGTTTTCATCTGTTGCGTTGTACAAGCAGAATGTGGCGGTTGGTTGGTGTATTTGTCCCGCCCCTCCTCCACTGTGATTGGACGGCTGGGTGAAGAGTGACATTGATGAGAGCTGTTTTTTACTCAAAGTTGAACATTCTTCAAATTTCGGCGACCAGTAAAAAATAAATACTCGCTCAGCGCCTCTTCACGCTCTAAGCGTTCTAAAAACACGGCACTTCCATTGAAAACTTTTTGTATGCTTTGGTGGACACACAGCCTAATACCGGTTTTAACCATGTCTTTCTGTTCCAGTGGAAATTACATCAACACATTGAATAATGCTGCGCCACAACAATACAATAAAATAAGAAAATAATGACACTAGTATCCCTTTAAATCTCAGCCTGTTTCTCACACACACAAAGTTGTAATGTGGCTGTATGAATCATGATGGGAAAAGAGCAGCCTGGACATTCTGCCAAATGTGGGTTTTTTGTGTTGTGGCAGTGCGTAAATGGTGCACACACTTTCTCCACCTTTAGCTTTTATATTCTCTGCCATGAGTGAAGAAACTCACCGTGTCTGCAGCGGACAGGCCTCCTTCATCCTCTCCATCACTCAGCAGATCTATGCACTCCAGCACTGGTCTCAGAGGGCCCTCCTGAAACACCAGGACTCAATCAGACCCAGATCCACAACACTGTCCTAATAACCCACATTACAAATCAAGGCAGGGACATTTAAACACACTTACAGACACAAACTCCACCTCATCCTCCACATCCTCGATGGCTGTAGAGGCAGACATCACATCTGTCCTCTGTGAAGCATTACACCACACACTGCGAATCAAAACACACACGCATGAAATGCCTTTTTGATTCAAAATATTACTGCATAACTCTTAATATTGTAACTAGCATTGAATAGTTTTTAAAAGTGGATAATGATTGCCTTCTATAGGGAAAAACGGGTTATTAAATCCTGCAAACAGCTGGCATGAATCTCTACTAACGTTACTCGCCGACAGGAAAATGGGAGAAAGTCTCACCAAACAAGAAGTTCTGCAACGATGATACTTACAAACAAATCAGTGTCAAGACAAAATTACTGTTTGTAATGCTGGTTCGTCTCAAAGTTAGCAAAACATTACCAAAACTGAGCACATAGGAAGCGAGCGTCACAGGAAGAGACGTCGTCAAAATAAAAGTCACCCAACGGTAATATTTGGGCACGTGCTGTTTTTTAATTACCTTCTTTGTTTCTTTTTTTTTACGAAATACTTTATATATATATATATATATATATATATATATATATATATATATATATATATATATATATATATATATATATATATATATATATATATATATATATACGGTTTATCTTGAAAATAAATATCATATTAATCGAAGCCAAACATACAGTATATAGCCAACAGTAAAATACTTTGTATGTTTTTTTTAGCGAGTAGGCTAGACCTATGATTCCAAGTTTCTTTCCACTTACAAACAGACTTCTGAGAGCAAATTAACGGGCCTCAACTCGACCATTTCAGTGTATTTTTTTAACCAAGCTACATAGTTTCAACATTATTTATTCATTCCCCTTTAGAGACAATAAGTATTAGTGTGCAAAGTGAATACATTTTGACCAACAATTTGAACAGCAGGAGGGTCATTGAGATCCCAATACAATGGGATAGAACCAAACCTTCAATTTTAACATAGGCTTACCAAAAGAAAAGTTTGCTAAGAACTAGAATGTAAAATCATATTGAGAAATATTTAATACTTCTTGAGTTACAAGCACGCAAACTTGGTGAAAATAATATGTATGGCACTCGGACAGGAATGTTCTGCAATTGTTTTCATATAAGGAAACAACATTTTTATTTTCAACATGATTGATTCTTTAGACATTCCCATTTAGGCAGTATCAACTGTATGGAAAGTGACCCACATTTAGTTTTTGACGACTGAAAATGTGGACAATTGACCAGTTCACTCACATTAAGATCCCCATATCTCTGTGATCGATTGATCGAGGGCGTTTAAAATTAAGATACCAAAAGAAAAGTTTGTTCAAAACCAAAATCTAGAAAGATATTATGATTTATTTCATACTTTTTAGTTACAGGCATGCAAACTTGGGGGGGAACTACCTTTAACTGTCACCACTGACATATAATGAAACAAAGACTGCTAAAGTAAACAGAGTTATATAGATCAACCAGTCTGTGTGTAAAAATGAATGATCCTGCCACCTTTCTCAAGTCATTTTACCCTCCTGTAATTTGGCTCCAAGTCTCAGGGTAAAACCCCAAACCCCTGTCATTTTAACATCACAAAACAAGATAGTGAATTACTCAAAAAAAAAAAAAAAATGATTCATCCATTTAAATGTATGTCTTTCACCAGAAATGAAATGATCAAAATCTATTTTTTAACAGGGTTCCTCTGGTTGAGTTGACATGATTCCTACAATTACCAAATTGCTAAACTGTAATGTTTCAGACAGATTATTATTTTTCAGACAGAAAAATTATTACTGCTGTGTAATGCGAGGCCCCTTCAGTGCACATTCGTGAATTAGGATTATTATTTGTGAAACTATTATTCATTATTGTATTTCACACTGAGAAAAAAAACAAAACATTAAACGATTACATTAGAGTAAGAATTTTTTTACAGTTTATTTACAAATGTAGAAAAAAGAGAAAGAGACAGCAAAATAATTAGTCAAGTCACCTTTATATTGATTAAATGCTGAAAACAGTTTAGTTCTGAGGTAAAGCAGCTCTAAAATACACTAGTGTCATTGTTCCAGTTCAGAGTTCATTCGGTTCTGTTGATCATCAAATATGAAATTGGGCTCCTATTTCCAAATATTTCTATTATGGCTCTTTCCATAAGTGAAGAACAAAGGCTGAGGTTGGCTGGCATGATTTAACAAGATTCTCCACACGTCCTGTTTTCTGTTTTTGCGTGGCTCCCCTCAGGGCGCCGACTGTAGGACACACAGGAGGAAGGCTACCTTTGTTCACTGCACCACCACCTCTGACCCCGTTGTTTAGGCTACCTTGTGAATCGTTTTACTCATTTTTAATTGCACACAGTTGTTTATATATGCACATATATGTAACGGATCACTGAGAAAAGAAGCTGAGAGAGAAGCCATTTGCACGCACACATTTCATTCAAAGCAGGGTGCGAACTACGGGGGAGCTAGGGGGAGCTCGGCATGGGCTCCCCTGAAAACGTGATTTGTGAAATTTGGGGGGGGGGGGGGGGGGTCTCAAAAAATATTGACACTGTGTTATTTTGAGGTGCAATTTCAGTTTTGTGTAATGTGGATTATTATATGTAAAATTGCTAAAAATATAGAATTAATTCATGCATGATGGCGATTTAAATCTAATTCACTTCAATACTATACATGCTGTTCTTGTCACGACCATCAAGGTTTGGTAGCGCTGCGGTGCAAATTCCTATGGAGCTAGAAATATGACTAAATGATCTGAATTTGAATTGTATAAATCTGAATTATTGACACGTGTAATCTGAAATGTTTTTATGTCGAAATTGTATAGACACGTATTTTCAAACAGCAGATATTTTGTTCTGAATTAATAGACTGAAAATATTCAGTTTTTGAAAATACAGATTCAAGATTTCAGATGAATAAGAAATTCAGATCATCAAATTCAGTTTTCTAAAATTCAAAACGCAAAAATTCAGATCATCAAATTCAGTTTTCTAAAATTCAAAACGCAAAAATTCAGATCATCAAATTCAGTTTTCTAAAATTCAAAATGCAAAAATTCAGATCATCAAATTCAGTTTTCTAAAATTCAAAACGCAGAAATTCAGATCTTACAGAAAGTAGGTCAGGGGTCATCATCAGGTAAAAGTAAAGGGTCTCGGAAAAATCGAACTGAGCATTTTGGCCAATTACAGAGTTGCAGCTGTTTTTCTGGCGCGAGTGTGGTGGTGGTTGATGGTGGATCTCTCTTCGCTAGGCCTATAATGAATCGTCCGGAGGTAAGTGACTCTGAAACATTTATGATTTATATTAGGGTAGCACATGGAACATTTGTCTGAGCGATCTCTGGTGTTTGTTTTAAAGTATATTTTTGGGTAAACTTGATTAACGTTAGTATGGCACCGTGTGCTGTTGGGAATTTGACGTGAGGTGTCGCGTTCATATTTTATTTATTATATTGTAGACACTGTTAACGATAAAAATATCAATGATAAGAATCAATAATAATCCTATTGTCTTTTGTCGCGGACGCGACGCGTGGCACGGTTCATGTCCAGTCTAGTTTAAACGTTACTCATAATTAATGCAATTCCTGCTTCATTCTGTGATGGGAATCCACATCAGATCCAAGTTGGATGTAATGTCACTCACTTCTGTTTGTAAACTGTTTTGATCTGGTTTCCGCTCAATATCATAGACATTGACTTTTTATAAGACATTTGGCTAATTTACTCGCCAAACTCCAATAAACCATATTGTCGCATACTGTCATGTTCACTCAGTGCGCGTCTGTTTTCTTGATACCACTAACTTACAGCATTTATACAAATGTTTGTTTGGGGAAACACGTTTTACCATGATTCAAAACAAAAATAATATCCTTTTTTTACTTGTCAAAGCATTGCATTATTTTGTGAAGGGTGTGTCTAGCTTGACTGAATATTTTGTTTTTTTTAAATTAAATCTTAAAAGCTGTAAATTAAGTTTAAGCAAACAGCACAAAATGGTTCTATTTTGAATCATGATTATTGTTAAGTAATGGTGTACAACTTTTTACTGTTTCATAGTTTTGTGTGTGTGTGTGTGTGAGAGTACATGTGCATATTTGTTATAAATGATGTACAAGAATGTTTGAGCAAGTGTCAGCTTCCCAAAAGAAGTCCCTAATGAGCAGTAACCAATTTGGCCACGTCATTTATACACATATTTCCCTAAGGGCTGGCACTGTAGCTAACTTTTGTCTTTATTTTTACAGGAACAAATACTTCTAAATCATGTATTGGACAGGCTACGTCTACGTTTGGAGCATGCGCTTGCGAGGACGCCTGTTGATGTGGACTTTTTGGAATTTATTTGTGTTCAGGAGCTAGTTTTCCTCAGTGCTGTATCCCCCCAGGTCATCATTCCCATGGACATATGGGAAGGATTAACTGGTCTGCATCATGCAATTTCTGCAGAAAAACAAAGCAACAAGACACATGTAATGACTGTTCACTTCGAGCAAGGTAGTTGTGGACGACCAAAAGCAGTCATTGGTCGTGAATATCTTGCCAGTTTGCTTGAGATGAACTTGCCAGTCAGGTGTATTGCTGACCTTTTGGGGGTATCTGAACGGACTGTACATAGAAGACTGGCAGAGTTCAACCTATCGGTTCGATCACTGTATAGTTCACTAACAGATAACGAGTTAGACATTTTAGTGTCTAATGTTAAGTCCAGATTGCCAAACTCTGGGTACAGGATGTTGAAGGGTGCTTTGAAAGCTGAAGGGCACAAGGTACAATATGAGCGTGTGAGGGCATCACTTCATCGAGTGGACACACTGGGAGTTTTATCAAGGATGACACAGCTGGGTTGTGTTGTCCGGAGGACGTACTCAGTGCCAGGGCCCAAATCAATGATGCACATTGACACTAATCACAAATTAATACGGCAAGTAAAATTCGTAATATTCTGTGTAAGGTTTTACTCATTTATTCATTTTAACTGTATTGTCTTAAGGTGGAAACTTTTGTTTAATGTAGCGTTCTTAAACTCTGGCACTAGGGGGGGAGGAGGTTCTGCAAAGATCAGCTCCAACCTTAATCATGCACACTTGAACAAGCTAATCAAGGTCTTAAAGCAGGGCTATTCAAATCTTAGCCTGGAGGGCCAATGCGTTGCAGAGTTTAGCTCCAACCCTGATCAAACACACCTGAACGTGCTAATCAATGTCTTCAGGATCATTAGAAAATCACAGGTGGGTGTGTTTGATCAGGGTTGGAGCTAAACTCTGCAGTGCATTGGCCCTCCAGGGTAAGATTAGAATAGCCCTGTCTTAAGGATTACTAGAACGTTATGGGTTGGTGACTTTAACCAAAGCAGGAGCTAAATACTGCAGAAAATTGAATCCAGTGGGCCAGTCGATAACCCTGGTCTGATGTCTGTGATTGTAGGTATAACATTGTCTTGTTTGGAGGGGTGGATGGCTTTTCACGAAAGGTGATTTTTATTTTTTCTACAGTGTAAAGCAACATTTGAATTATGTACCAGATAATTAGAACTAATATTATAATTTCTAATTTTACAGATAATGTATCTTGGTGCTGCCACAAACAATTCAGCCTTAACAGCACTGACCTTCTTCCAAGAGTCTGTGGAAAGATATGGCTTCCCTCTAAGGCAAGTTGTGTTATGGAGTGATAAAGATAAATCAAAAAATACATATGCTTGCTGCTATAATCGTGGTAGACATTTCCTCACTACGTACATGACTTAAGGGATAGTTCACCCAAACATTTTTTTTAAAGCATTTACTCACCCTTATGTTGCTCTAAACCTGTAAGAATTTATTTGTTCTGCATAATTTTATGACCACTGACAGGTGTGTGTGTGTGTACTGGGTTAAGTATTAAAACATTGCCTTGACCATCTTTACCATAGGGTCAGAGGGGACCATGGAGTTGAGAATGTGGACATTGCACGTTTAATGTTCACAGTTCGTGGCACAGAGAGAAGCAGTTTCATTTCAGGAAAAAGTGTCCACAACCAAAGGTATGTAAAGAAGGTATTATGTTGCAAACAAATATCTACTCTGCAACATTGTGCTTTATTCTCCAAATGTTTGTTTGAACCATTATATTGCAAATGATTTTTTTTTTTTATGATGCTTTCTTATAGAATAGAGAGATTGTGGAGAGATGTGTGGACTGGAGTGACCTGTGTGTACTATGATGTGCTACACTATCTTGAGGAAGCCAACTACCTTCATATTGCAGACCAAACACATCTCTTCTGTTGCCACTATACATTCCTACCAAGGCTACAAGATGATCTAAACTTTTTCAGAGATGGGTGGGATAATCACCCTTTGAGAACAGAACACAACATGTCTCCGAACCAGCTCTGGGAATTGGGTCAGATCCACTATCCAGTTGATGATCCACAAAATGAAGAGGTATTAATGTGCATTCAAACTTAAAGCCATGTTAACATTTTGTATGATAAATCACAGGGGTCACAAGTATTCAAAATGTTTATTCATTGGCATTTAAACACCTCAATTAGTGTTATAGTAACCATGAAAATGTAGTATTTGGAACTGAGATTACTCTACAAATGGTGTACAATGTTGTTTTGTTTACCCCATAGGAACTGAGCATTGCTGATATTGACTGGGAAAGCAGTGGATTGCCTCCTGATGAAAATGTTGGAGTTAATGTCCCTACTGTAGAATGTCCACTTACACCAGAGCAATTTACAGCATTGAAGGACACAGTGGATCCTAGGTCACCATCACAATCCCATGGGATAGACATTTACATGGCTGCAGTGGAGTTTTGCCAAGCACTTGAGTAACGACACTTTAACTGCACTACTTGAACTGAATTACTTTTTGTTAAATAATTCATCTATAACATTCAATGTGTATTTTGTTTTTAAGAACTTTTTCATTTATACATAGAATGGATAGCTAAAGAGGTCTGTTGTAAAATATTGCATTGGGGTTTTTCTAAAAATAAAATTGCAATACTACATGAATGGGCATAGGTTAATTGCATCAAAATCAAAGTCTCAAATAGTCCAAACAACAGGACAAACTGTGGTACTGTAACTTACAGTAATAACTAAACATGGTCGTTGTGTCATCTGTTATAAGATTTCACATATCTAAAGAAGTCCAAATCAACTGGACACATTAACTGCTGGAACTGAACTTAAATTTATGTACACAGGTACATGTAACATGTATTTTTTCAACAACAAAAAACATGTCTATGGTACTGTAACTTAGACATGGTGTCTGTGTTGGATTTCATATCTAAACAAGTCCAAAACCAAACTCAGAAGTGCCAATGCACATAAGGAGTTCGTCCTTAAAATGGCTGAAATCTGTGTAATGACCTGGTAAGCGTAGCATGTTGAAGCAAGTGGAGGACTTCGGCATGTCTGCATTAATAACTTCCACTACCATCTTTTCATCTGGCACTTCCCACCCCAGCCAAAACTTCACCAAGTGCTTAAGGTCAGAGTTGGATGCTAGATAAAGAAAAAACAACAACAACAACATAATTCCTAATACTAGTTGTTCTTCCTATTGAAGAAATAGAGTGGAATTAGTCTGATGTCAACCCCACCCCTTGTTCACTCAAGAATTTCTTAATGGGGCTTAATGAGTTCCAATAAAGTCTGTGGTGAACATAATGTGACAACTTTGAGCATTTGTTCAACAATATTGTGTTTATTCACACACGTTTTGAAAAATTAAATGCTTAATTTATCTTTTCATTGTGGGTTTGAGCACTGTACATTGTAGAAGAAAAAATATAGTAAAGTTTTCCACAGGTGCAATTTTACTAAACCCACATAGGAAAATCTTGAAGGAACAAGGGAGGAAAGTCTTTTCTGATGTCATCCCTGCTACCACACCCTTAATAATAATAATCTTAATAGTAATCCAGGTCAAACATGTAGTTGTAAAATAAAGCAAATTGTATGAAGTATGTTAAAGACCTAAAAAAAAATGTAAAGATTTACATACCAGTCTCAATGAAACGACGCAAATACCCGGAGATGCGACATCTATCTTCTAGTGAACAATCTTCATCATCGTCTTCATCCACACTGCTAACAGAGGGCCAGCAGATACAGGGAAGCAGCATCTGGAAACAATTATATATTTCTGTTACAACAGTACTATATATATATATACACACACACACACACACGTGCATGTATAATACATACACACATCTACATATCATGTAGATATGTATATGTATTATACATACATCCACACATACACTTATCTACAGTGATGACCAAAGTTATTAAATTAACAGTAAGATTATTTTTTGTTTAAAAAAATTGTTAAAAAAAAGATTTTACCTGATGAAATACAGCAACAACAGTAATATTGTGAAATATTTTTACACTTTAAAATATTTTTTCTAACTGAAAATATAGTAAAGTGTAATTTGTTTCTGTGATTACAAAGCTGAATTTATCATCATTACTCCAGTCTTCAGTGTCACATGATCCTTCACAAATCTTTCTAATATGATGATCAACAAACATGTATTATCATCATTATTAATGTTGAAAACAGTTGTATACAATTTTTAATCAGGATTATTTGGTGAATAGAAAAGTTCAGAAGAACAGCAATTTTCTGAATGGAAATGGAAAGCTTCTGTAACATTACCACTACAGTTCAAAAGTTAGGGGTCAGAGTAAATTTTTTTTTGAAAGAAATTAATATATTTAGTCATCAAAGGTGCATTAAATTTATCAAAAGTCACAGTAAATTCATGTATAATGTTGCAAAAACGTTATTTCAGATAAATGTTGTTCTTTTGAACTTTTTTATTCTTCAATAATCCTGAAAAGAAGTTGCACACAACTGTTTTCAACATTGATAAAGTAGATAAGTGTGTGTTGAGCATCAAATCCTCATATTAGAATGATTAGTGAAGGATCATGTGACACTGAAGACTGATTAATGAGTAATGAATGATGATAAATTCCGCTTTGATCACAGGAATAAATTACATTTTAAAAATATATTCAAATATAAAAGTTATTTTAAAATGTAAAAATATTTTACAATTGTACTATGCATCTATACAGATGCATCACTTTATAGCAAATATATTTACCGATGGGGTGAGTGAAGTTTCAAATTCTTTCGGAAAGAGATCCACATCTTTCCGTTCGATCAGGAGTGGCCACACTCTAGTTTCTTTTAGTCCCTTGCGTATTTGCTTTAACTGACGTGATCTCCTTCCAATGACCTATAGTATTGCATAGTTTAGATTATTAGGTAACATGGAAAAAAGAATGCTATAGTACAACCATGCAGAAGTTTAAATGTAAAAAATAAAATAAAAAACACTATAGCTTTGAATATGAAAGAACACTACCGCATGTGTTAAAAGGCGCTCAAAAAGCCACTTCCGGTTTTCCTTGGTTGGGCCAGGGAGATCCCAAGCAAGACTAAGGTTCAGGACAGCTTGATATTCAGCACCACTTAATTCAGTCTCGCCATCAAGCTGCATGTAGAACAGAATAAATAAATAAAAATATATATAAATATTAATGCAATCATTTTTTTTTTATTATTATGCTACCAATGTACACACCAGTTTTATAGTTTCACGAATATCATGGTCAGGACAGTCTTCTATTTGAACAGTTGCAGTCTCAGGTGAACCTCCTAAAAGAACATGGAGTATTGCTTGGCTGACTCCAGCCAGCCGAGGTCCACCATGTAGGAATGAATGTCCTATCATTCGTCCTGCAACTAGGAACAGATCACTCTCTACAAGAAATTGTGATGATGATGGAACAAGATGACCTGGTTCACCTTCAAAGAGACATGTCCTTGCAGTATTTCCTGTTTTAAAACAATGGGCTTAAAGTAAAATTGTGGATTCAAAGATGAAACAAAATATAGTCAATGTTCTGTAATAAATAGTTGACATACCCATGTTAAAATGGAAGCCATGCTGAAGTCTCTGAATAACAGTTGACAAGAAGTGTCTGGTTACACCTTCACCAATGGCAGCATCCCCTGAATGTTATAGCAGTTTACAGCAACAAACAAAAAAGAAACAGTCATAAAATACAGATAGGAATGCCACTCAATAAATACATTAACACTTGTTTAATAGCACCTTGGAGTTTGCACTTCACAGGGCATGCCCATTCTATCCCGTTTTGTTTGTAGAATGCAACAAGTTCTCTGTCTTGATCTTCCTTGTCCATTCGCACATCCATGGTCATCAAGAGGGACTTTCCAGTCTCATGTTGGCGAATTATTTCCTTTGTGTACAACAATACTGCTTTATTTTTATCTGATTCAGTTCTCCAATCTGCAAAACACATAGAAGCATCATGTCAACAAATCAGATGAATCTAATTGTGTATTCTACTACTTCAGTGTTACATCTCCGAAATGATTACACTTATCTGTTCCATTTCAAAACTTAAAAAACAAAAAAACAAAACAAAAGGAAGAATACCTGAACTCATGCTTGTGGCTTCAGTTGAATTTGAATAATCACCAGTATGTGTCACCAGCACAGAACATCCAGATGTAGAAGGTTCTTCCATAGACACATTTAATTCCAGAGGTTGAAGGCTTACAATAAAATACATAAACTTCATTAGTATACTTGCATGCAATGAAAGACAAAATACCTTTATTAATGAATGTCCTCAAAAGTTATCAATGAATTAAACATTCTTACTTTTACAGGGTATATACAGCAATCCTTAAGTTAAATTTACTACTTTTTAATACCTTTTTTACTACCTTCAGAATATTTTTAAAACCATCACGACACTGAATTGCAAGTGTTAATCAGCGACCTTTCTATTATTTACACAGATTTTGACATATATAACATACAAAAAAGAATAGATTTAGAATCGACACCAGGAGGAAATCCGATATAAGTTATCATTCAGACACAGTAAAATAGATCTCAACATTCACAAAGGTTGGTTAAGGAGAAGCATTACTGCATACACATTTGATTTCAATTAATAATTGGTAATTCAGCAATTCAATTATTTAGTTTTTTTTCCAATAACAAAACCTGAGCCAAATATTACATTTCTATAGCTGTGATAAGTTGTTGAACATTTTTTTCTGTGATTAATTGCAATTAATCGCAATAAAAAAGAAATGTTTTGTAGGTTTTTAGTATATTTTTTTATATAATAATTTCACTGTTAATCAAATTAATGTAGAAACAACATAAAGGCAGTATATTTTAAATACTTGTTTAAATGGCATCTTTTTAAGAATGATTTTTTTATTACTGATATTAATACAGCTACTTTTTTTACATTTATTATTAGGCTTCAAAAATATAACAGTTTTTAATTTAAGTAAACTTAAAACAATGCTAACATAAACCCATAATAATTGTCATGTTTACTCCTGCCCTTCCTGTCTTAACAGTTAGAAAATATACAGATATTTAATAAAGGTATCAAAGTTATATGCAGTCTGCACTGCATAAACTATAAATGAAATAGTTAATCCTTATTAAAGCTACAAAAGTTATTTAGTCAAGAGCAGCGAGTCATTTTCTCTGTTCCCTTTGTTCTTTAACTTTACTGACAGGAAGCTTTATTGGCTGCTGTCCCTTTAAGAGCAGACAGCCACGCGGATCTCACTGTTTATATAACGTCTATGGATCGCGCCTCATTCTCTCACAACTCTTTTTGTTCATTTTAGACTTTCTATAAATCATTTAAGATTGCTCTTATGAGGATAGTCGTTGAAGATATGCCTTGAAGCAAGTCTAAAATAAAACGTAAGCCAGCCACTTCTGTTGAGCGCGCAGTGCTCTGAGATGATGCCGAACGATCACTGAATATGACGTCAGCATCAAACATACGTTGAGACGGAGACGTAAGATCTTTGATTATGTGCCCAGATATGCTAAAGCCCATATTTAAACGAACTAACGCGAACGCGGATAGAATTTCAATCAGAATAGGACACCTGACAGTCTGAAAAAATAATACCTAATTTGGAAAAAAATAATACCTCTGAGACCACATTTAACACTTTTAATGGCCTTAAATTTGACAATTTTGATTTATCACTTTTTAATACTTTTTAAAACCCCGCGGACACCCTGTTTTAACATAAAACACAATATTAATTTTAATATTGGGGGTTCGGAACAAGTAAGAGAGTGAGAGTAAATGATGAGAATTTTCATTTTTGGGTGAACTATTCCTTTGTTAAGAGATATAACATTGGACAACACACATCTAGCTCTTAGTAAATGTATGGGTCACTGATTTGCCTGCAGGGAATCAATTTTTTGTGCTAAAAAAAATTAACCTCCAAACAAAATACAATTTCCTCACCTGTCACCTATGCAAAAACTTGCATGGATCTCAATTACATCAACAGACATTTCTTTTTGACAGATGGGGCAAGTGGCCTAGAGTAAACAAATAAAAATATTAAAATATTTCTTTACTTTACTTTAACATATAAATTATTTAATTATGTGTTGTTCCAAGCATGCATGACTGTCTGTAACAATATTATTCTTAAGACTGATAATCACTAGATGTGGAAAAAAGTAAACATCCAAATGTGTGTGTGTGCGCATGTTCTGCTAGCATTGTACAGGTTATGAATGACCTACATATTGGCAGATTTTTTCCTTCACCTCACACACTTAAAACATTTATTGAAAAATATCTTACTAAACTTGCAAATTATGTTTTAAATTAAATAAACTAATTAACATCTTACTTGTTTGGTCTGTTCAGCCTCATCACTGGTCTGTTCAGCTTCATCACTGGTCTGTTCAGCTTCCTCACTGGTCTGTTCAGCTTCGTCACAGGTAGCACAAGACTTTATGTGTGCTGTGAGAATTACTAAGGGATATGTGATTCCACACTTTTGACACTTCTCTCTTGGCATGTCATTAAAACTTTGAGATTCGGGTGGCAGAGCAGTGGTGTCCAGTTCAATTTGAAGAGGGGCTATGTAAAGAACTCCTTTAAAACCTTTTGTTGCG
Organism: Pseudorasbora parva; assembly: GCF_024679245.1. Taxonomy (NCBI): domain Eukaryota; kingdom Metazoa; phylum Chordata; class Actinopteri; order Cypriniformes; family Gobionidae; genus Pseudorasbora; species Pseudorasbora parva. Next base: position 39,768,989 of record NC_090188.1, on the reverse strand, counting down.
GCCTTCAAATATTTGGCACTGTACCCACTCTCATCCGGTGGAATAAGAACAAGCTTCCGGGAGCCCCATCCTCCTTAAACAAATAAAAACAAAAACATTGAACAAAAAATATATTATGCTATTGGAATGGAGATTATTTATTTTTTTGTTATGGCAGGATCAGTTTTTTTTTTTGTTTTTTTTTTTAAATTAGGTCCTTTTTATTAAATGTTGTAAGCTTGGAACAAAGGTGTTATTTCCTAAACAAATGTAGAATTGTACCACAAATACATTATTAACTATTATGTAAAATATCAAAAATTTTGTGTGTTGTTGTTGCAATAAGTGCATCACTATATTCCTGATGATTACCTGAAGATTTATAGACAAGCCAACCGCCTTTTATTTCTTGAAATTTGGGGTAGAGCTCCTTCAGCTGGGCATATACCTAATACAAATAAGGCAAAACAGGGTAGCCATTAAGGCTTTGTTTTCCTTAAAGAACACTGATTAAAAATGTAATATCAGTTAGTTTCAACTGCAACAACGATACAAACAGCTTAGTGTTTAAAATGTTAGTTCACCCTAGAATGAAAATTCTGTCATTAATTACAATATTCTATTTTCATATAGATTAGCTTTTCAATCTCTTTTTAAACTTTTTGAAGCATTACAATCCAAGTAGCTGCCAATGGACGGTTATAATTCATTTAGGGGTGAAGTAACGCTTAAATTGTAGAAATATGCTTGAAAGCACCTCAGTGCCTATATACACATATACAGAGGTACTAACAGAGTCAGTTGCACTTTGTAAAAGAGAATTTTAAAAGATACAAGACACATCATTTATTCATACTTCCTCATATGTTGCATTTTCATCCATATGCATTGTCTTTCGTCCCAACCCAGCTTGCATGTGTACCAGTTGCTCATTCTCCATAGGCGTTCGCTCATATTGGTGAGGCAGCAAATAAAAATTAACAGGCAATATTTTTGCGGGTTTACTAGGGGTCTGAGACAGCATTCGCCTTTTACCCCGTCCTTTGCAGAAAAACCCAGGAAATGATCTGTTGGCAAAAAGCACAATTACAAACCAAAATAACTACCATTAAATAACGGCATGTTCCTTTATGGAAGTAGTAAATAATAAAAAATAGTTGCAAAACCTGGTCATCTCAGTTTGGATGGTGGCCCTCTGCTGAACCATGTCCCTCTGCTGAACCACGTCCCTCTGCTGAACCATGTGCTGCCTACGGACATTGAATCAGGCAATGCATACAATTTTAAGTAATTCCAACAAAACTATGTATTCACAAACACATACACATAACAGTAATTTCTTTATTCATAAACTATCCTTAAATAATAATAAATAAAAAAAATACAAATAAATAGACAAATACAAATAAACCTGTTGTTATCCTGACTGGGACCAGCTGCAGTGCCTGAAGTCAGCAAAGACAACAAATGCCTGGCTGATCTGACAACTTCACTGTCCTGTAAACACAGTTTAAACAGAATCATTTTTATCTCGTACACAGTCTTAAAAACGTTATTATTATTATTATTATTGTTTAATGGTCCACTACTTTAAAATGCTAGATATTTTCCAGACAGTCGTTTAGGGTGTGGAGTAATGGCTCTGAGTGAACGAGTACGTTAAATTAGCCAAATGTCTTATAAAAAGTCAATGTCTATGATATTGAGCGGAAACCAGATCAAAACAGTTTACAAACAGAAGTGAGTGACATTACATCCAACTTGGATCTGATGTGGATTCCCATCACAGAATGAAGCAGGAATTGCATTAATTATGAGTAACGTTTAAACTAGACTGGACATGAACCGTGCCACGCGTCGCGTCCGCGACAAAAGACAATAGGATTATTATTGATTCTTATCATTGATATTTTTATCGTTAACAGTGTCTACAATATAATAAATAAAATATGAACGCGACACCTCACGTCAAATTCCCAACAGCACACGGTGCCATACTAACGTTAATCAAGTTTACCCAAAAATATACTTTAAAACAAACACCAGAGATCGCTCAGACAAATGTTCCATGTGCTACCCTAATATAAATCATAAATGTTTCAGAGTCACTTACCTCCGGACGATTCATTATAGGCCTAGCGAAGAGAGATCCACCATCAACCACCACCACACTCGCGCCAGAAAAACAGCTGCAACTCTGTAATTGGCCAAAATGCTCAGTTCGATTTTTCCGAGACCCTTTACTTTTACCTGATGATGACCCCTGACCTACTTTCTGTAAGATCTGAATTTCTGCGTTTTGAATTTTAGAAAACTGAATTTGATGATCTGAATTTTTGCATTTTGAATTTTAGAAAACTGAATTTGATGATCTGAATTTTTGCGTTTTGAATTTTAGAAAACTGAATTTGATGATCTGAATTTTTGCGTTTTGAATTTTAGAAAACTGAATTTGATGATCTGAATTTCTTATTCATCTGAAATCTTGAATCTGTATTTTCAAAAACTGAATATTTTCAGTCTATTAATTCAGAACAAAATATCTGCTGTTTGAAAATACGTGTCTATACAATTTCGACATAAAAACATTTCAGATTACACGTGTCAATAATTCAGATTTATACAATTCAAATTCAGATCATTTAGTCATATTTCTAGCTCCATAAATTCCACTCATGTTAGTTTTTTCTACGAATCTTTGCGCTGACATGTACTGTACATGTCAACGCAAAGATTCGTAGAAAAAAACATAAACGAATATCCACTTATTGATCTTGGATTTCTGGACGAACAGCAAAGGGAGCTGACCCCAGGCCTCTGTGGTCGATTCTGTGTTAAGGCATGCTATTCCCAGTTGTGTTGTGGTTGGGTTGATATAGGTATGTGTGACTATCGATGTCTTAAGCCTAGTTAAACAGAGGAATTATGGTATTCTTCTGTAGCCTGACGAACTTTAACCGTTGTTCGTGTGAACTCAAAGACAGCCGGATGCTTTGTTTATAGACTATTTGTGGGTGGCTTTTTGACCAATCAATTCGTGTTTTTTTCCACTTTATTAAAATCAAAGATGTTCTATGATTGTATATTAAGAGCAGGGACACGTTGTGTGCATTTTGTTTTGTGATTTTACCTGAACGAATAGAGTCTCTCTCCGCAATGGCATTAAGCGATATATTGACACGCTCGTCTGTGTGTGAAGGAATATACAAGTCCTCTTATGAGGCACGCAGAACCTTTTATTTACTGTATATGCGCGCAACCCATCCCCCCCCCCATTTTTTTTTTTTTTTAATGATTTTGCTTAATCAATGATAAACCGCTGATTGTTTGTTGTTTTCTAAAGTTTTGGTCTTTGAGGAGTGCAGTAATAGTGTTTGCTCACTTAGCCCGGCTTCCAGATATGAAATATGGATTTGTCTTTCATTTCTATTATATTTGACCCTTTTTATGTTTTCTTTTACTGAAACACTAAAGAGTCAAGATGAACATTGCCTGAACTGCTGTCTGTACTCTCACTGAAAGAAAGCACGTCATCAGTGTTTTGGGAACCTTTCTGGTCCGGGCCAGAGCTCAACCAACTCCAGTAACCTTGGAGAGACTTTGTATCTGTGAATGTGTGCAATACTCTGTTACCGATCAGTATTTGAGGAGGATTTTTGGACATCCTAAGAGATAGGTGGACTTGTTCTGGGCAAGCTGCTCCAGACCTGAAGGTCACTATACAGGCCTAATTCCAGGGTGAAAGCGTCAACAAGTGACACATCTATGGACACGGGAACCTGATTTACTGACAATATGTGGAAATTTACCATGACTGCTCATTTTCTCTGAGCCAATCAGAATCAGCCAACTTGCAGTAATGAAAAGTAATTACTTGCAGTAATAAAGCCCATTTCAATTAAATATTACATTTATTGTTTCATAGACTAACTAATTAAGGAGATTTTGACTAATTTATTCAGGTAAATCCCAATTTAAAGACAAGCCTTAACAACTATTCAAAAATATTATAAGTAAATAGCACATAACATTTTTTCCAATGTTGGTTCCCCTTGGAACGGCTAGAAATGAATGTATTAATCTTATGTTGTTAACGTATACGTAGGACGTAAATGTCCTGGAAATATTAAGTCATGCAGCTTCACACCCATTATGCACATTAACAAACCTGAACATCAAGGCAATAAGTAAAATAGAAGAACCAATTTGGGATTCACTGATAAAAATGATTCTGTGGTGAAGTAAATACTACAAACTCAAACCCTAAGTTAAATTCAACTCAAAAACGACTCATTGAGTGTTACTGTCATTGTGAACTGTGTACCAAGTATTGAGGTCTCAGTGTTCAATTTTTGCGTTTTTCTATGATAATATATGATAATAAGTAAAGCGTGCACTTTAAAAGTGTGGCTTAATTCAGTGATATATTGTTTGAGATAAGATTATTGCAAAGGAAACTTCAACTACACACAAATAATAGCTAGAGAAATGCTTTAATTAAGTTTATTTACATGCAAAGTAGTTTGTACAAAGACTAGTCTTGATACGTTAACAAAATTATGCAAAATTCATAATTTTTTTTAAGTTAATAATGCAGAAAATATGTATCTGTGTAGTTCTTAAAATGTTCATGACATGACAAATCAAATTCCCTTGATATTTTAACATATAAGAGGACTTTGTACCATTAAAACATCCTCTAAAATGTCCTCCTCCATTATAAACCATGCATTTATTTAATCAAGCTCGAGAAATGACTCGTTCTGATATGGCTGGATCTGTGATGTCACACAGGAAAATACCTATGCATATGCCCGCCTCCAGAGCAAGACATTCACCAATATTTTACATCATTGGACCATAGGCCCCGCCCACTTGCCTTCAGTCGCTTAACGACAGGGGCCCTGTCCTAAATGGCACCCTAAACCCTCACGGTCTTCCTCTGAGTCCACAGTTTCACAACGTGATGCCCCTTTGACTGCCAGGAAGAAGTCCGCTGCGTAACCCGCACCAGCGTGGTATCGGCAGAAGTGCGCATCAAGGGCGCATAACAGACGCTAAGGGGGTGCTCGCGAGCACCCTTCTGAGACCTAAAATGACAAATGGGACACCCTGCTGTCTCATGGACTTAACGGACATGCGCACGCAGCGGCCATTTTATGTACACAAGACCGAAAGTACACATGAAGTGTGCCATTTGGGACAGAGCCTGACATTTACCTAAACCGGATGTGAGCGTGTGTCCAGTTTAAGCAGCTAATTTGTGTCTGTGCAGACTTCAGAAGAATCCCATGTCAGAAACAAGAGGCTGGTTTATTGTAATGGCGTCACGGATCGTGTGTGAGGATTATATGTTTGTTCGGAGCATTTTGTATAGTCAGAGGCTCAGTGTAATAAAGAGTTCACAAAGAAACTTTTATTGACAGATGAAGCAGTGACTGTATTGGATCTGACAGCAGCATCACAAATTATAAATAAATTAATATATATATAATGCAATAATGCATTGTCTTTGAATTACGTTTTATATGATCATGTTTTCAAAACACATAGGCTACTCACTGTCAAAGAGTGGTTTAATACGCAGTGACGTTAGCCAATCACAGCAGAGGTCGTGTACTGGCAAGCCTTAAAGGAGCTGTGCTTTAAAAACTGATCACATCAGACCGAGGGTCAGAATTTTCACATATGTGTGTGTGTGTGTGTGTGTGTGTGTGTGTGTGTGTGTGTGTGTGTGTGTGTGTGTGTGTGTGTGTGTGTGTGTGTGTGTAAATAATGTTATTAAAATTATAAGTGAGCCTCACGAAACATATCAAAAGATATATTTTTTTAAATCCATGACTCGTGACCCCGTTAAAATATTATTTTTTTTGTATATAAGTGTTAAAATCAACTAAAGTGTAATAAATATAATTTTTTTGTATATAAGTGTTAAAATCAACTAAAGTGTAAAAAATCAACTAAATTCCAATTTAAAAATCAACAAAAAATAAAATAAAAAATTTGGAATAGCAAGGTTCAATGGATGTTAAAGGTTCGTTATGGACCCTCATGCCAATAAGGAACCTTTATTTTTAAGAGTGTATCACGTGGACATTTCAAAATGCATGCAGGTGCTGGTGAACTAGCCGTCGCAGAGGCGCTGTATTCAGCTTTGCTGAGCTCAGATGCTGATGCTGGCGCTGTCCCTGCATGAGCTGTAAAAACAGGGGCTCCTGCTGAGTCATGGCTTGTTGTGGTCCATGAGATAGATTATATGTCGGGGACGTGCAAGTGAGGCATCTCAGCATGAAATAGGCGCTCATAGTATTTACATAAGGAGAGGAGAGGCTGTCCTACATCGCAATGATTGCTGCGGCTTTTTTGGTCTTATTGAGACCCTTAAGTATTCAGTGTGTATTATTGCTGTTATTGCTTTTAATAGGAACTGTCGCCACGATTCTGTTTCTCTGTTGCTGGCATCGGAAGCTCCGTAATGAGAAAATTCCCATCAAATCTGTGCTCACGAGGCGCTCAAGGAGTCGCGGTGAGTAGACGGACGCGTCGCATATGTGTCCGCCCTATACATGTTTCCATAGCATGTCATTGCGATAGCATGCACAGCTACTGTATTTATTAGACATGTCCATTCATTCTTCTCTTCGTAAGGGTTAAAAACGATACGGTCGTCGAGTGCTCGAGCCGTCATTTTTCATCGTTTGTTGTTGTTGTTGTGTACTTAATAAAGTGTTCTTTATTTCAATAGCAGATAAAGTTATTTGCTGAGCATTTCTAAAACACAATGTGACTGGATGCATGTGGAGTTTGTTTCAATCATTCCCATTTGTTCTAGAAGCTGGTTTCCGGCCGCATCATTTTCGCTCTGAGGTAAATCTCTTTCTCTTGCTCCATCTGTCAAGGTCATAGAAAGCAGAGAAGTAGGGCAAAGCATTATAAAAATAACGAGATTGTCATGAAAGGTTCCCTTTTGTTTGACAGTTATCTAGTTACTTTCATCTTGATGAAGAAATAGTATCCTAAGCAACTGCGTGAAATGCGCATTGCGCATGTGTGACCGATAAATAATTCAGGAAAGCCTGATTCATATAAGGCCTATAATCATTTCATGTTACCAATAAGTACATATTTGAAAACCAAATAAATATGTCATCATTTTAAGATATGGGAAAAAAATTCAATAATTTGTAGCATTTCACAGTTTTGTGGTGATATCATTGTTTTACAGGTATGTCGTCACAGTCCACGTCATGCGAGGAGAAGCGCACGCCCGCGCGTTTCTGAAGAGAAGCCGCTCGTGGAGAGCGAGCCGGACTCGAGCGCGTCCGTGAGGAAGCGCAGGGTGAAGAAGAGAGTCCAGCCGGAGTTTTATCACTCCGTGCAGCTCACGCCGACACGCAAACCAGTAGGTATACGCTGACTTAGTGTGCACCCTGACCTGTAAATATAGCCCACTAACAGAGAGAGACATAACAGATATATTCAGTAAATATATATCCCACTAAAACAGAGAGAAACATATAACCGATATATTCAGTATAGGCCTCTAAAACGGAGAGTGACATTACAGATAACCTCAGACATCTTTAGGATTCGTAACAAGTTAAAACGTATATTTTCAAATAGGGCTAATACTTTTCATAAAAATAAAAAATCTTTTTATTTTATTTTATTTTATTATTTTTACCCCCTCCAGAAGTGAGCAGGGATGAGCTTAAAATTAACCTTGTTTATTGGTCATGACATGGCAAAACAAATTTGCCCTGGTCTTTGTGCCATTAAAAAATACTGCAAGTTGCATAGCTTAAAACATTCTTCTCATTATAAACAAAGCATTTTTTAAATCAAGCTCCAAAATCAGCATGTTTTAATATTGCAGGATTTGTGACTTCATACTGGCAAATACACAGATCAGGCATAACATTATGACAGGTGAAGTGAATAACACTGATGATCTCTTCATCACGGCTCCTGTCAGTGGGTGGGATATATTAGGCAGCAAGTGAACATTTGATCCTCAAAGTTGATGTGCTAGAAGCAGGAAAAATGGGCAAGTGTAAGGATTTGAGCGAGTTTGAAAAGAGTCAAATTGTGACGGCTAGACGACTGGGTCAGAGCATCTCCAAAACTGCAGCTCTTGTGGGCTGTTCCCGGTCTGCTGTGGTCAGTATCTATCAAAAGTGCTCCAAGAGGAACAGTGGAGAACCGGCCACAGGGTCATGGGCGGCCAAGACTCATTGATGCACGTGGGGAGTGAAGGCTGGCCCGTGTGGTCCGATCAAACAGACGAGCTGCTGGAGCTCAAACTGCTCCAGAAGTTAATGCTGGTTCTGACAGAAATGTGTCAGAACCAGCATGTGTCAGAACCAGCATGAAATGTGTCAGAACCAGCATGAAATGTGTCTGACAGAAATGTGTCAGAATACACAGTGCATCGCAGTTTGTTGAGCATGGGGCTGCATAGACCAGTCAGGGTGCCCATGCTGACCCCTGACCCCGCCGAAAGCACCAACAGTGACACGTGAGCATCAGAACTGGACCACGGAGCAATGGAAGAAGGTGGCCTGATCTGAGGAATCACATTTTCTTTCACATCATATGGATGGCCAGGTGTGTGTGTATGGCTTACCTGGGGAACACATGGCCCCAGGATGCACGATGTGAAGAAGGCGAGCCGGCGGAGGCAGTGTGATGCTTTGGGCAATGTTCTGCTGGGAAACCTTGGGTCCTCCATCCATGTGGATGTTACTTTGACACGCTCCACCTACATAAGCATTGTTGCAGACCATGTTCAGCCTTTCATGGAAACGGTATTCCCTGGTTGCTGTGGCTCTATCAGCAGGATAATGCTCCTGACACAAACCAAAAATGGTTATCATATATTTGGAAATTAAAGGAATATAGTGCAGAAATAATCATTTAATTTAAACAGTAGACATATGTGCTGTTAGCTTTAGACCTGCAAGACTCTTATGAAAGGCAGGAAGTTGATCAAAGGCCCTTTGTCAGTGATATTTATACTTGGAAAAACAGGATGTAGATGAGAGTGATTTTGCATATGTGAATTAAGGCATGCTTGTCATTTCAAACCTTTCTCGAAATAGACCCTTCCTTTTAAACAGATCTACATACTGTATAAGTGCTATTGAGCACTTTTAGTGTGATCAATAATGCCACTGTACTGAGGAGAGGAGCTTTGAGCATTACTAAAAATATTCCCAGAAGTTGTTATACTGTAAAGCAGCCTACATACTGATCTGTATTACCTTACAACCGAACTTGAGCTCTGTTTTTGAGGCTCAATCAATAGCAGCACATCAGAACGCTCAATAAAGTATTGTGCTGCATACTGTGTATAGTAAGTAAAAGTATATACAGGTCCTTCTCAAAAAATTAGCATATTGTGATAAAGTTCCTTATTTTCCATAATGTAATGATACAAATTAAACTTTCATATATTTTAGATTCATTGCACACCAACTGAAATATTTCAGGTCTTTTATTGTTTTAATGCTGATGATTTTGGCATACAGCGCACGAAAACCCAAAAAATTGCATATCATGAAAAGGTTCTCTAAACGAGCTATTAACCTAATCATCTGAATCAACTCATTAACTCTAAACACCTGCAAAAGATTCCTGAGGCTTTTAAAAACTCCCAGCCTGGTCCATTACTCAAAACCGCAATCATGGGTAAGACTGCCGACCTGACTGCTGTCCAGAAGGCCATCAGTGACACCCTCAAGCGAGAGGGTAAGACACAGAAAGACATTTCTGAACGAATAGGCTGTTCCCAGAGTGCTGTATCAAGGCACCTCAGTGGGAAGTCTGTGGGAAGGAAAAAGTGTGGCAAACGCTGCACAACGAGAAGAGGTGAGCGTACCCTGAGGAAGATTGTGGAGAAGGACCGATTCCAGACCTTGGGGGACCTGCGGAAGCAGTGGACTGAGTCTGGAGTAGAAACATCCAGAGCCTCCGTGCACAGGCGTGTGCAGGAAATGGGCTACAGGTGCCACGTTCCCCAGGTCAAGACACTTTGGGCTACAGAGAAGCAGCACTGGACTGTTGCTCAGTGGTCCAAAGTACTTTTTTTGGATGAAAGCAAATTTTGCATGTCATTCGGAAAGCAAGGTGCCAGAGTCTGGAGGAAGACTGGGGAGAAGGAAATGCCAAAATGCCTGAAGTCCAGTGTCAAGTACCCACAGTCAGTGATGGTCTGGGGTGCCATGTCAGCTGCTGGTGTTGGTCCACTGTGTTTTATCAAGGGCAGGGTCAATGCAGCTCGCTATCAGGAGATTTTGGAGCACTTCATGCTTCCATCTGCTGAAAAGCTTTATGGAGATGAAGATTTGGTTTTTCAGCACGACCTGGCACCTGCTCACAGATGACCTAAAATATTTCAGTTGGTGTGCAATGAATCTAACATATGTGAAAGCTTAATTTTTATCATCACATTATGGAAAATAATGAACTTCATCACAATATGCTCATTTTTTGAGAAGGACCTGTACTGCATAACAGTGTATGCAATTGTGTATGTACATAAGTCATACAGTACAAAGTCTGAAACCACATCTGTGACCCCCCATTTAATCCCAGAAATACACAGAATGTTTTATGTAATGTAACATTTCTAGCTTTCTATCATGCTATCTTAAAGGTTCCTAATTTGTTTAGAAGTCTCCTACAACAGGTTTACACGCAGGTAAAAAAGGTACAAAAAAAAACGAATCCATTTTCTTTTAAAGATGTGGTTCCGTGGTCTTAATACTTTTTTTTTTATTAAAAAAGCGGTATTTTTCTTCTATTCTACGTTTATTCCACACCGCTGTCTCCATGTCCTTTGAACGGCTCGTTTGCTTCCTGCTTCTATGAAGCCCATCCCTCTGAAAAACCCAATGGTCTTAGATTGGTTAGATGGCCAAATGTAGTTTCCTCTATTTTTATTGGCTGAAGTGCCAAGCGCAGGTTGTCATGGGAACACCATGCCTCTTACCGTTACAGGCAGAAGTCACATCTGCGGAGACTGGCGAGGGTTTATGATGTCACCAACCCAGGAAGAAGCTTGTTGTAGTCCAAACCAGACGTTTTTGTAGGCAATAAACTGACGTAACGTTAAAAGACAACATCTCCGTTTGCATTGAACTTTCAGCGCTGTAACTTTGCAGATACTGTTTATGCTCAAGCAGCAACATTACACACTAACTAAAGTAAAAAAATGGAAATCGCATGCAACCACCCCTTTAATATAAATTGTACATCAGTCACCAGATTTCATAAAGGGATAGTTCACCCAAAAATGAATGATTGGTCAGATGTGACCTAGTCTGTTGTGATTGGTCTACTCTGCTGTGATTGGTCAGATGTGGCCTAGTCTGTTGTGATTGGTCTGTTGTGACTGATGACTCATTTCTGCAGGTCAGTAACTTTATTACTTGGATCTTTGAAACTTTGCAGAGCTTTTACATTCACAAACTTTACATAAAAGGTAATATCAGAAAAAAACATAATAGGGGCACTTCAAATAATTTTCAAAATTAACTGCAGTTTGTTGGTGGTGAATGTATGCTAAAAAAAAACATCTACATCCACAGTATGTGTATTACATATGTAGTTTCTTTAAAATGTAGTGAAAGTAGTTTGAATTATGCTATTTTTATCTGTGAGTTTGGAGGCAACAATGACTTAAAGGGTTAGTTCACCCAAAAATGAAATGTATGTCATTAACTCCTCACCCTAATGTCGTTCCACACCCGTAAGACCTCCGTTCATCTTCACACAGTTTAAGATATTTTATATTTAGTCTGAGAGCGTATGCAAGTGTATGCACACTATACTGTCCATGTCCAGAAAGGGAATAAAAACATCATCACAGTAGTCCATATGAGACATCAGTGGGTTAATTAGAGTCTCTTGAAGCATCCAAAATACATTTGGGTCCAAAAATAACAAAAACTACGACTTTATTCAGCATTGCCTTCTCTTCTGCGTTTGTTTTCAAACCTCAATTAAAGATTCAAACGGTTATGAATCAGCTTATTGATTCATGATTCGCGTGTCAATCTGCTGAAATCATGTGACATTGGCGATCTGAATCATGAATCAATCTGCTGATTCATAACCGTTTGAATCTTTATATTTATTATTATAAAATATCATAAACTGTGTGTGAAGATGAACGTAGGTCTTACGGGCGTGGAACGACATTAGGGTGAGGAGTTAATGACATACATTTCATTTTTGGGTGAACTAACCCTTTAATGGTCCATCATCTTTAATGTTTCTATATTAATTTAACCTGGTGATAGACAAAAACAAGATTTGTTTATATGAACTATATGCTGTGTTTTTTATTGAATCCAGAACATTGTATATGTGTATATGACACATGCTGAAACGATAGAAATGAGTTGCCATGCATATTACTGCAGTTTTTCGACGCTTTGGGAACATGTCAATATCAAATTTTTTATAAATATTATACTCTATGCATTGTGTTTCTTTTTCCAAACCACACTGGAGCACATGCGGCCTGGCTCACAGACCTCAGAAGCTCACGGACAGCTTGCCTCGCACCTGTTGACTCACATTCATGCTTCGACATGGTCGCCATACTTAGAGTTGAAGACTGAGGGGACCCGGGAGAGTCGTCAGACCTTTTACTTCATTTAATATTTCGAGTATAAGTGTCATTTATATTACTTAAATTAACAAACTTTTATGTCTTGACTACACAACAAACAGATTCCAGTTCAACACCACACACACACACACACACACACACACACACACACACACACACACACACACACACACACACACACACACACACACACACACACACACACACAAACTTCAATATTATGAGTGCTGTTTCAGAAATATAAAAAATTGCTATTTAAAAAAAAAGTCAAATCATATTTTAAGTCAGAAAAACTATATCCACTTTATAACCTAAAAATAATAATTTTTATGAAGTTGTAAATTAAACATTATTGGAGTATTACAAGAACATGCTATTTCAAAGTTTAATTCAATGTGTTACTTGCTGTTTCTTTGTAATTATTTGTGAAATTTACTAGCGAAACATTTTTCTCCACCAATTTCCCCCTAATGTAGGTTATTTGATGCATTTCAACAAAATCTAAACACCTATGAAGGAAACAATAATTCACAAAGCTTACAAATCTTTAGGTTAAATAAGCTTTAAGGCTGGATAAACATAGGAAGTTATGACCAACAATACATTGAAAATTGCACTAAATAGAGGGACATTTCACTGAAACTCACATTATTTAATTTTTAATGTTGCAGTTTGTCAAATGCATCACAATTGCTGCTTTTGAGTTTTCACTTGGTAAAAACTGTATATATGCTTAATAATGTAAACGTAATGACAGCGTGGTATATCCTATTTGTTGAAAGACAACTTAATTAAGTGATTAATTTTTGATCAGCACCAACATTACTTTTTGTTCGCAATGAATGACCCATCGGTGGACCGACGCAGCTGTTGCAGTGAGTGAGGATGCAGCCGTGCGCGCGCGCCCAGTGATGGCGCTGTAACACCGCGCGGGCACGCTCCCGTCGGATCCTGGCTCCTGTCCGTGGTTCTGGTCTGCGCGCGTCAGCGGATGGTGACGCGCTGTGCGTTTGTGTATTGCTCTCTCTCAGTGCAATCTGCTCTCTCTCTGGGGGATTTCGCACCGTTTCATGCTTTGGATCAAACCGGGCGACGCGAGACGGAATACCGTCACAAGGGTGTGGTTCTATCCAAAATGACATCGCCGTGTGTTAACGGCAAGTGGAAGTAGGATCTCTGCCCATCATTTAGAGATGTACACAGCGGTGAGTGTCCTGCTGGGGGAGCCACATGCAAATCATCCTGCTCGGGGTTTTGTTTTATTGTCGATCTGTGATCATTTGAGTGTTTAGGCGAAGCGCCGATGTGCGCTTTAATCTCAGTCTATTGTGATCGCAGTGATGGTGAGCTTTACGCGCACAGCGTTGGGTTTGTTCACTGAACGCGCGATTAATTGCTTGTCTATTGTCTCTCCACACAGAGCTCCGGGTCTGGGAACGCGTCCCTGCGCTGCTCCATGTCTTCATCGGCGGATTTCTCAGATGATGAAGAGTACAGCGTGAAATCTGGGTCGGTGTCGCCGGCACCGGGGGACACGTTACCGTGGAATTTACCCAGACATGAGCGGTCCAAGCGGAAGATCCAGGGAGGGTCCGTGCTCGATCCAGCCGAGAGAGCCGTGCTCAGAATCGCGGGTAGGAAACCACAACATCGCACTCTCACTGCTCTGCTCCCCTAAACATCCATTCATTATGACGAGGCCTGTTGTCACTTTACTGTATGATCAAGAGCCGTCAGAACCACAGACGCAGAAGGACAAACGGGGTTTACCAAATGGTTGAGTATTAAAAGGGCAGCGGAACTTTAGCTGGTGGTGTGTTTGTGTGTCTGTTGCCGGATCCTGTAAATCATCATTATATTTATGGTCATCATTATTATCATAAGAAAAAAGAGCACACGTGCGCGCTTCTTCTGCTGGACTCTGACACTGTGTCGGGAGCTGGAGCCGGGGTTGTTTTGAAAAGCTCGAGGCTGAAAGATGAATCAGCAGTCTGGGGTGTGTGTGTGTGTGTGTGTGTGTTTCCCAGCGCTGGAATGAGAGGACATGCTCTCCTAAAGCAAACTGTTGGGATCGTGGCAATATGCGCGGAAAAAGTTTCTAAAAGAGGGTTTTTCACGGCGGAATAATTTTGCAGTACCCAAAAATATCATTTTAACAAGAAGTTCTTTAAAAAACAACAACAGAAGAACATTTTAATGATCTAAGAACTTTTTGGAATGTAAATATTATTCACGAAACCATCAATGTCAATAAAGAACCTTTATTTTTAACAGTGATGACGTCATCATGTAAATAAAAAAAAAAAATATATATATGTCTGTCCGCCCACCCATCTATCTATCTATCTATCTATCTATCTATCTATCTATCTATCTATCTATCTATCTATCTATCTATCTATCTATCTATCTATCTATCTATCTATCTATGGCTGTCTGTCTGTCTGTCTGTCCGTCTGTCTATTGCTCTGTGTATCTTCATCTATCTGTCTGTCTGTCGGTCCCATCCATCCATCCATCCATCCATCCATCCATCCATCCATCCATCCATCCATCCATCCATCCATCCATCCATCCATCCATCCATTGTCTCTATCTATCTATCTATCTATCTATCTATCTATCTATCTATCTATCTATCTATCTATCTATCTATCTATCTATCTATCTATCTATCTATCTATCTATCTACCATCCATCCATCCATCCATCCATCCATCATCTATCTATCTATCTATCTATCTATCTATCTATCTATCTATCTATCTATCTATCTATCTATCTATCTATCTATCTATCTATCTATCTATCTATCTATCTATCTACACTCTAAAAAATGCTGGGTTAAAAACAACCCAAGTTGGGTTGAAACTGCACCGACCCAACAATTGGGTTGTTTTAACCCAATGGTTGAGTTGTTTTAAACCAATGGTTGAGTTGTTTTAACCCAGTGGTTGGGTTAAATGTTGCTTAAGACAACCCAATTGCTGGGTAAGAACAACTCAACCATTGGGTTAAAATAACCCAATTGTTGGGTCGGTGCAGTTTCAACCCAACTTGGGTTGTTTTTAACCCAGCATTTTTTAGAGTGTATCTATCTATCTATCTATCTATCTATCTATCTATCTATCTATCTATCTATCTATCTATCTATCTATCTATCTATCTATCTATCTATCTATCTATCTATGTTTTTATTGAACAATATAGACACAGATAAAATGGCATGCATTATGGAATAGAAACAAAGCTGCATGGTATTAAGTGTTGTAACAGTTCAGATTGGTGGGGTCTCCTGGAAAGCTGCTGTGAATGACAGTAGTTGAGTTGCATCATGTGCTGGTCGCAGAGAACAGGGCAGGCTGGTTCTAGGACCTCGGAGAGTACGTGCACGCGCACAGACACATGGCAGCCAGTGAACATCAGCGTGCGCCTCGAAAATAGAGGATGACTGTGCATGACACATTATAGTCGCACATGATATATATATATATATATATAGCATTCCGGATGAATGCTGAACACTCACACGCACAGTGTTAAGAAGAGTAGGATTTTTAAAAATGAGCATGCACAACGTCAAATCATATTAAAAAATGTGTTGCCAAGCGCCCACTGGCTTTTGCTGGGAATGATGACAATCACACTGATTACCTCAGCCCGTTCTCTAACCGGGCGCACGGCGGAGATTTACGGCTGAAGCGGCAGAGGAAGTCCCGCTCATTGGACGGTTTGTGGATGTGGGAGGGCGACAGGGGCGTCGCCGGTCACGGAGCGGCGCGGCGCGGATCGGTGAGGCAGTCGGGCAGGGCTTCAGCTCGGTAAATGACCAGCCTCGACCGCTCCGGTAATGGCCCGTTACGGAGCGGCTCCGTATGTGCTCGCCGACGAATTGGAGTATCTCCAGGCGTATGAGGATGTGCTTGAGAAATATAAAGGTAACGAATGCATTCGGTTTGGGTGTAATTCTGCTTAATATCTCTGAGAGAGACACGGTACATTCACTGATACATTGTTTCATTGTTTACAGTCAACCTGATACAATATACCATTATACATTTCTGTCCGCTTATCTGTCTATTACACATATTGAAGAATTATTGCTCTTTTCATATGTTCAGATGGACTGTATTCGATTTGAAAGACTACAATAAGGTTACTAACTAACATCTTTTACTAACAATGATCATAATTCATTATTTATTAATCTTTATTAATTAATGTAAGCTTATACAAATACTATTCATTCTTAGTTCATGTCAGCTTAAACGGATTTTGAATTTGATAATGTATTATTAAATATTGATTAATAAATGAATATAAATTACACTTTATTTTAAAGTGTCTTAATTACATATAGTAATAACAGTAAATTATGCATAATTACCTGGAAATAACCCTCAACCAAATCCAAACATTATAAGAGAGGACATTTCTGTCTGTTTATCTGTCTATTACACATATTGAAGAAATATTGCTCTTTTTATATGTTCAGATGGACTGTATTCAATGTTTAAGTCAGATACAGTAAGGTTAAACCATTACTAACTAAAATCTTTACCTAACAATGAGCAATATATTATTTTTTAATCTTAGTTAATTAATGTGTTTATTTATTTAAAAATACTGTGCGTTGTTAGTTCATGCCAGCTAAAATGCATTTTGAATTTAATAATTTATTATTAAATATTGATTAATAAATGCATATTAATTGCACTTTATTACAGTCTTCTTATTACCTGTTACATATAATAGTAAATTATGTATAATTACATGCAACTAACCCTAAACCAAATCGAAGCCCTAACCATATGGTAAATAGATGTAGTTAATCAATATTTCTGAGAACTTAAATGCATAATTACACTGTAACAATGAGACCTTAAAATAAAGTGTAACTCTATATTGTAAGGCATCTGTTACAGTGTAATTATGCATTTAAGTTCTGAGTAGTATTAATTAACATGTAGTATTTACTATATGGTTAGGGTTTGGATTTGGTTTGGGGTTAGTTACATGTAATTATACATAATTTACTGTTAGTAATGCAGATTTAACATCTACTGGACACTTAAATAGTGTTAATGAAGTATTGTTCATTGCTAGTTAATGTCAAACAGTTAATTAATGTTACAACTGGAAGCTTGAGTTTTGTGATTGAAGCCCATTGTGGAGTTGTGCTTCGATTGATCCTGTCCATCGTGACTGCTGTCTAAATGCATCGCCCTCTCATGAATTTACAATGCCATTTGGATCATTAGTCCTGGCTTAGGGATGTTTTTTTCTTCTCTGCATCATCCGGTCGAGCTCTGTCTCTGCAACACACATTTCTGAGGAAATATACGAATGCACTCAGAATCGCGTGTTTCGTTTGAGGTTTGAGGGTTCAGGTGAAGTCGATCGTGTTGTTTTTGGTGATTTGTAGCTTAAGCGGAGCAGCAGAAAGTCTATCAGCTGTTGAGTATCATAAGCTTGCAGTCAGCTGTGGTGTGTGTGTGTGTGTGTGTGTGAGGCTGCTGCAGTCATATGATTCTGTGAGTTTTGCTTTCTGCAGGCAATACGCTTCACAAATAAGCTCCTATCTTTATCATCTTAGATTTGTTTGTTCTCTACAGTGCATAGACTTTTTCTGTACATACAGAAACCATGGTGACAAAACAACATTCCTGATTTTCTGGATGTCTTGTTAAAAGTCCCCTTTGTTTTGGCTGTCAGGAGTGTTTGACTAGAGTCGGAGGTTATCAGAACTGGTTTATTGGTCATCGTTAACAAGCCTGGCTGCTAAGCAGCGGTAGAAAATATTGAGGAATAAAAAAATAATATTTCACCTTTTTGACGCTATTCAGTATAGAATAAAATCATTTAATATGCTCTGTGGAAAATGTTTTGAATTATGTCAGAGATAAATCGCTGAATTAGATTTTTGAATTGATTGCAGTATGAATTGATTTGCAAAAAAGAATAATTTATTGTGAAAAGTTTATTGTGAATCATTACACAAATCAGTTGTTGTGTGGATATTCAATATACGGCACTGCGCTGGTGTATCATATGCTTTAGTTTACATTATAGGTTTTCATTGAAGTATGTTTCCTGAAAGGACTCTTTTATGAACAAATATTTTTAAGGAAGGATTATGAAGCCTCAACACATAATAAAAGCCTCACGTGTTTACTGTAACACTTTTGTGGTGACGTCAGTTGTGATTTTAATGACACAAACCAATCACAAGAAATTATACACCTGAGATATGCATGAAAAAGCATTTCATTTGAATTGAATATGGTGGTTTATTATTTGTTAAGGCATCAGTGACACACGTTGAATCCAGTTTTAGCTCTTCCAGTAACAATGACCAGTAAACCATGTGATCAAGGCTTCAAACACACACTGGAAACTGTGATGCTCTGAATATCCTTCCTCTCGAATCATCACCAGAAAATTCCATATTTAAAAAACCCTGAAGTGAGTTCATTACAGCTTCATTTTTTCAATGTTAAAGCCTTGATGGTTTATTTTCCTCTGGTCAGTGGTCTATTCATGCAGTCTGTAGTTCTCTAGAGAGTGGGAACCCCTGACAATGATAAAATTGATGTTTGGTGGAAACATTCCTGGAAATGACGTCCAGCTCAGTAGAGTTATACAGTAACACTGCTGGAGCTGTTCTCTGAACAAAAGATGTTCACATGCGCTGTCTGCCTGGTGCTAAATGTCTCTCTTTAGCCCTATTGTGAAACACATGCTGAATGTATGTTGTGTGTAGGAAGGGGTCAGTGTTGGGGAGCTGCATGGATCGTCAAGCTTCAAGTTGCTCATAATTAAGTTCAGTTTATAAGTGAGGTGAGGGAAAAAACATATTTGAAATATATCAACATACACTATTAGGGCTGCACGATATCGATGTTAAAACAGAATATCGTTCAGCCCTATACACTATGTTGCCAAATGTTTTGGGACGCCTGCCTTTACATGCACATGAACATTTTGCATAATAGGTCAAAACACCATTTATTTGAATTTTGTGATAAAAAATTGACATATTTTGGAAGCTGAGACTTTGTTTGTTATCAGAAGTAAAGAGCCAAAGCACTTTGCGAATATTGGATGGGAGGCTCTACAAATAATGTTTGGTGGGAAACCCGCGGACCTGGCAACCCTCAATTACAGGTGATTCAAAGGGTCAAATACACTGTAAAAAAAATGTATGTCTCCAATTGAAATTTTTCAGTTGGCCAAATTTAATTTCTGTGAATTGATGCAATTTAAAGGGGTTCTTCAGCGCTGGGAAGATGAATCTGTATTTAAACTGGGTCATCAATGTAGTAGAAATGTGAAATAATTTTTTAATTTGGTGCTTTCTAGACTGAGAAAAGACAGAAAATATATTTTTGTCTCATGGGGATGAAAGACTACAATTCCCAGAATGAGCTGAATGAGCTCTCGTGATGAGAGCTGAGGTAATCGCGACTACACTCACGGCATACATTCACAACGCGAGTTCAGTCTGGCGCGTTTCAGTTCATGCCTTTGCAAGCTTAACTTTCATAGAAATTAATTTGAGTTTAAAGATTTACATTGCTCACCATAGCTCCGTTTAAATGAGTGCCTGTAGCTGCGAGCTGAGCTCTCCCTGTGAGCTGAGTGTGATCTCCATCCCTCATGCGTGAGTTCAGAACATGTGGAAATGGCTCCCTCTGCTGGCTGTAGTCTTTAGCATTTGGCCAAACATTCCTCCGATGATGCAAATATCGTCAATTTGCGTCATAGGAGGAATTTTTCCAGAAATAAAATTCATAAATCTCTTGTCTCAGGGGGATATGAGGGGGGAAAGCACAATCATTTGAATATACTCCAGGGTTTCTACTGATACAAAGCCATATGCTAATCGCTGAAGTAACCCTTTAATTCACTGCAATTAAAGGTCCCGTTCTTCGCGATTCCATCTTTCAAACTTTAGTTAGTGTGTAATGTTGCTGTTAGAGCGTAAATAATACCTGTAAAATTATAAAGCTCAAAGTTCAATGCCAAGTGAGATATTTTATTTAACAGAAGCTACAGCAGGAAGTGCAGGGATGTAATGACGTCACTAGAACCGTTTGTTGACTAACCCTCCGCCCACAAGAACACGCAAAATAGGGTGTGTGGTCTCGTTGCTCTCCCACGTGGAGAAGAGCGCGCATTCAGCGCTTGCATCGCCCCGTTATGGTAAGAGGCGGGACCTTTCCGGGCAAAGCGCGCTAAGCTGCTGTCCAATCACAACATGGGAAGCGCTGGCCCAATCAGAACTCGTTACGTGTTTCTGAAGGAGGGACTTCATAGAACAAGGAAATCATCAGGCCGTTTTTAGGAGAGATGAAACACCGGTATGTTATATGGCGGTAACAACTCATGTTATATTGCACACTGTAAACACAATCAAGGCTTCAAAAACACACGAAAAACGGGACCTTGAAATTTGGCCAACTGAAAAAAGTAGATGTGATCAGTAAATAGAAAATTTTCAATTGGAGACCTGAAATTTTTTTCAGTGTAAAGCTGCTTTAACGTGACTGTTTTCTGTGTTATTATTGCATTAACTTTGACAGCCCTAAATTCAACACAAGAGAGATCTTTTTCACACAGTGTCAGTCTGACATGTTTTTCCACTCCTTTTGATTGACAGATATAATCGGCCCTGATGATTGGCTGTTTTTAAACAATCGTGAAAATAATTATTTTATCAGCCAAAACCGATTTTTGGCGGAAACATCGGTGCATCTCTAATTATTCTCATAATACATGTTATGTTTTCATTGTTGCAGTAATTATTTATTCTATTTGTTAAATGCAGAAATAAATCCCTTATCAGCATTATAATGGTTGATGTGAAGTTTAGTGTCCAGTTACTTTGTGGAATTTAGTTTGTTTTTGGTTTCGAGCAGTGGAAATGTGTAGTACAATACCTGGCTCATTGGGTATTAAAGGTTCTTCTTGGTGTTCTTGTAAAGCAGAGGTGTTTCATCAAAGATGAGATTACATCGCGTCCTTTCAAAACGTCTTAATCTTATACTTTTGATCCGGACCCAAATGTGCACGTTTAAAAAGGCCTGTAAATTTGAGACTTGAACATGGATCCTGCTTCGGGCTCATGCACAATTACCATCGCTCAGGCCTGCAAATGTACTAACCAGGTGACGATCATAAGTTGCGTAAGCCTTTGTCTTTTTAAACATTGTGTGCCTAAGAAAGCTCGAGATGTACTCAGGAGTGGGTGCGTCTCGCCGTTTTCTTTTGAGCCTGACCGAGTCTCCTTTCTGCTAAGATAAGAAACCCTTTCATGAACTTCTAAAGGTACTACAGAGTACACAGAACCAACACGATTTACATCCGTTTGACACTGTGGACGGCTGTTGTAAGGCTTTTGTGATTGAGTGGGTAAATAGCAGAGAAGAAAAGCAACCAAGGGAGTTTGTAATATTAGCCCTTTCTGGTGACTGCATGTTATTTTGTCTAGGTAAACCATATTATTATGATGCTTAGAGCATTGCAGAAAATCTCAGAGAACTGACAAAAGAAGAGCCAGTAGTTTTTGTACTTATTAGCTGTAGTATCACGTCACACTGTAGTAAAATACAGGGCAACGATATATTTAGTTCATACGCACTGCATTTAACCAGGTCAGATGGTTTTAATTTGTGTGCCATCAAATATATTGCTACTTTCATGCACTGCTTTCTCAGGTTTCTAGACTTGCTGTAGGGCAGTTTTGAGGTGGTCAAAGGTGTCGTGTTACAGCACACCTGCAGACATTATGTGTTAAATGCCTCTCTGAGACACAACAGTGTCCGAAACCGACCTGAAAAAGACATCCAGGCACGTCTGAATCCAGTGTTGCGTAACGTCCTGTCTACGAAGGTGCCTTCGTTGATTATTGAAGGCAGCATAGATGTATTCCTGGCTGTTTGATATCACACAGTCTTTGTTGTTGAAAGAATAAAATGTCTGCTTTTAAAGATTTTTTTTTCTTGTTCCACTTCTGGAATCGGATACTCACCCCCATGTCATTCAAGATGTTCATGTTTTTCTTTATTCAGTCGAAAATAAATGAAGGTTTTTAAAGAAAACATTCCAGGATTTTTCTCCATATAGTGGACTTCAATGGGGATCAACAGTTGAAGGTCCAATTTGTAGTTTCAGTGCCGCTTCAAAGAGCTCAACACGATCCCAGATGAGGAATACGGGCCTTATCTAGCGACCCGAACAGCCATTTCCTAAAGAATAAATAAAATGTATATCATTTTTAACCACAAATGCTCATCTTTCACTAGCGTCCACACGTTGCGTAATCACGTTGGAAAGGTTGGCTGGTTAAATCAGAATATTTATTGTAAAAAAAAACAAAAAAAAACATGTTTATATATAGCTCCATTGTGGTTTGTGATTTATTTTTTAAAGGTACCTTTAAGCTGCTGATTTCTTTTCATGGGATTCAGCTGCAACAGAATGTTTTGCAAAAAGACAGAGTAAGTTGATATCTGAATATTTGACCAAATAGTTTTTTTACATTATTGGAATCAAAACTGGGAATCGATAGGAATCGGAATCGCCCAACCCTAATTGTAGTTAGTGAAAATTGGCTTGGTTATCTCTAAATCCAACCAAATTTTTTATGCATCAGATGTTTATGCGTTCAGAGAACAGACACTACAATTAAAAACTGAACATGTCTGTTCAATACAGCCGAACGAGAGTGGCAGCACAAACGCAGCAGCAGTCAGATCTCATTCATCAGAGAGCGAAGACCTGACAGACAAAATGATCCAGGAACATTTGGTTTCAAAGCGAAATGTAAAATCATCATTGTATTTGTCATTGTATTGATTTGTTAGTTGTGTTTTTGGTAAAGAATAACAGGCTAATGAACCCACAATTCAAGCAACCCGCACCCGTTTTGGCACTAATTCTAAACCGAAACTAAAATGTGCACAGCTGCACAGGCTTTCATTCACGGCCGCACTGTCATTCATTCATTACCGTAATAAATAAATCACGTTTTTTGCTCATATATGTTTTTTGTGTGCGCTATGCTTCATTAACATTATAAGTGAACCTCAAGAAACACGACATGACCCCTTTAAATCACTCTTCATATCAGTTTGTTTGTTATTTGTGTGTGAGAGTCTGAGGAAAGTGTTTTTTTCCGCATGGCAAGTGTAAACTTTTGAAGTAACATCCATAAATAGCCGTCCAGCCTGGAATGTGTAATGTCACACCTGTGATGAGGCTCCGGGTCACAGATACTGTGGCGGTTCAAGCCAGCTGAAACACTGGCCGAGCAAATGCCAAACGCTCCACTGTCACATGACCCACCGTCGACCACTGACGTGCTGTTTGCCATCCTTCTTCCACCCCGTGTTTAGGAGCGTTTCCAGTAAAGTTTTTGTGTGTGTATTTCTAAGGCACTGTCTCAGATCACTGTACCCTTCATCTGTTTGAGAACCCATGATGTATTTTTAGCTCCAATATGACTGAGCATATTATAGTACCTTGAAGATTTCATTAGCGTTCTTTAGAAAATGGTTTGCAAATGTGTTTTTTGTTGAGTTGAGTATCATATTTGATAAATAAGACTCATATTTTATGACTCATATTATATGATATGATACTTATTCAGAGGCTCAAACAGGGCAAAATATGCAATTTGGTGCAGATGCTGAGGTTTATATGACCAAAATTAAGATTACATTTTCATGCTGTAAATCAATGAGATAGCAACAGTATAGCAGGGCAAGTTTATTTAAATAGCACATTTCATACGCAATGATGCTTTATATTAGCCTGACAAGCCAGAGCCACATCAAGATGTTTGGTCTGGAAACTCACCATTGACAGCTCAATCCGAGGGGCGGGATAAACGGTTGTCTTTCAAACTCCCTCTGCACGCGATAGGATAGCGCTACAACCAGAGCAACGAAGGTGAAACAGAGCTCGCTGATAGATTAAACATTCACCGTATCCGGTCGGCTAAACTCTCAACACATCTTCCCTTTTTAAGAATGACTTCAGTGCCGTTCTTTGTTCTTTTCTCAGAGAAAAGCTTAACTCCAAGTCTTCCAGAATCGCGGTCAAAGCTGATTCGAAAGACCGCCGTTCGCCAGTTTCTGTGTTTACTAGAAGCACGCAAGCGCAACTCGGTCGTCCTTATGGCCGCGCCCACCTACTCTATACACGATGTGATTGGCCCGGCAAGAGTTAGGCGATTACAGCTCAGAAGGGTATTGAGAGTTGCTAGACGACACTCGCGGGCAGATTAAATTTGCTGCCGCTTGGGTGCGTCTAGATTTCTAGGCTAGCTTTTTATATAAAAAGGAATAAAATAATGATAAAATAATCACAACATATGCATAAGAAATAAAAATAACAATTGTTGTTTTATATTTGATAGTATTGCATTGTTACAGATCGTTAAATATACACTCACCTAAAGGATTATTAGGAACACCATACTAAAACTGTGTTTGACCCCCTTTCATCTTCAGAACTGCCTTAATTCTACGTGGCATTGATTCACCAAGGTGCTGAGTAATGTTGGCCCATATTGATAGGAGAGCATCTTGCAGTTGATGGAGATTTGTGGGATGCACATCCAGGGCACGAAGCTCCCGTTCCACCGCATCCCAAAGATGCTCTATTGGGTTGAGATCTGGTGACTGTGGGGGCCATTTTAGTTCAGAGAACTCATTGTCATGTTCAAGAAACCAATTTGAAATGATTTGAGCTTTGTGACAGGGTGCATTATCCTGCTGGAAGTAGCTATCAGAGGACATGGTGGTCATAAAGGGATGGACACGGTCAGAAACAATGCTCAGGTAGGCCGTGGCATTTAAACGATGCCCAGTTGGCACTAAGGGGCCTAAAGTGAGCCAAGAAAACATCCCCCACACCATTACACCACCACCACCAGCCTGCACAGTGGTAACAAGGCATGATGGATCCATGTTCTCATTCTGTTTACGGCAAATTCTGACTCTAACATCTGAATGTCTCAACAGACATCAAGACTGTTTTCACGCTCTTGAATTGTGGAAGTTTTGATCATGCTGTCTGCAACGTACTTGGTGTATGTGTGTGTGTTAGTGATGCACGGTTAGCGGTTATATCCACCGATCCGGGCGGGCCAAGTAATAAAAAATAACATTTCAATCAATCGCAGGGGAATGAGAGAGAAATCATTGTGTTTGTTTGATAAATGTGTGTGTGATTGAACATGCTGGTTCCATGTTGCCAATTTCTATAAAAATGCTCTCTGTTGCAGTCACACAAGTGTGTTTTTTTGTTTGTTTGTTTGTGTGTGTTTGTGTAAGATAGAACGTTTGTTCCACTTTGTGTTCATGCTCTAGGACCAGACCCTTGATATAAATGTAGAAATGTTCCGATTTATACTGGATTTAGTGAATTATTTGACCAATAAAATAATTGGTCAATAACCCTTTAATTTTCAATGTGGGCTCAATCTGACCCCAAGGACCTTAAACTGTATTTTTTTACACACCTTTAGAACAACAAAATCAATCCCAGATTTGTTTGTGCATGTTTAGATTATTTAGGTAAAGTCCCAGAGTCTCATGCCCCTGATGAAGGGAACACTTTTTGAAAATGAAGGAGAAGTCCAGTGGGGTCAGCTGGACCCCAAGTGATTAAGGGTTGCAGTGAATTACTAACTGCACTTTTTCACTTTCCGAAGAAAACGCCAGTGATGGGTGCCTGTTCAAAAGTCGTTCGTTCTGTGTGGTTGCCAGGGCATTGCTATGCGGTCGCTAGGGTGTTCTGGGTGGTTGCTCACTGGAGCCCAGCTTCTATTATATCATGCTCTGTTGAATTTGGGTCGCTCATTCATTGTAAGTCTGTGGGAGCCCATCTTATCTTCTGCAGGCAAAAGTTCAATCATTTAGAAAAGTGAAAACAATCTGCACAAGCTTTGCAATTCATTAAAATCAGAGACTCAATATGGCCCAGTGTGATCATTAAACCTCAAAAGACTCAAATAACACCTGGAGCTAATGATACTGATGTTTTCAGCAGTCTGCAATTTTTATGCAACCCTGAATCCTTGATATCTTAGCAGTAGCAATATTGAATGGGTCATGAGCTGCATTGTTTATTGTTTTCTGGGTGTGTGATATTTCCTGTGGTGCACTTATAATGTTAGTGAGATTTATACATGAAAAATTGTCATAATTTAGAAATAAAAGGCATTTTAGCCTCTGATTTGAATGCTCTGTTTGAAGGGGCGTATCTGCTGTGAGACTTAAGTGTAAACGCCCACTGTTGTGATTGGCTGCTGTGAGACTTCAGTGTAAACGCCCACTGTTGTGATTGGCTGCTGTGAGACTTCAGTGTAAACGGCCACTGCTGTGATTGGCTGCTGTGAGACTTCAGTGTAAACGCCCACTGCTGTGATTGGCTGCTGTGAGACTTCAGTGTAAACGCCCACTGTTGTGATTGGCTGCTGTGAGACTTCAGTGTAAACGCCCACTGTTGTGATTGGCTGCTGTGAGACTTCAGTGTAAACGGCCACTGCTGTGATTGGCTGCTGTGAGACTTCAGTGTAAACGCCCACTGCTGTGATTGGCTGCTGTGAGACTTCAGTGTAAACGCCCATTGCTGTGATTGGCTGCTGTGAGACTTCAGTGTAAACGGCCACTGCTGTGATTGGCTGCTGTGAGACTTCAGTGTAAACGCCCAATGCTGTGATTGGCTGCTGTGATATTTCAGTGTAAACTCCTAAGAGAAACGATGTGAAGTTGACGTTTAGTTACTGGTTTGATTTACTGACACAGATAAACTGACTGTACATGAATCATTACACATCAGAAATCACTGGTCCTAGATCAGGCATTAGAATTAACACGGTTACTTAGATGTAGTAAGTCTGTTTGCAAACCTGTGCTGAAATTGTCTCTGATTTACCAAAGAATCCACAGTGAAATGTAGCGAATACAAATAAATAATGCTCAACTGAGACTTTCACGTTGTTGAAAATAAATAAATCAGCACATTCCTAGCATTAGGATCCTTTAGAACAGGGGTCCCCAAACTCAGTCCTGGAGGGCCGCAGTTTTACCTCCAACCACAATCAAACACACCTGAAACAGCTAATCAATGCCTTTATAGGACCAGTAAGACATTGATTAGCTAGTTCATGTGTTTGATTGGGGTTAGAGCTAAACTCTGCAGGACAGCGGCCCTCCAAGACCGAGTCTGGGGACCGCTGCTTTAGAAGGTAAGGTTATTTTTAGTCCAGTGATCCTGTATCTCTTCTCTCCTCATCATCTCACTAACACACCAGTGGGCGGAGCCAAAGTTGTGATGATGATTTTCTTCTTCAGAGGAACAAGGATGTTCAGTTCTGAAACTTACAGGATGTTCTTATACAGGGAGTGCAGAATTAATAGGCAAATTAGTATTTTGACCACATCATCCTCGTTATGCATGTTGTCTTACTCCAAGCTGTATAGGCTGGAAAGCCTACTACCAATTAAGCATACTAGGTGATGTGCATCTCTGTAATGAGAAGGGGTGTGGTCTAATGACATCAACACCCTATATCAGGTGTGCATAATTATTAGGCAACTTCCTTTCCTTTGGCAAAATGGGTCAAAAGAAGGACTTGACAGGCTCAGAAAAGTCAAAAATAGTGAGATATATTGCAGAGGGATGCAGCAGTCTTAAAATAGCCAAGCTTCTGAAGCGTGATCATCGAACAATCAAGCGTTTCATTCAAAATAATCAACAGGGTCGCAAGAAGCGTGTGGAAAAACCAATGCGCAAAATAACTGCCCGTGAACTGAGAAAAGTCAAGCGTGTAGCTGCCAAGATGGAAAAAAGGAAACATGATTTTCATGCAGGACAATGCTCCATCACACGCGTCCAAGTACTCCACAGCGTGGCTGGCAAGAAAGGGTATAAAAGAAGAAAATCTAATGATATGGCCTCCTTGTTCACCTGATCTGAACCCCATTGAGAACCTGTGGTCCATCATCAAATGTGCGATTTACAAGGAGGGAAAACAGTCCACCTCTCTGAACAGTGTCTGGGAGGCTGTGGTTGCTGCTGCACGCAATGTTGATGGTGAACAGATCAAAACACTGACAGAATCCATGGATGGCAGGCTTTTGAGTGTCCTTGCACAGAAAGGTGGCTATATTGGTCACTGATTTGTTTTTGTTTGGTTTTTGAATGTCAGAAATGTATATTTGTGAATGTTGAGATGTTATATTGGTTTCACTGGTAAAAATAAATAATTGAAATGGGTATAAATTTGTTTTTTGTTAAGTTGCCTAATAATTATGCACAGTAATAGTCACCTGCACACACAGATATCCCCCTAAAATAGCTAAAACTAAAAACTAAAAACTAAAACTTCCAAAAATATTCAGCTTTGATATTAATGAATTTTTTGTGTTCATTGAGAACATGGTTGTTGTTCAATATTAAAATTAATCCTCAAAAATACAACTTGCCTAATAATTCTGCACTCCCTGTATAGTATGTTGACCTCTTATATGTCAAAAGCTCAAGGAAAAATTGATTACTCAGTTCATGACCACTTTAAAGTCACACATTTTTCACAAAGCACCAATGAATGTGTCACACTGAATAGACAGGGTTTGTTCTCTAACCTGAAACATGAGCAATAGCAATGTGCTGGAAACACCACTAATTATTTTCATCCTCATATGGGTTCATTTTGACTTTCAAAATAACAGTACCCTTCTGTAACCCTCACTGTTTTCTTGTTTATCAGAAAGTCTCTAAGAGTCTATTTATATCACATGGCCTTTGGTAATTTTCATGTCATAGTCCTTAGATGATCTCTCAACATGATGAAAAGAGACTTTTAATGGTGATCGGATGTGTTATTTAGTTGTGTGGATTTAGTTCCTGTAGTTGTTTCATTTATTGACTGGTTTATGTTTCTTTGGATAAAAAGACATGTGCACAGAAGCTGTGTCTATGGCCGGATAACCTACCTCACCATATTTGCCAGAATTTGCAGTTTACAGTGCACACTATTATATCCCATAATGCAATGCGCTTGACTTGACCTTCCACCTCCAGTGTGATGATTGAACATATGGCTATTAATCATCATAGCCACAATCTCTTCCTTGATGCATAATTTGATCAGACTGGCAAATATTACAAGATTGTAAGTCTGCAGGATTAATTGGAAAAAACAACTCATCAAAAAAACATCTGTGATTTAATGAAATAAACATATGCACTGCATGTTTCAGAGCGAAGCGCTGCACTGCACTTTATTTACACGTTAACAGATCAGGGATGGAAATTAACTTTTTTGTCCACCGGCCACTGTGGCTGGTGGATTTCAAAATCTACCAGCCACTCAATGTTTTTACCAGCCACTTTCTTGTTTATAGCCGACAATGTGTAACTGCACGTGAAAATTAATACTACAAGCTCTACAATACTTGAATGGATGGACTGCATTTATATAGTGCTTTTATCCAAAGCGCTTTACATTTTGCCTCACATTCACCCATTCATACACCGACGGCGGTGTCAACCATGTAAGGCGCCATCCAGCTCGTCGGGAGCAGCTGGGGTTAGGTGTCTTGCTCATGGACACTTCGACACTTGGTCAGGTGGAACCGGGGATTGAACCACCAACCTTCCGGTTTGTAGACAACCTACATGAACCACTGAGCCACTGCCGCCCTACTTAAGCTGTTCATTTAATCTCAAATCTCAATGAAATACTGACATTTTTTCTTTCACTCTTATACACACACAAACAATGAACTGGTATACATTTCATTAAATGAGTAGGGCTCTGTGTGCTCTTTTTTTTTTTTTTTTTACCTGGATGTGGCATTTGGATGATTCGTGGTCTTTTATGGCTTCCAGTTTTAGGTTTTTAGTACCAACAATGAAACGACTAGTTTTGGCATCTCCTGAAGCGTGTTGACGACATACCGAGCAGAACATTGTCAGCAGGGATGCACCAAAATAAAAATTATTGGCTGAAACCGAAGCACTAAAAGAAATTATGCCAATTATCCATTGCATTTATGGCTGATGCTATGACTGAGTAACTTTACTAAAAATCAAGGCATTGCAATTGCATTAATTAATATTAAAGTTTCAAATAATAAATCAATTACAAATTATGCAAATATTTATTTAGCACATTGCAACAACCCACAGTATAAAATACAATTCAAACTAAAATGTTTAACTCGATCTCACTCATGTGTACATTAAATAATAATGTACAGGTCTACTGGCCTGCAGAAAGGTACAGAAATTGAATAAAGTAATCAAATGTAAAATAACTGCATATTTAACTGTTTAAATGAAAGATTAATCCTTACTAAACTTACAAAAGCTATTCAATCAAGAGCAGTGAGTGATGTCCTTTTGTTTGACATTAAAAATAGCAGTAAAGGCTACTTCCCCTTTAAGACCTAATAGAAGGATATGCGTCATCTTTCACGACTGTATAAAGTTCACTTAAGGCATATTCAGACTATGTCTGCTAGAATACTCATCAAGATGAACATGTTGGCATACTTTTTGTGTGAGTTTGTCTGTTTAAGCACAAGACTTGAAAGAGAACTCAATATTTGCGCGCTGTGAGACGAGTGAACGTTCTCTGATGATGCGCAGTGACGGATCTTCTCTCAGCGCGCGCGAGTTCGTATTCGCGTCTTCTGGCACTACATCCAGGTAATGACGGCGGAAACGACTTGTCATATTCGGACATACGGCCGCACTCGCATGCACTGAACACAGTTTATAAAGAGGGGAAACGGTATGCTATTTTATTTACCCGCCACGGTGGCCGGTAGGTGAAGCGAGTTTACCATCCACAACTCAAAATCACCCGCATTTGGCTGGTGGCGGGTGCTAATTTCCATCCCTGTAACAGATCATGATCTTAAAGGATTAGTTCACTTCAAAATTAAAATTTCCTGATAATTTACTCACCCCCATCTCATCCAAGTCGTTTATCCAAATAATTTTTTTGAGGAAAACATTCCAGGATTTTTCTCCCCACCATTGACTTCCATTGCAACTAAAATGTTGAAGGTCCAAATCAATGCAGTTTCAAAGGGCTTCAGAGGCTATGCACGATCCCAGACAAAAAATAGAGTCTTATCTGGTGAAACAATCTTTCATTTAAAAAAATAAAATAAAAAAATGATATACTTCTGCTCTGCGCTCGCCAGTGATTGCGCAGTCACAATATTATATCCCATAATGCAATGCCAAGAAAAAAAGAAATGAAAATCTTGGATGAGATAGGGGTGAGTCAGGAAATGTTCATTTTGAAGTGAACTAATATAGTTCCTGTCTCTATGAAACCCCGCCCTTTGAAAAGCTCAATGTGCTCTGATTGGTCGTGTGTTGTGCAGTGTGTTGTGATTGGTCAATCACTTCCGGTATGTTTGGGAAATTTCCCGCCCCTTACCATAACCGGCAATTATGCGAATGAATACGAATTGAATGCGTATGAATTATTTAAATTAGGAATATTGTGACTTGTTGTTCCCGGGAGAAAACTCAGGAGGCGTTTCAGGGAGTTCAGAAAAACTGGCACTGATATAGAGAAGAACTCCAACTGGAGGGACTCAAACAGCAACATTACACACTAAAGCATAACAGCTTAATCCTCTTTAACATCCGTGCTGGAGCATCATTACATCATTCATTTAATAAAAGAGTAGAAGAGAAAAAGAAAAGTGAAAGAACATTCCCCTCATTCCTCTGACAGAGTGTAAGCATTGGCCACAGCAGGCTCATTCAGAGTGTGATTGTGATTTTATACTCGATTAATCACATCCACACAAGGCATGAAGCCTGTCTTTGTGCAGAGTCATTGTGTTTGTGTTCCTCTTCCCATCAGCCCCTCCTCATCACGGTCACTCGCTCGTTTCGACCAGCCGTCTGCCCTTTTCTCTCAGGTTCATCTCTGTCTGTGGCACAGTTGGCTCTCTGTGTTCTGAGCAGACAGACACGTGACTCACGCAATCATATTTATCTGTTATTGTTTTGAGTGATACATAATATTAAGCTGTTTTTGCACACATGTCAGAATTACCTAATCTTTTGACATCCATCCATCCATCGATCCATCGATCCATCGTTCCATCCGTCCGTCCGTCCGTCCGTCCGTCCGTCCGTCCGTCCGTCCGTCCGTCCGTCCATCCATCCATCCATCCATCCATCTATCCACCCGTCCATCTGTCCGTCCATCCGCCCGCCCATACGCCCGCCCATACGCCCGCCCGCCCGCCCGCCCGTCCGTCCGTCCGTCCGTCCGTCCATCCATCCATCCATCCATCCATTCATCCATCCACCCGTCCGTCCGTCCGTCCGCCCGCCCGTCCATCCGTCCATCCATCCATCCATCCATCCATCCATCCGTCCGTCTGCCCGTCCGTCCGTCCATCCATCCATCCATCCATCCATCCATCCATCCACCCGTCCGTCCGTCCGCCCATCCATCCATCCATCCATCCATCCATCCATCCATCCATCCATCCATCCATCCACCCGTCCGTCCGTCCGTCCGTCCGCCCGCCCGTCCGTCCATCCATCCATCCATCCATCCACTTGGCTTGCTATGAAAGTCAGTGTTGCCGGTGTTCAGACTCAACACAGGTTACATCACTTGCCCACTGTAGCACCGCCCCCACCATCGTTTAGATTTTTTTAATAGTAAAATAATTTAGGTTAGTAAGAGAACAGACAATACAAATAAAACTGAACGTGTCTGCTTAATAAAGCATGATCTGAACTAGAGTCGCAGCACAAACTGATCGTGGGAGATTTGGTTTCAAAGCGAAATGTGAAAGCGCCTATTTAAGGGAGTTTGTTTGTGCTGTGGTGTTGTTGTGTTTTTTATTAAAGGTCCCGTTCTTCGTGTGTTTTCGAAGCTTTGATTGTGTTTACAGTGTGCAATATAACATGAGTTCATGTTTCGCGTGTAAAAAAACACAGTATTTTTCACACAATTGACTTATCTGTACAGCGCTGTTTCCTCTGTCCTAAAAACGGCCTGATGATTTCCTTGTTCTATGAAGTCCCTCCTTCAGAAACACGTAACGAGTTCTGATTGGGCCAGCGCTTCCCGTGTTGTGATTGGACAGCAGCTTAGCGCACTTTGCCCGGAAAGGTTCCGCCTCTTACCATAACGGGGAGATTCAAGCGCTGAATGCGCGCTCTTCTCCACATGAGAGAGCAACGAGACCACGCCCCCTATTTTGCGTGTTCTTGTGGGCGGAGGGTTAGTCAACAAACGGTTCTAGTGACGTCATTACATCCCTGCACTTCCTGCTGTAGTCCAAACCGGCCGTTCGCTTTAGGCTTTGAAAGGGAACTTCTGTTAAATAAAATATCTCGCTTGGCATTGAACTTTGAGCTTTATAATTTTACAGGTATTATTTGTGCTCTAACAGCAACATTACACACTAACTAAAGTTTGAAAGATGGAATCGCGAAGAACGAGACCTTTAAGAATAACAGGCTAATGAACCCACAATTCAAGCAACCCGCACCCGATTTGGCGCTAATTCAAAATCGCTCGGTTAGATAGAATTAGTGAATAAAAAGCCCATTCGGTCCATCCATTCATGCTTCCATTAGTCCATCCATCCATCCATCCATCCATCCATCCATCCATCCATCCATCCATCCATCCATCCATCCATCCATCATCCCACCCGTCCATCCATCCATCCATCCATCCATCCATCCATCCATCCATCCATCCATCCATCCATCCATCCATCCATCCACCCATCATCCCACCCGTCCATCCATCCATCCATCCATCCGTCCATCCGTCCATCCATCCGTCCATCCATCCATCCATCCATCCATCCATCCATCCATCCATCCATCCATCCATCCATCCATCCATCCATCCATCCATCCATCCATCCATCATCCCACCCATCCATCCTTTTGTCCGTCCATCCATCCATCATTAGGTAACAGTCCTGGAGCCTGTCCCTTCATATAGACTAGCTCATATAATCCTGAAATAAATGTAATAATTGTGAAAGGACTAGCTGTGTGTGCTATTGGTGTGTGTGAATAGAATGGGACATCCTGGAAAGAGCTTTACTGGGCGGTTAGAGAGTTTAACCCTAACATGCCCACAGCAGAGTGCACAACTCTTTACTCAGCAAAAACATCTCACACATGCAGCCTCAGTCAGAGGTCTTTCTCCGCTCCATGAAGAGGGCAGGATTCATCTTCACTGGAGCGACCACAAATCTTTTTGTCAGCTCAAACTATTTCCCCCAGAGAGGTTATGTAACCGCTGTGAGGAGAAGGTTGAGAGATCGGTGCCGTCACAAGGTGTATGAACAGGTCACTGACATCATTTAGATCGGCATGGACTTAAAATTGAAGCGTCTAATTTTTCGGCTATGATACTTTCTCTTATCTGAGATTAATAGGCAGACACAACTATAAGTCAAAAGCTCTGTTTGTGTTGAGCATGTCAACCAACAACGACAAAATTATCTGTTTTTCTGACCATTATTTTTGCAGTGCCGTTTGGTTAAACAGGGAGAAACGGAACAAATATATTGCTGAAATATATTGTATTCAACATAAAATATATATTTTTTTATCCATTTGAAGGCCACATTAGAAACTTATTTATTTAATTCATCCAATAATTAATTATTATTAATTATAAGGAGCTTCCATTCATCCCTTATAAACTGATGCATTGATGCAGAAATCATGGTCCAGAATCAGATGCTGCCATTGTGTATACTGGAGTCTTTATTTATATTTTTATTTACAGTGTGGTGGATTGTATGCTAACATATCCAGCGATATAAAAATAGCAGAATATTATGAATAAAATTCTTCAAATACATTTAAATGTAGGGAGGTAAAAAAAGCTTCTCGGTTTGAAAGCGTTTCCTAAGTCTGATGTCATTTCCCCGAGGGCCGTCGGCAGCTGTGCATGACATGATGTCATCGGCGGAGCTGCAGATGCTCTTCCCGGCATCAGCAGACTTTACCAAATCTAATGCAAATGGCCACTGAAAAACAAGCGCACAAACAAATAGTCCAAGAATAAACTGCATTCAAAAACTGGACGTTATGTTATGAATCTGGAGTAACTTTTCCTGTGACTTTATACACCAGTGGACTTTCGTCTGGTCTTAAGAATGCATTGGCTATCGATCAGAACTGGCTTCCTGAAGACTCTCCCAGCTGTTTCTGCTTATAAATGGAAAACAGTTGCAACAGGACAGAGAGAGGTTGAGCAGCCGTTTGATGAAGTAACCGTTTCGTGTTAGTGTGTAAGTAGTGTGTGTGTTAGTAAATGCGCTGGCCGGTTGCCTCGGTGACTTTGCTCAGTATGCGAGCCGCTCCTTGCTCCAGACAGCTCAGCTTTGTTTGAGTGAGGTCATGTGATTACTCACGGCTCCGCCCCTCGGGACTCACATTTAATCAGGGAAGGATGCGGGAAACACGCCCAATGCTGCAGATGTGCTGCTGGAACCTGCTACAGCCGCAGGACACAATGCGATTTCAGATTAAAGTCATCATTCATATATTTCAAATACAGTACCTTTCCCACAATATCCAGGGCACAGTGGGGAATGGGGGGGGGGGGGGGGGGGGGAAACCTGTTGTTGTTTATGTTAAATTTAGTTAATTTCTAGTAATTTGGTTGTATACTATTGTCATTTTATTCTTCTTATTTTAATTGTATTATTGTTATTATTTTTTAATATGGCTATTTAGGTTTATATATATATATATATATATATATATATATATATATATATATATATATATATATATATATATATATATGAAACTGAAATATTTAAAAATATTAATATTATATATATATATATATATATATATATATATATATATATATATATATATATATATATATATATATATATATATATATTTATTTATTTAATTATTTAATTATTTATTTTATTTTCCAGTTAATAATTTCAATGTTTCAGCTTAATATTTTTAAATATTTCAGTTTATTGTCAAGGCAATATTTCAAGTTTAAGTTTTTCAACTCATATTTGCAATTTATTTTATTTTTAGCTTTATTTCAATTAAGCAGAGCAACAGAGATGCTTTAATAGTTTTAGGTTTAGTTAACAATAATAATCCTCAAATAATCAACAACCCTTTTCTTTTGTATGCTGTTTCTAATGCAATATTTTGCGGAGTATGTAATATTGTTAATATTTACCAATTAGGTACATTTTTTAACATTAGTTAATGCAATAGTTAAAATTAAATAACAATGAACACTACTTTAAAAGCTTGTATTAATTTATGCTAATTTTAATTTCCATATTAATACATTTTTAACATTTCAAGTGTATAAGTAAATGTATTATGAACTAACATCAAATCATGACATGTTAAGACAACTATATTCGCATTAGAATATTAGCATACACATTTTTTGTGTTTTGTAGAGTATACGCTGAAGACCATGTGTAACATTATGCAGTATATGCTACATTATGCAACATTTGAGTATATTAGCAACAATGTTATCAGTTCCCACGTTAACCCCAGTGAGTCCGTTAGCACAAACTGGCATTTTGCACTGAATTAGGTGCAATTTAGAAATGTCAGAACACTTGGCGATCTGAAGAGGTTACTATCGGTGCTAGTTTATTTGCCCCATTGAAAATGAAAGGTCAGGATGAGCATATTGTATTGTGGGAGACAGTATTTCAAGCAGCGTGATCTGGTTGCATATTTTGTTAAATGCAGTTGTTTATCTGGGTATTCTAGATTTAATTCAGATATAATGCACAGTATGCAGCAGCAATAGTATCATGCTAATAGTCATTTGCTAAGCCATTCCGATTAGAGCCTAGGAAGCAAGCGAGGTTTCACCTAATACCATTTCTTTAAGGTCAGAGGAAGAGAACAAAAACAGGATTTTTCCTTAGTCATAGCGGGCAGTGACTCAGCAATACAGCTTGATTCTCATAAACCCCCTTAATCCTGAACAAGTAGATACAGAAATATGTCTTGTCTTTCTGAAAGCCTCTCCTTCAGTATGGACACCCAGTCTGTCTCCTGTAAATGAAAGAGCCTTTAATCAAATGAGTCAGACTGTAGGGCGGGGCTTGATTTGGTCCGTGGGGATTGATTGGATGGTGGTGGTTTGCTATTGGTGGATCTCATATGAGTGACAGGTTGCCCCGCCCTCATCATCTGAGAAGAGGAGAGATGCTGCAAGACAAAGTTATTTTGTTATTTTGAGGAAAGATTGCACAGATAAATAATTTATAATAACTACTGCTATATTTCATAATTTTTTTAATAAAAATAATAATAGTGCTCTGTTTATTTAATTTTTTTTTCTCCCTGTGACAGTAACACACATCAGCATTGAGCTTCATTAGAACATCTGAGTCCTAATGGCTGTGGCGGTAATCAATACACATCCCAGTCATGTGACCCAAACTCTCTACGGACCATACAACATTATCACACAATTATCTTCTAAATCAAGGCTGAGAGGGGGTTTGGTCTGAGAGCATCCTGCAGCTAATGGATCTTGCCCGTTTTACCTCTCTTGCTGGCCGCTTGAGACTTTTAACCTGATAAAGATAAAGCTCTTATAATGCCACGTTAATGTACCCTTACGCAACAAAAATATATTTCTCAATATATTAGTTGACAATATATTTCTCAATATATTAGTTGACAATATATTTCATGTGTCTCCATATATTGTGAAATTTACATGGTAATATATCATATGATATATTATATAATAATATATTATATATGCAAGTCATATATTGCAATATATGGGACAATACTGCAATTATTGCCGTTTTCATATATTGACTAAATACATATCATTATACTATTCAATATATTGCTATGTATATTGAAATATATCCTACAATATATGAAATTATATATTGGAAGAGTCATTGTATATATATGTAAATATATATGTAAAAATATATGAGATAATATACCTCAATGTACTGGATAATATAATCAGATTTATATGGGAACATATGTCTTAAATATATTGATTTATATTACATAGTATATAATTATTATCATATATATTGTATACATGGTAAATATGAAATAATCTAATGTACACTGTCTGTCATATATTTTAAAATATAACAGATTAAAATATAATATAGAAATTAGGGCCGCGACTCGATTAAACAAAATAATCTAATTAATTAGAGGCTTTGTAATTAATTAATCGCATTTTAATTGCATATAAATATTTGACCTGAGAACAATGAGAAGTAATTTTTCACATGTATTTTTAGTATACCATTGAATAATGACTGAATACATAAGCTTAATCAACAAAATATTGTTTATTTATTTCAGTCCAGCAGACCAGTGCATGTTTGCCAGTTTAGCAAAAGCATTTTTGTGATATTTGAGGCTCGATGTGCTGCGGTGATACGCAAATTCCTTGTTGTATAGCTTGCTCACAACCATGCTCTTGACGACGCTTCCATTCTTTCGTTTTTAAAACAAAATTTCCCATCCACGGGGCCAAGCAAAGCAGTCTCATCAGCTTGTTCTTGTTCCATAGCTTCGTTCATGTTCACATGGTTCGTTGTTGTCGTGACCCCGGAGACTCCGGAGCGCTAGTTGGTGTTCCAGTATAATTGGTCCGTCGAAACTCATTCATTGAAAAACGTTCCGCGGTGCAAAAATAAGTGTGGTAATTTTTTTTTTTTTTTTTTTTTTGCGTAATTAATTAACGCGTTAAAGTCACGTAATTAACGCGTTAAAGTCACGTAATTAATTAATCTTAATTAACGCGTTAAAGTCCCGGCCCTAATAGAAATATTTTCTAAATATAGAAAATATATTGAATGTCATGCACCATCATATTTTCTAAATATAGAAAATATATTGAATGTCATGCACCATCTGATTTGGGCTATTGTTAATCAACCTCTGTAAACATATGCAGGAGCTTGCTTAACTCACAAAAAAATACTTTGTTTCAATAAACATACATGAAATAATTCAGTTTTGTTTGTATATCAATGTATTTTAATATATGAATCAATATATAGCAATAGGCTGTCCATCCATATATTGCTATATATTTTTAAATATATGAGGAAGTTTCTGATACATTGAAATATATTTTCTAATGTATTGCAATATAAATTCTAGTATATTGCAATATATTTTTGTTTCGTAAGGGTAGACACTGGATCAATAAGTGTAGGTTTGGCTGGTCAGTTTGGTGATGTTACTCCTGCTGGTATGCACATTTCCATGTTTTCTGACAAAATACAATTTCTGAAAGCAGCAAATTTATTGCGAATGCACTATATTGCCAAAAGTTTTGGGACGCCTGCTTTTACATGCACATGAACTTTAATGTCATCCCATTCTTAATCCGTAGTAGGGTTTAATATGGAGTCGGCCCACCCTTTGCAGCTCTAACAGCTTCAGCTCTTCTGGGAAGGCTTTCCTCAAGGTTTAGGAGTGTGTTTATGGGGATTTGTGACCATTCCTCTAGAAGCGCATTTGTGAGGTCAGGCACTGATGTTGGACGAGAAGGCCTGGCTCTCAGTCTCCGCTCTAATTCATCTCAAAGGTGATCTATCAGGTTGAGCTCAGGACATTGTGCAGAGCCAAAAATACAAAAAAGGTTTGCATAGTCCTCAAACCCACAAAGGACTTTGTGCAGGCCAGTCAAGTTCCTCCACACCAAACTCGCTCATCCATGTCCTTAATGGTTCCTCTAACTGGAACTAAGGGGCCAAGCTCAACGCCTGAAAAAACAACCCCAAACCATAATCCCCCCTCCACTTATCTTTATACTTGGCACAATGCAGTCAGGCAAGGACTGTTCTCCTGGCAACCACCAAACCCAGATTCGTCCATGTTATTGCCAGACTGAGAAGCGTGACTGGTCACTCCAGAGAACACGTCTCTGCTCTAGAGTCCAGTGGCGGCTGCTTTACTCCACTGCATCCCACGCTTTGCATTGCATTTGGTGATGTGAGGCTTGGATGAGCTGCTCGGCCATGGAAACCCATTCCATGAAGCTCTCTACGCTGTTCTTGAGCTCACCTGGAGGCCACAGAAGTTTGGAGGTCTGTAGCTATTGACTCTGCTGAAAGTTGCCGACTTCTGCGCAATTTGACCCCTTAGCATGCGCTGACCCCGCTCTGTGATTTTATGTGGCCTACCAATTTGTGGCTGAGCTCCTGTTGTTCCCAAATTACTTCCACTGTGTTATAATCCCACTAACAGTCGACCGTAGAATATTTAGTAGTGAGGAAATTTCACGAATGGACTTATTGCACAGGTGGCAACATATCACGGTACCACGCTTGAGTTCACTGAGCTCCTGAGAGCGACCCATTCTTTCACTAATGTGTGTAGAAGCGTCTGCAGGCCTAGAGCTTGATGGAGGGGTGTCCTAATACTTTTGGCAATATATTGTATATTGTATGGAGATGTGGATGTTCTCTTTGCTGGAGGACATTTAAAAGTGTGCAATGGACTTTTAATGGAAAGTCATGTACCAGCCAATCAACTAAAAGACCGCCTGTGCAGAGGAATATCTACACCTACTTCATCATCACAACTTTGGCCGTGCTCACTGGCGTGTTAGTGAGATGACGAGGAGAGAAGAGCGATACAGGATCACAGGACTTAAAATAACCTTACCTTCTAAAGGATCCTAATGCTACGAATGTGCTTTTTATTTTTAACAATGTGAACGTCTCAGCTGAGCATTATTTATGTGTATTCCGTACCTTTAATTAGGTTAATTGCTGCCTTTGATTAACATTTTGATGGTAATGCCATGACATTTCCCATGATCCTGAATGATCACCATAATTATGTCCCCTAGGATTTACATGGTACTTCAAGGACTAGCTGTCTGTTAACATTTCCACACTCATTAGCAGCTGCTTAGCATGTTGCTAAACTAACATGGTAAAACTATAGTGCAATACATTCAACTGTTTAGCCCACTGGGGGAATGGATTGGATTTAAAATGGATGGATTTAATGGATTTAAAATAAAGTTACAGCTAATCTACTGTAAAACAAGTGGTGGGTTGTGATGTGACATAACTAGATTTCTCCCAGTTAGACACAATGAAGCAACCCAGCTAACTAAAATAAGTTGGGAAAAAAAGTTGTGAAAGTTTTGCTAACAGTTAAGAAAACATTATTTCTGAATGTTATCTGAACAATCAAAACACATCAGATTAAAAAAATAAGTTTTTCTTGGTCATGTGAATATTAAGGGACTGTTCCATTTTGCAGACCTTATGGGGATGTTACTCTGAATGTTTTCTGAACTTTCTGAAACAAGTTACATTTAAAAATGTTAGATAAATGTCCAACTAAAGATGCTGTAGAAGCGGCAGAAGTCCCTCAAAGCCTGTAACGCAGTAGTTTCAGTTCTTTCGGCTGTTGGTTTGGCCCATGTGAAGGCGTTGATGTCAGCTGGGAAGATTCTGTCTTATGAATGTGTTTCTCATGCTGACCTTGCCTGAGGGAGACCTTCTGGTTTTCTCACTGCTCTGGAATGAGGAGAACGCCAATTGCTGGTTATCTCACATGGCCTTGTGTTTATTTCTTAAGTTTTAAAGACTCACAATCGTTTGGGATGGTCTATTTCATTCCATTGAAAG
Source organism: Pseudorasbora parva (assembly GCF_024679245.1). NCBI lineage: Eukaryota > Metazoa > Chordata > Actinopteri > Cypriniformes > Gobionidae > Pseudorasbora > Pseudorasbora parva. The sequence goes on along the minus strand of NC_090188.1, from coordinate 39,726,659 downwards.
GCAGATCTGCAGGTATTTCCAACAGTGCAGCCATAAAGGCGTTTGATTGCCAGACATATGGATGAAGTCAAGACTGCAGTTCTACCGTTTGATTTGTAGTTGTTTAGTTGTTAACAAAGATTGCCAAATTGTGTTGGAATTCTAGCATTTGTTCTGCTCGTGTACGCCTTCATTATCATTACTGTGTTTTACATACCTGTCTCTGTAAACCTTTGCTAAACTGATTTTATCATCATGTAATGCAGAGATGTTGAGCCATTTGGTTGGCTTTAGAGTAAATCTTAACCCTTTAGAACCTGAAGCTAAAAAGGGGCGTTTTCACATATTTTGTTTTTTTGTAGAATTATAACAGAATGTGCTATCCTCAAGTGCAAGGTGTTATTTTTTTCAGAAGACAACTGGCTTTCAATAAATTACAGTTATTGACCCTCACTGTATGTGCTAAGTTTGAAAATAGAATTTAAATATGCAAAAACTGCAAAAACGGGAATACATTTTACTGCTTTTTATTGAGAAAAAATCAGAAACCCACTGAACGAAAGCATCTAACACTTTAAACTTGAAGAATAAACTATAATACATATATACAAGTCTTTTGGTGACACTGGATTGCAGAGTTTTCACTCAGGAGCCTTTTTCTTTACCCCACAGCCCCTCTGAGGTGGTGTTGTGGAGGGCCCGTTTGCTTTTGTACAAGCCACACTGGGGAAAAAAAACAAAACAAGCTTGTATTACAAACTCACAATCTATTTATAAATGTATTTTCCATTATAAAATAATACATTAGTTAAAGCAAAATTGTAAAAAAACAAAATAAACACTTATAAATGCAACCAAATAACAATGACGCAATAATACAAAATAATTACTTACACACATGCCAACACACACATGTACACATTACACACATGTAAACACATGAACGGATACACATGCATGTAAACACATGAACGACACATGTAATGCATACGCGCGTGTACACACACACACACACACACACACACACACACACACACACACACACACACACACACACACACACACACACACACACACACACACACACACACACACACACACACACACTATGATGCATGAAACAGTGATATTTTGAACTAAAACATTGAATCTATGCCTATTTCACCGACATTTCTCACAGTTTCAGCATAGAAAAGACAAGCTTCACTTACCAATCCATGTCTAGATCAAGGGTAGCAACAAATGCCTCCTGAACATCTGAATATGCAGTCTCTGGGTCTGAAGAGTCCCTCTGAGCCACCTTCCAAGTGTCAAAGATAAACTCAATAGCCTCCTATCTTGTAAACACTGTCTTCGCTAGGGCTGTATACCTTGGAGAACCTGGCGATACGATACATACCTCGATACACAGGTCACGATTCGATACGAACCTCGATACAGAGCTGTCTCGATACGATTTGATACAATGTGACACGATTCGATACGATTCAATAAAAATACATGAGCCAATTAGTTAATGCTGAACACATTTTCTCAACAAACAGAACTATGCATTTTTCTTCAATTTATTGAAGACAAAAGTGGATTATAACAGTGCATTTTGCTTAAATATTTGCAACTTTAAGTGCTCTGATTAATTGTACACAAATTGTTTTAATCTGGAAATTACCACAAGTCAACATTTAACTTTCCAAGGGTAACAGTCTGAGCTCACACAAGCACAACATATTATTTATTATTATTATTATTAAATCTTCTTATAATTCATTTGTTGTGACACCATGTACTGCCATAACATATTTCACTATGAAATCACTTAAATGCTACATCTTGCTTTAACATTTGGCACAACAACAAATCTAATCTACCTCATAACAGGATGGATTTTTAAAAATCTTAAGCCTAAACCAGGTTTGTCCTCAAAAAGGCAGGTTGAGCAAAGGATACTCTTGGTAATGCTAGCTTTATCCTATGACAGATAGGATAACTCACGGACTGAGTTAGATGGAAGCTTGGATGTTGTGTTGTCCAAAGTAGTTTGCGTAGGGTCCCGTGTTTTTTTTAGCTGCGGCGAAGCTAGCTTGTCTTCACGGTGTCTTTGCAGGTGGGCATGCAGGTTAGTTGTATTACAGGTGTAGCATATAGAAGCCTGGCAATGCTTGCAGATTGCATTTGTTTTATCGATCCCTTGGTTTCCTTCCTTTGCGTGTGTCCAAACATCTGCCTTTAGGGACAACGGCGCTTCTAAAATCTTCAACATTTTCCATTAGTTTTTTTTTTAACTCGCTGGCGCCGCTGCGCCCCCTAATGGCTGGGCGGAGTATCGATACTAAGGGCTAGAATATCGATACTGTATCTTTTTTTATTATATCGGTATGTATCTAAGAATCGATATTTTGAGCACACCCCTAGTCTTCGCCTTGTTTTTGTCCTTTTTTAATTGTGTTTTGGAATCTAAAAATCCTCTAAAACTCTGCCGTATCTCCGTTCTATTCGCCCCTTCCCGCTCCCCCCCGAAAGCCGCGGTGATTTGCCGATGGAAAACATGACACCGTAATAAGCCATATATAGGCGGAAAGCGCAGAATGTCTACTTTCAGGAGCAATTTAAATTATTATGATAGTGCAAAGGGTTGAAGAGTTACGGTAACTTCAATACAGCTTGGTTGGCTGTGTCGTCGACGACACGTTCGGTTTTAAAGGGTTAAAGGGATTGTTGACCCAAAAATGAAAATTCTTTCATCAATTGATTACTCATTATTGTGCCGAATCCATAAGATATTTTAAAGAGTTTCTACCTGATTATTACACAGGAATAAGGGTATAGTCCCTAGCCATATCAGTCTAGAAAACATTAAATTTTCCGTCACTTTTAGTATACGATGTACCGATACACATCACAACATGTAAATAGGAAAATGTTGCTGTTATTCTGTCACTTTTTGAGCAGTAGGCTAGCTGGAGCCGTTTACCTCCAGTCTTTGTGCTAAGCTAGGCTAGCGGTTTGTGCGACAGACAGTGTTATGGCACGCACAGAGATGAGAACGGTAATCTAACTCAAGGGGATACGGTGAATAGGCTGAAGTCCCAAAAAGTTGCATGTTCCTTTAAATGTTGGCTTAATCTAAGCTCTGTCTGTGAAACCAGGCAAAAGAGTTTTCATTTAGGCTTCCATTTACATATAAACACAGATTAACACACTTACATATGAAACTGCTCCACGAAAGCTCAAACAGGCTTGCATGAGAACAAACCTCATTGGTTAAAGCACGGTTGAGCTTCGGTTTACCCTCGTCTCAAAACTGGAGTTGTGGATTTCCTTGCTCGTTTCCTAGTTGGGAGTAAGGGTGTGCAATATCACGATTTTGTATCGTGGACGTGAACCACGATCTGCTTTTGAAGAAATATTGTAGTATTGCACTACAGTGCATTCTATCAGTTGCAGTTCTGGCGCCTCCTTCTCAACACACTGTAAATGCGACGAACATTCACCTCACGTTAACACAAGCGGTAGAGTTGCTCTCACGGCACACACCAGTCATTTGCAATCATGTAAGTTCATTATTTGTATGCGTTTTAAAGCATTGCTGGTTAAACTTTTTTATTCATGTGGTGCTGTTCTGTTCTTTTCTGACTGAGAGCACTCGTGTGCACAATAAAAGCCTGTCAAACAGTGTGTGAGTACTAAACAAGTTATCTTTCATGTCTTATTGTGCTAAAACTGTCAAATACACACAAGGTTACATAAACACAGTTGGTTATGTCTAAAATGAGAGTTAACAGTTGAGAGAAAATCAGTGCTGGTCTTAAAGGGACAGCAGCCTTTTAGTAAACATGCTGCTTTAAATAGTTTTTGATAGTTCACTCAAAAATTTTAATTACGCAATCTCATGTTGTTCCAAACCTGTATTAATTTATTTTTTCTCTTAAACACAAAAGAAGATATTTTGAAGAATGTGGGTAACCACAGTTGATGGCCCCTATTGACTTCTATAGTAATTTTTTCCTACTATAGAAGTCACTGGGGACCAACAACTTTTTGGTTACCCACATTCTTCAAAATATCTTTAATGTTAATAATGCTAATGTTAATAATTAGCTTTAAGAAGAATCAATGTATAATTCATACAGTGAATTATTCTCTTCTCTTCCGCGTTTGTTTTCAATCCTCAAATAAAGATTCAAACGGTTATGAATCAGCTTATTGATTCATGATTTGGATCGCCAATGTCACGAGATGTCCAAATCATGACTCTGCTGATTCATGACCATTTGAATCTTTATTTGGGGATTGAAAACAGGTGGTCTATTGATTTAAGCCACAAAATAGATATTTTGTAAAATATATAATGACCTGTGCATAAAGCCTTTTATAATTACCCAAAAAAATATACCAGAATTTAAAATACTAGAGTTTTAGAACTTAAAACATTTTTCAGTTAAAGGTGAGAAATAGTTTTATGATTTTTTTATGTTTAATTACCCCTTTTGACTCTAATCCCTGGAAAGGTGTAACACACCAGCCCATAATGCTGAGTAAACACCCACAGGTTTGCTTACATGGGTTTGGTGTGGGAACTTCTACTGGGTCAAAGGTTGTCAGTCCTGGGTTTTCGAGTACTGGACCAGGTCTGGCTGCCAGGGTGAGAGAAAGAAGCGAACTGCTGAGACACTGAGATCCGGACGGCTGCTGTGCCCTTGAGTCGACCACTTAACCCTGGATCACTTCTGAGGGAAAATCCCTGCAAATACTGTTGTGCAAGTTGCTCTGAATAAGATGTGAGTGAAAAACATTTGGTAAATGTCCAGTAATGGGCTGTTGCATGCTGAGAGTGCAGAGGTCATGGTTATTTTTAGAGCTACACGATTTGGGGGAAAAATTGAATTGCATTATTTCAATTGCAAGATAATATGAGCTTTACACAGACAGACAAATCAAGATGAGCTGTGCTTGTTCCTAGGACTGCACAATTTGGCCAAAACTTTATGTCTATCATTATGGCTGCTACATAATAATAATATTAGTATTATAATATATATAATATATATAATGCCAATCTGAGACTAAAAACATTTATGGATCATGAGCTGTTCTCGTGTATATGAAAACTGTGCCTAGTTATAATCCACACCCCTCCAAATCATCTGTCATGATATTGCAGCAAGAAACTCATCCCAGATGAATACTGGCACAAATGCCATACCGCTGCTGCTGACAGGAGATCTGTATTCTGTTGTAGTGGCTATTCATAGACAAGTCCATTCTCTGTCCTGATCGCACTTCCTCCCCAGACACGGATGTTCTGTATGCAAAGTCCAGAGCTCGCTGACCGAGGAAGGGACATTGTGCTTAATGAGGCGAAAAACCTTGAGGTTACATATTAAACATGAAGAAGCAAAGACGCTGAGACACACAAGGAAATGGAAGAGGATTATCTGCCATCAATTGTATAGGATTGTTTTTAGGTTTTGTAACACAAATGCATGCACACACACACACACACATGCACACGCGCGCGCACACACACACACACACACACACACACACACACACACACACACACACACACACACACACACACACACACACACACACACACACACACACACACACACACACACACACACACACATGTTGGTCTATGTGGTTTACAGGGACTCTCCATAGGCGTAATGGTTTTTATACCGTACAAACCGTATTTTCTATCCCCTTACACTGCCCCTGCCCCTAAACCTACCCATCACAGGAAACATTCTGCATTTTTACTTTCTCAAAAAAATCATCATTTAGTATGTTTTTAAGGCCATTTGAATTATGAGGACATTTGATATGTCCTCATAAACCACATTTATAGTGTAATACCAGTGTAATACCCATGTAGTTATACAAATGTGTCCTCATAAACCACATAAACAGGCTCACACACACACACACACACACACACACACACACACACACACACACACACACACACACACACACACACACACACACACACACACACACACACACACACACACGCACACACACGCATGCACACTTACACACACATTCATGCACTCACACAAGCATGCACACACACACACACACATACATACAAACAAACACACACAGATGCAGGCATAAACACACGCACACACATTCACAGACATGTGCGCACAGACTCACAGACACACACATGCATGCGCACACACACACATGCATATACACACATGCACGCACTCACACACACACTCACAGACACGCACACACGCGCATACAGGCACACACACACACACACACACACACACACACACACACACACACACACACACACACACACACACACACACACACACGCACACACACGCATGCACACTTACACACACATTCATGCACTCACACAAGCATGCACACACACACACACACATACATACAAACAAACACACACAGATGCAGGCATAAACACACGCACACACATTCACAGACATGTGCGCACAGACTCACAGACACACACATGCATGCGCACACACACACATGCATATACACACATGCACGCACTCACACACACACTCACAGACACGCACACACGCGCATACAGGCACACACACACACACACACACACACACACACACACACACACACACACACACACACACTTACATGCATACACAAACACATTTGCACTCACACACACACATCAACATGCACTCACGCATGCATTCACACACATACGCACACACAGGCACACATACACGCACACAACACACACACACACACACACACACACACACACACACACACACACACACACACACACACACACACACACACACACACACACACACACACACACACACTAGATATTTCATATTTCATCTAGTTGCCAATATTCTACTTTCATTTAGTTTATTATGATCTAAAACTACAACAAAAATAACAATTAATAAAACAAATGTATAGACATAAAAAACAGAATTATTAAGACTTTAACTTAAAACTAAAATAAAACCATTAAGTATAAAAACTAAATCAAAATATTAATTAAAATAGTATCCATAATAGTATGATATTAAAATAATACAGATGTGCGCAAATACTTTCTGCATTATGTTTTCAAATACAAATTTGAATAGCATCTCTTTGATATAATAAAAAAATACAAATATTTTATGCATGAATCTCTGAAATCTAAACATGTCTGGTTTCACCCTATATAGAGTTTAAAATTTAAATTTACTTTCCATAAAAAATGTTTTAATTTAAAATGGTCCATTTTTTCTATTGTGAACTTATTTTTAAAATAATTTATAGATATTTTGTCATTATTGCCACTGAAAGTAAAATTTACTGAAGAATAGTTTGCAGCTTAAAGGATTACTTCAGCGATTAGCATATGGCTTTGTATCAGAAGAAACCCTGGAGTATATTCAAATGATCGTGCTCCCCCCTTCATATCCCCCTGAGACGAGAGATTTATGCATTTTATTTCTGGAAAAATATCATCGATTTGCGTCATGTGTAAAATGTTTCGCCAGACGCTATAGACTACAGCGAGCAGAGGGAGCCATTTCCTCATGTTTTCAACCTGCACATGAGGGATGGGGTCGCACTCAAAGCTCAGCTCGGCTCAGGCATTCATGTAAAGGTGCGGCTGGCGGAGCAAAGTGAGTGTTTTAACTTCTCATGTTAATTCCTATGAAAGTTAATCTTCCAAAGGCATGAACTGAAACGCGCCAGACTGAACAAGCGCTGAGAACTACTGACGCGAGCGTGGACGTGTTTACCTCAGCTTTAATCACGAGAGCTCATTCAGCTCATTCACGATGCGTGTAATCTATCTGACTCCTGCTGCGTTTGTGCTGACACTTCCTCAGCGGCTAAATCACATTATATTGAACAGCCACGTTCAGTTTTTGATTGTAGTCTCTGTTCTCTAACTGAACTGATTTTATGAAGATGAACGCGGTGTTGGGAAAGTGATCAGTGATGCGGTGGCTTTGGGAATGGCCTCACAGGGCAGCAAAGCATTCTGGGAATTGTTGTCTTTCATCCCCATGAGACAAAATACATTTTCTGTCTTTTCTCAGTCTAGAAAGCACCAAATTCAAAAATAATTTCACATTTCTACTACATTAATGACCCACTTTGAATACAGATTCATCTTCCCAGTGCTGAAGTACCCCTTCAAGACTCACAAGGAGTTTGTAGGCTGCGCTCCCTCTCAACCCGTCTCGTCATCCTGCCACTCGTACATTCATTTGTCCCAAAAGTTATACCGTTGTATAGACTGTTGTATTAACCTTATACTGTTTTCAAGGTCTATGCACATCATTATTGCAAGGTGGATGATTCTGATTGGCTCAGAGAAAATGAACAGTCATGAATGATACATTTCCACACATTTTCAGTAAATCAGGTTCATGTGTCCATAATTCATACATGATGATGCTTTCACCCAGGAATTAGGCCCGTAGTGAACTTCCAGATCTGGAGCAGGCGTCAGCTTGTCTTAGGGTGACCAAAACGAGAGCTAGAGAGTTCTTTGTAGCCAGCATTTCAGTCCCGCGTGTAATGCAGCTCACTGTCACCGAACACGTCATTCATTGATGATATAACTCCGGACGAGTTTTCTTGTGCGCGTCCGTTTTTAGCGCGCCGTCACTATCGTACAGTCTGACATTAATGCCAACTGAGATCTTACAGTGTGACATGGCTTAAATCGGGGATCATGTTCGTACAGTCTGACAAGGGACATTCACAAAGGATTTTGAAAAATCGCACAGTGTGCAGGACCCATTAGGGTGCCCATTGTACACCTTCTCAACACTGACCTTTAACACAGACTATTGCACACATACACAGTCTCTCCAAGGTTGGAGCTGATTAAGCTCCAGTTCTGACCAGAACGTTTCCCAAAACATGCTGATAACATATGCTTTCTCTCAGTGAGAGTACAGACAGTAGTATAGGCAATATTAATTCAGTTATTTAGTTATTTAGTAAAAGGAAATATAAAATGAATAAGATTGTCACATGCCTGTCCTGTCTTGTGTGCACATGTGGGTTTTGTCATGTCTTGCATGTGCTCCTGTCATTGTCTGATCCCTCCCCCTTGTTATCTGATTAGTGTTTGATTTCTCCCACCTGTTCCCTCTTGATTTCTTCCCCTTATAAGCTCATTATGTTTGTCAGTCTGTGTTGGATCCTTGTGTAATGTCTGCGTCTTCCGTCCTCCCCGTGATTCTGTTGGTTTGTTTTAGTTTGTATTTTTATTATTCTATTATGTGTTTTTCCCCCTCGTGGGTTGTTGTTTTGAGTTTATGTTTTGTTTTTGTAAATAAATCATCTTTCTCCTGCACATGAGTCCTCGCACCATTTTCCCTTGTCTGTGACGTGACAAAGATATAATAGAAATGAAAGAGAAATTCATATTTCACATCTGGAAGCCAGGCTAAGTGAGCAAACACTGTTACTGCACTCCTCAAAGACCAATTACAAACTTCAGAAAACAAGAAACAATCAGTAGTTTATCATTTAGATTAAGCAAAATCATAACTGGAAAGAATCATTAAACATAATAAATAAAAAATAATAATAATTATAATAATCATATAGGAGGATAAATATAGATTAAGACTTTAATTATGAATTTAATTAATATATATATATATATATATATATATATATATATATATATATATATATATATATATATATATATATATATATATAATAGGAAAAAAAATGCAAAAAATGAAATGACTAAACAGTTCCGAGGATTTTAGAGCAAAATGCTGAATATCTCAATAGTTTTATTTTTCTTTATGCAGAATTTAGCCGGTGATAAAGCTGGTAGTTGGCTCATTTCTTCAGCCAGTTTTCTTCTTGTAAGTGGAGATGATCTGAGCTTGTGTTGTCGAGCTCTGAGGGATTCATGTTTTCTGTGCTACTGTCATCATATATCATCACAGAGGCTTTACTTATTCTCCTCCTAGAAGAGGAAAGGTCAAACACAGATCAGGTGCATTTGATGTTTTTCTACACACACTTCTCAAGGCAAACATGCTGCGTCCTGACGCTGTAGATGGGTTTTAAAAGCATTGCTGGATACTGTAACTTGAATACCCGAGGGTTTTGTTCTGGCCAGATATCATGCGATAAGCATCTGATTTGATGTGGGATGCGTCCAAGGCATTTCAAACAAAAATGGCCTTTATGATCTTCTCTAAAAGTGAAGCCTGTCATTTCTGCACCACTAGAGGCACCAAGTGGGTTCGGCACATATTTGAACCTTTTGTATTTTAACCTCGCTGATAAGGGTCCAGAATGACATCATCTAGTATATATTTTACATTTCTGTGAATTGTATCTGACCTGATGTGATGCCATTTGAAAAGTTAGAAAATATACTTTCTGGAGATATAAATCTTTGGAATTTGTTTTACACAAAGTAACTTATGTACACTAGGGGTGTTTTCACACCTGAAAGTCATCTTTTGATACATTTTATACATTTGGTTAGTTTTGGTTTGTTTTCACATTGCAATTATGCGAGCGCACTAAAGATCTTTCCATGACAAACGTGCGTCCTGTCCTCATCATCTGTGTTGGCTGCATCTTGACATTGATTGGTTTGTAAATGGACAAGCATCTGACGTCAGGGTTTGCGAAAGAATGCATAGACAGACGCATATCATTGCCACTAGTGAACAGTGCACATTGCTTGACTATTTCTTCTCTTTCAAATTGTTTAATTTAAAAGTGGACATTTCAAGCTTTCTACACGCATTCCTCATGTCTGTGAGGCATAGCCTGCTGAGTTTCGGTTTATTTATGAGACAAGAGCAATGAAAGTGATCGCTCCGGCACCTCCATGGCACGATTATTGTCTGCTATAGCCTATTTGCTTCTTATTTATTAAATCCAGGCAATTGGCTGATGAAACATTGATTAAAATTAAGATACAATTTATACAAACAAAAGACTGTGGTCTGGTGGAGGTTTCACATGTGTAGTTTTGATTCAGACCAAACTGAAAAGTATAAAATTCCAGACCAGACCCGGTAGGTGTGAAAAGTTTCTAAATTACTCTGGGACCATTTCCGCCTGGATTTGGCAAACTGAAAAGCTTCCCATACACACATACAGTGGTCTCTAAATACACAATTTTGGTGTCATTTTACAGGAAACCCTTTGAAGTTACATAAAACACTGCTAAAAGTGAGAAACATGTAAGTATGTGTTGAATGAGCTGTAATACCCCCACCCCCCCAAAAAAGGTGCTTTTTGATTTTTTGGTTATAAATTCATTTTGAAAGTGTATATCTCAGGCTCGTGTGATCTAGCACTCCGTAGACAGTTTGGGCTGTTTCCAGCTTATGTCTAGCCTCACAAGCCCGACCCACATCAAGAAGTTTGGTATGGAAGCTCACCATTGACAGCTCAATCTGAGAGGCGGATAAACGGTTGTCTTTCAAACTCCCTCTGCACGCGATAGGATAGCGCTACAACCAACCAGAGCAATGAAGGTGAAGCGGAGCTCGCTGATAGATTAAACATTCACCGTATCCGGTCGGCTAAACTCAGAACACATCTTTCCTTCTTAAGAATGACTTCAGTGCCGCTCTTTGTTCTTTTCTCAGAGAAAAGCTTAACTCCAAGTCTTCCAGAGTCGCGGTCAAAGCTGATTCGAAAGACCGCCGTTCGCCAGTTTCTGTGTTTACTAGAAGCACGCAAACACAACTCGGCCGTCGTCATTATGGCCCCGCCCACTGACTCTATACACGATGTGATTGGCCCGTCCAGAGTAAGGGGAATACAGCTCAGAAGGGTATTGAGAGTTGCAACACGCGCGGGCAGATTAATTTTGCTGCCGCTAGGGTGCGTCTAGATTTCTAGGCTAGCTTATGTCAGCAAACACTGGAAAAAGGAGTTTTGTGATACTACGATATTGCATTTACTGTATATGGGGAGATGTTTATAATGGAGAGATTTGGGTAGGTGGAAATTACATTAAAAAGGTAATATTCCTTCCTTCAGATTCATTTGAATACATGATACAGACAGAATGTTTTTTTCCCAGTTTTTGCTTTCATCTAGTGGAAACTGTCTACATGGTGCTATAGAGCACACAGGCCTGAGATGTACACTTTCAAAAATGAATTTATATATATAAAATATCATTAAAAAAAAATATTACAGCTCAGACAACATATACTTTAAAGTGTATCACTTTCAGCAGTGTTTTATGCAACTACAACGAGTTTCTTGTAAAATGACACCAACATTGTGTATTTAGACCACTGTATGTGTGTATGGGATGCTTTTCAATTTGGGTTGGTCAAATGCAGGCGGAAATGGTCCCAGAGCTTAAGGGGGTTAAAAAACACACACAAAAAACCTAAATAAATCTTTATCAGTGACCTGTTTCAAACAATTCAGCTACTCAGCAGTTTCTGTCCACTCATGAGAACACACACCAGACACATCTCTAATAACACACCTCTGTGATTTATGAATCGTAATGTGTTTATAAGTGATCTGTGGTATCCCAATAAAACAGCTTTAGTCATCATTCTCTGATTATTGCGTGTCGTCAGGCACGGGCTTGTTTACTCGCGCACGGACTCTGAGTTGAGAAATAGGCCTATAACATGAACTGTCAAGAGCGCTGAGCTGTAAAACGAGCTATTTATGAGTGTTAGTGACCTTTAACCCTAATTCCCTTTGATAATAGCCTGTTTATTGTCTCCTGAAGTCTTTACAGTAAGTTTATCTCAGGTTTATGGAGAGATTTATTGTTACAGTATGTGGAAGAATGCTGTGATCGGAAAGGAAACACTGATTTTTGGTCGTCCTGAAGGGGGCGTTGTTCACCTATTTGTTCCATCACTATCTCATTCTTCAAGAAAGCTTCTGCCTCAAGATGTTTGTCACTATTCTTATTTAAATGCAACGTTTATTTAATTTATTTTAGACCACAACAACAAAATACTGTAAATAAATATTATTTCTTGTGTAAATTGGGTGATTTTTGTTAAAAAATACTTTCAATACTTTCTCATCATGGATTATAGTTGACTAATTTCTTTGTAGAAATGCTTGATTCTCAGTCAGCCATTATTTATTTATTTATTTATTAATTTATTTATTTATTTAGCATAATCGTCAGATAACTCTGATGAAGTCTGTCTGGTCATGTGATCTGACCATGCCGGCCACCGTGACTTTAAGCACATTTTCTTGTTTCCTTCTTGTAAATTTATGTGCTGGACTTTCTAAAGGAGAATTATTATGCAGACGTGTGTATTGTTTGGCAAACTTGTTTGAAAAGGATGTTTACTAGTGGTGCGGCCAGTAATGCAGAAATGATATGCTTCACATTTAAAGTTATTAAAGCTAAAAAGAAACGAAAACAGACCCTATTTACTTCCTAAATTCACATTCCTGGTCTAATTCAGGGCTCCAAATGAACTTTTTTACTTGCTACCACTGGTGCTCCCAACTTCAAAAGGTTAGGACCACCACGGCTAAAATATTCATTTATTATATTTTATAATGTTGAAACGTGTGTCATGTGCAGATAAATCAATTATTTAATTGTGTGTGTGTGTGTGTGTGTGTGTGTGTGTGTGTGTGTGTGTATATATATATATATATATATATATAAAGGATTTTTAAAATCATTTTATTGTTCTATCAGTTCTATCGATCTGCATGTTTGTGATATTTACCCCAAAAGCATTTTTCTTTTACCTTTAAAAAGGGGATTTCCCCCCTATCTCTTTATTTAATCTTCTTAAATGTATCATAATTCATTTTAAATTCTTAAATGTGATCAGCAAATTAATTTAGAATAATAAGACACTTTAGGGCTTGTTGGTAATTAAATCCTTTACACTGAAAAATTACAACTGCATTTAATAATGTTATTTTTTGTATAAAAATAAGAAATGTTGGAAAGAATGATACGATTAAAAATTAAACTAAACCGCCAGTAGGTGGCGGCAGTTGACCATCTTAATGAGTCATTGAGTCTCTCATTCAAACGATTCATTGACTGATTCATTTAAGGGTGCTTTCACACTAGGTTCGATTGCCTGGACCGAACCCAAGTTCAATTGCCCCCCCCCCCCCCCCCCCCAAACACACACAAAACACATTTTTATCAAATCATTCATCATTAACAGTGGTTCACTTCCGCAATTAAGTGCGATTGCTTTCATATCAACTACGAACCGTACCGGAGTTCACATGAAACGAACCCCAGAACACCTCTTTAAGCAGACTCAGGTACGGTTCGCAGTGCGCACCTGAGTTCGGAAGACCGCGTTCATCCAAATGAACCGAACTCTGACGTTAATCGAACCCTGGTGCGCACCAAATGTACCAGTGTGAAAGCACCCTAAGAATGAGGCAGTTGTTTATGAATGGGTCATTGAATCTTTGACTCAACCGATTTGTTCAAAACACAGAATCCATCCGTAATGAAGAGTGTTGTTGTGAGATGCACTATGGTTCTGCTTTGTTTGAAACTATTTTCACTGCTGAAACAGAACAAAAACAGTCAATATTGCATCTAAAATGTAAGTGCTTTTAACAGTTTGTTGATTTTACAGTTTGAACTGTTGAAAAAAATCAGGAAATCAGTGTCACAATCGTAATGGTATTCAGAAAAATAACACTCTTGGTCATGTGATGTTGCTTAACTGTATCATATGCATGCAACCTTGCTACCTTCAGTAACACTAGTACATTATTATCCAGCGTCAATCACCACTTCATCAGTCAATCTGGTGTTTTTGGTTATTTTTTGGTGTTGACGTTTTAATCAGGCTACCTGTCCAGTTGGGCAAGTAAAATTCTCTTTCACTTGCCCCTTCAAAAAACCCTTCTCTTCTTCAACTCTTTATATATTTTTTTACTTTAGTCAGCTCCCTGTCACGTAACAATGGAGTGGAGAGAATGGGACTGACTGACGGCTAATATTAACCAACCTAAAGTCTGCTTTAAAGCGATTGTGAATTGGACTAAACCGCTTAATTCATGGATTAGTTTAACAATCTCTTTATGAACATTTTAAGCGTCAAAGGCAAAGCGTCAGTTGCATAGCTGTCAATGTAGGGGCAGAAATCTCAGATTTCATTAAAAGCTCCACTGTGTGATATTTTCCCCCATCTAGTGGTGTAAAGGTCTATGACCATCCAGAGAATATTAGTTTCTGTTCCTCTCAATTCTGATTTTGTTTTAACTCCTACGGTGGCCGATTTAGTCCAAGATTAACATGGCAATCCCCCTCTTCACATTCGACACGGTGCCATTGAGTGTTAAAACATGAAAGTCGGAAGCTTTAATTTACGGGTATGTCCCTCTTTGGCTAATGTACTTTCAAGATGGAGGGACAAAATGGCGACCGGCATTCGAACCCCTCACCCGTATGTATTTTCAATGGCATATTATAAACTTATGAGAATACTTTATTACTTGAAAGAAGTAAATATACATTAATGAGCACATATATTTTTGAAAGAACTAAGTGTTTTTAGCTAAGAATAAACTAAAAAAGTTACACAGTGTAGCTTTAAAGATGATTCTAGTGCAGACTTTCTAAAACCAGTCAATGCTGGTAAATGTTAATGCAATATTACTGTATTAATAGCAAATAACAAAAGTGGATGATACGGATGTTTCCAGAGGGAGATATTCTCCCACAATACCCTGCAAATTCGCATTCTGGAATAATAGACAGTTGTTTAATAAAGAATATAACATTGAATTATTCTGATGATCTCGCAGGTGTTCATCTTTAGTGCTTCCATGTTTTAAAGAGCATTACGTCTAGACATAACCTCACAGATGAGATCATAACACGTCCTACTGGCTGACTGGCTGGTAAATACATTCATGAGTGATCACGGATAAGGTTGTTTTTGATTACCTTGATTCTCCACAGCACTAATGAAGGGTGCAGTGTGTAGTATGTAACTAGAGCTGCACTATATATCGGCCACCATATCGGTATCGGCAGATATATTACATTTTTTAGTTATCATTATCGTTATCACCCCGATAAGAAATGTTGGCCAGGATATTAAAGCCAATAAATCATTTATTTTTCCTTCAGATGCGCACTGTATGCCATGATGGTAATGAATTGCTTGAAATATGACTGAAATCACACAAAAAAATATGATTAAGTGCAACATGTGCAGCGCAAGTCTGTCATATATAGAACTACATCAAATCATAATGAGAACATTATAATTGTGTGCTTGGGACATGGATTTAATGCGGAGACTTTTGATTCTGTAATCAGACCCTCAAAAATTACATACAAATTTTAGATTTAGATTTATACAGTTTTATATTGGATTATATTGGACAATATATCGGTTATTGGTTTTCAAATATAAAGAATTATCACTTATCGGTATTGGGCATAATTTGGATCCCTAGCTGTAATCAAGCAAAATGGTTACCAACAGCATTTCATGTTAGATGTTATTGACGAACACTGGAAACTGATTATTGTCCAGTGTTTAGAGTCTGGCTTTTTTGCCTTCATTGAAATGACAGAAGTCTCTCTGTTGTTTTGGAAGTCAATGTGATCCGGTGTGGTTTTGGTCCCCACTGACTTTCACTGTCTGGACAAAACCAGTTGAAAAATCCTTCAAAAGATGTTCTTAAGTGTCTCTTGAGAGGAAAGAAAGTCATACAGGTTTATAAACGATGACCCTTTAATGTAAATGCTGCTGGCATTAACATTTTAGGTGAGAATACTTTTAGTTTGTCATTATAATAAATAACTGAAGTCTGTGTGTGGAGAACAGGGTTAAACCCTGTATAAAGTAATGGAACCAATCAGTATTTCCTTAAAGAGACAGTCCCGTTCATTGCTGCTTCACAAAGGAGCGCTGTGTTGAAAGTGTCTCTGAATATGTTCATATCCTCAGAGGTTCTCAGCAGCCTTGGTAACTCACCGCAGTGAGCCGTCCTTATGTAAACATTCACCATGCGGCGGAGCCACTTACTCACTGAGCGCTGCTGGAAAACCTGATGGGACTCGTTCTAGACCGTTGTGAGGGAATAGTGAGGGAAAGCAAGGGAGTAGCTGCTGTCTGGCGGAGAAGCCGTCTGTAGCCGGGCTGAGAGGCAGACATGCACGGCTCTCTTCTGCAAACACCTGAGCTGGGGACGTTCAGCCTGATGAGGGGAGACGGCCGGCGCGGAGCTCTGCTGGCGGCGCTCATGTGCTGCATGGGTCAGTGGCTTTCCTCATGGCTTTGCTGCAGTGAGAAGGTTTTAGGGTGATCTTCATGTTCTTTCCACTTTCCAGATCTGCTGTTGTAAGGCTCTTTGGGGCAGAGTTTATCTCTGTCAGTGCTGAAGGGTTCAAAGTGCAGTGAGATTTCAGTGACGTTTCGCTGCTCCTGTCAGCTTGAGTTAACTGTGACAGTGGCTCACATGTCAGGCTCACAGATTCATGCTTTGCTTTCTGGTAATTAGAGGTGTGGCTGTTCCTCATTCTTGGGATTAAAAGATTAGAACAAACATATAATAACAATGTGTCCTTTTGACAAGTATGGCTGTGTCAAGGTTTTAACCATATTGGCTTAATTGGCTCCTTCAGTGGTTTTGATCGATGTTGGATATATATTGGCTGATATTGTATGCTTAATTGTGCTTGCTCTTTTACTTGATTTGTACATTTTGATTGCCAAAAAACATTTAATGTAGAGCTGCAAGATTAATTGTTAAAAGTTGCCTTTCAATTCAAACACCCACGTGATCTAATTCCAAAATTCAACCTTAATATAGCCTTTTAGTCAACCACACAATATCATTATTTCTGTTACAAACAAATATTGAAATGAACAGAAGTACTGGATAAAAGTTTATAGTTGGGATATAAACATTGATGTCTATGGTAGTGATCAAAATAGAGCAAATCACCTTTTGAAAGCAAGTTGACGCTTCAAATAAAGCTTGGATCATTACTTTGTTATACCAGTAGGTGAAGACAAGTGACTGTTAAAATGTATCTGTCACTGAATCATTCACTCAAGAGATTTGTTAAAAAACACTGATTCATCCAGTAATGAAACAAGTCTTTATTAGTGAATCATTGACTCATTGACTCAAGAGATCTGTTTAAAAACACTGATTAATCCAGCAATGAAACAAGTGAAGCATTTATTAGTGAATCATTAAATCATTGACTCAAGAGATTCATTCAGAAACATTGATTCATCCAGTAATGAAACAAGTGAAGCATTTATTAGTGAATCGTTGAATCATTTACTCAAGAGATTTGTTTAAAACACTGAATTATCCAGTAATGAAACAAGTGAAGTCTGTTTGAGCGAGTCGTTGAATCATTCACTCAAGATTTATTTTCAAAAATACTGATTAATCCAGTAATGAAACAAGTGAAGTCTGTATGAGTGTGTAATTGAATCGTTCACTTAAGAGAATTGTTAAGAAAACACATATACATCCAGTAATGAAACGAGTGTAAATTAGTAAATTACAAAATTAGTAAATTTACTCTAGTAAATTACATGTTATTTTATTTATTTGTGGGAGAATCACTATCTCTGTTTGAATTCTTTTAAAAAATGTATCCAGATTCGTGCAGCTCTAATATAATAACTCTGTTAAATGTTTCTCTTTTTAAATCTTTATCAAAACAGAAACAAGTATAAATTGTTCATACTGTACATAACGATGCGCTCATGCATCAATTCACTATTTTAATTTAATTTAATTAAATGCTATATTCTAGCAGAATGTCATGGAGATTTCTGACTTGGGCCTATTAGCAACCATCCCTAAATTCACTTTCACTTTCAAATTCTCTAGCAATTAAAATGGTTTTAATTCATTTATTTTGTATTTATTAGATGACAAATAAGTGTTGTTATTGTTGTTAACTAAAACTAAAATGATTAAAAAAAAATGTTTCATTAATTTACATACAGCTTAAATAAAATGCAACGTAAATACTAAATGAAAAATTTAAACTTAAAAAACTTAAATGAACATCTAAAAACAAAAAACAGAATAAAATGCATAACAAAATTAATAAAATGGACTAAAATTTAAATAAAAGCTGTAAATGACAAATATAAGCAAATTCAAAATATTATTAAATACTATATCAATATAAATAGCACTAAAATATCACTGTAGCATTTAATGTTGCCCATTTGCACATCAGATATGATTGGTGTTATGGTGTCACATGATCAAAACAGCTCAAAGCATGCGGGATGTTAGGCGGTCTGGTGCATTATAAGTGGATTTAGAATGGGATTTACACCTGAACGTGAATAAAATATCCTTTTAAATCTCAATGACAGTGGGCACCAAATAAAATAGACATGGCATGCGTCACATCGCACAGCATCGCAGTTTTTTTTTTTGCATGATCATTGTGCTATTCTTTGCAATATCGACTCAAATCCAAGTTTGTTCATTCCCACTCAAGACAATCCCACTTACATTAGAAGGAGATGACCTTATCCAGAATAAGAGAAGCAGGATTTCGTGGAGACTACTGACTACTAGCAACCATCCAGTAAACAGTAAATGCAGTAAATGCATAGCAACACAAGTTTTCAGTGGTAAACACCACAGATCTTCCTCAGAGAGTGGAAACATGCAGTTCTAGGATTAGTTGTAGTAGGTCATCCCTCAGTTTCCATTGACAGATGGTGTAAAAGTCCTGCTTTCTGCAGGATCTCTGTTAGAGAACGGGGCCTTTTCAAATATTAATGCGCAGCACTAGTGTTGTCACGATACCAAAATTATGACTTCGATACGATATCAGACTAAAATATCGATATATCGATACTAAAACGATACCACAGTAAAAAAATAAATAAATAAATAAAAAAGATAAGATGCTTAATATGACAACAGAACTTGTTATTATTCATTGTTATTTTTTACTAAAAATTCATGTGGCCAGCATGTTCCTTAGGGTTGGGCATCGTTTTGATTTGAACAATTATTGATCAATTACTATTAAAATTATCTCACAATTTTTTGCTATCTCAATGTATTTTTTACAATGGGGTAATTGTGTTGCAATAGCTTGCACACAGCACAAGATGCTTGATTTCGAATGGTAAATTGAATTTAAAAAGACGAGTAAACAGTAATAAAATAAGAACAAATAAACAGATTACAAACAATAGCACAAATAAATGCAATAGAATAGAAGATACAAATTAAACAGACTGCTTTATTTTTTCAGGTAAGTCTAACATTCAGATAAGAAACTGAATTAAAAAAATGCATAGTAATTACATTTAAAACAACATTGGATAATGTTCTTTGGAAAAAAATTCAATAGCGTACAGATGAAACTATTAAAGTTACACAAGTTGATCAGTCAAGAGCGTTTGTCTTTTTGTAGTTTGAATAGCAAATGACTGCGGTCCCTTTAAGACTAACAGACGCATGGATCCTGCACTGTTCCTGTTACTCGTTCTTCCTGAACTGTTTACGACTGTGTTTACGTTAATACTCTTCCAGATGTGCACTGATAATTCTTTGAGTGTATTTGACCAATAATAAGCTGGAAAAGGAAGCAAATGTTTGCACTTGTATCATGTCAGAGGCGGCTTTATTACGGTAGGCTATGTGTGTGTGCGCTTCAGATGTGGAGCACGAAATCTGCGGGGATTAGTAGAATTAATTTATGTGCAATCCCGCGCGAAATTCAGACCGATCACTCACTAACACTAACACACTGTCATGAGGAAAAAGTCCAGCAGAACGCGCGTTCGCCGTGCTCAGAGGTTAACCGGGCTGAGTGAGAATATGCCGGTGTGTGTCAACTCGCTGACGGTCAGAGAGGAGAGCGCAGCTGATATCGATACTGTAAAAACTGAGAATCGTATCGTTTCAGATATTCCAGTATCGATATATATCGAAATATCGATATTTTTGACAACACTACGCAGCACTGAACAAATGGTCAAGTGAGGATGAGGATGATGATGGTTAAGTCTTATTTAGAGCATCTGCTTGATGTTAAGCACAAGTTTGCTTGGAGTTTTATATGAAGACGATACTGTGCTTCAAATGATGGGGTTTTGAAATAGTATTAATATTTGCATTATGCTGCTGTTTTATCCTCTCACAGCTGAGCGCAGCTGTCTGTGATGCAGGCCTGTCTGTTGTCATGGACACAGGAAACAAAATACTGTGGTTGGGAGAGCTGCGTAATGGAAGAAGGAGTTGCCTGGGATTCAGTCTTTTTCTGGAATTAGCTTTCACATCCTGTCCAGAAATCTAGATCAGAAACATGACATTACAACATGACAGAAACCTCAATGCCAGCTAACATTAGTGGTGTTTTTCATCAGCTTTTGTAAAACTGGGCAGAATGGGTTGTACATCCTATGGCGTTTACATATGTGACCCTCGATCACAAACCAGTCAACGCTGAGATTTATACAGTGCCTTGCGAAAGTATTCGGCCCTCTTGAACTTTGCAACCTTTTGCCACATTTCAGGCTTCAAACATAATGATATGAAACTGTATTTTTTTGTGAAGAATCAACAACAAGTGGGACGAAATTTATTGGATATTTCAAACTTTTTTAACAAATCAAAAACTGAAAAATTGGGTGTGCAAAATTATTCGGCCCCCTTAAGTTAATACTTTGCAGCGCCCCCTTTTGCTGCGATTACAGCTGTAAGTGGCTTGGGGTGTGTCTCTATCAGTTTGGCACATCGAGAGACTGATATATTTGCCCATTCCTCCTGCAGAACAGCTGGAGCTCAGTGAGGTTGGATGGAGAGCGTTTGTGAACAGCAGTTTTCAGTTCTTTCCACAGATTCTCGATTGGATTCAGGTCTGGACTTTGACTTGGCCATTCTAACACCTGGATATGGTTATTTTTGAACCATTCCATTGTAGATTTTGCTTTATGTTTTGGATCATTGTCTTGTTGGAAGACAAATCTCCGTCCCAGTCTCAGGTCTTTTGCAGACTCCATCAGGTTTTCTTCCAGAATGGTCCTGTATTTGGCTCCATCCATCTTCCCATCAATTTTAACCATCTTCCCTGTCCCTGCTGAAGAAAAGCAGGCCCACACCATGATGCTGCCGCCCCCATGTTTGACAGTGGGGATGGTGTGTGTGGGTCAGGGTGATGAGCTGGGTTGCTTTTACGCCAAACACAACGTTTTGCATGGTTGCCAAAAAGTTCAATTTTGGTTTCATCTGACCGGAGCACCTTCTTCCACATGTTTGGTGTGTCTCCCAGGTGGCTTGTGGCAAACTTTAAACAAAAAATCGCAAAGTTCAAGAGGGCCGAATACTTTCGCAAGGCACTGTATATCATTCATTGTTAGAATAGGACATTATTATTTATTCAGCTTTCCATTGATGTATGGTTTGTTGGGATAGGGCAATATTTGTCCGATATACAACAATTTGAAAATCTGGAATTTAAAGGGTGCAAAAAAAAGAAAAGAAATCTAAATATTGTTAAAAGTTGTCTTTAAAGTTGTCCAAATTAAGTCCTTAGCAATGCATATCACTGCTAATAATGCATTTTTGATATATTTACAGTAGGAAATTTACAAAATATCTTAATGGAACATGATCTTTATTTAATATCCTAATGATTTTAGGCATAAAAGAAAAATGTATAATTTTGACCCATATAATGTATTATATAATGCATATATTGTTGTCTATTGCCACAAATATAAATCTGCTTTTGTGGTCCAGAGTCACATATTTGGATCCAACTAGTGGTAAAAATCAACAAATTGCACATGGAGACTGTGGCAATCCCATACTGGAGCAGGAAGAACCTAGGATTAAGTTTGAATTCCTTTTACCCATCCTACGTTCTTGTCTGAATGAAAGATCATTTTTGCTAACCCTGCTCCTCTATCTCTAGTGGTTGTGTTTTGTGGGAACTTAAACCTCTACCTTGGGAGTGTCACAAGACGCATTAAAATACCATTAATAGCCAGAACTCTATCATATTGAGATATAATACTATATATTATAAAACACAATACATTTTAATATATAAAAGGATTGCTAAGGTCAACAGTGGATTACTGTTGCCATAAATATACACGTGCGACTTATGACTAGTTCTGTGGTCCAGGGTAACAAAAATGACATTTTGTATGTATTTTCAAATTAATACATTAACAGGTAATTTAATTCCCAATTCTTTGGTTTTCTTTTTGAAAGTCGAATGTTAATGTAGTGCTGCATTGCGCTTCTAAGCTTTATAATGGCGGTGATGGGGTCCATAGAGTTTGAAGCCTAAAAAAGTGCATCTATCATTATAAAACATACTCCACATGGCTCCAGGGGATAATATAGGCCTTCTGAAGCGAATCAATGGGTTTGTGTGTAATGCATATTTAAAACTTTATATAGTCAAATATCTAGCTTCCGTATTCAACTAATGGGAAAAGGGTGAATGGTGTGCCAATGACGTTGGATGTAGCGTGAGTGTTTTGAACTGCGAAAGGCATTAAACTTTCTGTGTAAGTTGAATACGGAAGGTGGTCTGACGTGACTCTATACTCTAATGCAGGGATGGGCAAACTGTGTGATTAGGGCAGTGGCCCTCCAGGACCGAGTTTACACATCCCTGCTCTAATTTAGAGAGTAAAGTAAAGACGAGGATCTAATTGCAAGTATTTATTTGCACAGTTAAGATCGCAGCTACACTCAAAACATTTTACTTTAACTCATGGAATCACTGTCCATGATTTAACTATGATTAAAACATCTTATTGCTACTGAAAGTATGTTTCTTTTTTTAGAGGGCAGGATGTAAACACAGGAAGTGGAACTATGTCAAAATAAGAGTTCCAGTTGAACATACACACATGAGAAGCATTACGTAAGCCCTATTCAGACAGTCATTTTCTCATGGGGTCATAAGGTATTATCATCACTGACAGGGGCTAGTCAGTGATTTTATGCTCGTCTGAATCCAGAATGTCAGTGTTTTTCTCCCACCACCTGCGGACAAATCCCCAGCCAAATTACCTACTGTTTTTTCTCGAACACCAAAGGTCATGTGGTCATTTAACTGCTGTCCAAATCCACATCTCAAGAATATATAACTTAAAAAATTCACTGTTTCATTTTTTGAGCCCTGCAGAGCACCGTACGGTTACGCTTTGCTGTAGTTTGGATGCATTTTAAAGATCTAGCCTACACTTTTATTACTGAAATGCTGGCAAGTATTTACAAGAGCAATATATTTCATTACCGCTCAAACAATAAAAAGAAGAAAAGCATGTAAGCATTTGAAATTGGCCATTATAAATGTTCAAATAACCATCATCATGTAAATAAGAGGCTGAATTAACTTATTTCTGCTCATTTCCAAGTGGAATAAAATGACATCCTTTATTTTGAGATAAAATAAAAGACGGAAAAACATTTGAACTATAATGTGCATCTATATATCTTCCTATTTTTTAACAGATTTAAATAATTAAATAATTATTAGGATATTATTTTTCTATTATTAAATTTAATATACATTTATTCTTTTAACTCAGTGAGTGGGCATGCATGGACTTCCACGTGAGAAACAATTACCGTCCGAATAGGGCTCCATCCTAGCATTTGTTGTATTGCTTTTATTAATCAGCGTTACTGCAACACAATAAAAGTATTCAAGCTATTAATAGATGACTGGATATGATGTCAATGCTAAAATGGATTCTGAAATCAGTTCTAACATCAGTCCCTCTTGTTTTTCAGATGAAAGAGACCGAGTCCAGAAAAAGACTTTTACAAAATGGATCAATCAGCACCTCTTGAAGGTACGTCTGTTTCTGTATCAGTGCGCATTACTGAGACGACTGGACATTCCCATAATGCTGTGATCTGAATCATAGCAAATAACAAATATAACTGTACAAACAATGACCTCTGAGAAGGAAGGTGTTAACCTGTGCTTAAGTTCAGTTTGGGAGGGATCTGGCAGCTCCTTACACGCTTCAGCTGTGCCAAAGTCTGCGGGGCATTCGCAGGATAACTTTGATTTAAAAAAGCTCCCGTATTAAATATTAGAGATCATATATGATCAGTTTATTAACCGTGAAGCACATGCTGGCGTTTCTGAACATCCCATGACAGATCATATACGGTTTCCTGATAGTCATCTCCAGGGCAGATGTGACTCATTTTATTGTGACTATTAGGTATTATTATTAATCAGTCAAACCTGTTTTATTTTCAAATTTTTCCAAATGAGGTTCAACCACCTTTTCAAGTCTGTGCAAATGCTTTGTGTTCTTTTAGACTTCATGCCAGGCTCTCCTAGGCAACAAACTCATCCAAAACGGCAAGTCACAGCACGTCCGGTAGAATCACTTCAACTTGATTTTCTATTTTAGAGTCATCTCCAATCAGATAAGATAAATGACTTCATATATGGATATATAGCTTTTTTAGTCATTATAATTACTGTCAATAAGGTAGCAAGATAATTCACCATTAAGAAAAAAAAAAGTACCAGCGTGTTGGATAGTTATTATAGTTCACTCTGTGGGATGTTCTTCATGACTTGTTCAGAGAGGATTAATACAGGGGTCTTCAAACTGGCGTCCGGGGACCCCCAGGGGCCACAAAGGAGTGACAGGGGTTCTGTGGAAAAGTCTAGGGAAAAAACAAAGCGATTGAAAGTTAAATTAACATATAAAACATGCACAAAAATAAATACTACAATAAGTAAATAAATACATTTGCTTAATTTATTACATATATATTATTTATTAATGCATTAAAGGGGGGGTGAAACACTCAGTTTCAGTCAATCTCATGTCAATCTTGAGTACCTATAGAGTAGTATTGCATCCTTCATATCTCCGAAAAGTCTTTAGTTTTATCATATTTATAAAAGAAATATGGGCTGTACCGAGTCTTTCCGGAAAAAAACGAGCGCCTGGAGGCGTATCGTGTGGGCGGAGCTAAAGAATGACGAATGTGCACAAAGCGGTGACGTCCTCAAGCGTGGAGAAACCCATCTATCTCAGCTAATACAGATAATGATCCACAATCAAATCTGAGGCTGAAATAAACTGAACAGGAGAAACGGCAACATCAGGATGTCCGTCTCTGTGGTATGTACTGTATTTAGGGGCCTTTGTGTGCAGTTTATGAGGACATGATTCGGTTTATGGACTATTGTATGTGACTAGACCTTAGAGGTAGCAAGCAAAACGGTTTTGCACGTCAGAGTCAGACTAGAGTAACGTTATACAGAACAACAATGGAGTAACCGTTAGCGCATTTGAATGACGAAGTACGCGATCATATCGTTTACTGATGTTTACTCATGCGACGGTAGCCAATAGCAGAGACATTTGAAGTTGATTTACTCACCGGCTGCTTCCAAAGCAGGACCGCTCTGTCAAAAACACACTTCTTTGGTATGATTTGGTGAAGTCCTGTGACAGCAGTGACCGTGGAAATCCACTTTGTGACGCGACTGAAGCGATGCCCTTCCGGGAGAAGAGCCCATACGGCCCATACAAGGACCTTCCGCTCTATTTAACGTCAAGTAGACCCATACTCGAAAAAAACTCGCCGAAACTTGTGAGAAACCGGAAGGAGTATTTTTAACACAGAAATACTCCATCAAACGTCCAACATTAGTTTTTGAAACTTTGTCTATGTTTAGGATGGGAATCCAAGTCTTTAAAGGTGTAAATAGCTCAGTATGCATGAAACAGCATTTCACCCCCCCTTTAATCTTATTTATAAATTTGCTTATACTTGTAGAGAAAAGTTATGTATAAATTTAAATAAATAAATAAATTAGATAAAAAAAGTTTAAATGGTTCTGAGGTAAAACTTTCGTCGTCTTAACGTCATGTAAGCTTAAGAAATGTTGCCGCGAAAAAAAATAAAAATATTTATGCTAATTAAAATGATTATTAATGAAAACATACAAACTTATCTTAAAACATCTGCAACCAGTGGCTGTGTCTTTTGCATTGTCCTTTCAAAATGACAGTTTGGGAGGGAATTTAAACAAATCAAGGCGGGAAGCACGTGAAACAACCAAGCGCTGGGTAGAATCAACCAAGCATTGCGACCCAGCAGGTGTAAAGCCTAGTTCACACTGCCCGATTTTTGCCCCGATTTTGAGTCGCCGACAGGTTTTGCGAAATCGCCGACAAATGCCCGAGATCACAGGCAAATCGGTGCTCGTGCACGCTAGTGACAATCACGCAGTGTGAATGATCAAAGACGCGATCAGAGAGAATCGCCGACGAGTCGCCAACGCCGGTGAGATATTTGGCATGCTAAATATCTGGGCCTGTCGGTAGGGCTGGGAATCGATTCCAAAAAGAATCGATTCCTCGATTCCAAGGCGTTGGGAATCGAGAGTCGATTCCAACGTTTGGAATCGATTCCATCGCGGGGAATCGACTCCTCTTTTTTCACTTGTCTCTCGCTTAATAATAATGATTGTCTATTTAAAAGTCTATTTAATTTTTGCAAAAGGTTCTTTTGAACAGTTAGTTTCAAATAACGAGTTAAAAATAAAGCAATTCAGCTGGGTTTTTTTGCGTCATTGCGTGATGACGTCCCTAGAACGTAATTCTAACTACTTATTTGTATGGTATGAAACGTTCAAATCAAGCCAATCATTAATATGTGAACGCATATCGCTGATTATTACTATACCTTTCATTCACTTAGTTTAATAGTGTTTATTGTCATTGTTTCCTTCTGTGATCCTGCATCGTGGACAAGTTTGCTACATTTTGCACACAAAAACTCCATAATTTTAAATTGTGAAATGGTTCTGTTGTCCACAACGGTAGGTTTTGAGCGCTGCTTACAGATGCAGATGTGAGGGTCTTATTTTAATTTTCTATTTTCTTTTGTTTTCTTTAATCCATTGATAACTGAAAGAAAATGCGCCTAGACTAGAGAGTACAGCTTAATGACCGAGTCTAATGTTGCTATAGTAATGAACGCAACTTGCTCGCGCATCTGATTGACAAATAAACTGCGCACTCTTATATTATTGTTTTTGTTAATATTGTGGTTATTTTGCCTCGTACATTCTGTGCAAAAGAACTTATTTGAACGTAGCCATTCAACTTAACTGTGCACATGCATTTTTGTGTCAACTGCGTCATGTAGTTTTAAACATGCAATAAATGCACATCCATGAATAATGTGCTATCCTTTTTATTTATTAGGCTAAATCGCATTTACTTCTGGGCTATATGGGCCATTTCAGGAGAATCCATCATTTAAAATTCATCAGAGTTATGGAAATGTATCATCGTTTTACAAATAAAGTTTCGGAGAAGGATACTTTCTACATCCTTGTATCCTGCAGTCACTCCGGAACTAGGTTCCTCCATTGATTTTGTTAAAAAAAGAAGAATCGAAAAGGAATCGAAAACAACAGTGCAGAATCGATTCTTGGAATCGACTCCGTCGATTCCGGAAACAGGAATTGGAATCGGAATCGATTCCAAAAATTTCGGAATCGACCAGCCCTACCTGTCGGCGATTGAAACTCCTGCTGTGTGAACTGCGTTCTGACTGAAAGTTACACCGACAGCCAATGAGAGAGTGAGATACAGGGCAGCGGGAGGTTCAGAGAGGAGTTATAGAGCAGAATATCAGTATTTTAATAGATATATTTACAATTCTATCAAACAGAAACAAAGGCCAAACATTTGCACATCCAGCCACAGCAGCAGCACATTACAAAATTGTTTATTTACCTCAAACTGTCTTTGCAGAACAAAATCCTGGCTCCCTCTGTCTCTCCAACAATTTCTTCCGCCATAATCTTTTTTCTTTTTCTCCACAAATCAGCGCACATACAATTTGAAGCAAACTTTGTGCAGTTTATCATTTTAAATAACAATTCAAAGTCTCGCGCGAGAACTCCGGTCTGACGCACGTGTGATCTCGCGTTGTTTACTTGTCACGTCGCACGTGTAGTTGGGAAACGTAGTTTGCGCACCGGAGAGAGAGTTGTCGGCGATTCTTCCTCTTGTTCAGTCATGCAGTGTGATCCATCGGTCAGTGTGAACACAGCAGTGACTGAATGATACCCCAGATAGTCATGCAGTGTGAAAAGAGCAGTGACCCGACGAGTTTGAAAATCGTGCAGTCTGAACTAGGCTTAAGTTAACCCAACGACTGGAAATTTGAAACTACCCAATGGTGTTTAAAATGTGATCAAATAAACCAACAAAAATTACCCAACAGTCTTAACCCAGCATTTTGGGTTAAAAAACAACCCAGCATTATTTAGAGTGTATGACAAGAAATAATATCAACATTTTTCAGCACACTTATCAATATTATTATACATTTACAGTATTTGAGCCACCTCTATTACTGTTTGTTATCCAAGGTGCCTGACTAGCAGCACATGGTAAAGTGAAACAGACTGACCCAGATCCTGAGTTCAACATCTATTTTAGTCATGCAGCTGTGGTTGCTGGGGATTATGATCAAGAGGACCTGGGTGAAAGCAGGCCAGTAAGGCTGAGAGGTGACTTCAGCGGCGGGGTATTCAGGTCCAGCCGGAGGTAACGCGTCCAGCGTGGGGCTGCAGTAGCGAAAGGCCTTCAGATAAGACATCTGTCGTTAGCCAGCGTCTCACGGGAGCGCTAGTGTTTGCTGTTACAATCCTGTGTGTGTATGAGAGGGATAAAGGGCTTTCAACACAGCATAAGGGTGTCAAAAAACATCCTCTTACAATGGTCAAACGTTCCTGAGTACGTGTTCGCGACAAGCAATGACTAATTGTTGCGACAATGTGATACTGCACTTGGAAAACCTCAGAAATATGAATAAAATATCTGTCATTTTTTATAGTAAGTGCAGATATGATCTGGTTTGGCATTTGTCAGAACTGCTGATGTGCTTTCAAGGGGCACTAGTGCCCCGTTTCCACCGAAATTACCCAGGAAAATTTTTCCCCAGGAACTCTTTTCCCCCCAAACCTGTTGCTGTCTGCGTTCCCATTGTGGTCTAAACTACCGTGAAGATTATTCTGGTGACGTAGGACTGCATTGCCCACTGGATTTCGTCCTCCGCGAATAAACTTAATAGAGCCTGAACCTCTTCGTCAGCCGATTCGTCATATTTTTAAACTCCATTGTTGGTTCGAATAGCAAACAACTCTTTCTGCACGCACCGCAACTGACTTTTAGGTTGAAATAAAATGCTGCGTGAGCTCAAAAACATTCAACACCAAAATCCCACCACTGAAAGTTCCTTGTAAACTTTGAAAAAGTACTACCTCCCAAGTAGGGCCGTTTTGAGGGGGACATTTATACCCAGAACTTCATTTAGACCCCGGTTCCTGCGGTCGAAACAGACAGAGTACCTCCCCAAAGTCCCTAGTTTCCTAATTTCAGTGAGTGGTTCCTTTGTCTTTTGAAGGATAGTAACAGCGGGAATGCCTAATATCTTTACTATTTCAAATATCATTCATTACTGGACATGATTCTCTGTGAAAGGATCCCCTGCAAGTCCTTAAAGGAAATGTATTCACGACATAATTGCCATAAACTTAATTCATTCACGTGAGTGAACGCCATCATCTCTTCCTAAAGAATAAACATGAATTAATATCTCTTAAGGTATGTTGAGGATACATTACAACTTACTGAAATGTATCATATGTCATGTAATCACTCGTTCAGTGTTTCAACCACTGGAAGGCATTAAAACAGCTTGTAAACAATGTCACGTAGCATCACATTTACCTCAGAAGTCATTCAGTGTCCACAGCTGTTAGTTCACTAGAGAAATCAACTCTTAAACTACATATATGCACTATATTAGCTTATACAGTCATATTCTACTGTTAGTGATGTCTGGATTATTAATGTGTGTTTCTGTTATGAAAATGACAGCCACTGTGTATAAATGATTACATTTCAACGAATTGTAGAAAAATTTAATTATAATTCTATTTTGTAGTTAATACAAAAACTGCTTTGTGTAAAGTTTACGTGTTTGCATACAATGTGTTATTTGAGTGTTGATTATTATATCTAAGAAATAAATAGCAACTGAATTTAGGCTAATAGTTTGGGCTCTGTTATAACCTTTAATATTATAGTAATGTGCAAGTAAGGGCTCCCTATAGTTTACAGCTTTATCTTTAACAAACGTTTAGTTATAATTGAATTAATTTAAGGACAGACACAATTTGTTCAGTAAACCAGTGTGTAACGAATGTTCGTGGATTGGAAGGAAGGAGGCGGGAACCGGCGAACATTCAACAAACTTTATTTCAAAATCAATAAACAAAACGAAAGTAAAACCGCGGGCAGCCCCTCACGGACGACTGCCCACATAAACATAATAAAACATAAACCAAAACATAGGCCTCCCTAACATAAATCCTCCTTTTATGCTCCCGTCACATGGCCGCGGTGCTGTGCGATGGCACTAGACGCTTGGTGGACAGCTTGATCCTCCTCCACCCCCTGGTGGCCGGCGGTGACTCCTCCTTCCGAGGGACCCGGCAGCGAGCCCCGCGCTCCCTGCTCCTCCCCTATCAGGCGGACGGCAGCAGGCTCCGGCCCACGGCAAGCGCGGCGACTCCTCCGCTCCCTCTCGGACGGCAGCCACCCCACTCGACCCAGGGGCACGGCAGCGAGGTCTCTGTCCCACCTTCCTCGCTCCAGCACCATTGCCTCGGGCAGCCCTCGCGGTCCTCATTCATCCGCGCTGCCCGACCTCCTCAGCACAGTGATCCCCCTCAGCAGCGAGGGCTCTTCGACAGCATGTCCCTCCTTTATGGGGGTAATATTGTTGCATTATTCCAAACAAATATATTGTTATCCACAAATAAATGTAAAGCGATTCACAAAAATTAAATCATTTCACAAATCAATAGAATGAGATTCACAAATATATGCGGGAGTTTCACAAAAGTAAATTAGATTCACAAATAAATACAATGATATTTGTGAGTAACAAAAAAATCCACACATGTCAAAAACACACAACTCTGCCTTGCATAAGTTGCATTCATTTGTGAATCGCTTCCTGTGCATTTGTGGATCTTGTCTTGCGCATTTGTGGATCGCAGCACAGCCATGAGCACAGCACGTGGATTTTGAAACATTTCTAGCGTCTAGACTCAATATAATCCACAAATACGTAGACTCCACCCACCGTCTACTTAAGCCAATCAGATCACGGCCATATCGTGCTGACCAATCGTAGCACGTTTTCGCTCCAACCAATCACGTTTTAGCCAGTGCCGCTGAAAAACAGAGTTACGACCACTGATCTATATAAATCTATATATCTATATAACTCTATATATCTATAACTCTCTCTATATATCCAACTCTATATATCTCTATAACTCTATATATCTATAACTCTCTCTATATATCCAACTCTATATATCTATATAACTCATATAGATCAGTGATTAGGACACTTCCCCAGCCAACACACCCATGTGGGGCCCAAAGGGGTTGCACATGGGCTGATATCTGGGGCCCACCTGAGCTACCCAACTGGGACTCAGCTAATTTTGTCCTCAGTTTCCATGGAGGCCCTACATGGGTTAGCCCATATGGGTTGATGATGGGTCTCTTGATGGGCTCATACCAGGCCGATATGGGTAACCCAGGTCACACCCATTTGGGGCCTACATGGGTTAGCCCAGATGGGTTGATGATGGGTCTCTTGATGGGCTCATGCTGGGCCCATATGGGTAACCCAGGTAGCACCCATTTGGGGCCTGCGTGGGTCTGCCCATACGGGTTAATGACGGGTCTCTTGATGGGCTCATACCAGGCCGATATGGGTAACCCAGGTTGCAGCCATTTGGGCCCTACATGGGTCTGCCCATATGGGTTAATGACTGGACCCAGATAGGTTTTATGTAGGGCTCTTATGGGCTACAACGGGTATATATAGATGGGCTAGCATAGTTTCTGTATGAGTTATCTTATAGTGAACCCCGTAATACAAACATTACATGTAATCCTCTAAACCAGTGGTTTTCAAACCTGTCCTAGAGGACCGCCAGTCCTGCACATTTTGTATGTCTCCCTTATCAGACACACCAATTTAGTTCTTGCAGTCTCTACTAATGAGCTGATGAGTTGAATCAGGTGTGATAAATGAGGGAGACACAGCTGATGGTCCTCCAGGACAGGTTTGAAAACCACTGCTCTAAACTACACTAAAATGTTAGGCCTAGTCCACACGTACACGGGTATTTTTATTACCGGAGTTTTTCCTCCTCCGTTTTAAAAAACAATCGCGTCCACACAAGCACGGTTTAAAAAAAAAATCTGTCCACATGAGAACGCAAAACTACGCTATGATTGGCTGCCTGATTTCCACATGGGTCCCATTCACTGCACCGATGCACATTGCACTGACTGAGGGATGCCATGGGCTCAAGTGAAACCCTTCTACAAGTTCCTTTACTTTGGACTCACAGGTAACTGTATACACAGGTGCAGGGCCGAAGTGGACTGTAATAGCTTCACACACTTGCTTTACTATTTTGTATTATTGCATTCTGGCGCCTTTGTTCTGCAATACAATGAAATAACTGAACATCTGTAGGATATGCTGTTAGTGGAGTCCACCGCATAGAATCGACTCACGTAAATCAAAAGGAGATGTGGAAAATCTGACGTCAAACAAAGGAGAGAACGGCGCGCACTTCAATTAAAAAAACCGAAATCTCCGGTTTCACCATCTACACGACAACGCTGTAACCGGAGTTTCTAAAAATCTTCACCCTGGCCGGAGTTTTCAAAAAAGTCCGGTTTTAGTAACCGGATACAGCGTTTGCGTGTGGACGAACAGCCAAACCGCGTAGAAAAAGCTGCGGTTTTGAAAATACCCGTGTTCGTGTGGACAGGGCCTTAAAGTTAATCAACAGAAACCAGTAGCTCATTCTATACTTTATCATGCAAGGGTTATTTAGAATAATTTGAAAACGACTAAATTAAAGTTACAACTTTATTTGTCAAAAGTACCACAAAAAAAGTAGAGTTCCTGACAGACATAATTTGACAAAACTTGTTTTGTTTATATGTACATCTGTACACTTAAAGTTTATGTATTTCACAAACAAAAAGATAAAAACAGTGCAGCTCCTCACTCCCCCATAGTCGCTCGCCCAACAGCCCTTTAAAAAAAATTTAAAATAAAAAATTGTCACTTTTTTTTTTTTTAATTCTCTTTTTCACATTTAAAGCTTTTTGGTGCCCCACATCTAGTTGATCTTGATGAAATGGTCTGTAGGGTCAGACAAAAACAGATGGCGACGAAACGACACAAACTGCTAAATAATTAAGGTGAAAATTTAAGTGCCCACTTAATAAGAATCACAAGTGGATGTATTGTTAAAAAATAAAAATAAATAAATAAATGTGGTTATGGTTTCAAACCTGTCTTGGCTTACCACCAGCCCTGCAGATTTTGTACGTCTCATATCTGACACACCCAGGTTTTGAAATCTCTACTAATGAGCTCATGAGTTGAATCAGGTGTGATTGATGATGGAGACATACAAAATGTGTTAAGTATAAAGTAAAGATCCTGGTGTAACCTATTAACAATGACTCAGTATTACCTAACCCTGCAGAAGACATTCCAACTTATTTGGAACATTATTCTAAAGCCATTACTAATCGGAAACTAGTGGTTCTGTGCCTAAATAAAATGTATTAAAGATTTATTCAAAATTAAACATTTGAGGAAGGAAATATTTCACTTAATGTGTACACTTTTATAATAAAAGCTAAAATGGTCCCTGTATGGCACTGCTCTGTGATCACAAAATAAACCAAATACAATTGCTATTGTGTTGGAATTTCTAAATTTTGATTAGATTAAAGTCACATTCATTGTGTTCAAGTGTCAAAATAACAATACCTTTTTTTCAAGGGTGCATATTTGTGTACTATCTACCCATGTAATCAACCTTTGGAATTGACTGTGTTTGCACTTGTCTCGACTGTGAATGAATTAGACCACTGAATAGTCCATTTTCCACCCATGTTCGCATTTCCCATTAGTGAACCAACTAGGTCCCACATGAGGAGCCCAGCTGGGTTTGCCCATGTGGGACCTACTTGGTTCACCAAAGTGGGCCCCAGATAAGATGCCCATTTTGAGCCCATGCCCACTCTGTACCCCTGTAGCCCATGTTTAATTCACGTGGGCCCCACATACACGTGTTGGCTGGGTCCATAGGAACTGAGGAATGCACAGTGCGTGTCACGAGCGACCAATAATTCCAGCATTAAACACCATTCATTTCAGTGTAAGGCTATCTCAAGTGCCCTCGCTGGAAAATTGATAAAATAAAAATGAATGCATATTTTGAGATTTTATGGCATTATTGGCCTCTCAGGAATATTGACAGAAGATGTTTTTTATGAAGCATGTTGATGTATTGTTATATAATAGATCGTCAGACTCTAACTGCAGTTTCTAACGTGAATTGCTAAAGCTATTATACCAAGGTGTTATCTGTCATTTCAACAGTTTTTAGATTCTCTGAAATCTTTCTGTCAAATGCGTTTATATTCATTTAAGGAATAACGTCTCTAGCGCCTGGATGTAAAAAGTTGAATAAATTGGTTTCCCTGTTTTTTTAACCACCATTTAAAACTCCTTTCTTGGGTAAATTATATATAGCCTATTCTAGCATCATTCCTTTATATTCACCTGTTGTGTAGGCTTCGAGTGTTAAAATAACATAATTTAGGACGTTAACATTAAAATTAAAAATAAAACAGCCAGTAGATGGCGGAAGAGGAACACTTATTGGCTCATTAGCCTTTTTTTATTTTGAATGAATTTTTATAGTTAGTTCGATTTATACCACTAAAGTAATATTTTTTTGTTACTTTTTTGTGCTGGAATGTTAAATACATAGGCTAATTAGGGAACATTACAAATGAAAATGAAATACAAAAATGAAAAACAAAAATATCATGTCTGTGCTGTCTGTTATGATGAGAGGATTTGAAGATAGTGGGACGAATCCTGTAAAAACTTGCACTAAAATTAATTCAGCGTTTTGAGACTGTATGAAACTTGTTTTGATCGATACTGAGAGGATTCTCATTCACGGTAAATTAATTGGTTATTATTTTCTATAGAAATGCACGTGATTGGCTACAACACTCAACACTGTAAAATCATATGTTGTACTCTCGTGACCCAAATGAAGATTCTCTTCTTTATCTCTCCTCAGAATAAAATGCTACTGTAAAGCCTTGGCGACGTCAATGCACATATTGTGTTAATATTTTCCAGACATTGCTGCAAATAGCCTATAGTGAAAAGGCTTGTCCTGCTATATCCTATTTAAAAATATTGACAGGATAGTTGTTTGGAACAAATGAGAGCTTGGCTCTGGTCAGCACGATATGGCCGTTATCTGATTAAATAGATATATAGAGTTGGATATATAGAGAGAGTTATAGAAATATAGAGTTATAGAGATATATAGATTTATATAGATCAGTGGTCGTAACTCTGTTTTTCAGCGGCACTGGCTAAAACGTGATTGGTTGGAGCGAAAACGTGCTACGATTGGTCAGCACGATATGGCCGTGATCTGATTGGCTTGAGTAGACGGTGGGTGGAGTCTACGTATTTGTGGATTATATTGAGTCTAGACGCTAGAAATGTTTCAAAATCCACGTGCTGTGCTCATGGCTGTGCTGCGATCCACAAATGCGCAAGACAAGATCCACAAATGCACAGGAAGCGATTCACAAATGAATGCAACTTATGCAAGGCAGAGTTGTGTGTTTTTGACATGTGTGGATTTTTTTGTTACTCACAAATATCATTGTATTTATTTGTGAATCTAATTTACTTTTGTGAAACTCCCGCATATATTTGTGAATCTCATTCTATTGATTTGTGAAATTATTTATTTTTTGTGAATCGCTTTACATTTATTTGTGGATAACAATATATTTGTTTGGAATAATGCAACAATATTACCCCCATACTCCTTCCTCCCGGGTTTCGGCACCAGTGTAACGAATTCTTAGATGGGAAGGAAGGAGGCGGGAACCGGCAAACGTTCAAAAACTTAATGTAAAAATAAATAAACAAAACGAAAGTAAACCGCGGCCAGCCCCTCATACCCACATAATAAACCGTAAACAAAACATAAATCCAGGCCTGGTCCTCTCTCTTCCTCCGCTGCCCTTGCTCCTCCTTTTATGCTCCCGTTACATGGCCGGAGACGAGACCGGTGTGCCATGCAGCTGGCACTCGTTAACACTCATCACCGGCCCGCTCTCGCGGTCCCTCGCCCCGCTGCTTGTCCCACCACACAGTGTTTAATAAAAATAAATAAAAATACATTTTGTAAAACTGCTGTACCGAGCCGTGATTTCAAAACCCGAGGTATGCCCCGAACCGCCAGTTTTGTGTACCGCTACACCCCTAAAAGATTGATTGATTTTTTTCATACACTCTCTTCTCACTTTGTGGCAGGTACGAAAGCATGTGAACGACCTGTATGAGGATTTGCGAGATGGACATAACCTGATCTCCCTTCTGGAGGTGTTGTCCGGTGAGACACTGGTGAGTATTGCTCTGCTTCAGTAATCATGTCTTATTGTCTGTCCACTGTTTGAATCTGAAGCACAGCTGAAAAGCAGTCTTGAAGCGGAATACTTGAACACGTGTGCAGTCACTTGCTGTTTTTGAAGGGGGCATCTTAGATTCAACATCCACACCAGTCCACATTTGTGTGTGTGTGTCTGTAACTAATCCAGCAGGCCGATTAAATGTGCTCACACACTGATAAGCTTTGCTAAAAGTGACATAACCAGTTCCTGCACAATCATGCTTTACAGCAGCTAAAACATCTGTGCTAACAGTGTAATATGTGAACATGCTTTTGTTTATTTACACACTAGTGTACAACAAACCCTTCATTTTCACACGTATATAGTGTAACAGTACATTCAGTGTCAGCTTTGGAGGAATTCTCATTCAGCATCAGATGTACTGTAGAGTACACTAGCAGTTCATAATATGCATTTAGGGAAGCCACTGAGATTGTGGTGTCAGTATTTAACTGGTCTGGGATTGTGTGTAATATATTTTCAAGACCTCATGAAATCATTGTTTTGTGGATTTTAGTCAATGCCCTTTAGCTTTAAAGCTAACATCTATGTGTTAGTGTGTCCTTAAAAGTTGACACAATAAACCTGGAGATACACATTTAAAAAGTAAATCAAAATCTATGTATGTATGATTATATCCACCCGCTTAAAAAAAACATGACACCTGTGCAAAACGTCATCCACTTCTTTAACATCTGGAGGAATACCATAAGCATGTCTCATTCCCTTTTCTCATGAAACCATGGTCACATGCACAACCTGAGATGTTCCCTTTCAAAAGGTCCCCCCGGGGGTCGCTATGCAATACCCAAGCTGCCATGCTGAAGCCCTATTAGCTGAGCTAAGTCCAAGGACTCAAAGAAATCCTTATTACCAGCAATGATCATTGGCTGGAGCTTCTCAAGAATGTAGGTCTCTAACAGGATGAATCTAAAAAGAGAGGCCTAACTATGCTCATATTCGGTTCAGCATCCAAGGAGGCTCACAGAGAGCCTAATACAAAGAACTTCTGTTCAGGCAGCCATGAAGAGTGAAGGCCTCAAACAAGAGGCCTAGGCAACACTCTAATCCAAAGGCAGGACAGAGGAAGCTCAAAAAAGCAAACTCGCACTGAGGTCATTAGCCAAGGAGGCTCACAGAGAGCCTGAAAACTTAGCAGACCTTAGCCGAGCTTTGGGAGTGGAGGCCTCAGAATGATGACTCTATAAATGGAGAGGAGACCTAACAACGCCCCATGCTCAGGATCTCACAAGGAGGCTGACAAGAAGCCTACTACCTGCAATCGCTATCCTAGGAGTGGGGAGTGGAAGCTTCCATAAATATGGTCTCGCAAAGCGAGACCTTCAAACTGACGGCAGAAGGTTTGGACCCAATTGCAGCTTTCAATGTGTCAAGAACTGCCCAAGAGGACATTTGGCTGACATGTAATGGCACCAATCACAGTTAGTTTTGTTCCATGTCATGTTTAGAGGTGTACAAATGTAAAGTCAAAGTCCCTGCAATAACAGACTGACGTGCATCTACAAATGATTAATTCATGAATGTTTTTCAAGTTTACTGCAATAATGGATCCGCAAACTTTACATACTTGGAAATCCAGCATTTAGTTGATCCTGGTAAGCGCTCATTGCCATGGTTGAAAACACAACAGCGTTCTTCTTCCACAAGAGAGTTTGGAGTCACAGCATTTGTTTTCAGACGTACCGCTAAAGAGCGCAATACACACGTATCAGGGACATCCTGTAGAATTCCACCAATCAGATGAGTAAGTTAACGATAAGCGCAGATGTTCAGCCTGCGTTCTGTGTGCGTGCCATGCCGTCTGAGGCTGAGACTAAAATTAATATGACTCTCTAACGAGAGGAGTCCTGACAATGCTCACAGTAACCAAGGAGGCTCACAAAGACTAAAAACTTAGCAGACATTATCCTAGCCCAAGGAGCAGAGGCCTCAACATGACGATGCTCTAATTGAGAGGAGACCTAACAACGCCCCTCTCTCAGGACATCTTCCCTATGACTCGCCACTGCTGTCCCAGTGGAGCTTTGGGGAGCAGAGGCCTCAAGAAGGAGGTATAGTAGCCCTCGCAGTGGCCAACGAGGCTCACTTCTGCGTGATAAGCTGGGCGGTTATGTCCCGACAGAAAGAGTTCACAGAGGCGGCTGCATGGGAGCTTGTGCTTCTTGTGCTTCCACAGCAGATATATTCTAACCATGATGGGAAACATAACATCCAGCATTTCATCATATAGCGGGCAGGCAAGCTGTGAGTAGTCTGGATCAAATGACTGACGTTACACCTACATTCATGGACGTCGGAAGCAAATAAAATGTGGGTGGTCCTCTCTCTTAAGTTTTTTTTTACTGGAGTAACGTTAGATGTCATTTACATTAAATACAAGTATACTGCTGTTTACTAA
Source organism: Pseudorasbora parva (assembly GCF_024679245.1). Lineage (NCBI taxonomy): Eukaryota > Metazoa > Chordata > Actinopteri > Cypriniformes > Gobionidae > Pseudorasbora > Pseudorasbora parva. The sequence continues at coordinate 39,686,615 of NC_090188.1, read as the reverse complement.
ACAATTGATTGGACCAGACAAAATTACGGAAATCACTGAGTTATTTACCGTGGCTATAGTGTAGGGGTAAGACGCATGGCATCAAGTTTTGACGCGAATCGATCAGAGGTTGGAATCCGGCTTTTGTTGAACTCTCTCTACTCCCTTTTCCCATCAGATATCAAATTGGAAAGGCATTTATTTTCAATAAACATGCGTTTAATAATAAGTGTTTATCGGTTAGGGGTAGGTAAACAGACATGTGCTGAATTAGAGACGATAAAAGTGAGTGGGTCCAAAAAAGTTCTTAAAAAGTGGGTTGGTCTTGTTCCACACACACACAATGGTTCCGATGCCCATGCCTACATCTTTTCATTTAGCAGATTTTATTTAGAAACCAGGAACTCTTTTAAACCTGATGGATTTAGTTTATTTGACTGAGAATTCCTCCAAAAGCTTTTACTGTTACACCCAATCATTTTGTGATGTGAGTCTCTAGTTTGGCTGCTGACAGACCTTCTCATCACTGTAGAGAAGTGCCCCCTTTCTTTTGTTGACACCTGTTTCTTTTCCTCCGTGTCTTCTGTCCTTCTCATTTTCTTCTTCTGTCCATCTCTTATGTGTCCACCTGTTTCTGTGTCTGTATGTGTGTCTCTCTCTCGTGCTCACGTTCCCGCTGTAAGCCAAGGGAGCGTGATTTTCTGAAGACGTTACGGTTGGTGAGTGCGGCTGACGCATGCACGGTTGAGCGGCATGGACGTGACCACGATGATGATGATGATGATGATGATGATGATGATGAGGATAAGGGGGTAGGTGTGGACATGTGTCCTCCTGCCCCCTCAGTAACAGGACTAATGTAGCGTGTGCTGTGATATTAACTGGAGTGCTAAACCCAGAGAAGCTTGGCTTCTCATCAGTGGACTGTAGGCACCTAGAACTTTCCCGATATTCACTAGTTCACCCGATAGTTAGGTTGAAGCAACAGGGATTGGTAAATATCATGTTCATAATCGCATAATAGCCTTCTTGGTTTGCTGCGGCGAGCTCTACAATGCCAGCTTGGTCATTTCTCAAGACACAGAAGCTTGAGCTATGAACTAAAGGCCTGATTCAAGTTCCTTTCGCTTCAAGAGTGTTAAAAAGTTTAATTTTAGTTCATGTCTATTGAGGTTTACGGCGCTGATTTACTTTGGCCTGGTTTCACAGACAGGGTTTAGATTAAGCCAGGATTAGTCCTTAGTTCAATTAGGACATTTAAGTGCTGTTTATAAATGTGCCTTAAAACATTACTGTTGTGCATCTTTAGACAAAACAATGGCACTGACGTATTAGGATATGTCAGTGAAAGTTGCTCTCAGTTAAGACAGCTCAAACATGCATTTAATCTGGGACTAGATTTAAGCCTTGTCTATGAAACCAGGCACATAGGACATTTAGTCATTTACGACTATTCTGTCAAAATAACACGTGGAACTCATGTCAGTCCTTTACTTTTAGACTCACTGTGCTGTTACACTAAAGGGCAAAATATGACAATTCTTTGAAAGCCATCCATCAGCTCAGTTGTGATCATTTCTCATTAAAGGGTTAGTTCACTCAAAAATTAAAATTCTGTCATTAATTCCTCACCCTCATACTGTTCCAAACCTGTAAGACTTTTGCTCATCTTCAGAACACAAATTAAGATCATTTTGATGAAATCTAAGAGATTTCTGTCTCCACTACCACATTGAGGCTTCAAAAAGTTTGTAGAGAGATTATAAAACGAATACATATGAATTGAGCGGTTTATTCAAAATTTTCTGAAGAGACTCAAAAGCCCCGTTTCCACCACAGGAACTTTACCCAGGAACCAGGAACTTTGGGTGGTACTCGGTGTGTTTAGACCGCAGGAACCAGGGTCTAAATGAAGTTCCGGGTAAATATTTCCCCCTCCAAACGGCCCTGCTCGCGAGGTAGTACTTTTTCAAAGTTCAGGAACTTTCGAGGGCGGGGCTTGGGCGCTGAACATGCTGATTGGTTTAGCTCACGCAGCCTTTTATTTCAACCGGCATTTTTAAAAGTCTTTTGCGAGGTTCGGTCTACGTTCAATATCAGTCTTGCTCTCTGTCTGATGGCGCGCGTTCATCTCAGCCATCTCACGTGCAATGTCCGTAACAGCTGATAATAATATACATTAACATTTTAAATCTAGCTTTACAAGCTTTCTGAATATGCTGCTCTTTTCTGGCGTTGTTAATTACCTCTTTAGTAAACCTATACATAACCAGCAAAAGCAGCACAGCTTGAATCTCTTCCATACTCGTTTATTTACAGTCTATATTTTTCACCATGTAAACGACCTGACCGATTACTTTTAAGTGTCCGTCCTTACATGACGTGACGGCGCGCGCCGCGCTCATGTTGACAAGACAGGAAAGTTAATTTTTCTGAGGGGTAAACTTTTCTTTCCTGAGATGATTATTACACTTTACAACAGATAAATAGCGTATATAATACTGTATTAGTCCTGGTGGCCGTTAAGAGTTGCTATGGCTACAGTTAACATGTTCCAGCTGCTGGAGAAAACAGCGTTGACATTTTTGATGCGGCAGACAAACTGTGTGTGACAAAATGATTGCGATTGAAAGTCATCACATGTAAACACCAGATCGGTTTAGATGACGTCTCATGTAAACAGTCCACTAAATCTTTCAATCGGTACACACAAAAATTACTGTCCGTCACTGACTTGGAGGAGCAGTCGCGCGCAGTCCTACATCACCGGACTAATCTGCCTAATCTTCACGGAACTTTATCGCGGTGGAAATGCAGACAGCTGCAGGTCTGGGGGGGAGAAAAGTTCCTGTAAAAAAGTTCCTGGTACAAAATGTTCCGGGTAATTTTGCTGGAAACGGGGCTAAACATGCTGCGTAACATGAGAATGAACCTCATTGGTTCTTGAGGAAGTTAAATGTGCTGCGTAACACGAGAATGAACCTCATTGGTTCTTGAGGAAGTTTAAATGTGCTGCGTAACACTAGAATGAACCTCATTGGTTCTTGAGGAAGTTAAATGTGCTGCGTAACACTAGAATGAACCTCATTGGTTCTTGAGGAAGTTAAATGTGCTGCGTAACACTAGAATGAACCTCATTGGTTCTTGAGGAAGTTAAATGTGCTGCGTAACACTAGAATGAACCTCATTGGTTCTTGAGGAAGTTAAATGTGCTGCGTAACACGAGAATGAACCTCATTGGTTCTTGAGGAAGTTAAATGTGCTGCGTAACACTAGAATGAACCTCATTGGTTCTTGAGGAAGTTAAATGTGCTGCGTAACACGAGAATGAACCTCATTGGTTCTTGAGGAAGTTAAATGTGCTGCGTAACACTAGAATGAACCTCATTGGTTCTTGAGGAAGTTAAATGTGCTGCGTAACACGAGAATGAACCTCATTGTTCTCGTACGTCAAACAGACTTGAGCTTCCGTTTACCAACTGATGTGTGAGTTGGGAAAAGTTTATATGTGAATAAAAGCCTCAGTTTAATCTGTTTATCATATAAAGTGATTGAGTCTCTTCAGAAAATCTGGACTAAACTGCTCAATTCATATGGATTAGTTTTACGATCTCTTTATAAACTTTTTGAGGCGTCACATTGGTAGTTGCATAGACAGAAATCTTGGTTTGTGTTTGGAAGATGAACAAAAGTCTTTTAGGCTTGGAACGACATGAAGAAGAGTAATATTAACTTTACATTTTTCAGTGAACTATCTCTTTAAAGGGATAGTTCACCCAAAAATTAAAATGTGATGTTTATCTGCTGACCCCCAGTGCATCCAACATGTAGGTGTGTTTGTTTCTTCAGTAGAACACAAATGAAGATTGTTAACTTCAACCGTTGCAGTCTGCCAGTCATAATGCATGTGAATGGGTAGCAATTCTATGAGAGTAAAAAAAAAAAGATGCTTAGACAACGTGCACAAAAACCCTGCTGCTCGTGACGACACATTGATGTCTTGAGACACGAACCGATCGGTTTCTGTGAGAAACCCAACAGTATTTATGTTAGTTTTTTTACCTTATATCAGACGAATCTCATCTGGTGTTCCCATTGGCTATTACTTCCGTCTGGTAAGGTCTAACTGGTGTGATCATAGTATATATTATGTAGATGCCTCATTCGACGGATCCCTGCAGGCACTAATGAGGAATCTATATATATTTATTTCTATGATCATGCTGGTTTGACCTTACCAGACGGAAGTAATGACAGATGGGAACACTAGATGAGAATTGTCAGGATGTGAGGTAAAAAAAACCCCTACTTAAATACTGTTCGATTTCTCACAGAAAATGTGAGATGTGTTGTCACGACCAGCCGGGTTTTTGTGTGTGTTGTCTAAGTTTTGTTTTTTTACTCTCATAGAGTTGGTACCCATTCACATGCATTATGACGGGAAGATGTTTGAAGTTAAAAATCTTCATTTGTGTTCTGCTGAAGAAACAAAGACACCTACATGTTGGATGCCCAGGGGGTCAGCAGATAAACATTACATTTTCATTTCTAGGTGAACTATCCCTTTAAGTCTACCCACACTGTACTGTGCATTAAGTTCCATGAGAAACATCTGAGCTTCATCTGAGCTGAATTGAGGCCTTTTTTATGTTTCAGCTGGACAGTGGAGATCTTCTCTTTCTTTCCATCTGCTGTATTCCCATTTCATTGCTTCCCGCATCAGTATCAGGCCCACTCTGCGACTTTGACCTTGCGTTTGGCTTTGTGGTTTTTTAAGGCTTCATATAACTTAGTACAAAAAAGTTAGCAAGAAGCATCAGCTACTTTTGTCAGACGAGCTTCCCCATTGAGAGAGGGCATTGACGTGCTGTAGTCCATCATAGGGCTCACTGTGAGTTTCTCTCCCCGCAGGCAGAGCTTCTGTGTGACGGTACGGTGAGTGTCTGGTGCCGAGAGCTCGGCTGTGTCTGATTATACATGTACTGACGGCTTCTCCTCTCTCTCTTCCTCTCATAGCCGCGGGAGAAGGGCCGCATGCGCTTCCACAGACTCCAGAATGTACAGATTGCACTGGACTATTTAAAAAGACGACAGGTAAGACCAGTGAGGAAAATAATCCCCCTGTTTGATATTCTCGATGCACTTCTCTGTCTGTTGTTATAATGACAAAAAGGATAACATTTTTAGGCTGGTCTGTCTGGACACTATGACAATGGACATAGTGTCCGTGGCATCACCCGTAGGTTTTTGAAGCCATTTTTGAAAGTGGGCGGAGTGAGTCTCTGTGCATCACTCCCGGATAACCGGAAATGGGCAAAGAGGTGGGACGTGGGTGGAGCTGAGTTGCTTGGTTAACAGCAGACAAATAGCTAGTAGGGACAGCAGTGGGAATCCACCTGTCACTCAAGTGGCCACGCCCATAATTATGCAGAACTTTGTTAATAATATTTTAAATGGGCGAGTTATAAAAACATTCACCCCCCTCACAGTTATCATGGAGGGCAAAATTAGCTGTATAGACCAAATCCACTTTTTTTCTGCTGAAAAAATTTGGCATCCATGGGTTTGACTCTCTTTTGGCGCTGTCTCTAGTGGCCAGTCGATGAATTGTAGTTTAAGTCACTTCCGTGTTGGATTCAAGAGAGACAACAGAAGGTTGCAGCTGAATCTCAGTTGCTTGGTCTCAGCACTCTGAATGTCAAAATATTAGTCAAATCAAAGAAGGCGGGGCTTACTTGCTTACAGAAGACGCGTGTCAATTCCAAAGCAACACTTTAACTTTAACAGCGAAAGAGTGCGAGTGAGATGTGGTGAGTGCTGAGATGCAAGTTGCATACTGTATATGATATCAAATGTTTGATGATCAACAGAAATATCTAGTAATACAAACAACTCTTCAAATATGAATTCATAACTAAAATAACTGAAATGTGATAACAATAAAGATTTGCGTTTTGGACATCGTTTTGGACATCATAGTGTGTGTGTGTGTGTGTGTGTGTGTGTGTGTGTGTGTGTGTGTGTGTGTGTGTGTGTGTGTGTGTGTGCGTATTTTAAAATAAAATATTATTTGCACATTCTTTAAATGTATTATTTTACAACTTTGACAACTTTTATGTGCTATTCTTATTTTTTTATTCCCTTAAATCCCTTTTAATCCACCAATTATTATCTTCCTTACTTAAAAAAGACCAATGCAAAAAATACTCTGGTCCCCCACTGTTCAAAACATGGTTATGGCCTTGTCAGGCAGTTTTAAAATTTTGTGATCAAATAAGTTAATATTTTTGTGTATACTTTTCTGCAGCACTTATATGAAATATAAAAAAGTTGAGTCATTTGCAGTCTTTGTAATGTAAATTTAATTGTCATTGAAGCTCAACAAGTATGAAATATAATTTACAAGCAAAACTCACTGCAGTTGTTGGATATATGCAGAATTGCATTTTGATTTTGTTTCTCTTCCAGATAAAATCTGCAATGCATAATGTGCTGAGGGCCAACAAATCCTTTAATTTCTATATAGAAAATTAGACTTTTTTTTTTTTTTTTTTTTTTAGCTAATTTTGCTATTTCTGAAAATAAAAACCCAAGCAGTTCAGCTCAAGATGACGAGTCAAAGATGAGGAAGCAGACTTTGTTATGAGAAATCATAAATATTTGATATAGTCTTGCCTTATAGTGCCCTTTAGCTGCGACTGTATATCAAATATTGCCTGGCCTCTCATTTGTAATGGATTGAATTGGCCATAAATATATTTCAGTGAAATGTGCACTTAAAGGGGTACTTCAGCGCTGGGAAGATAAATCTGTATTTAAACTGGGTCATCAATGTAGTAGAAATGTGAAATTATTTTTGAATTTGGTGTCTTCTAGACTGAGAAAAGACAGAAAATGTATTTTAGTCTCATGGGGATGAAAGACTACAATTCCCAGAATGCTTCGCTGCCCTGTGAGGCCACTCCCAAAGCAACCAACTTGATTACTGTGACTGAGCTAGAGAAGAAACTACAATTAAAAACTGAACGTGTCTGTTCAATATAATGAGTGAGTCACCGCGCGAGTGTCACAGCACTGAGCACTAACTGCAGGAGTGATGAGAGCTGAGGTAATCGCGACTACACTCGCGGCATACATTCACAACGAGAGTTCAGTCTGGCGCATTTCAGTTCATGCCTTTGCAAGCTTAACTTTCATAGAAATGAATTTGAGAAGTTAAAAGACTTACATTGCTCACCATCGCTCCGTTTAAATGAGTGCCTGTAGCTGCCAGCTGAGCTCTCCCTGCGAGCTGAGTGTGATCTCCATCCCTCATGCGTGAGTTCAGAACATGCGGAAATGGCTCCTGCTGGCTGTAGTCTTTAGCCTTTGGGCAAACATTCCTCCTATGATGCAAAAATCGTCAATTTGCATCATAGGAGGAATTTTTCCAGAAATAAAATGCATAAATCTCTTGTCTCAGGGGGATATGACGGGGGAAAGCACAATCATTTGAATATACTCCAGGGTTTCTACTGATACAAAGCCATATGCTAATCGCTGAAGTAACCCTTTAAGAAATCATTGCTTTATTTAAGAACAAGCCCAGTAACAATCGTGTAAAAGCCGTGAAATAGTTATCACTGAAGGCTATGTTAATGATACACTGCACATAATCCACATTCTTCGTTTTGATTTCATTATCAGCATTAAAATCAATGGATATTAATGATGTAATAAGTGACAAGTCATACTCTGTGCATCCGGAAAGTATTCACAGCGCTTCACTTTTTCTATATTTTGTTATGTTACAGCCTCATTTCAAAATGGATTAAATGTATTATTTTTGTTCCTAAATTCTACAAACAATACCCCATAATGACAATGTGAAAGATGTTTGTTTGTAATCTTTGCAAATGTATATACTGTATATCAAAACATTACAAAACTGGAGTTCACTTGTGGTGAATTCAGGTGATTGGACATGATTTGGAAAGGCAAACACCTGTCTATATAAGGTCCCACAGTTAACAGTGCATGTCAGAGCACAAACCAAGCCATGAAGTTCAAGGAATAATCTGTAGGCCTCCAAGACAGGATTGTATCGAGCCACAGATCTGGGGAAGGGTACAGAACAATTTCTGCAGCATTTAAGGTCCCACTGAGCACAGTGGCCTCCATCAGCCGTAAATGGAAGTTTGAAATCACCAGGACTCTCCCTGAGCGATCGGGAGAGAAGGGCCTTTATACAGCGAGGTGAACAAGAACCTGATGGCAACTCTGACAGAGCTCCAGCGTTTCTTTGAGGAGAAAGGAGAACCATCCAGAAGAACAACCGCTTATCAGTCAAAGGTAATTGGCAGCCCGTCTGGAGTTTGAAAAAAGGCACCTGAAGTACTCTCAGACCATGAGAAACAAAATTCTCTGACCTGATGAAACAAAAATTTAGCTCTTTGGCCTGAATGGCAAGTATCATGTCTGGATGGGAATGTTTTTCAGCGGCAGAACTGGAAGACTTGTCAGGATCGAGGGAAAAGATGAATGCAGCAATGTACAAAGACATCCTTGATGAAAACTTGCTCCAGAGCGCTCTGAACCTCAGACTGGGATGAAGTTTTATCTTCCAACAGGACAATGACCCTAAGCACACAGCCAAGGTAAGGAGTGACTACAGGACAACTGTGAATGTCCTTGAGTGTCCCGACCAGAGACCAGACTTGAACATGATTGAACATCTCTGGAGAGATCTGAAAATAGCTGTGCACTGACGCTCCCCATCCAACCTGATGGTGTTTTAGAGGTCCTGCAAAGAAGAACGGGAGAAACTGGCCAAAAATAGGAGTGCCAAGCCTGTGGCTGCATCATGCTCAAAAAGACTTGAGGCCGTAATTGGCGCCAAAGGTGCTTCAAAAAGTATTGAGCAAAGGATGTAAATACTTATGTGCATGTGATTTAAAAAAATAAATTGTTTTAATATTTTGCAATGATTTTAAACAAACATATTTCATGTTGTCATTATGGAATATTGTTTGTAGAATTGAGGAAAAAAATATGAATTTAATCTATTTTGGAATAAGGCTGTTACATAACAAAATGTGGAAAAAGTGAAGCGCTGTGAAGACTTTCTGGATGCACTGTAAGTGTGTAACAGTGAATAAATCATGGTAAGGAGTTGTTCTTTTGCATTACACAAAACAGGGACTAACTCTATATTTAAAAAGTTTAAAGACAACAGTTTTCAAAAAATAGTTGGAAATGCAATTCATAATTATAAAAAACTGAAATACCAGTGTACCAACTCGGCACATTATTAAAGTAAGTTTCACTCAGAATATCTAAACTATACCAGCAATTTAATATTAAAGCAACTACTCCCCTTCCCTGTTAACTGTCACTGTCAGAGTCACCGCTGGGCCCATTTGCCACTGCATGTTAAAAACAATTATATCCTATATTTATCCTGATCTAATGTCTGTTGTGTAGTGAACGTGAATGAAGCGAATGGACTCAAAATGTTCACGCGTCCAGCTTCGTGCGAATAGCGCGATTAATTCGTGTCACTCGCGTCTGGTGTGAACGCAGCATAACTGTTATGTGTACTAAACCGGAACTGAGATACCGTCAACCGGAAGTATCGAGTGTCATGGCGACGCCCAATAAGACTTGCAGGAAAGTTGTGGATAAAAGCTATTTATTTATTGTAAAGTGTAATAATCATCTCAGAAAAAATAAATTATTCTGTCAGGCGCAGTTGAAGTAAAAAGTGCCTTGGACAAACGCTGTCAAGATGAGAGTGTAGCCAGGCTGTGTCTGTGTCATTATGCTAACATTATCTTCATAACGTATTTATAACTTAATAAAAAGTTTAATACACAAAAAAAAGATAACAATTCCATTCGGTTTGGGCAGTTTTATTTTTATTGAGGTGTTTATATGGAGCATTTTAATTTGGATTTGACTTTTGAACCGATTGCAGTGCTCCATTTAAACGCACCTAATGGTGAGTTTCCAGACCAAACATCTTGATGTGGGTCTGACTTGTCAGGCTAAGAGATTGCAAAAAACAAACAAAAAAAAGGAATTACAATGACACCCGGTGGCTATTTGTGGTACAACGCTTAAACAAAATCTCATGGCAACTTCAATTTTTGTGATATCATCTTCAAACTATATTGAAGCGAACTAGTTAGACATATGACTTTTATTTTATAGTAATTTTAGAGTACAAATAATTTTGTAACATGTATTTTTATATAAAATATTAAATATTTAGTACAACACATTTGATTTACAGTAAATATAGACTTTCATAACTTTTTCATACTTGCATTACAATTTGAAGTGATTTCACTTGAGCAATAATCTGCTGCCTGTCCTCTTTAAATTGAGACCAAACTTATGTCTATATTCCAAAGCATTCCTCATTTGCAACCATTTAAGTTTGGATAGAGCGTTTTCAAAAAGGGTGGCGACAGGTAACATTCTGTACTGTAGTGTCCTCTTGTGGTGAGCCGCGGACAATGTTAAATCACTGCCATAAGCAGCATGACGTTTGTTATTGATTTATTGCTCTTTTTACTATGTTTGCTCTTACTGATATTTTTATAATCTAGAAGTAGATTGCACCATGAATTAGTTCATAAAACTAATTAGGTAAAAAACATTTTTAATTACAGTATTATAAAAAAGACTTGTTGCCATCAACATGTATTTTCAATGTTTAGGGGATATATTTATCTGCGTATGTGTTTGTAAACCATATGAAAACATTCTATATTAAGAGTAAAGTTTAAAAACACTCATGCATGTGCTTTAGTGGATATTACAAATAATATGACATGTTTTTCATCTAGCGTTGTCATATTGATTAATTGTGATGAATCGCATTTAACACAAACATTTGCATATTGTTTGTGTGTGTGTGTATATACAGTCTTGTTCAAAATAATAGCAGTACAATGTGACTAACCAGAATAATCAAGGTTTTTAGTATATTTTTTATTGCTACGTGGCAAACAAGTTACCAGTAGGTTCAGTAGATTGTCAGAAAACAAACAAGACCCAGCATTCATGATATGCACGCTCTTAAGGCTGTGCAATTGGGCAATTAGTTGAAAGGGGTGTGTTCAAAAAAATAGCAGTGTCTACCTTTGACTGTACAAACTCAAAACTATTTTGTACAAACATTTTTTTTTTTCTGGGATTTAGCAATCCTGTGAATCACTAAACTAATATTTAGTTGTATGACCAGTTTTTTTAAACTGCTTGATATCTGTGTGGCATGGAGTCAACCAACTTGTGGCACCTCTCAGCTGTTATTCCACTCCATGATTCTTTAACAACATTCCACAATTCATTCACATTTCTTGGTTTTGCTTCAGAAACAGCATTTTTGATATCACCCCACAAGTTCTCAATTGGATTAAGGTCTGGAGATTGGGCTGGCCACTCCATAACATTAATTTTGTTGGTTTGGAACCAAGACTTTGCCCGTTTACTAGTGTGTTTTGGGTCATTGTCTTGTTGAAACAACCGTTTCAAGGGCATGTCCTCTTCAGCATAGGGCAACATGACCTCTTCAAGTATTTTAACATATGCAAACTGATCCATGATCCCTGGTATGCGATAAATAGGCCCAACACCATAGTAGGAGAAACATGCCCATATCATGATGCTTGCACCTCCATGCTTCACTGTCTTCACTGTGTACTGTGGCTTGAATTCAGAGTTTGGGGGTCGTCTCACAAACTGCCTGTGGCCCTTGGACCCAAAAAGAACAATTTTACTCTCATCAGTCCACAAAATGTTCCTCCATTTCTCTTTAGGCCAGTTGATGTGTTCTTTGGCAAATTGTAACCTCTTCTGCACATGCCTTTTTTTTAACAGAGGGACTTTGCGGGGGATTCTTGAAAATAGATTAGCTTCACACAGACGTCTTCTAACTGTCACAGTACAGGTAACTCCAGACTGTCTTTGATCATCCTGGAGGTGATCATTGGCTGAGCCTTTGCCATTCTGGTTATTCTTCTATCCATTTTGATGGTTGTCTTCCGTTTTCTTCCACGTCTCTCTGGTTTTGCTCTCCATTTTAAGGCATTGGAGATCATTTTAGCTGAACAGCCTATCATTTTTTGCACCTCTTTATAGGTTTTCCCCTCTCTAATCAACTTTTTAATCAAAGTACGCTGTTCTTCTGAACAATGTCTTGAACGACCCATTTTCCTCAGCTTTCAAATGCATGTTCAACAAGTGTTGGCTTCATCCTTAAATAGGGGCCACCTGATTCACACCTGTTTCTTCACAAAATTGATGACCTCAGTGATTGAATGCCACACTGCTATTTTTTTGAATACACCCCTTTCAACTAATTCAACTAATTGCCCAATTGCACAGCCTTAAGAGCGTGCATATCATGAATGCTGGGTCTTGTTTGTTTTCTGAGAATCTACTGAACCTACTGGTAACTTGTTTGCCACGTAGCAATAAAAAATATACGAAAAACCTTGATTATTCTGGTTAGTCACATTGTACTGCTATTATTTTGAACAAGACTGTATATATATACCCCTGAAGGTGTGCTGTGGTATCCGGCACCAAGATGTTAGCAGCAGATCCTTTAAGTCCTGTAAGTTGTGAGGTGGGGCCTCCATGGATCGGACTTGTTTGTTCAGCACATCCCACAGATACTCGATTAGATTGAGATCTGGGGAATTGAGGCCAAGTCAACACCTCAAACTCGTTGTTTTCCTCCTCAGACCATTCCTGAACCATTTTTGCTTTGCAGCAGTGTGTTGTCTTGCTGAAGGAGCCACAGCCACCAGGGAATACCGTTTCCATGAAAGAGTGTACATGGTCTGCACTATATGGTGCCCACTGTTGGTGCTTTCGGCGGGGTCAGGGGTCAGCATAGGCAGCCTGACTGGTCTGTGGCCATGCCGCTCCATACGTAACAAACTGCGATGCTCTGTGTATTCTGACACCTTTCTATCAGAACCAGCATTAACTTCTGGAGCAGCTTGAGCTCCAGTAGCTCGTCTGTTTGATCGGACCACACGGGCCAGCCTTCGCTCCCCACGTGCATCAATGAGCCTTGGCCGCCCATGACCCTGTGGCCGGTTCTCCACTGTTCCTCTTGGAGCACTTTTGATAGATACTGACCACTGCAGACCGGGAACAGCCCACAAGAGCTGCAGTTTTGGAGATGATCTGACCCAGTCGTCTAGCCATCACAATTTGGCTCTTGTCAAACTCGCTCAAATCCTTACACTTGTCCATTTTTCCTGCTTCTAACACATCAACTTTGAGGACAAAATGTTCACTTGCTGCCTAATATATCCCACCCACTGACAGGTTCCGTGATGAAGAGATCATCAGTGTTCTTCGCCTAACCTGTCAGTGATCATAATGTTATGCCTGGTTGGTATATATATATATATATATATATATATATATATATATATATATATATATATATATATATATATATATATATATATATATATATATACACACACACACACACAATGTGTATGTGTCTTTTAAAAGGCAATTAAAGGTCAATTAAATCTTACTGAATCCTAAATATGACCTTGCACATTGTTATATTGATGTGTTTTGGTGAATATTTAAATTTCATTTCATTTATTTTGCACATGGTTTTGTATGTGTCTTTGTGTATGAACATGCATTGATTTAGAACAAACAAATAATTAGAAATGTCATTATGTAGTCATGCGTTGCATGTCTTCTGCTATGGAGGACCAACCCTGCACAAATTAAAAATAAATAAATTAATGAATAAGTAAATAAATGAATGAATAAATAAATATACACATATGTAAATTAATAAAAACATAAATAGATAAATAAATGTGATAATAGGAAAATAAATAACAGAATAAACGACTTGATAAAATAAATGATTCATTTTTAATCAAATACAATTTTGTATTATCTTTCCGTTAATTTATCATTTTCTGCTTTTATAAAAAATATATCTTTTTAACTTTTATTTATTTGTTAATTAAATTTAATATTTATTTTTACATTTATGCGTTTATTTATTTTTTACATTTATTTTCCCTTCATGTATTTTTTACATTTATTTTTATATTTATGCTTTTATTTATTTTTTACATTTATTTTTCCCCCATGTATTTATTTTTACATTTATTGATCGATTGATTCATTTCTTTTTCTTTTTCCGTTTGTAACATGTAAATGAGGAGGGCGGTCCTTGTGTAGCTTCAGCACATCATTGGTTGAGAGCTCAACACAGTCTGTGAAGCTCACGCACGCAGAATCAGACCAGCTGAGGGGAGTTGTCAGTAAATGACGGCCGCATAGTTCTTTCACTAAAAACAAACGAATCGATGTTTCCAGCAGTTTGACCCATTGAGAGATAAGTTCCAGTGGTACTAATCAGAAGAAAGTGCGATGGACTCGTCACACCTTACTACCATCTGACTCACGGGTTTTGAATGTGCTGTTTTGCAGCGTGTTTATTAATTATCGCGGCAACATTTCAGTCTTTACTTCCACATCCATATCGGACTATAACCCTCCTAAAACATCGATAAGCACTTCTAGTTTTAACAATTTGCTTAAAATTTTTTTGTAATTTGATGCGTTGCTTTCGACTTCATTCTCTAAGTAGCGCAACTCTAACTAACGTTAGCTGTTTGTGAAACGTCCGCCATAGTATACACATGCAAGAGCTGAACTTACTCCAGTATGGGTAAAATCTCAATGGGTCAAACTATTGGAAACATGTTTAGTGAAAGAACTATGCGGCCGTCATTTACTGACAACTCCCCTCAGCTGGTCTGATTCTTCTGCGTGCGTGAGCTTCACATAGACTGTAAAAAAATATGGACGTAGCGTCCGTGACGTCACCCATAAGCTAGGAACACACCAAGCCGACGCCGATCAACTAGTGGCGACGAAAGCAAACTGCTGAGTCGGCTCACGTTGGCTCACGTCGGCAGCGTCTTGGGTCCAAAGCGATCCAAAGTTGCCTTGACACACCAAGCCGACACTCGACATCCGACGGCCAATAGCGCGTCCGTTCTGCGCCTGCGTAAGAGGAAATACCTTTCCGTTCCAGCTGGTGGCAGTAGTCTGTTTTCGTTATTCGAAGCCGGAAACCGGAAGAGCTATAAAGATATCAGCTGTCGTTTTCGTTTCCCCACACAGACGGACGGATTCGTGCATTTCAGAACGTTGCAAATGGCATTGCCGTTGTCAGCCCTTGGTCTTTTACTTGTGGAAGAGGAAAGGTAGAAGCGGACGCGAAAAATACGAGGAACGCTCACTAAATGGGTGAAACCATGGATACCCGAAGTCAAAATGTGAAACCATAGATTATTACACTTGTTCACCTATCAATGAACCATAACAATAACAGGGCATAGCTCAAACAATACCCTGCAAATTGGCTCATTCAGATGCATTGTGGAAGTTAATGTGACAAAATCTGAACAATGGCCACTTACCCAAAGGATTGTTAAAATAAATATATGTGTATGACGCATTCTGATTTACAGCAAATTATGTTTGTGACAATGCTTGGTGCTAGTTCAATGAATTATGACAGAATTTGTATATATTTTTTTCATTGGAAATATGCCTATGGTGACATTTCTTCAAAATGATATCATGCTGCTTCTTGCACATCACAGCAGTTTGGAAATGAAATCTCCAGTGGCACAGAAATGTTAATGAAAATAATGTAACACTAAACCATACACTGAACTTAACTGACAGTAACCATGCTAACTATTAGTTTACAGATATTGCACTTTGATAACATTGTATTGTGGAAGTAACACATTATGAAAATATGTCTCTATTAATTGAAAATCTATTTATTCTTAAATTAAAACATCAATACAGATGTGTTTATTGTGTTTATTTACCCTGCTAGTTAGATGTCAAATTGCAAAATAAGGTTTAGAATTCTGCATCATCTTGTGTCTTGTGATCCTTTTTACATAAGGAACTGTGAATGCAAGTACCCAAAGTCAAAGTTTTTTATTTTTCAATGTTCAGTACAATGGGCACAAATAGCTATATAGAGAATAGCTATAAAAGTAGCTATATAGGTAGATTCAGCCAAGGGTGTACTGGGCCGTAGCTCAGCTCCTCACGGGTGCCAATCCAGGTGTCACTGTTGGTACCATCTGAGGGTAAACAGGATTCACTTTCAGACAAAGATTCCTTAAAGACACAATCAAAATGTGAACAATGTGATACAATAGATTCTTACACTTGTTCACCTATAACCCATAACAATAACAGGGCATAGCTAAAACAATACCCTGCAAATTGGCTAAATGGATCTATTCAGATGCACATTGTGGAAGTTGATTTGTTGAATTACTTGTAAATAGACCCATCTGAACATTCATTGGCCACTTTACCAAAAGCAAAATGTTCATTTGTTCAAATGGAAAGAAAAAATAAATAAAATAAATTATACACACACACACATATGTGTGTGTGTGTATGTGTGTGTGTGTGTACCCTGATAGTTAGATTTGAGGTGCACTCCTTCCTTTTTGTGTGAGGTTCTAGAAACTGCAGGTGGGTCTTCTGAGCTCCAGAACTTCCTGAGGGTCCATGTTTCTTGTAACACATGTACTGGGTTCGCAATGAATCCCACCGCTTCTTGAGCTCTTTCTCTGAGGAAAAAAATAAATAAAAAAACAATACGCTGAGTTATGTCAATTTCATGGCTATTGTAATGTTCATTTTTGTTCTACTTTTAACTGGATGTATTCTGGATGACAGCATTTTTTTTTTACAGTCGCTAGAACACATTTCTCAATACATTAAGGTCCCTTTTGCAAAACTCTCCACACAGTTAGTACAACCGAAATATATGAGGGCTAAACTGTGGATTTATCATTGCTTTTGGACATGAAGACATGCATTAAGTGTTTTGATATCTTTAGTGCGTTTTGAATGTGAAATTAACTGCTGTCCAAAGATGAAAGTTGCACACAACAATCTAACATGCAGTTTTTTTTTAATATGGACTACTGAAGAAGAAAAAAACTATTGCAAAAAAGGAAATCTTACCTGACATGACAACTTTATTTGCGATCTCACGCCACAGTTCTGCTTTCGCCACACAGTTGACATAACGTTAACATTTTCCCGTAGTGTGATACTAAGCTGGCCTTTGCTGGATCATGCTGATCAGTTTGTCTTCACTTGCCTCGGTCTACACAGCCATATATATTAACATGTGTTAACATGTATCGGAATGAGGAATATAATCAAATGAGACGAGACCTTTCTTTTACTGTCTATGGAGGAGACCGGCGTTCTGTGTTCCCTCTTGACTCTGTCGTTTACTTGCTTCGTCACTTCCGTTTTATTTTCTCGTGCACTGGTTCGCTAGCTGAACAGCAAATCAGAACGATCATTTGTCCCGACTGACCGACATGCGGCGACGCCGATTTAACATGTCGAATCGGCTGAAAAACAGCCGACGAGGACCAATGCCAGCCGACGCCGTGGAACTGTGTGGAACACACCGAGGAAACTTAGTTGGCCGACGCACAAAAACTGCCCGACGGCCGACCGTCGGCTTGGTGTGTTCCGGCCTATAGGATTCTGATAAGCCGTTCTGAAGCTGAAAGTATGGGCGAGCTGGGCGTTGCCATCTTGTGAGCGAGTCATCGCGTGTCACTCCTGGATAACAGAAAATGGGCAAAAGGGCGGGATGTGCGCGGAGCTGAGGTGACGCAATAACTATAGACGGCGGATAAATGGCTATCCACTTGTAACCACGCCCTTAATTATGCAGAACCTTAAGGCTTTATATAACGTAAACGAATGAGTTATAAAAAAATTCACCCCCCTCAGAGTTGTCATGAAGATCAACATTAGCCTTATAAACCAAAACCACAATTTGTACCAGGCTGTAAACATGTTTTTTTCTGCTTTAAAGTTGAGAATTTTAACATGGGGCTCAATGAGATTCTGCTCCCTTCTGGAGCCTGTCCCTAGTGGCCAGTTGAGGAATTGCAATTTACATTACTTCCGTATTGGCTTCAAGAGAAATCGCGGGAGGTTGCCGCTTGGAGCTTCATAGACTGTGTTGAGCTCTCAACCAATGATGTGCTGAAGCTACACAAGGACCGCCCTCCTCATTTACATGTTGCACACGGAAAAAGAAAAAGAAAGGAATCAATCGATCAATAAATGTAAAAATAAATACATGAGGGAAAAATAACTGTAAAAAATAAATGAAAGCATAAATATAAAAATAAATGTTAAAATAAATGTTAAATTTAATTAACAAATAAATAAAAGTTAAAAATATATATTTTTATAAAAGCAGAAAAATAATAAATTAAGGGAAAGATAATACAAAATTGTATTTGATTAAAAATGAATCATATTTGTTTTATCAAGTTGTTTATTCTGTTATTTATTTATTTTCCTATTATCACATTTATTTATCTATTTTTGTTTGTATTAATTTACATATGTGTATATTTATTTATTCATTCATTCATTTATTTATTTTTAATTTGTGCAGGGTTGGTCCTCCATACTATGCATGGTTATGTTCTATCACTCATCATAACTGTATAATCCTTGTGTCCTCAGGTGAAACTGGTCAACATCAGGAATGATGACATAACGGATGGAAACCCAAAACTGACATTGGGTTTAATATGGACCATAATTCTGCACTTTCAGGTGAGTTGACTATTTTTGTGTAGTTTATTTGTCAAGTTGTAGATGTTTGGAGGGGGTCACAATGTGAAATGCGGAAGATATGCCAGTGATGAGTTGGAATTTTTTGATTTTGATGTTGTTTCATTCTTGTGCTTTATTTTAGCTCATTAAATTTACCTGGGAACATGAAATAGGCCTACATGCAACAACAACAATAAAATGCTTTTGCAGTTCATTCTCTGACCACAAGAGGGCAATCATGTATTTGCTCGAGGGTGTGCAGATATTCAGTGAAATAAGATGTACATCATGCTCTGTATTCACTCCTGTCTGTGGCTGTGATATGGGACCAGCATTTCTCTGTTTGATTGCAGATACATACAGTGTATTGGCATCAGTAGGCAAACATGCTGTTAAATCCCTGACCAAAGTCTAACATTTTCATTTTCCACCATAACTCCCAGGGCTTTTAAAGTACAAACACCCATAACACCCTATCAACCACTTATGAACCACCTAGTTATGGCTTAAACCACTTACATCTTAGCAAGAAACAACCCAAAACACCTCAGTAACTGGCTAGAATTATTTCAAATCCTCCTAACAATACCCTTTTACCACTCACTCATCATAACCATATCTTAGCAACTGACTAACAATGAACTGGAAAACACCCAGAACACTTTAGCAATTACCTAGCAACAACTTAACAACCACCTAGAACACCTTAGCAACTGCCAATCAGGATCCTATTAAGTTCTGAACCCCTTGCAGCTGTCTAGAAACCAAAACATGCTAAAAACCACCACGCGGCCTATCAATCACTTAGTTACTCTTAGTTACTGCTTTTTAACTGCATAGCAACCGCCTAGCAATGCCTTAATAAACTTGCAGAACATTAGCAACTGCTTAAAAGTGCCATAGAAGGCATTTAGAGCACCTTAACAACTGCCTAGAAGCCAAAACACACTAACAAACACATAGTGACACACTGTCAACCACTCAGAAGAGCTTAGTAACCACCTTTTAACAGCCTAGCAACCACCTAGTAATGATTTAAATTGCTTACAACATCTTTGTAACAACTTAGCAACACCCTAAAAGCCACATAAAATACCTTAGCAACTGCCCTGATTTTATCTAAATCACCTTAACCACCACCAAGCAATGCCCTATCAACCACTCAGATTTTCTAAATAACTGCCTTGTAACTGCCTAGCAACCATCTGGCAATGCCTTAAACATGTACAATACCTTAGCAACTGCCTATCAACACCCTAGTAAGTTCTAAACCTCCTTGCAGCTGCCTAGCAACACCTTAACAACCACCTAGAACACTTAAGCAACTGTCTATCAACACCCTAGTAAGTTCTGAACCTCCTTGCAGCTGCCTAGCAACGCCTTAACAACCACCTATAACACCTTAGCAACTGCCTATCAACACCCTAGTAATTTCTGAACCTCCTTGCAGCTGCCTAGCAACACCTTAACAACCACTTAGATCACCTTAGCAACTGCCTATCAACACCATATTGAGTTCAGAACCTCCTTGCAACTGCCTAGCAACACCATAACCCCTTAGAACAATTTAACAGCTGCCGATCAACACCATATTAAGTTCTGAACCTCCTTGCAACTGCCTAGCAACACCTTAACAACCTCTTAGAACACCTTAGCAACTGCCTATCAGCACCCTAGTATGTTCTGAACCCCTTTGCAACTGCCTAACAACACCCTAGTAAGTTCTGAGCCCCCTTGCAACTGCCTAGCAACACCCTAACAACCACATATAACAACTTTCAACTGCCTATCAACACTCTATTAAGTTCAGAACATCCTTGCAACTTCCTAGCGACACCTTAACAACCACCATAATACCTTAGCAACTGCCTATCAACACCATACTAAGTTCTGAACCTCCTTGCAACTGCCTAGCAACACCATATTAAGTTCTGAACCTCATTGCAACTGCCTAGCAACACCTTAACAACCACCAAAACACCATAGCAATAGCCTATCAACAGCCTAGTAAGTTCTTAACCCCCTTGCAACTGCCTAGTAACACCTTAACAACCACCTAGAACGCATTAACAGCTGCCTATCAACACCATAATAAATTCTGAACCTCCTTGCAACTGCCTAGCAACACCTTAACAACCACCTATAACACCATAGCAATAGCCTATCAACAGCCTAGTAAGTTCTTAACCCCCTTGCAACCCCCTTGCAACTGCCTAGTAACACCTTAACAACCACCTAGAACACATTAGCAACTGTCTGTCAACACCCTAGTAAGTTTTGAACCCCCATATAACTGACAAGTAACACCTTAACAAGCACCTAAAAGACTTAAGCAACTGCATATCGACAGCCTAGTAAGTTCTGAACCCCAATGCAACTGCCTAGTAACACCTTAACAACAACCTAGAACAACTTAGCAACTGCCTATCAACACCTAGTAAGTTCTGAACCTCCTTGCATCCACATAGCTTTCAGTCTTCAGTTTTGTCTTCAAACTGCCCAATTACAACTCCATACATAATCTTCAGATGTCTTTTTGCATTTTCACGCAAGAGTTCATCAAGCCAATGTTCAAACTTTGCCTCCATTTCCCTTCTGTAGTCAAATTCTTGCTTAGCTGTATGTGGAGTGTGGTGGGCACTGTTTCTGTCAGTCTGCACATGTTGACTCAAACACACTGTGTGATGCCTATTCATTTCCTTCAATGCGCTTTCATGCAGGAACATTTCCCGTATTTTAACGAAGCTTCAATTAAGTGATTTTTTTTTCTTAGTAACTACATGAGATTGATTTATTAAGGTCATCATTTTAGTATCAACATGTAGGAGCCGAACTTGGAAAATATTTGTATTATTACGTACACAAGATCTGTCTTGTATCTGTCGTGTACAGAGAAAACATGTGTTGTGTTTGTGACAGGCTTTTTTAAAGCTTTGACTCGTAGTAGTCCTGCAGTATTTCTCAGGGATCTGGACGGAGTCTGAGGGAATTTGTGCTTTAGCGTCCGTATATGACAGAGGTCACTCAGAGGTTACACTGCAGCTGCGCATCTGCAGGTCTGAGCTTGTGAAACCTTCTTGACTTCAAACGTACAGTAAGACGAGTGCAGTTCGACGCGCTCTTGCTCTCCGTCCACGCTGCGAGGATTTTGAATTCTTGTGCATGCATCAGATGAAGGTCTTGAAGATCTCACAACATTTTAATGCCACATTTTTTTGAACTGCTGTGTTAAGTAAAATGCATCTCAGGGTTTGGTTTCATTCCTCTGCCAACACGAATGCATCCAGTGCTAATATCTCCTACTGAATATGAACACACTGTCCCACCTTCACAGCGGCAGATTATTAATAGCCTTGGCTTGGCTGAACATTAGTTTTGAGATGATGTTATGAGTGAAGAATGTTGTCGACCTGAGTCCAGATCGGAACCCAAACCATCACAGCTCTTCCCAATTCACATCTCCAGCATGCAAGAATGACACCTTCACCGCACCTCGCTCCCGCAAACCACGCTGGCCCAGCCTCCCTGACGGCCCTCAACCGGCTAAAGGCATGCAAGTCTAAAAATGCATTTCTAGGGCATAGCTGAAGAATGTGTTAAATAATGCTTGGGTTCATAAAACTTGCTGACAGGTAGCGTGGGGATGTGCAGTAGCACCTGCCGCTGTCACTCTCACGCAAGCCGTTGGGCATGCGGCCTGTTCCCTCATGATCTGCAGTTGGAGGGTATGGAGAGTTGTTTGTGATGCCTCTGCTCAGACATTAGTCTCTCAGGGCAGATTTTTGAACCGTGTTCATATTTTTTTGCCCTCTGGTCTATTCTTTGGAAACATCTAGTTTTGAATCGGTTTCAATATCGGAATTCACTGCACATTTACGTGTGTTGTTTGGAGCTCTTTAGGCAATAACTCAGCTCTATTCATTTATACAATGTCCACAGCTGGCGTCTGAATAATGTCTGTTTGAACATGCAATCAAAGCATTGAGTTCTGAATCATTATGTTGTTTCAGAAGCTTTTGCTGGATGTTTTTGTCTTATAAACATGCTTTGAAGTCAATGAATGAAGGGTGTATAAGCATGGCCTCTAGTCATTGTATGCAATTACAATCATTCATTCATTTACATTCATGCATTTGGCAGACGCTTTTATCCAAAGCGACTTACATTGTATTCAAGGTACACATTTTACATTTTTGTCAAGTCTTGCTTTCCCTGGGAATCGAACCCATGACCTTGGCGTTGCTAGCGCCATGCTCTACTCATTGAGCTACAGGAAAGACAATTACAACATAATATTTGATATTTTTTGCAAAAAATTACTGCAGTTGCTACAGTGAGCAAGTACATAAAATCATGTTCAAACCTGTCTTACTGCTATTCAGTATGGTATGCCAGTATGGAATATTGTAATATAATATTTTCATTTTGAGTTTAGATTTGGCGGGAGATTCAAGGTTTGCTTTATTTTATAAAACCCGGCTACTACCGAACATCATGCTGGGAGATGAGGAGTCATGTACATGTACAGTAGCATGTGGCTTCAATAAATAGGGCATTTGCATAGAATTTGAACTAGTCAGCTGTCTACAGTACCGTTTAACATGGACAGCTCTAAACAGCAGGCCTTGCTGACCTTCGGGGAATCACTCATTGTCAAAACAAAAGAATCTGTGAAGAGTCTGCGAAGTGAGAAACTCTGCAGACATAAAGAGAAAGTGACAGAGTTTGTGCCAAAATAATATCAGCAGATGTGATACTTGCTCAGATGCCATTTATTAATCCAAGCTGTTGTAAATGTGAGATATGCTTTATACTTAATTCTGCAAACTAAGGCCTGGGACTCACTAGATGATTTTCAAATCTTAACCGATTAAAACTGTGGGAAACCACAGACATAAGGGCAGTTTCAACCGATTTTTAGCATTATAGAAGATTCGTCCGGACCACGAGGCCACACACCTGTCAACATTTTCACAGTGAGATGAGATCTCGCGAAGACTCGAAGATCAAACCCGGCTTGAGAAGAAAAACAAATGGAAAAGAATATGGGTGCTCTTCTTTCTCAATACTCCGCTTCCATGGCATGTTTGTGGTTGCCAAGTTTCATCTATAGAAGCACAGATCATCTGGTTGGTGAAGCTTCTTTGCGCTCATTGGCTATAGTGAGTCTCACGTCAGAGGCAGCCTGATCAAGAGTGGACTGTCCAGGCTCCGGTGCAATCAGGAGCAGTCAAATATCTGTAATGACACCACACAATTGAGGATTTTTTAGACAAAAAGACGGTTGCGAGAAGCTTTGGGCTCCTCACCACAAAAATCCCCCCAAATCTGTGTGTGACCAGCCTAACTCGTTACCATAGAGAAGAACATTCCTTCATGTCACATGCGTGTGGACATTTGAGATCAGTTTTCCGTTTTTGTATACCATTGCTAAAGCAGTTTTGTTGCATGTTGCTGTGTGGTTATTATAATTTTCGAGGAAGTTTCTAAAGGCAGGCGTACACTTTGCGAGTTCGGACACACGGGAGGTCATGATAGGTTGCATACGCTACGAGTCAGTTAAATTGATAATCATGTCAAAGCAGCTGGTACACAACAGGATTGTACTGCACAGCGAGCTGGCGGCAATTGCGTGCTTTCAATGTTGCTGTTATAGCTTGGGATTGGAAAAACAAAGAAAACAGTTTTTGTGTAAAAATGATTTGTTGAAAAGCAGAGAACTGCAGCGGTTCCATTCAACAGAAACAGAGAGAGAGAGAGAGAGAGAGAGAGAGAGAGAGAGAGAGAGTGTGTGTGTGTGTGTGTGTGTGTGTGTGTGTGTGTGTGTGTGTGTGTGTGTGCGTGACAGTGTTTGTGCAAGCTGTATTGCAGCCACTGAGCTAATGGCTAATAATACACATTGATTTAGCTTATGTGACATGGTTGTATATGGTTTGGCAAAAGGGAACAGCCTATATGCTGGTGAAATTCAGGCCGACGTTTAAACATGTTTAAAAATCATCGGGAGGTGCTCGTAATGTTCTCGGCTCATCTTGTAAATCCTCTCACATGCTGCGAGCCACGAGCATAAACAATTTCCATGTGATTTCTCCTGAGTAAAAAAACTTGTCTGCAAGCTCGAATGGCAGCAAAAATCACACTGAGCATGCCCGGCTTAAGGCATCCGTCCTTAAATGTGTGTTATGGTGGTTAGATGTGGCACAAGTCTTATGTGGGTTCCCTAATACAATCTAACAACACAGTAATAGCGATTCTTGTCTTAGCAAACAAACTTAATTAACTTAAAATTATTTTTTGTTCAATAACTTGTGTAAGCTAATTATATTTTACAACCCAAGCACGTTTATTTAGCCAATATAAGTTTATCATCTTCCATATCTATGACCGCTGGTTATGTTTGTTTGCTTAAAGAGTTGGACTTGATCCTTTTCAAAGCTTCGCTTTTGTTTTGAGCAAGATTAAAGAGCAAATAGAGAGCTTTGTCGTGGGAGGCAGCGCAGTTTGTCATGTTGTCGAGCCAGCCACGTAGTCCTGTTATTTTAAAAGGCCACATGACAGGCCATGACTACCTCAGCCTGGTACGTCCTATTTGAATGGCTCAACTTGCTGAGCAGAGCTTTCACACGCAGACCAAAGTTACCATCAGGGAATAGATGAGAGTGTGTCCCACTCTCCTCCCTTTTCCCTCTGTCTCTCTCTCTCTCTCTCCAGCCTCCAACCACTAAGGACATTCAGCCGCTGGAAACTCAACACCAGCAGGGCTCTGGGGGTGGCTGTGTTTACACATCACATGAGGACCGTGACGTTTCCTCAGCTGTGACAGAGAGCTGCGTTAGTTTGTGTGTCTAGTCGGGCGCCTCGATCTCTATAGTGTTTGTTCTGGAGGATCAGGGCAAAGGGTGACGTTTCAAAGGTCACTGAGACTTCAGTGTGTTGGCAGCGTGAGAAGAAAGGGCCGGGCGGTGCAGCGAGCGCGGTGAACGTGCGATACAGGAAACGAAAGTTTGCTTGGAGCGTCTCAGAGGGATTCACATCATCCGTACTGCTCTGGATATTGAACTGATTTGTCTGACATCTCTTCCGTACCTAAACACTTGCAGGGGAAATGATGGCTGATTCTTTCTGGGATAAGAAACTCTTGAACTTGGTTAACTTGTTTACAACTGGCAGGAAGGAGTGAATCTTTCTTGGTAGGCCTTATTAGCATGACCAACCGGCATGGGTAATGTGTGTGGATGTGTAAGGGGATCTAAGGAGGAGTGTTATGTTGATCCCACGAAAGCCCCAATCAGCCCCACATCAAAGGAGCTCAGGGGACGCCGATACTTTCAAAGGAGGAAAAAGAGAAAATCAGCTGATTTTAATGCCACTGACTCTTTAAGAAGCCATGGGACTGAGAGCTCTAAGATTGATGACCTGGATTTTGCCACATCTGGTAGTAATTATAAGGTTGGTGCATTGGAGCAAGACGAGGCTCCAAGGCCCAGACAGGACAGTACCAGCCATGGGGTCTACGTTGGAGAAGTTCCAGTCCTCAGAGGAAAAAACGGTAGAAAGCCAGGTACACATCAGGACAAAAGCAGGCCCATTGCGGAGCATATTCTACATGGGGTCACCAAGAGCTCCAGAAGCATCGCCTCAAAGGACAGGCTTTTGGAAAAGAATCTTTTGCGGAGACAGTTGAGGAGGGCAGTCAGTTTTGGAGCAGTGGAGCACATGCTCCAGACATTGAGAGGAAAAGGCTTCCTGGGGAGGAGCAGTGTAGATCATCATGAAGGGTTCTCCAAAATTATATGGGACACTCAAGTGCACAGGAAGCGGAGGAGGGCCCACTCTTGCTCGGGAGATTTAGTTTCCCACGCTGCTTTGGATACAGTCCAACAAGATCTTAAACATGGTTCTACTAAACACCAGGAGGTAATATCAGCATCTGTCAGCATTTAAGATGACATTTATGATGCAATGGCACCATGCGCATGACGTTACATAAACAATAATGTTCACTGCACATCATACACCGTTTAGTCATGATATATGTTGCGTTCACACCAGGTCTTGATTGCCGTAGTTACTAGATGACAGCTGTTCATATCCTATATCCTGTTATATGGCCATGATGTGTCTTCCTACATAGGTGTTTAAGAAATGAAAAGCTACACACTCCATCAGTTGGGGTTAGAAGAACTGTTGCCAAACATATAACATGCTAGAAACATCATAGAAAGATCATAGTCACTGCAATAATGATCCAGTCTAGACACTTAAGCATTTGCCTATTTTAATCCAAATAGCTTTTTGGATTAAATAACTTTTGGAATAACTATATTTTGGGTAGTGTAGAACTTATTTATTAGAAATATTTATTCCTGGAGCCATGAGTGTTCCAGCATGATGTTGCAGTGGTGAAGTTGTACATGTTGGGTGCTCAGAAAATTGAGAGTTTGTTGCTTTTATGATTTTAAGGATCTGAATGTTTTTTAACATTATGGCATGCCATGGTGGGAAAGCACCTATACAACTGCCTTGAGTGCCTTTTTATAATATGGTTACTATATAATAGAGATATTTATGCATTTGACATCCCAAGTGATTTATGTATTTGATCAGTACTGGCATTCCCTGAGAATCAAAACCACTAATACAGTTTCAGCTTTAAAAATTAAGAGTTCATGCTGCCTTAGTATTTTAAGTTTATTCAACTCAAATATCCAAGTTGTCTGGCTATCACCAGTCCAAGCTCAATCTTTTTCTACTGCACAAGAGGCGTGATCAACAAGCATAATTCAAATCACTCTGTACGCAATTGGATAGTCCTTCAACCAATCAGACCAACGATCCGTCATTTCTCTATCTGTCATTGTGTTGAATCCGCCAATAGCATGCCAGGGGGATAAGCCGGTTTCCAGTTTGAGCTCCAGGGTGAAATCAAATCACCGGTAGCGATGGGGATTCGATTACATTTTCTTAGTTGATCGTCAGGAGAATTAACGATCGACTGTCAGTTAATCATTAATATTTTGAATAAAATTATTTAACTTTTATCATTGAAAAATGCAATGACTACAAAAATGCAACGTGTTTTTCCTTGATGGGACCTTTATTACAAGATCAACTAATGGCAGACAGTAAACTACGTTCAGTTGTTAGCCAAACCGAACAAATGTTCGCGTGCATATGTGTGTCTGTGTGGCGTTTTCTAATGTCTTTGCACAGCAGAAGCGTGTCTGACGCGGTGTTGCTGCTGCTGCTATTGTACAGGAAAGGCCTATACTTAATGTTAAATATAAATATATAGACTACTGATACAGCAAAGACATTGACGGCAAAATATGCTACCGAATATTTCGTTCTGTAACAGGTGCAATATTTAAAAATAGATTATGTTTTTATTTATTTATTACAATTACACCTATATCTGCATTTATGTTAAACTAGAGACTTTCAAACATCAAAATGTCATTTATTAATGTGCGTTCTTGTCAAAATTACATATAAACATATTCTATTTTGCCTGGAAACGCTTTCAACACGCGTGTCGCGTGAAAAAAATGGCATCGGTTCTCCAACATGCAGAGGTTATCGGCGTGGCTTCTGAGACGCGCGTCATGCAGGCAGTGTGCAAACTCTAACCTGTAAACCGGAGAAAACAAAAACGGACACGCCACAAAAACACCCGCCACGAGGGGACTGACATTGCCGGGATTCACAGGTTAACGTACCTCCACGCCAACTTTTCCAGCAGGATGCACCGCAGCCGACATTAACCAGGATGCACTTTGTTTAAGTGGTAACGTTAGATAATTTGACTTATGGCCATGGTACTTCTTATACACGCCATCACAAGGTTTGCAGTAAAATATTTCGTTTTTTAAATCAAAACGGTCCCACGCCACACTTCGTCGTGACCTCTTCATGAGTTCTTTCAAAATCAAACAGAAGCTCACTGATAACAGAGTATGGTGTCAAATATTGCACCCTGGTGGTAAAATGTTTATTTGCTGCCACATAGTGGCATTTTTTAATTGCTTCACGACTCACACTACAACCTGCATAAAAAATACCTTTGATTAATTGAGAACAAATCAACGTGATCAACAAAATTCTTAACGATCAACTCACGATTGTCGATTAATCATGTCCATCCCTAATCACCGGCAGATCGGGTGGGGTTTACCCAGTCTAATACCCAAGTTGTCACTTAGTACAACTTCACATTTCAAGTTGACTACATTTAACATTTTATGGCAGCATAAACACCTACTAAGTAGAAACAACACATTTTTTTTTTTTTTTTACAGTGCATGTCATTTTGTCATTAATTTTTGTTGGTTTAACTTATAAAAGTTATCTGATTGCCTTAATTTTGCATTCATTGACATTAAACATTTGAGTTAATGCTGTTTTAATAAATAAAAACTCAAAATATTATGTTATCCGAAGCAGATTAATTATCTAAGTTGATTTGACAAAAGATAAAAAATTGTAATAAATTGTCACACTTTAGTGTGTTTGAGCTACAGTAATGCTATATGAAAAAAATCTAATGAATTACCTTCCAAAGGTACTAACTAGTGACAGTTACTTTGTGTCTTTGCTGTTACTATATTCTTGATTTTAACTAGATATATTGAACAATTAGCATCTAGAGTCTAGACACTAGCCATTTTACCATGAATGACACAGAGTTTCCATGGTATTATAATTCATGGCAGTGATTAGTCAGAGTTGGCATGTTTTGGTGTGTTTGGTTCTTGGTGTAATAGCTCAGTCTTTCCACACCCACAGTCTAAACACCATGTGCTCTGCTCCCTTCCGACAAGCTATAATTACACCGGCCGGCAGATTCCTTTAAGTTTACTTCAGTGTCAGCACGTACATGTATTATATACTTATAGATCTGTAAATGATTGTTAAGCTGCTGGTTTTGTGGTATAATGTGTTTCCTTAAAACAGTAGGTGTTGGCTTACCTTTCGCTCCAGGCATTTTTTATTTTAGAGCTGAAAATCCTTCTTTGTAATGTGAAGCCATGTGAGATTTCTAATGGTCTGTGGACATGTCCACACTGCTGTATTGATTTAATATGATTTAATGCCTACATGGAGACTACTATAAATATCTCTAACTTAAGAAACATATCAACCGACCTGTGCTGGTGAATCACTGATCAAATATCACATGATTCAGCCTTTCTACTAGCACCATGAGCCTCAATGCTGAAACAGCCATTTAAAAAAGGCCACATTACATATATTTGCTGATTTTATATTATTAGGTAAAACACAGTCCTTTTTTGTAATTTAACACAATCTTAGGGGTTGGACAAAATAATGTGAACACCTGCACTGTAAACTCTAACGCTCAAAATAATGAATTGGTTTGAGTAGCGCCATCTCAGATTAAACTAAACCGTTCAATCAAATGACCTTTTATGAGTATTTAGAACTGTTTTATTGTTTTAAGTTTTGAGTCATGACACTCAAAAGGGACAGTAAATGCTAAAATGTGTATATTATATATTTTTGTGCACATTAACGTTAAATGGGAGATTTAGTAGTGATTCATGTTTTATTTTAGCTTAGATTAGTTTTTGTAATGCTGTTTTTTTTGTTGGTTTTCCATCATGAGCTTAGTTTGAGAACAGACATATGTTGAATGCATTATATTGCTGTCCTCATTTAACAAGTGCTATGCTAATGCTACCAAAGCATGGTGGCATTTACTGAAATATTATTGAGTTAAAGCTAGTCAAGTTTCCACTCCTAAAAAATTTATATTATATTATATTTTTAAGTTAAATAAATTGTTAATTGTAAAATTGTAAATTATAAATTGAATTACTCAAATATTTTAAGTTCAGAGCAATTAAAGCAGCACTGGGTATCTTTTGCTCTCGGGGTCCCCCTACAGTTTGGAAAAAATAATGTCCTCAACTACTGTCGTAAGCTGTCATCCTACAACAGGGGATGCCATCGCGCGTGCATTTGTTGACATGACAACCCTGATAGCCCTGAACTAGTAATGCGCGGGTCGTCTCATAACCCGCGGACCCCGTATGTCTATTTAATGGTCGCGGGTGCGTGGTGGGCTGTAAAAATATATACAGTGGTGCGGGGCGGGCCAAATAACTCCATAAAAGTGTCCCCGCGGGTTGGTGCAGCACTAACAGTTCCCCTGAACACTGCAGGAGGAGTTCACATGCAGCTGTTCTTCTGGCGGCGCATGTGAAATGTCTTCATCCCAGCTACAGTCAGTGGCATGTTTCAGCATGTCATATGAATATAATTTCATGGGTTTTATTTTTTTCAAACGCCAAATAATCACGATGCTCACGTTTACAAGCCAGCGTCATTATAGTAGTCTATTGGTTAGCGTTTTACAGAATCTATATGATACTTCAGTTCAATGTTTGAGTGGTCGGTAATCACCATAACAAGCAGGACAGCATCGGTCGGGCACGCCTCCTTCAGCTCACGCCGACGAGCAAACACTGGTCACATGTTGATCCTCGTCCTGCCTTTAATCCCATCACTTTTTCGTTTCCTCTTATTGCTTTCCTCCAACAAAACCTTTTCTTTCTTATTTGTCTCTGCTGCTTCGGACTATTATCCAATGAAAAAAGTCGAGCTCGCACGTCCGAATGTAAGGAAGTGTGGGTGTTGGTGGAAGTGACGTATATGCCGTAAAGCAGTCGAATTTTGTAGTTCTTTTTGTTCTCGGGTTACTACCCGAAACCCGAAGTTTAAAAGTACGATTAAAAACGATACAGACAGTTAACCCTCTCATGTATTGCTGTGTTTTCCTCCACCAAGTATGCTGGGGCACCACAACAGGCACCGCCAAGCCAAGCTCTCTTAGTCTGGTTGTGACCTGTCAGAACAGAAGATATGTTTGGGTAACCCTCAGCAGCTTTTTATTATTATTATTTTTAAATTATTATTATGATTATTATTATCTGTGGCTTTGGAACGCAGTGTGCACTAGTTAGCTCCCCAGCTAGAGCCACCATATCCAACCCAGGCCAGCCAACCCAATCGCCAAGTCTGTACACAGTACACAGCAATACATGAGAGGGTTAACTGCTGGGTTTGGGAGTCACTGACGAGGAGGAAAGGGGCTGGGGGATGAGGAGTGGAGAGAAGGGACCATGTCTATCTTAGGGATGTCTGTTGGTTGTGCTCACTGGCAATTATGGAGTCGTTCCCAGATCTATAAAATAAAATTAAATAGTGTATATCTACAATAACGTTACTGGCTATTCTGTTATGATTCTTATTATTATTCTTCTTATTTTTATTATTAATAATATCACTGTTATTATATATTACTAGTACTACCACTACTGCTATTATTATAATCATGAATACTACTATACTTATACTTGTCATCACTACCTCTATCACAACAACTACAACAACTAATACAACAACTATTATTATTATTTCTAATACTATTATTGTTATTATAATTCACAGATGATACAGCTACTATTACGATTGTTAACATGAATACTATTGCTATTACTACCACCTCTGCTACTATTATTTTTGTTGTTATATTTATTATTATGATGACTACTGCTACTAAAACTCTATTATTACTATTTTCTCCCCCCCCTTTTTTTCTCTTTTTTTTCCCCTCCTCTCTTTCTCCTCTTCTGTAAGTGTATGTATATCATTGATCCCCTACCTTGTAAAAGTTATTATTTTGTAAATTTGCAATTTTGCTCAATAAAAATAAAAAAAACCGATACAGACCCCATCAGGCTGTGGCAGACGTGTCATTCAACCTATTGTAAGTCGATGTATCATCACAAGAGTCTTGAAAATATATTATGAAGGTTGAAAAGTTACCTAGTGCTGCTTTAAAATGCATGATTACAAAATAAAAAATCTGCAAATTCTGCTTACTTAAACATGGCTTAAACTTGCAATGTTTTAGTTTTGGCAACTTATTCGGGTTTACAGTGTGGAAAATAGGTATTTTCATGTGTTTTATCATAATTTATCATAAACTTCAAACCATATTAGAATAGATTAACGCAACGTTTGAATGTCATCTATCAGATCATCAGAGATGTTGAAGGAGGGAATACGCTTTCTCACTCTTCACCCCAAAACTGCCCACAGTAGTTCAATAATGTTCAATAATATTCAAGTCAAGTGATTAAAATGACCAGGGCAGCCATATCTTTCACATTTTAGCAGTGGAGTCTGAGATTCCTTTCATTGATTGTTGGCTTTGTGAAGTTTTTTGTGGTCAGTGTTTGTGAAAACTTGTTATTCAGGGTTAATATTGACGATTGCAGTCACGTTGCTGCAGTTGTTCCGAGTTGTTTGGACACAATCCTTCTTAGTGTTCGACAGTCCCTGTCATTGACTTTTTTTTGTCTTCGCTGATGAAGTCTTGCCATGCTTTGTGTTCATGGTCATAATTATAAAGACTGTTGTTCTTAAAGGTGCAGTGTGTAGTATTCATGAGGATCTATCGACAAAAATGCAACATCATATGCATATGCAAACTATTAGATGTGAAGTCATGCACAATTATAAAAATGATAAATTAATAAGGTGTAATTCTGTTATATACTATTGTTTTTAAAACATTGTGTTACCGCATGACCATTTCTTTACAGATTGCTGAATATGACTTGGTTTGAATATGGCTGGGTCTGAATAACACAGGCCCTTAACAATATTAACGAAAGCGTCATCCTTCCTGCCTGCAGATCTCGGAGATCCATGTGACGGGAGAGTCCGAGGACATGACAGCCAAGGAGAGACTTCTGCTGTGGTCCCAGCAGATGACTGAAGGCTACGTAGGTGTCCGCTGCGACAACTTCACTACCTCGTGGAGGGATGGACGACTGTTCAATGCTATTATTCATAAGTACAGGTAATGTCATTTTCCAGAGCATGAATGAATGAATGAGGCATTTATACAGGGAGTGCAGAATTATTAGGCAAGTTGTATTTTTGAGGATTGATTTTATTATTGAACAACAACCATGTTCTCAATGAACACAAAAATCTCATTAATATCAAAGCTGAATATTTTTGGAAGTTTTAGTTTTTAGTTTTAGCTATTTTAGGGGGATATCTGTGTGTGCAGGTGACTATTACTGTGCATAATTATTAGGCAACTTAACAAAAAACAAATTTATACCCATTTCAATTATTTATTTTTACCAGTGAAACCAATGTAACATCTCAACATTCACAAATATACATTTCTGACATTCAAAAACCAAACAAAAACAAATCAGTGACCAATATAGCCACCTTTCTGTGCAAGGACACTCAAAAGCCTGCCATCCATGGATTCTGTCAGTGTTTTGATCTGTTCACCATCAACATTGCATGCAGCAGCAACCACAGCCTCCCAGACACTGTTCAGAGAGGTGTACTGTTTTCCCTCCTTGTAAATCGCACATTTGATGATGGACCACGGGTTCTCAATGCGGTTCAGATCAGGTGAACAAGGAGGCCATATCATTAGATTTTCTTCTTTTATACCCTTTCTTGCCAGCCACGCTGTGGAGTACTTGGACGCGTGTGATGGAGCATTGTCCTGCATGAAAATCATGTTTTTCTTGAAGGATGCAGACTTCTTCCTGTACCACTGCTTGAAGAAGGTGTCTTCCAGAAACTGGCAGTAGGACTGGGAGTTGAGCTTGACTCCATCCTCAACCCGAAAAGGCCCCACAAGCTCATCTTTGATGATACCAGCCCAAACCAGTACTCCACCTCCACCTTGCTGGCGTCTGAGTCGGACTGGAGCTCTCTGGCCTTTACCAATCCAGCCAAGGGCCCATCCATCTGGCCCATCAAGACTCACTCTCATTACATCAGTCCATAAAACCTTAGAAAAATCAGTCTTGAGATATTTCTTGGCCCAGTCTTGACGTTTCATCTTGTGTGTCTTGTTCAGTGGTGGTCGACTTTTTGCCTTTCTTACCTTGGCCATGTCTCACCTTGTGCTTTTGGGCACTCCAGTGATGTTGCAGCTCTGAAATATGGCCAAACTGGTGGCAAGTGGCATCTTGGCAGCTGCACGCTTGACTTTTCTCAGTTCACGGGCAGTTATTTTGCGCATTGGTTTTTCCACACGCTTCTTGCGACCCTGTTGACTATTTTGAATGAAACGCTTGATTGTTCGATGATCACGCTTCAGAAGCTTGGCTTTTTTAAGACTGCTGCATCCCTCTGCAATATATCTCACTATTTTTGACTTTTCTGAGCCTGTCAAGCCCTTCTTTTGACCCATTTTGCCAAAGGAAAGGAAGTTGCCTAATAATTATGCACACCTGATATAGGGTGTTGATGTCATTAGACCACACCCCTTCTCATTACAGAGATGCACATCACCTAATTTGCTTAATTGGTAGTAGGCTTTCCAGCCTATACAGCTTGGAGTAAGACAACATGCATAACGAGGATGATGTGGTCAAAATACTCATTTGCCTAATAATTCTGCACTCCCTGTATAGCGCTCTAATATGTACTACTGTACACCCAAAGCACTTTACACTCATGTCAGGCGTCTCTCCTCAACCTCCACCAGTGTGCAGCTCCACTTGGCATATTCATATCAGTTTTTTTTTATCTGTTTGCTTCTGATTTCATTTTTTAAAGAGTGAGGAAATGACAGAATTTCCGTTTTTCGTGAACTATGTGAAGCCCTCTTACTTGGATTAGACTAAACACAGAGGCTCTGTTTGAAACCCTAGTGGTGCGTCTCGCGGTCTGCTGTCGGCATTGGCAGTAAAAGCAACAATTCACAAGTCTTATTGCTCATAGTACATCAATTCACGTTATTCTATAGGAAAAACAATCTTCTGACATTTTTCTCCATTCAAATCCAGTTACAGATACATTAGTCTTTCATTGGTCTAGACAAGTCCCCTTCATTTATATAGTGCTTTTTACAACACATTGTTTCAAAGCAGCTTTACAGTGATAATAGGACATTAATGGAAGGGAGATTGTTTTGGCTTTTGATTTCGCTCTTCAGCTCAGGCTGGAAACCTGTACATATTTCTGTCCTGCTTCTATTACAAATTTATGGGGGGACCACACTGGCTTATCCACCTGGCACGCTTATTGGCGGGTTTAACACAAAAACGAATAGATAAGCGATAGACTGTTGGTCTGATTGGTTGGAAGAATTTTCCAATTCAGTTATTTAAACTATGCCTGTTTATCACACTTATTGGGCTGTAAAAATGCAGAGAAGATACCCCAGACCAATGTTCAATCTCAATATAAAAAAACAACATAAAACAGGAAGCATGGACATGAACAAAACCCAAACACATAGTGACAGTGTGAGTCCTGGAAATGTACAGATGTGTGTTTGGTTATAGAATGCGTTTGTCATTCCTGTAAAAAAAAAGTATTGTGCGTGAATGTAACTGTATTAGGGACTCAAATCCAGAATTGTCTTCTAAACATACTGTTGTAATATCCTGTTTCACTCTGACATAAAATGTTACATTATGGAAGTATGAGAGTTGTTTTTCCTACACTAATACAGTATGTACAGTAATTATACAGTAAGTATACAGTTATCTCTTATCTCTACTCTTGGAAGGATCTGTTGTGCCTCATAGTCACAATCTGCCCTTTAGAGTTTGATGAAATGTCATTTTACCCAACAGATGCACATATGACCTAGATCCTGAATAATTACTTCTTTGTGCAAAGATATTTCTAGCTATCACTATTCCTGTTAGTCAGGGAAGGTTTGGTAGTGATAATGATCCTTATGAGTGAATCTCAGGAAAGCTGTCAAGAGCATATCTGGGTCATGTTTCACCTCAGAAACCCAGTTTTCCTCAAAGAATATAAAGATTCTTAGCGGTCCTAAAATAGGCTTCATTTGCTCTATGTGTACATGTGAAGTGTTTGACGCTGTCTTGTCACTGATATCCTTCGGGGATTTACACAAACTCGCTGTTACCCCAGGGTCAGTTAGCATAAATGAAAATGCCTGTCACCATCAATCAAACAAATTCTCATTAAAGCAAAATCTTGATGTGTAATACTAAACATTCCTGTCATTGAAAGATCCGATTGTCATAATTTTGTCTTCACACAGGCCTGACCTGGTGGATATGAGCAGAGTTTCAACACAAAGTAGCAGATCAAACTTAGAGCAAGCGTTCGGTGTGGCCGAGCAGCTCGGTGTGGCCCGACTGCTGGACCCAGAGGGTGAGTTTCCACCGTCATAATCCATATTGACCTGAAGGAGCTCATTTGTATCCGGTTATAACACTGTCAGATTGCAAGGTGTCAACTGTTGATGTTTTGGCTGGAGGTCACCGGTGGAACCATTTACCATTATTACATTCATGTTCATGTGGTACTATTATCACAATGCCGCTTGCACAAAAAAAAAAAAAAAAAAAAAACACTTAAAAGTGATTTAAAAGTACTTTAAAAGTAAAATAATACATTAATAAGTCATTGTTAAAGACTGCTCTTATGTGTAAATGTAACAGGTGACAGTCAGAAACTAGGGAGAGCTGGATCCAAATGCAGAGTAAAGCTCTATTCTGGTAATTGTTTCTCACGTGGAAGTCCGTAAAAAATAATGTGCATGCCACCTCAGTGATAACTCGCACATTCGGATGGTGATTTATTCACGAGGAGCGAGTTTTGTGATCCTGCGCACCTGGGAACGCGCTGCTCACGTGCTCAATAACAAGATTGTATGCTGTAAAACAAATGGCATATGCTTGGTATAAGAATAAATGCATATTTAATTTAATAATAGGAAAATAATATCCTAATTATTGTTTCATTATTTAAATCTGTTTAAAAATAGAAAGATATAAGAAGCACATTATAGTTCAAATGTTTTTCTGTCTTGTATTTTATCTCAAAATAAAGGATGTCATTTTATTCCACATGGAAATGAGCAGAAATAAGTTAATTCAGCCTCTTATTTACACGATGATGGTTATTTGAACATATATAATTGCAGCCGTAATAACCCATTTCAAATGTTTACGTGCTTTTATTTTTTATTTTTTGAGTGGAAAATGAAATATATATCTCTTGTAAATATTTGCCAGCATTTTAGTAATAAAAGTGTAGGCTAGATCTTTAAAAGGCATCCAAACTACAGCAAACCCCAGCCATACGGTGGCTTGCGGTGGTCAAAAAGGATATAAACAGTGAATTTTGAAGTGATATATTCTTGAAAACAGTAGGTAATTTGGCTGGGGATTTTTACGCAGGTGGTGGGAGAAAAACACTGACATTCTGGATTCAGACGGCCATAAAATCACTGACTAGCCCCTGTCAATGATGATAATACCTTATGACCCCATGAGAAACAATTACCGTCCGAATAGGGCTTAAGATTTAATGAAAATAAGAGTCAAAACAGGAAACACACGGAGCAGAAATGAGAACACCATATAAACAGCCGTACAAGACAAGACCTGCCAAAGAACTCTGGAAACACTGGGCTTCGGTATGAACCCCTCTGGTATGGTTTGGTAATTTAAGATTTAAAAAAAATGCATTTTCACATCAAAATAATAACTTCATCAGAATGGCATGAAACTTTGGGGACTTTTACAGCACTTGCTTTATGATCAAATTTTTTTTGGGGGGATTTGATTCGAAAAAGCTAAAGGGTCATTAAAAATATACACACTCACCATATGACAGGGAAATATGAAAATTATGAAAATACAAAGCTATTTTTTTGGGTGTACAAGTCTGCAAATCAGCCACAATGCAGACAAAAAGTACACAGTAGTGAAGGGGTGAAACAAAAACATCAAGAGTACAAAACACACACAAATATACTCTTATACACACACACGCACACACAAATATACTCTTACACACACACACACACACACACACACACACACACACACACACACACACACACACACACACACACACACACACACACACACACACACACACACACACACACACACACACACACACACTTTTTGTGGTCATATTTATAAATTATTTACTGTTTACATTTTAAAAAATAATAATTAAATTTTTTAAGGGGCATCCCTGTCGCTTATACTCTTTACTCTTGGACACGGGTTTTGGTTGGAGTAGTTTGTCTGCAAATTACATAAAAACAACAACAATAATAATCATATTTATTAATAATAATCTTTGTTCCTCTCAACTCCACTGTCCAGCGGAGCTATACGTGATTTGCGCTTCGCATTTCTAAACGTCTCTCATAAATTTCTGCCTCCTTGTAAACATGTCTGATATTATCGTAATATAAATGTGTCTGCGATAAGATCAGGAGGTTTGAGATTTGCCCCACATTACCTGATAATCTGGGCCGAACATCAGAGCCGACTATGGTCCTGGACAAGATTTTCTCAGATTGTCAGGAATGGAAATCAGAAATGCATCAGCCTAAACTCCCATTGTCTCTGCTTTCTAATAAACCTAGAATTGTAGACTATGAATATTCCTGGGAAACTGAAAAATAGTAGGTTATTACTTACAGTAGGTTATTCTATTGTAAGTCACTTTGGATAAAAGTGAATATAAATGTAGATAGTTACATGATCTTAAAAACACACATGCCAGGTTTGACAGTAATCATTAGAGAAGTATTTCACTCTTATTACGCCAAAGTTTCCTCACTGTAAACAGTAATGTTACCCAGCATTTCAAAACAATGATGTTTCTTTTGGTGAAGTGTGAGAGATGTGTGAGAGATGTGACCGATGAGCTGCTAGTTAACACAACTCTCCCAGATTTCTGAAGTGACCCGTCATTGGTTGATGTTTGTCTGATGAGCACAGCAGGTCACCAGAGCGATGAATCTGAGCTGCGTCTGAATGTCAGATATTTCACCTTGCAGTTTCACGGGGTTTCATGGTCATTGGTAAAACAACACTGGGATCTAAGAATAGTATTCAGTGCCCAATGGCCTGAGCAGAATAAACATTGCATCCAACACGTAATAGAAACCGCTTGTCTGTAGTGAATTGTTCAGAAAAGGGAAGGTGACATCAATGATTAATGCAAAACTCTTCAGTG
This sequence comes from Pseudorasbora parva, assembly GCF_024679245.1. NCBI lineage: Eukaryota > Metazoa > Chordata > Actinopteri > Cypriniformes > Gobionidae > Pseudorasbora > Pseudorasbora parva. The sequence continues at coordinate 39,646,895 of NC_090188.1, read as the reverse complement.
GTTTGTAAAGTAGCGTTCTAACTTAGCCAATGTTTGTCCTTTCGAGCAGATGTCGACGTGTCGTCTCCGGATGAGAAGTCGGTCATTACTTACGTTTCTACATTATACGATGTCTTCCCGAAGGTACCGGAAGGTATGGAGGGCATCGGTGCAAATGTAAGTACAAGCACATATTTATAACAGAACTACCCATGTGAAAGTATTACACTTCAGAACGCTTTTAATAAGAGTACTTATTACAAAAATAAGTGGAAACTGAATGTAAAATGTATTGTAATGTTTTCAGACTCTTAATTACATGTTAATTAAGTGAATTATAGGTACACTTTATATTAAATGCAATTAGCTGAACTTTAGAATGATTTTTAAACTTACTTAAGTGGGACTATATGTCATTTCTAATGGTGTCAAATCGATAAATCGCAATTAGTCATATTCAAAATAAAAGCTTGTTTACATAATGCATGTGTGTACTGTCTAATTATTATAATTATTATGTATATATAGAAACACACACACACACGCACGCGCACACACACACACACACACACACACACACACACACACACACACACACACACACACACACACACACACACACACACACACACACACACACACACACACACACACACACACACACACACACACACACACACACACACACACACACAGGTTTTAATTTATATATAATATAAATGTTATAAGTATATATACTATAGCCTACTGTATATACATGCATGTGTGTGTATTCAATTATACATACTAATTATACACAATACATATACATATATTATGTAAACACAAACTTTTATTTTGGATGTGATTAATCACGATTATTCGATTTGACAGCACTCGTTTCATAAATACTGAATGTATTGACAAGCATTTAAGCAAACTAAAACTTTAATGTCATTTCTATTGAAACTTGTATGTCATGTATTTAAAAATGTTTGATTGCACATTTGTAATGACGCTGCAATTTAGTACATTTGAAGTATATTAACTATAAATGTAATATTGAATAGCACTATACGGTTTAATCATACTATTGTACATTATGTGTGCTTTAGTGTTATCTTCTTTAAAGCATGACAAAAGATTATTAAAACTTTTTTTAAAATGTACTTTTGTGACATTATTACAAAATGCACTTTTTAAAATTGTACATAAGCTGCCTTTTATTTCCTTGGTATAAACTGCAAGTATATATTTTTTTAAATATACTTTTAATATTTGAATTGCAGTACAAGTGCACATTGAAAACAATTAAGCACACTTCTTTTTCTGAAGTGTTTGATTTAATTGAAATCACTATGAATATAAATTTCCTGAAATGGACCTTCTGTGTTCAGTGCAAGTTGAATGTGATCTGTCTGTTCGCTGTTGGCTCTATAGTATAAAGCATATCTTGTCATTGCCTTTATCTCCGAACCTCCTGTCTGTGACTGAAACAGAAATATGCTCATTTCAGCCACGACTCTTCTCTGAGGACACTCAGACTGATAAAAATCTCAAGGATGATAGTAGCTACCTAGTTTTCCATCTGGGTGGGCTGGTGAATTAGTCTTGGTGTCTACATTTGTTTTATTACATAAGCATTCCATGTTTCTTGGAGGGTTTTGATGCCTGTTATGCAGGGAATTGAACTGAGTTGGCTTTTAAGGAATCTGTTGATTCTTTGGAGTCATTCCCAGAACACAGTCACATTAACCTTGAATCCAACATGCTTGCAATTCTCAAATAAATGAGCAAATGAATGCAATATGATGGAAATACTTTTATTAAGCCAAGAAGTGACTATAAACTATAATACTATAAACTCATATTGCTGGAAGTATGGCTGTGTTTGCATTTCATGGAATTGCAGTGAGATATAGACCTTGATCAAAAGACTAAAGATGCTTGATGTTGGTTCTGAAACAGGATGTGGATATTAAATGGGTGGAATACCAGAACATGGTGATGTACCTCAGCCAGTGGATCAAACACAACGTGACTGTTATGTCAGACAGAAATTTCCCCAGCAATCCTGCAGAACTTAAGGTGAGATGCCTCTTGGTTTTATTGTGCTTTTAGGAATTTATATACTTTCAAAACTGACTACTCAGGGGTGTGTTTCCCAAATACATCGTTAGCCAACTGTGGTTGCAAGTTCTGTCGTTATCAACATAGTTCAACCAGTCGGTGTTTCCCGAAACCATCGTTCCAACGAACAATCGCAAACCGCGGCGCAAACTTGCGTGGTTGCAACGACAGCTCTCGACCTGTGGTTAGGAGCCGTTTCTTGTTTGCATGACTTATCTTGAGCAAAATAAGCAAGCTGACATTCAGTGCAAATTATATATTTTATTTCAAATGCAACCCCAAATCAGAAAAAGTTGGGACAGTTTGGAAAACACAAATAAAAAAAAGAAATGAGATATTTCTAAATTTACTTTGACTTGTATTTCATTGCAGACAATATGAACACAAAATATTTCATGTCATTTGTAAATATGCATCCTTTCCTGTCATTCAGACCTGCAACACATTTCAAAAAAAGTTGGGACAGGAGCAATTTAGGGCTAGTTATGAGGTAAAAGGGTTAAATAATGATGTGATTTGAAACAGGTGATGTCAACAGGTGATTGAAATTATGATTTGGTACAAAAGCAGCATCCAAGAAAGATCTAATCCTTTAGGAGCAAAGATGGGCAGAGGATCGCCAGTTTGCCAACAAATACGTGAGAAAATTATTGAAATGTTTAAAAACAATGTTCCTCAAAGAAAGATAGGAAGAGATTTGGATATTTCACATTCAACAGTGCATAACATAATTACAAGATTCAAGGAATCTGGAGGAATTTCAGTGCGTAAAGGACAAGGCCGTAAGCCTAAGCTGAACAACCTTGATCTCCGATCCCTCAGGCGGCACTGCATCAAGAATCGTCATTCATCTATAAGCGATATCACCACATGGGCTCAGGACTACTTTGGCAAACCTTTGACAAAGTACCACAATACGTAGTTACATCCACAAATGCCAGTTAAAACTGTACTGTGCCAAAAGGAAGCCTTATGTTAACAGTGTTCAGAAGCGCCGTCGACTTCTCTGGGCTCGGAAGCATCTGGGATGGACCATCACACAGTGGAAATGTGTACTGTGGTCAGATGAATCAGTATTTCAGGTATTTTTTGGGAGGAATGGACGCTGTGTGCTCCGGACCAAAGAAGAAAAGGATCATCCAGACTGTTACCAGCAACAAGTCCAAAAGCCAGGGTCTGTCATGGTATGGGGTTGTGTCAGTGCCCTTGGCAAAGGTAACTTGCACTTCTGTGAAGGCACCATTAATGCTGAAAAGTACATAGAGATTTTGGAGCATAATATGCTGCCTTCAAGAAGATATCTTTTCCAGGGACGTCCATGCATATTTCAACAAGACAATGCAAAACCACATTCTGCACACATTACAAAGTCCTGGCTGCGGAGGAAGAGGGTACGGGTACTTGACTGGCCTGCCTGCAGTCCCGACCTGTCTCCAATAGAGAATGTGTGGCGCATTTTGAAGCGCAAAATGCGACAACGAAGACCCCGTACTGTTGCCCACCTTAAGACTTGTTTGCAGGAAGAATGGGACAAAATTACACCTGAAACACTTCATCACTTGGTGTCTTCAGTCCCTAAACGTCTTTTAAGTGTTGTGAAAAGGAATGGCAACATTACAAAGTGGTAAATGCTTTACTGTCCCAACTTTTTTTGAAATGTGTTGCAGGTCTGAATGACAGGAAAGGATGCATATTTACAAATGACATGACGTTGACCAGACAAAACATGAAATATTTTGTGTTCATATTGTCTGCAATGAAATACAAGTCAAAGTAATTTTAGAAATCACTTCTTTTTTATTTTATTTGCACATTCCATACTGTCCCAACTTTTTCTGATTTGGGGTTGTACTTACAAATGTCATTTATATCTTTTAGTTTGTGAAGAGATTTTAAGCCCCCTTTTTTGAGGTGCTGATGTGTACGTGATTTAGTACGAAAGAACTATCAACATCAAGAAAATGATTGAATCAGGAAATGAAGCTAAATAAGTGAGAAAATAAGAATTAGTCCTTAGATGCCATGTCCATAATTTATAGCAAAAAAATCTAGCATGAATTCGATCTCAAAATAATTCATTAGTAGAAGTTATTACTCCACCACCTGCATGTCATTAACCAACGTGGTTAAACGACAGATTTGCGAAACAGTCGTGACTAGTTAGTTGATTTCTTCAACGATGCACCGTACTATGTTAGTTCAGCAGTGAGGAACGTCATTGTACGGGAAACGCACATCTGTGTGCTTCCTGTAAATGGAAGCCCATTTCCATCACATTAAAAAAGCACATCATAAATATGCCATAAAAAGTGGAAATAATGATTTAAAAAAGTCAAAATAGTGAAGGTAATTTTGACCTTTTTCTCAAAATTATGACTTATGTCATATTCATGTCAATATTATATATATTTGTTTTTATGTCAATGTTATGAATAATCATGTCACAACCAGTGTCGGGGGTAGTGGCACATTACAAGTTACATGAATGAAAAAAGTAATCAGATTACTTTTTCAAATAACTAGTAAAGTAACACATTACTTTTTTAAATAAGTAATGTTTTCCCATTTATTGACTGACAGCTCTCCTGTCCTCATGTTGAGAGAAATCAGGAAAAAGTACGGAAGCATCGTGTGTAATTATAGACTAAGGGTTTGTTTGACCTGCTATCTAATCTACAGGCATTGCCAGGCATTACATTTGTCAAAATTGTTATTTTTTATTATTATTTTTGTTATTACATAACAAACAAGCAAGCTCAGGTGAGAAAACAGTAAAGCAAAAGTAACGTAACAAATTACTTTACATAAATAGTAATGAAGTAACACATTTTGTTTCTTTTTTAGATGGCAATAAAATATTGTAATGCATTAATTTTAATAGTAACTTTTCCCAACACTGGTGACAATTATGACTTTGTGTGTCACAATGTCTCATAATTATAATGTAGCATTTCATAATTTTGACTATGAGAGTCAACTTTTTAATTATAATTTTGACCTGATATGTCCAAATTATACTCGGTAGTTAATAATTTCACTTTTTTAGTCATAATTATGTGATAATTATCAATTGGTATGTCACATCTATGACTTAAGTCGAATTTATGACATACTTAATCACAATTGAGACTTTTAATGTCATAATTTCAATTTCTATGTCATAATATTGGCTTAGTATGGCATAATTCGATTTTTCATCTCATATATACGATTTACCAAAGCATGATTTCCCCCCCCATGAGCTTCCATATCTGAATGCCTAGTTTTTTGGAATGAAATCATGAAAGTCATGAAAATGCTATGATGCAAAATAAATAAATAAATAAATAAATAATAAATTGTCCTCAAAACAGACCTCATTCTCTTTATGCAAAATATACAGTAATGTCCTATTTCTTTTTTTAATTATTTAGAAACGAGAACTCTACATGTTTTGAGGTGAACCATTCTTAGGCCGTTTTTACATTTTGATTTATGAAATTGCGGATATATTTAAAGTAATAATTTTTCAGAAATTAGAAATTTGATGGCATGTATTTTCAGAGATCAGCAGCTGCTATCTCGCTAAAATTAAACATCGCTTAGTGTATTGGAGCCTGAAGCAAATGTCCTGCCCTTGCACAGAGGATTTACACGGCAAAGAGGTAGCGTCCCACACAAACTAATAAAGACCGGAGGAGCAGCTCCATCTTCTCCTAGAGCAGACGCATAGAGTACAGGTGTTCTGCAGTGCCAGAAGAAAAGAGAACATACCCAGTGGATTGTGGGTGATACCACAATCCACTGGGTATGTTCTCTTTTCTTCTGGCCATGTGCTTTTTGTCTTAACTAACTGTTTTTAACTCCACAGGCACTTTATACTCAGTATCAACAGTTTAAAGAGAATGAAATACCACCGAAAGAGAACGAAAAGACCAAAATCAAGCATCTCTACAAAATGCTAGAGGTTTGTATCTTTGGTTTCTTTTACATTTACAGCCCTTGACACGCATGTAGGGGGTGTCTTTATCTCTGCTGTGTGTCGGGATGTAGGTGTGGATGGAGTTCGGTCGCATCCAGCTCCCTCAAGGTTGCCATCCTAATGACGTGGAGAAGGAATGGGGCAAGCTGATCGTGGCCATGCTGGAGAGAGAGAAGAGCCTGAGGCCTGAAGTGGACAGGTATGAGAGGCAGCCGGCATGATTTACGCACGCTATCTCTTCATCGCTATTTCTTAATGAAGAATATGGGCGTGGATGACATGCATTCCTCTGAGGAGTTCACTTGATGTTTTTGATCATTTTTTATTATATCACACTAGCAACAATACGAATTTTGACATTTGAGAGATTTTTTTGGAACGTGTTGTACCGTTTATCCATTTATAAGGGTCAACTCTTTTGTGATATCTTATATATAAAATATGTACTATTTTTATATGGGTGATTCTTATTGCCATAATTTTGATGGTGATATAAAGTTAAACAACATGATAAATAATCAATCAATGATTTTGAATAGCTGTTAAGTGTCCTCAAGACTTTTAGACCTGGGTGTATTCTGCTTTATTGCGAAGTCGTGTCCACACAGTTTTCAAATGATCGGCTCTGTCCCAAATTTCGCCGCTGCGTCCTCACAGGGCCTGTGAGTTCAACACATGTGCAGAGCTATAATATATCCTCTACCAGACGTCAGAGGGCAGCACTAAGTCGTGTCATTTTGCTTGCAAAGTTTAGCTCAAGAACCTAAACACAACGGATCAACTGTCGAGAAGAAGACCGTTGCGAAGCGCGCATCAGTGCAGGCTCGGCAAGTGTGCATTGAGGGCACATATCAACCGCAAAGGGGGCGCTCACGAGCACTTAAAGGGACAGTTCACCCAAAAATGGCCTTACCCCCAGGGCATCCAAGATATAGGTCACTTTGTTTCTTCAGTTGAACACAAATAAAGATTTTTAACTCCAACCGTTGCAGTCTGTAAGTCATATAATGCATATCAATGGTAACACATGAGAGCTATGAGAGTAAAAAAACATAGACATACGAATCCTTATTAAACCCTGCGGCTCGTGACGACACATTGATGTCTTAAGACAAAAAAAAGGTATAATTTTTAACACCACTATGTCCAACAGCCTTTAGCGTGCGATCACTTCCGGTGTGTGAGGTCTGTACACGATCTGGCCTAGAAGTGATCCCTTTAACATGCGCACACGGCAGCCATTGTAAGACCACAAGACAGAAAGTGCATATGAAGCGTGTCATTTGGGACTGAGCCTGTGTTGTTTTGTATTGCTTTTGTATCGCTTGTTTTGTAAAAGAAGTTGTTATAGTCATGCTAGCCAATGAGTTGAATCAACTCATCCACAACAACTACATAAAGGTATCCACTAACTAGAGTCTGCCCGATATGGGGGGCCGATGCCGATATTAGGACGTAAAAAAGACAGTAAAAAACTTTAAGTTAAGAGATCAAGGTTGGGCGTGTTAGCATGTTCCAGATACTTTGACTTTATTAAAATGTTAAAATGCTGCAGCAAAGATGGCAGATTTCAAATCTGGTAAGCCCTGCAACAGCCAACTACCTGCCACTGAAGGCCTTCTCCAGATATTGCAGATATTGTCCAGCCTGCTGTTACATTTACATTTAATCATTTAGCAGACGCTTTTATCCAAAGCGACTCACTGTTAGTCATTCCCTTGTAAAGTGTAAACACTGCCGTGCTGTCAAATCATTGCTCTGTTTGTTTGAGCATCATAACCAGCTCGAAATAGCAACCAATGGTGGAGTTTGGGGCGGGACCATCTGTTCCTCTGACCTGTGGAGATGGAGGGAGTGTTCAGTATATCTAACAGTCATTCATAGGCCTATTCATAATACATGAGCAGAAGGGTGTTCTGCCAATCTTTCATAAATCATTCTCAGCCATTATTTGTGTAATTTTATATATACAGTATATATACATTTTTTTTGAATGAAGTCTCTACTCTCTTCTGCTCACCAAGGCTAATAAAGTAAATAAAGATAAAGATATAAAAAAATAAATAATATCAAAAATAAAGTAAAAACAGTAATATTGTGAAATATTATTATGGTTTGTGAATATATGTGAATATATAGTAAAGTGTAGTTTATTACTGTGATCAAAGCTAGATTTATCATCATTACTCCAGTCTTCAGTATCACACGATCCTTCACTAATCATTCTCATATGAGGATTTACTCAAAAAAAAACAAAAAAACATTTATGATTATCATTATTGTTGAAAACAGTGGTGCTGCTTCATTTTTTGTGGAAACACAATCCATTTTTCTGGATTCTTTGATGAATAGAAATTCAATGAACAGCTTTTATTTGCAATTAAAAAAGCATTTTTTAAATAGGAATATTTTCTAACATTATAAAACTGTCACTTTTGATTGATTTAATGCATCCTTAGTGAATAAAACTGTTAATTTTTTATGTTTTTTTATTCTTACCACACATGTTTAGATGGTATCATTGTTTCCACAAAAATATGAAGCAGCCAAAACTGTTTTCAACATTGATAATAATCATAAATGTCTCTTAAGTGGAAAATCATCATATTAGAATGATTTCTGAAGGATCAAGTGAAACTGAAGACTAAAACTTCACAGGAATAAATAACATAGTGCATATATTTACATAGAAAACAGATATTCATAAATGACAATAATATTTCACAACATTCCTGTTTTTACTGTATTTCTGATTAAATAAATGCAGCCTTAGTGAGCATAAGAAACTTCTTTCAAAAACATAATTTTTTTTGACAACTACTGTATATTTCATATTTTTTATTATATTGCCATGTAGTGCTGTTGTGCACCAGCTATTAGTTTTGTTTTATGTACAGATATGACTTTCACACCTGTACAATTCAAAGCCATATTACTCATAATATTTACGTGAAAACATGATGTTGGAAATCACCTGAAAAAATACGGAAATCACTTTTAATATTTATTATTGCTTTTATTAATGCGTGATTATATAACAGCAGCCATAAATGGTGTAAAATGGTTAAAGGATTGAAGGGACTGTGAAGGCATGTGGTGTCTAGTGCGGCACACCCATGCCTCTCACAGTCTGAACCTGCGCTGGATCATCTGTCTTCCATCAAGTGTTTCACCTGGGGCTAATGTTCCTGTGGGCTGGCTCTTCTGCCACTGCTACGAGCCTATAAATATCAGTGGCTGGAAGCGGGCGCCGTCAGAAGGGTTGTAGATGGCCGGTGGGGTGTCTGCTGCTGACGGAGGGGTGGGAAACACCATTCTCTGGGCCGGCCAAACACATTGTTAGTCTGTTATGATGCACAGCAACCTGGTGTACTGCAGTAGCACCTCATCCGTGAGTGACAGCACTCTAACCAGCCTGGGCTCCGCCGAAAACCTGCTCTCCGGAGCACACGAGCCTCTGTCCAGCACCCCGCTTTACCTCAATAACAGCTCTGTGTATGGACCCAGGTGAGGGAGACGTGCGCGCTTCAGGGGGAGGCGAATATCAGCGCTAAACCTGCCCTGACGTTTGACTCTGTCTGTCTTCTTTTTCTCATAGACTTGAAATGCTCCAGCAGATTGCAAACAGAGTTCAGCGAGACTGCATAGCCGGAGAGGACAAATTAGCGCTCGCACGGACGGCTCTTCAGTCGGTGAGTTCAGACCGCTTTCCTTATTAATTGGTCATATTACAAAATATTAGCGAATTGGCTAAATGCATAAATGTCCTGATTTCCATTAATTATCATATACCTCTAGTTAGGCCAGTGGAGCAAAATCTTAACATGTTACACAATTGTACAAATTTATATTTATTATTTAATGATATATATATAAATATAATCAGTATTTTTTAATTTTTTAAAGAGTCTCTTCTGCTCATTATTTGATAAAAAATGCAGTAAAAACTAATATTGTTAAATATTATTACATATTTTAGCAGCTTTTTTCTGTGAATATATAGTAAAATGTAATTTATTCCTGTATTCAAAACTGAATTTATCATCATTACTCCAGTCTTCAGTGTCACATGACCCTTCAGAAACATTTCTGATTATGAATTTATAGATTATATAGAAAACAGTTGTGCTGCTTCATATTTTTGTGGAACCCCTAATAATTTTTTTATTTGATGCTTAGAAAGTTCAGTGAACAGCATTTATTTGCATTAATTAAAGCATTTATAATATTTCTAACATTCTAAAACCATCACTTTTGATCAATTTAATGCATCCTTGATAAATAAATGTATTATCTTACCTAAAATGTTTGAATGGTATCATTGTTTCGACAAAAAATGTTTATTAGCCCAAAAAATAAAATAAAAATAAATAAATACACATTATGTACATTTACAGTGGCAAAGGTATGTCGTTTATGATTTTCTTAATATGGAAATCTGAAATCAAATGAATATCTCCTGTAGGATGCCAAACGTTTGGAGTCAGGAATCCAGTTCCAGAATGAAGCCGAGATCGCCGGTTATCTTCTGGAGTGTGAGAATCTCCTGAGGCAGCAGGTGGTGGATATTCAGCTTCTGCTGGATGGGAAATTCTACTTGGCTGATCAGCTCGTTCAAAGGTCAGAAAGTGAACCGATCAACCTCATTATTACTGATAATTCTCAAAATGAGCTTTAGAAACAGCGGCGCTCTCTGTGATGCTCCTCAGGGTGTCGAAGCTCCGTGACGACCTGTTGGCTTTGAGAACCGAGTGCTCCACCGTCTACAGTAAAGGACGCACGCTGACCTCAGAACAGACCAAGATGATGATCTCCGGCATCACGCAGAGTTTGAACTCCGGCTTTTCCCAAAGCTTCAACGCCGGACTGTCTCCTGCCCTCTCTCACGGAGGCCTGGTCAGTACGGGCGGCAGCTCTGCGTTGACCCCAGCCATGACCCCCGGCATGCAGCCCGCCTCGGTCCAGGCGTACCTCACCACCGGCGGAGGAGGAGGAGGAGGAGGAGGCATGGAGCCCGCGGTCCTTCAGCAGCTCAAACACATGCAGATCCGCAAGCCCATGCTCAAATCCTCATTCGTGGATCCTAACTTGACTGAGGATGAGGTTAATATGAAGTTTGTGCAGGATCTACTGAACTGGGTTGAGGAAATGCAGGTGTGTGGAAGACTTCAAATAACCATTACAAATAATCATTCTCAAAGGGTTAGTTCACACCAAGGCAAGAACGATAAAAATGTAAAATCGGCCTTAATATAAAAAGAATAATAACGACAATATCGTGGAATTACTGTTTGAACAATTTTTTTGACAGCCAATCAGAATCCATTCTGCTTTAAAGAGCTTGAGCATTTAAAGCGACAGGTGCCAAAAGTGCAGCTTGTGCTTATAATAAACAGAACAATATCGTGCATTTGTGTGAACACTAATTAGCTATCATTATAGTTATCCCGCTAGGTGTGTATATGCATTTAATCAGTATTTTTTTGTCATTTTGTCAATTTTGCTAGACATGTGTTTTCTACACTGTTTCAATGATTTGAGTGATGCATGATGCAAACAAAACCTGAGAAATTTTACTAGATTTATTAGAGAACTTTTAAGAGGCGGATGCTTAAAATATGTCTCTAATTTGCCTATAGAATAAGAAAAATAAAGGTTATTCAAAATGTCATTAATATTGAAAATTCAAGCCAGATTTACTAACAGCTTCTATCAGTGCAAACCCTCTTTCTGTCAAGATTTACTAAAGGCACGTTATTGCATTTGCATTTGTAGGAGTTTCCCTTTCAGACGCAGTATTTATGGGAGGAGAGGATTTAAATGAGTCATGTGATGTGATTTACTGCTGTTTGCCCCATTGTTTGATGCTCATAAATGCACGTCCACTTTGCACTTGTGCTATGTGCTCTGCTATGTGAATTGGCACTGCTATTGCTAGATTGTGTTGGTCATTATGGAAAGGTGTTCTTTAATGTGTACATTAAATCACCAGCAGAACTCTACACATCAACAATATTATGGAATTTCGCTCTCGCACTAATTTCCCCCGTTTAGTAAATCTGACCCTTATTGTCTTTAAAAAGACATTAAAATTAGCTTGAAAAGCAAAACTGTGTAATTATGTTTATATATTTTAACTGTAAAGCCAGGCAGCAGAGGTGATTAACAGATCTTTTTGTCTCTGAAAGGTTCAGCTTGATCAAGCGGAATGGGGATCGGATCTACCGAGCGTTGAAACAAATTTAGGGAATCATAAAGATTTCCACAAAGCCATCGAAGAATTCCAGATGAGCATCAAAGAAGCCAGAATGAGTGAGGTATGGCAGATCATTACACATTTAGACATTTCATCAAAAGTCATTAAAACCCATATGACTTTCTGTGGAAAATTTTGTTGTAAACTATAACTTGAAATGTTGTGTGTGACCCGTGTCCCCCACAGATTCAGATGACCCAGCCATCGAAGCAGAGCTACTCTGAGAAGCTGCAGAAGTTAGAAAGCCAGTACAGGAGGCTGCTGGTAAATGAGCTCTGTGAAGATCTGCCTTTGGGTCCCGCCGTCTGTAAGAAGTGTGTGTCTGAGTTTCTGTGCGTTCGTGTTTTGCAGAAATGCTCTGGTGAGAGGCAGAAACACCTGGACAGCCTGTATGACTTTGTGTCCCGCGCCACTCAGGAGCTGATCTGGCTCAATGAGAAGGAGGAAGAGGAAGTGGCTTTCGACTGGAGTGAACGAAACAGTAACATTTCGAGGAAGAGGGATTATCATGCAGTAAGTCTATGGCAAGCCACTTTAACATTTAATCCTTAACTTAATCCTTAATTTTCATGCCACTAGTACTTATTATTTAGATGCCAGTATCTATTGTATTAAGTAGTGCTTATTATTTAGATAGTAGTACCTTTTTTAAAAGATACTTGTAGTTATTCATTAGATAGTAGTGCTTATCCTTTAGGTACTAGTACCTTTTTAAAAGATACTTGTTATTCATAAGATACTAGTGCCTATTAAATTGGTACCAGTACTTAATTATTAGATACTAGTGCTTATTCATTAGTTACTAGTCCTATTATTTAGGTACTTGTACTTATTTATTAGATACTATACTAGTACATATTCAATAGATTTTATTACCTATCAAATAGATGCTACTACTTATTCAATAGATAATAGTACTTATTTATTACACACTAGTGTCTTTTTATATTGTAGCTGGTAACTTTCTTATCTTACTAGTCACAACTGGTTTTTTACTCATCTTATGTTATGACTAGTCAGAATGGCCACTGTATATGGCAAGCTGTATTAACATGTAATCAAACTTAAAATGAACTAGTATCTATTGAATACATACTTATATCTAGTAAGAGTTAATAGCTTGATATTTGTGGCAGGAAAGTCTTGATATGCCCGCGTCTTTCCACAGGATCTCATGAGAGAACTGGATGACAAGGAAGAGGTGATCAAGTCAGTGCAGGAGAAGGCAGAGAGCCTCCTGCTAGAGAACCATCCTGCCAGACTGACTATCGAGGTACAGCCGACTGATGCACGCCACATTCTCTTAATGGCAATTTAAAAACACATTTGTTTTCTTAAGCGGAACACAAATGGAGGAGTTTAGCAGAATGCTCACACTGTTCTTTTCCATCTATGTTCCCTCTAACTGTATGGAAACATTTTGTTACTATTTTTATTATATTTTACCGTTCTAAAATAAAATAAAATAAATTAAAATAAAATAAAATAAAATAAAATGAAATGAAATGAAATGAAATGAAATGAATGTTCTCTCTAGCTGTACAGAAACATTTCATTAATATTTTTATTTTAAAATTTTAAAATAAAATAAAATAATATTACATTGTAAAATTAGTTACTCTAACTGTATGGACACATTTTATTACTATACATTTTTTATTCTATTTTACCATTCCCAAAAATAAAAATAAATAAAAATAACATTAAATAAAGTACAATTTAAAAAATAATAATAACAACAAGTAAAAAAAAAAAAGAAAACTGTAAGGAAACATTTTATTGACATTTAGTTTTTTGTTTTACCATTCCGTGATGGTAATGCATATATGTTGTGTCTGTGGGACAGGCATACCGAGCAGCCATGCAGACTCAGTGGAGCTGGATCCTGCAGCTCTGTCACTGTGTGGAACAACATCTGAAAGACAACGCCGTCTACTTCGACGTGAGTTACACCGCTAGTTCTAGCGTTGCAGATTTTCATGAAGTGTGACAGTTCATGTTCATACAGGTATGCCGTTTCTCTCCATATAGTTTTTCAGCGATGCCAAAGAGTCATTGGATTACCTTAAGAGCCTCCAAGACGCCATCCACAGGAAGTACAGCTGCGACCGAACCAGCAGTTTACATCGGCTGGAGGATCTAATTCAGGAGTCCATGGTTAGTCAGCTTCCACACAATAAATTCTTGCAATTATTTGGGGAGTGTTAAATGTCTTCAGGTTCTCATCCCTGTCCATTAACGTGTCATGACTGAGGCCGGATCGGTGTTTCCTCTTCACAGGATGAGAAAGAACAGCTACTGAAATACAGCAGCACTGTGGGTGGGTTAGTGGGCCGGGCAAAGGCCGTTGTTCAGCTCAAGGCTCGCAACCCAGAGAATCCCATCAGAACTTCCATCCCCGTCAAATCCATCTGTGACTACCGCCAGATAGAGGTACGTCACCACGCCACAACTGCTGCCGCCCAAGTTAACTGCTTTTTATTATTCAGTTTGTGACCCGTCTCTCCTCAGATCACCATCGGCAAAGAAGATGAATGTGTTCTAGTGAGTAACTCTCACAGGGCAAAGTGGAAAGTGATCAGTCCGTCTGGAAATGAGGCCATGGTACCTTCGGTCTGCTTTAGTGTTCCTCCACCCAACAAGGAGGCCGTTGAAATGGGAAGCAGGTGAGGGTATTCTGGGAATTCATTTAATTGCAAAATGGAAGTAGTGACAGATCGTTTTGGCCAAATTGTGATTTACATCTGAGTATAACAGATTATTGGAAAAGGTCGTAGAGCGACAACTTAGTTTTATGCCCTGGTTGTTGATTGGATGATGGGATGTGGGCGTGACACTCAAAAGCTTGCAGGCGCAGAGTTTAAGCTCACTCAGTGATTGGAGAATGCTGCACACGTCAACAGAGTAAAGTCGGACGTTTTTTACTGGAATATCCAATTCTGACATTTGGATTAAACTTGGTCCTTTTTAAATATGAACCATATACATGCAGTATGTATCATCTCAGTATCATCGTCGTAAATTAGTTAAATAAAGTCCTAAATGAACGTAAAGAGTTAAATATAACATAAAAATGTGTGTCAGTTCCGTACTGTGCATCAGCTCTTAAAGTGAAAGTAGCCTAATAAATCTGCTGTCTGTCATTAATGATAACCAAAGAACAAAAGACAAAGAGAAAATTACTCACTGCTCTTGACTGAGAAAACACTATTGTGCTGTTATTTTGCTGTTTGAGCAAATGAGGACACAAAAAATATATTTAATATATTCTTTCATTCACCGCTATCAAAGTTAATCTAACTATGATGACTTCTGCTCTGAGAAACCCAGAAATGTGAAAAGGGTCTATTAATCATATACCAAATAAAAGTTTGTGTTTACATAATATATATATATATATATATATATATATATATATATATATATCTCAATATATTGTTCTATATGAAGTAGGCACAGTGATTCTCACATCAGTTTGAATCAAAAACTAATTAGTCACACCCATTAGTCAAAGTCTTATAGACACATATCTATTGTGTGTTTTGTGGCCTTAATTCAGTACTTTGTATTTTTTTTCAAAAACCACACTTAAACGCTATTCTCTCAAAAATGCAAGCATGCCCATACATGTTGCTCTCGTATTATAGTAGCCCAGTTTGTGCTGAACACAGTCTAATTACACTTTTGCCATTAATGTGTTTATGAGCAACTGAACAAAGCACAAATGTCAGAGACACTTCAACACTTCTTAAGGGCCCCAAAACAGATCAGACTTCAGAGGGTTAAATATGTACATGTATGTGTGTATTCAAATATACATAATCATAGACTTGACAAAGACAAAACTTTTATTTTGGTTGTGATTAATCATTTGACAGCCCTAATATATATTAAAGACTTTATTGTTAGGTGCTATCACAATTAATTACAGAAAATTGTGTGAATATATATATTTTTAATTGGTTGACAGCACTAGTTAAAATATGGTAAAATACAGTCATTGTTTAAACAAAGGTGATCTCTATATGTGTCATGTATCCCGTTCATCTAAATGGTAGTTGCTCACATTGAATATAACATATTATACTGTTCTCTCTCTCTCACTCATCAGGATTGAGCAGCTGTATCAGAATGTTCTGGCTCTGTGGCATCACTCGCACATCAACATGAAGAGCGTAGTGTCCTGGCACTATTTGATGACTGACATCCGTGCCATCCGCAAAAGCACCGTTGCCTCGGTACAGATCTTCAGTTAGCGTGACCCTTGAGACTACAGTTATGTTTTAAAACCTAGTGAGTTTAAAGCGCAATGTTAATTCCCCTCCCTAGATCAAGACACTATTGCCAGGTGATCATGAGCAGGTGCTCAGCAGCCTGCAGTCCCACTTTGAGGACTTCCTGAGGGACAGCGACGAATCGGATGTGTTCACGGTGGCCGATTGTGCCCAGCTGGAAAAGGAGGTTCTGGCTTGTAAGGAGTACTACGAGGAACTCCTCAAATCTGCAGAGAGAGGCAAGTTACTGTACACACACACACACACAGTCGTGCATCTTCAAAGACAGTGGCCATATCAGGAAACATCAGCGATTGTTAGTAGTGAAATGCGGGGGAATAGTTGGACTAAATGTTTGAATTAGCAGTGACTGGTGCCACCAGACGTATAACATGCGTTCATTAGAAACACATGCTCTCCTAAGCCTATTAAGTAGAATGTTAATCATATAAGGAATGATGTTTTATCCATGCACAAATCTCCTCATCAACATTAGAAACTAGAGAGCAAGGCCCCTATCATACACCTGGCGCAAGGTGACGCCATACGCGTATTTTCAGCCTGAAGCAGTTCTCATTTTCACGTCCAGCTATGTGCCTATAGGCGGATACATAATGCTCTGCTCATCACACACACATTTTCAACTATTAAAACTAAAAGGATAGATGCCTACATGTCATAATGGATAGTCATTGCACGTATCAGATTTACCTATTGGCTGTAATGGCCAATGAAATTGGCTCTGTTTTTGGACCGATCGTGGCAATACTTGCATGTATTTAAACTGAATTTTCTGCAAGAAACAGGCAAACAAGTTCACATTATCAATTATTGAATGGCCATCGAGTCTCACTGATGTAATGCATTGCCCTGTGGTGGTCAACAGAGGAACACGAGGAGTCTGTGTACAACCTCTTCATAACTGAGGTGCGTAACTTCCGCATGCGTGTGGAGGGTCATGAGGAACAGCTGATCCGGAAAATCCGTACTCCGCTGGACAGAGACGACCTGCAGGAGTGTCTGCTGCGCATCACTGAACAAGAGGTTCGGTCTCCAGCTTCATTTTTGGATCACCACTTGATGTCAAATCTGCATGCTGAAACAAAAGCAGTTTCTTTAATAGATCTGGTCTCTCCTTCTTCTCAAACATTGCAGAAAAAGAAGGTAGAGCTGGATAGGTTGAAGGAAGACCTGGAGAGCCTGAGAGAGAAGTGTGAAGTCTTCCTGAGGCAAGCAGCTGCCTCTCCATCCGTCCCCACGCTCTCCTCTGAGCTCAGCATCCTCACCCAGAGCACCACCCAGGTCTACTCCATGTGCTGCATCTACCTGGAGAAGTGAGTCTGTACTCTCTGCGTTTGAAAGAGTAAAGACGAGTATTGCTGATGTGATCTAGTGGTTTGTAGATGTGAGTTGATGTGCTCATGCAAGCATTGCTTTAATCTGGATTTGTGACACTTCACACATTATCTGCTCCCTGTCTGAAAATATATTGTATCTAGGGGTCTGATATAATTCCAAGATACAATAAGACCCTTCAAAAAATGAGTCAAAAAGCTCAATGCTTGTAATTCATTTGCCGCGTACCTCAAAAAAGGATTACATGCTGAAATTCTAGCAATCTTCTTTTTATTATTGAGAAGATTGACTTTTATTAAAAGTCAACAAATGTTTCGGTCACACAGGACCTTTGTCAGTGTTCACGATCTTTGGAAAGATTTCGTCTCAATTTCTTACATATCAACACACGTAAATTCAATCGATCGATTATAAACCAGTTACTCAATTAGTAAATTAACAAATTCAAAGTAGGAGGAGGGGTGCTTATAAAAGGGCTCTCATGGCTCTAAAAAACTTCTAAAAAAGTTAACTTAAAATTTAAATTTAATTAAAATTTAAATTAAATCTCTAAAATATTCAAAGGGGACCTAGTATGTTTTTTGAGTCTTGATTTTGTTTTCATGCTTGATTGTTCATTATTTCCCCCATACCACAGTTTATATATTTGAAGACTGTCCCACTCTGATTACTTATGATGGGAGAAAGTGCAATGCTCAATATGGCGAATAACCCCCACCTTCTAAATGAAAGAGCCAATCGTTGAATAGTAAAGTCATCGCATCACTGCACCTGCCATTAGAATATCCTGTTGCTATAGAAACAGACAGTGTTGTGAGACGTGTGTTTAGGACTGCGCATGCACATTATCCTTGTCCAGGCTGAACAATTCATTTTTTTTGTCATGATTAGAGTGTTTAGATAAACAAAATTTTATGAGACAGTTGTTGTCAGATTACATTGGTGACTTCAAATATGAAATGTAATTGTAAGATTGGAACAGTTTTGGAGAATTTGATGTTTCCCCATTCAAAGAGATTGCTGCAGCTCCTCTCTTTCCAGTCTGTCAGTAATGCTTTGTTTACTTCCTGTCTCTATGAAGCCCCTCCTTCTGAAAAGCACACTATGCTCTGATTGGGCAGCTGGAGCTGTGCGTTGTGATTGGTGTTTGGGAAATGTCCGGCCCCTTACCATCACCTTAGTTTCAACACACTACTAACTAACTCAACCAGACCATTTTTTCTGCATATTAATTATTTAAATTAGGAATATTGTGACGTGTTTGTTCCCGGAAAGAAAACTTCAGACTATAAAAGAGTAGTTTCAGGGAGTTCAGAAACACTGACACTGATATAAAGAAGAACTCCCGCTGGAGGGACTTTCTGCATAAGAACTTATCAGCAACATTACACACTAAAGCATACTAGAAACACCTTTAATCAGCTGGAAAGGGCTGCTTTATAATTTCTATCTGACTTGATTATCTTTTTCACTCAGGCTGAAGACGGTGAGCTTGGTGGTGAAACACAGTCAGAGTGCCGAAGCTCTGGTCAAGCTGTATGAAGCCAAGCTGTGTGAGGAGGATACAATCAACGCTAATATCAAATCTATTGATGGTGTCATGAGCACTCTTAAGGTAATAAACTCTAATTTTGAAAATCTCGATGATGGTGTACGGTTTTGACTTGACACTTTTGATTGTCATTTTTTAGCAATGGAGGTCTGAAATCGATGAAAGACGTGAGGTATTCCATGACTTGGAGGACGAGCTGCAAAAGGCACGAGTGGTCAGCGAGCGTATGTTCAAAACGCACAATGAGAGAGACTTTGATTTGGATTGGCACAAGGAGAAGGCCGACCAGCTCAAAGAACGATGGCAAAACATTCACTCTCAGATTGAAAACAGGTCATTAAGTTTAGGGATTAGTGTTTTTTTATTTATTTGTTACATATGCATGTATACATTTGGCAGACACTTTTATCCAAAGCGATGCATTGCATTTAGGGTATTTATTAGATCAGAAATCTAACTTATTTTGATAATGCACTATTTGTCTTGTTCATTATGTACAATATATTTGTGTTCCATTGCATTCAGACTCCGAGACCTGGAAGGCATCAGCAAATCTCTTAAGTACTACAAAGACACATACAACAGCCTGGATGAATGGAGCAAAGAAATGGAAACCAAGCAACTCAAGGCCCAAGAGAATCAACCTGAGGACAGCAAGGCGTTGGCAGAGTTCCTCAACCAGCAGAAAGTACGAACAAAACAAAACTAAACCACTGAGGGAAATTGTATATGTCTATGTAGTTTACAAGCATCAAATTCCAACATTTATTTTATTTTTAGGTTTTGGTTGCAGAAATCGAGCAAAAACAGAGCAAAATTGAGGAGTGCCAGAAGTATTCAGAGCAGTATGCAGTTGGAGTGAAAGTAAGAAAATTATTACTTTTAAAAACTAAGGTATACTGTCTCATGTGAATATTGGGTTGCACCTTATTTTACAGTGCATCCACTTACATGTCCTTACAGTGTACTTATCTAAGCAATTTGTGAGCAATACAAGGTAACTACATGGGTTAAGGTTACGTTCAGGGTTAGTACCTACTTATTTCCCAGTTATTATAATATCAATAATAAGTACATAAGTACATGCAGAACAGGGCTGAAGTGCTACTGAATTTTGTAATCATGTAGTACCATGATATTACAATGTGACACCAGTACTTTAACATTGTACCATTATAGTAATTGAATATGGAAATGCCATACCCTATAATACTTCATCCCCATGAAAAAAGACCAAATAAAACAAAAATATGAATTTGACAATTAAGCACATAGCAAACAAACTTTTATTTAAGTTTATACTGTTTGCTCCATCACTGTTCTTCAAGGACTATGAACTGCAGTTGATGACTTATAGAGCCATGGTTGACTCTCAGCATAAATCCCCAGTGAAGAGGAGGAAGATGCAGAGTTCCTCAGATGTCATCCAGCAAGAGGTACGAGAAAAAAATCTTATCCTACTTTCATATGTTTACACTGCTATTCTTGTCATTTTGTATGAGTATTTATGTCTTTGTGTCCCTCCTTAGTTTATGGACCTTCGTACACGTTACACAGCCCTGGTTACTCTCATGACACAGTATGTGAAGTTTGCAGGTGAAACACTGAAGAGGGCAGAAGAGGATGAGGTACGGCAATTGTTGACTTTGTCTTGACTTTCATGCTTCATCTAATAGAGCTGGTTAGCATTAGCATCATAGCTAAAATGCTTATGTTCCCTTTCTGTTTTGGGGCTGTATGGCAACTTTATTGCATGTTATTTAGCAACTCCCAGCCATGTCCCATTCACCAATTTCATTAGAGCAATTACACACACCCTAACATGCTGCACACACTCTTTCCGGCAATTCTGAATGTCGCTTAAATGTATTTTGATACAAAATAGCACATGTTGCTGTATTTTGTATCATTGCTGGTGACCTTGTCTCTTGGGAAAGCATGTCCTGGAAAAACGCTGAAGAGTACATGCAAATAAGTGGTGGTGGTTTTTTAACCTTTATTGGTAAGTGGGCAAGAACCGCCTTTTCTCTTCCAAGGGGTTGACTGGAAGATGACTATATCTTTTATTTCAGAGGAGGAAATCATTGGAGAATGCGGAGTACTTAAGCTGGACTGAGAGCATGGAGCTGCAGAAAGTTTCAAGTGAAGAGGAGATCACCAGACTCCGGCGTCAGGTACTGGAACTCGAGGCATCACTGTCTAACAGGCAACAGCAGCTGGACATCTTGGGAGCAGACCTTGACATGCAGAAGAAGTCAATTGAGGACTTGACCTTGCAGAAGTCAAAGGCTGAGTACGAGGTCCAGAAGTATCGTGTTGAACTAGAAGGTGTGATAAAAAGCAAGGGTTCCGTTGAGCAAGAGTTGAATCGTGCTCGACAACAGGTTCAGCAGTCAGAGGTCAAACAGGCCTCCCTGGAAGAGAGCCTCCGCAACCTTAAAAAGAGCATAGAGGAAAGTACATTAGCCCGTAAGAAGCTGGAAGATCATTTACGTCGCAAGGACAGTGATGTACAGGGTCTGGAGGAGCACAGTCGTACGTTAGAGCGAGAACTTAGGGCTAAGGGAGATGCTGAGGCAGAGCTCCTTAGCCAAGTGAGAATCATGGAAATGGATCTGGCACACAAGTCAGATGTCAGAATGATGCAAGGTGAATCCTTGTTGGGTTTCTCCAAAGAAGGTGCACAGCTGTCCACCTTTTCAACCAATTCTTCTATAAACCATTCTGAAACTGAAGCAGATGTCCTGCAACGCAAAATGGAAGAGCTTATTATGGGCAAGAAACGAGCTGAGAATGAAATCAAGACCTTGAAGTCAGAATTGAACTCCATCATTGTCCACAAAACTGTGGCTGAGGAGAAAGCCCAACGTTTCAAAGAACTCTTAGATGAGGCAAACAACAGGCTTTTGAAGCTTCAAGTGGAAATGGATGCAGATAGGTCTAACATGAGACAGAAAGCAGAGGAGTTAAGACAAGAATCTTCTGAACTGAAAAAGTCTGTTTACGTGTATCAAGAGCAAATCAAGTCTCTCCAAAGAGATAAATCGGCTCTGGAGCAGAGGGTGCTTTTCCAGAAGACAGAGGTTGATGGCATAAAGGATCAGCTCAAGGTCAACCAAGGGAAACTTCTACAGAGGACCTCCTTGGAACAGGAGAGCGCTCATAAGTTGAGGTGCCTAGAAGATGAGTTGTCTTCCAAACAGACTGAAGTAGAGCAGATGACATTTAAGGTCAATGAACTTAATAGAAAGAATCAGTTATTAGAAAGTGATACCAGACATCTTAAGGTAAGTATTGAGTCAATCCAGCAAGACAAATCACATGCTGACCAAAAGATTAAAACCCTGAAAGGTGAGGTGGAGGTTTTGAGGGAGCAACTGCAGAGAGCCAAAGAAGAGATCAATCTAAAGACAAGAACAGAAAAGGAAGCTCAGCTCAAAATCAAAAACCTTGAATTGGAGCTTCAGAAAAGTTCCTTGCAAGGGACGCAGCTTGCTAAGAAAGTAGAAGAACTCAAGAAGATTAACATGGACACTGAGCGTTCCATTAAAAATGTGAAAGCAGAAATCGATAGAGCATCCATTGAGATTGACAGTAAGGAACAGCAGATTAATATACTCAGATCCCAGGCAGAAAGTGCAAAATCTCAGGTAAAAATATTTGAAGAGGAACTTCTGAATAAAGCACAGGTATCGCATGAGCTTCAAATCAAACTTAAAGATTACAACGAAGAAGCCAAAAAGACTACTGAGCTACAGCAGAAGATCAAGACTCTCACATTGACCATAACCAACTATGAAAAAGATATTTCAAATCTCAAATCTGAGCTGAGTTCTGTAACCACTGAGAGGAATCTGGCTAATCAGAAGGTCCAGGAACATAAAGTCGAGATAAATAACCTGAACATAACTTTAAAAAAAGCCATTGGAGAATCTCAAAGGGAGTCATCTGAAGGTAAGAAGAGCATTTCAAAGGTACGAGAACTTGAAAATGAGCTTTTGAAATGTAAGCAGACAATTAACAGGATCAGTGGAAGTTCAGAAAAAGCTACAGTAAGCCTGAAACAGGACATTTCATCTCTTCAGAGGGATAAGCAAACCGCTGACCAGAAGTTACAGGTTTTAAAATGTGAATTTGATGATCTTAGCTCCACTCTAAAAAGAACAAAAGATGAGCTAAAGCGGGTGACTGAAGAAAACCGGTTAAGTCAGTCCAAAATCAAAGAATTTGAGGCTGAACTCCAAAGGAAAAGTTCTGTTATGCGAGAATTGAGCTCAAACGCAGATAAATCTGTACTGAATTTAAAACAAGAGCTGGTTACTTTTCAAAAAGATAGGAATGCTGCAGAAGATAAAATTACAAGTTTAACTCTCCAAACATCAGAGCTGAAGCAGAAATTGAGACAAACCCAGGAAGAGCTTAAGCAGAAGCAAAATCAAACGGCAACTGCTGAGTTGAGGTCACAAAAGCTTGCTGAACAATTGGACAACTGTAAAAAGATGCTTGATGATCTCAAAGGTAAACTCGACTTACAAAAGAAAGGCTATGAGACTCAACTGCGGTTAGTTCAGGCTGAAATGGAGCAAAAGCTGTCGCTGCAAGAATCACGACTTAAGTTGGAGCTTGAGAGGAAATCAAAGGATCATTCGCATACTGTGGAAACTGCGGAGCGAGACAACAAGCACCTATCTCAAGAAGTGGAGAAACTGAAAGCATTAATTTCTAATGCAACAAAAGCCAAAGAAGAGGCTGAACAACACCTCTGCAATGTACGCACTCAGTTGGACGAATCTGACAGACAGAGGGGAATTCTTGACCTTGAAGTTCTCAAAGCAAAATCAAAGATTTCTGAGTTAGAAACTGAAAAAATTAGGGTAAAATCTAGTATTTTTCAACTTGACAATATTCACAAAGACAGCTCAAATGAGATATCAAGGCTAAAGCAAATGTTGGCAGAGACTGGCCAGAAATTGGACATCTCAGAAAGGGAAGCAAAATCTTTAAAAGAACAGATAGTCTCATACATCAAGGACATGAAGTCTCTACAGGAGAAGAATCTGAAACTTGAGGTGGCAGTCAACTCTGAGCAGAAGCATCTAAAAGAATTGGAGGCACTTGGACAAGCCAATCATCAATGTGCAAAAGACGAAGATCTGGCAAAGCTGAAGACTGAACTTCAACTGACTCAGAAAATTGTTGCTTCGTACGAAGAAGCAAAACAGAACCTGGAGGAGGAACTAACGAAAATGAAAATGAGCTCTGAGGTACAACTTCAGGTGCATTCACAGTTTTGTAAAACTTTTATTAAAAGGTGAAGTGTATGATTTTTTTTGTGTTTTAACAATGTGGAGAGACAACTATAGGTAAAGGTGCTTTCATACTTGGTTCCATTGCTTGGTCAGTTGCTCCTTCTGTATTCTATTCACACTTATATTTTGTGGGTCAGATACTTATTACGCATGCATCAACAAATTGGTAGTTGTTTATCCTTGTGAGGACGGTGGCTAGGTAAGGATGATGCAGGAAAAGGCAGAAAAATTGAAAAGGTTGCTCACCTCACTTTTATACTTTGGTCTATCTAACAGCGGAGTGAATGCAGAAGTCAGCTTCTGCTGGAGCTAAGCAGAAATTATAAATGATAAAAATGTATTTCTCTGCTTGCACTGCATCAATCCTAATGGTCAAGAAAGTAATTGAGGACATGCTGACACAATTGGACCATCAATAGCAGTTCCCTTCAACGATTTAGGACAATTGCATTAATATCAGCAGCAAACCATACTGAAGTACCCCAGACCACCTTTTTAGGCGGACTCAGTCATGAGTTACAGGTGTGCAACCAAGTACTTAAAGTGTTAGTTCACCGCAAAATAAATATTCTGTCATTTATTACTCACCCTCATGTCGTTCAAAACCCCTAAAACTTTGTTCATCTTAGGAACTCAAATTAAGATATTTTTTGATGAAATCCGAGAGCTCTCTGCAACTATTTTCGTCCATGTCTCCTATGCTGTTGACAAATTAAATACAGTGCAGAACTTCCGGGTTCTACGGCAGAACGCGGCTCATTATTGGCCAGCTCTTGCATCAGCATCACACCCATGCATCGTGGTGCTTATTTGAACAGAATCGGCCAATGGGGAGCCAGCATTCTGACATAGAACCCGGAAGTTCTGCACTATTTACACTACGTAAACAGCGTAGGAGTCTGACACAGACAAGAATACATTTTTGAATAAAGTCATTGTTTTTGTTTTGTTTTTTGCGCATAAAAAGAATTCTTGACACTTCATAACATAAAGGTTGAACCACTGGAGTCACATTGACTGTTTTAAAAATGTGTTTATTACCTTTCTGGGCCTTGAAAGTGGTAATGACATTGGTTAAGAAAGCTTAATTCGTGTTCCGAAGATGAACAGAGATATTACGGTTTTGGAGCGACATGAGTTTTTAATGACAGCATTTTTATTTTTGTGAGAACTAACCCTCTAAAACACTGTTCACATTATCCAAGTGTGCACCAAAAGTTTGAAAGCACTGTAAGTCATTTCATAGTTCTCCCTGCTCTTCTCCAGAATTTGATCATCATTTGAAAAATGATTGCTGTTGTGATCACTATAAATTATATCAATTTAAATTCTGTTCACCACCTGTATACCCCAGACAGCAATAGAGGAATAATTGCAAAAATAAAAATGGTGCTCACTTTTGTGAATAATAAGATGGAGGAGAGAGCAAGCTTTCTAGTACAGAAATCACACACTTCACCTGAATCCTTATATAAATATTTATGAATATATACAGTGAATATATAAATTTAATGCAATATATAATGAAATATATTTATTACAAAATCTAATGTATATAAGTGTACAATACTGTATGCGTCTAGATTTCAATTTAGGTTCAATTTATATGGTCAGATCTGATAATATAGTAGATAGGATGTTACATCTAATCTTATTATTTCATGCTTTAATTGCATAAATGATCTCATGCTTGCAGATAGCTACACTGGAAAAGGAAAAAGTACTGGAGGAGCTACAAAAGGTCAAGCAAACCAAGATGCAAGTAATCAATGAGGGAACTCTGGAAAATGCTACCAAGAAAACAGAAAATTTGATTACACTCCCGAATTCGAATGCATTTGAAATCCACACAAATCAAGCGATGGTTGGTAACAGTCAGAGTGACATCACAGACACTATACTCAGGAAAAGCTCAATTGATAAGAGCAGGTCTGGTAAAAGCCAGACTGTTTCATTCAATATCAATGATTCTGAGTCTTCTCTCGATCTTGCTTCTGACTCGCCTATAAGTAAATCGAAAGGGCTTAAAATGGAGTCTTCTTCCCAAAAAATTCAAGGTCTCAGAGGACGGATAAGTATTAAAAAGTTAATAAAAACCAAAATAATCACTCAGGAAATTGCCCTCAAGTTGCAAACAGGCCTCATCACCATGGAGGAGATAGAAGCATCATTAGCTCAATTTGTTGGTAAACCATCTTCAATCGCAGGTGTTTATATGGAGTCTAGCAAGAAAAAGCTGTCCTTCCTTGATGCTGTTGCAGGAGGATTAATATCTAAAACCTACGCCAGTGAGTTTTTGGAAGCGCAAGCTGCCACAGGATACATCATTGATCCTATGACAGGGGAAGGTTACTCTCCTTCAGATGCTTTTGAGAACAGTATGATTACTGATGATCTTAAGGACAAAATAAGTGATGCTTACAAAGCAGTCAGTGGCTATACGCATGCTGGTAAAATACTATCAGTGTTTCAGGCTATGGAGGAGAGAATTCTAGATAGACATAGAGGGAAAGCGATAATGGAAACTCAAATCGCTACTGGAGGTTTGATTCATCCATCGATTGGAAGTAGGGTACCCATGGATTGTGCATTAGAGCAGGGGCTCATAAATCAAGCCACCCTTCAAAGTCTCTACGATCCAGTCAGCAACCCAAAAGATTTTCACTACCCAGAAACAGGGCAGAAGGCGTACTACAGCGAACTGCTCCGAATCTGTGTATATGATGTCAACGGTGGAGTATATCTTCTTCCTTTTGGTGACCAGCATCTCTTCACACTTTCACCTTCCAGCAAACACAGAATATCAGTCATCAACACTTCTAATGGTGCGAAAATGTCAGCGTATGAAGCATATAAGGTCGGTCAAATTGACAAGAGGATGTATCTTTTTCTCTCACAACAAGAGAGTGAATGGCAGGAGGTAACAATCATGGACTCGAGTAGGAATCTTTTACACATCCTGACAGACCATAAGACTGGGCGGCAGCTTTGCATTGAAAATGCTCTTAGTCTGAAAATTCTCCAAACGGAAGAGCTCAATAGTTACCGGAGTGGTCAGCTCAGCATTTCCGAGTTTGCTGATCTTTTGATTTCCAGAAGAGTTGTCTTTAATGTTTCAAACTGTCCTGTTGCAGGACTCTGGGATGTTTCTTTGAAGAAACGACTCCCGGTTTTCAAAGGACACCAGCAGAACCTTGTGGACCGACTCACCGCATTGAGGTTGCTAGAAGCCCAGGCTTGCACTGGAGGCATCTGTGATCCAGCATCTGGAGAAAGGGTTCTGATTACAGAAGCACAACACCGAGGACTCTTGGATGAAGGCTTTGCCAGACAAATCCAGCAATGTGAGCAAGCTTACTATGGTATCATTCACCCTCAAAATGGAAAGACTTTGACTGTAGCTCAAGCAATGCAAGAAAACCTTTTCCCAAAAGATGTTGCATTGAGGTGTCTTGAGTTTCAACTGGCAACAGGTGGGCTCGTGAACCCAGAGAGCCAAGAGAGAGTCTCATTGGAGGATGGCATACAGAATTGCTTGATCGACAAAGCAACTGCTGCACATCTTCAACACGACAATTCCCATTCAAAATGCATCACCTGTCCCAAAACCAAGCGGAAAATGTCTTTCAAGGAAGCTCTAGAAAAGAGTGTCTTTGATAGCCACACTGGGTTTGTCCTTCTTGAAGTAACAAAGCCATATAATATGAGCAATACTTCTTCTTTTCAATACTTCTGGACCTATCGCCAGTTCTGATGTTCTTCTGCACATTTGAAATCATTTTTGGTGAATGGCAGAAAAAAATATTGACAGCCAGTATATTAGCAACCCTAATGTATCTAATGTAGGAGAATATATATTTTTATCCTGAAAAAACAAAACAAAAATATAATAATGGTGAAAATGGGAGCCTTTAAAATATGGGATTTTTTTGTTTTCTACTGTACGATATTGCTTAAAAATGCCTCATATCTTTATTTCATATCTTTATCTCATATCATTTTTAATTTATTGTCAAGCTTACTTCCATGTAAAATGGCTGGGAGCTTAATGGACCTGCTCATTTCTTACCGTATTCAAACACAGAATGTATTGCGCTAATAATGAATGTTTTACACTGTTTTCTAATCCACCCTACAATTTCTTTTCAATGATTTTAGAGGTCTGTTGAGGACGAGAAGAAAGAACATGGTGATAAAGTTAACAAGTTATTGAATTGGATGTCCAGTATGAAAACGAATCTGAACAAAGATGGAAAAGCTCAAAGTGATGGTAAACCCAGCACAGAGAGCACTAGTAAACCCCAGGTAAACAAGTCAAAATGCCCCTTTGTTTTTTCATCGTTTTTTACTGGTCTACCTCTAGCAGATTTATTGTCAGCATATTGTCAACATAGTGAACATTATAGGGAACCAACTTGTTTGACATTTTCAAAATTTGCTAATATGTCAAACACATCAAAACACATTGATGTTGTTGTTCTTCTGAATAAAGATTGTTTAATTGTGTATCTCTTCATATGTTTGTTGTTCACATTGCTTGCTTTATTATCCACACACATTTCACATAATATATTTACCTATAATGTGTCTGCCCTTGCATTTCAAATTGTGATTTATATAGTCACCATTTTGCTAGATCACATCTGAACCAGCCATCAGGTCATTTCCCATGTTAAACGAGGGGCAACAATGCTAATTCAATGCTAATGTATCCACAAGCACATAAGTGTCTCCATCAGACACATTAACAACATACAGTGCATGTACAGTGTGATAAACTGTACAAATTGTACTGGGCCATAATCACTGCGTTCTATGGCGCCTATAGAAATCCTTCAGTTCTGACGTTGCCATATCTCTACACTTCATCACACAATCTTGCGCACCACCCATTTTGGAGTGGTGCTTGGTCATCAAAGCCAAGTCATTTAGGTGGTAAATGTGCTGTTGACTGACCAAGAGCAGAGAACAATTTAAATGCCATTTCAAATAAATAGTTTCCCAAGTTAGAAAGTTGTATCAGAATGACTATTCATCTATAATTTCAAATCCATAATGACAGCGTATATTCTTCTCCAAACAAGAGATTGATTACTCCATCTTGATGTTTATATAAACATGGCAAATGTCTTTTAAAATACAGTGGGATCCAAAAGTCTGAGGCCACTTGTAGAAATGATTGTATTTCACATTTTTCTGGGTCCCCCCAGTCCATCAGTAAAATCACATGATCAGTATAACAATTTGAGTGAAAAGTGTAACTGAAAAGGACATGAATTTCAGAATGCGTATTTGCTTTAAACCAATAGTTCACCCAAAAATGTAAAATTCTGTCATCATTTCCTCACCATCAAGTTGTTCCAAACCTGTAGGAATTTCTGCTGAACACAAAAGAAGATATTTTGAGTAATGTTGGTAACCAAACGTTGATGGACCCATAGTTTTTTTCCTCCCCTACTATGGAAGTCAAGGGGGTCCGACGACTTTTTTCCCCCATATTCTTCAAAATATCTTCTTTCAGCCGAACAAAGAAATTCATACAGGTTTGGAACAACTTGATGGTGAGGAAATGATGACAGGATGAACTATCCCTTTAGCGACAAGCTAAAATCTGTTGACCATGTTATCCAGCATGATTTCTGAATGTTACTAAGAGATTTATGTGCTTCAGTAGAAGCAATGCATTTTGTACTGACCCATGGACAGTGTCACAATATGTGTTAATAATTCAATTTATATTTAGCATATGCTTCTATCCAAAGTGACTTACAGATATTATATTTATATATAATGGGTGACATTGTTGCTTCCCTGGTTCAAATCAGGAGGCCTTTCTGTGTGAAGTGTGCATGTTCTCCCTGTGTTTCTTACGGGTGCTCTGATTTCCCCCACAATCCTAAGCACTGTCGGTGAACTGGACAGGTGTATGTGGGATAGGCTCCAGCATCCTAAAGAGGATACAATAATGAATGAATAGAAATTATAATAGAATTTTTTAAAACATGTTCAAAATCCTGAATCTTTGTTAATTTACTGTATTAACATTTACTGTTACATTTTGAATCCCAGGCTTTTAGTGTGGTCTTAAACTTTTGAATCCCATTATTAGGTTAAATCATGGAACTTTTAATAGTGACATATCCACACTTTTTCTGCAAATTGGCTAGTGGTTGCTTAAAAACTTTAATTTGATTTCAAATGTTAGAATATTCTACAGTAGATGTTGGATGAAGTGGCTTTCAAAGTGCAACTAATCAACTAAAGTGAATATTATTATGTTATATTATAGATGTCAATGGAGGAGATGGTGACAAAGAAGGAACAAATTGGAGAAGCATTGAGAACTACCCAGCTGATGCTAACCAAACACAGTGACAAGTATGTTATATTGTTGACAGGTAGAAGAAATTACTGAGAATTAATTGCGGGTTCTAATAGCATTATCTGTTTGCATGCACTTAATTTCTCGTTTTTATGTGCTTTCATAAAAGGACATTTTTATAAAAAAAAATTTTTTTTATAGAATGACAGAAGAAGAAAAGCAAGAAGCAAAAGAGCAGTTAAAATCTCTGCATCAGGCCTACAGCGAGCTCTCTCAACAGTGTGCAGATGCAACTTCTTCAGCCGATCAGGTGAGATATTCTGCCACTGCCATTTGGCTGGTTATATAAGGTCATTATTGTGTGCAAAGTGTAAACACTCTCTCCAACTGCATGACTAACATTTGTTTTGACAGCTTGAAATAGGTAGCATGGTAAGACAGTTTCCAAAGGTCTCCTCAGGCACTCTAACTTTTTAATGGCAAAAAAGAGCCTTTTTTTGTGTGTGTTTTAAAACATCATGGTAAACTGAGTATGCTGTAAACATACTTTGCATGTCAGCCGGTCTCACTCTTTCTTCACAGTAGGACATTCTTTTCCCTGTCTACACGAGGTTCACCACAACTGCGCATAATAACATAACGCTCTGCGTGTTTTCTCTAACTGTGTTGTTGTACAAAATACTGAGAGTTCTGTTCACAGATGCATGCAAGCTTTTATTGCGTCCCATTTCTCTTGCTGATGACTTGCACTGTTGCACATGAGCTAGTACAATCCGTAGACTTGACTGATGGGTGAGTATGTTTGATCCTATTTATAACTAATATTGTTATCATCATTTCTAGTGATTATGTTTGAACATACTTTTAGAAACATCTTGATTTCTTTTATCTTTTTCCAGGCACTGCAGGTCATCCAAGGGATTCTGGATGTTGAAAGTGGAGCTGTCATGTCCGTGTGTTGCTCCGTGAACCATGGCCTCGTTGACCAGAACACAGGACTTGGTCTTCTAGAGGCTCAGCTTATAACCACTGGACTCATTTGGCCTGAACAGTACTTGTGTATGGACTTGGAGGATGCTTTCAAGAACAAACTTGTGGATGACACAATGTTCAAGCAACTGCAAGACTTGAATGAAGCTAAAAAATGTGTTCAGGATCCCCAGTTTGCTTTAGAACCATTGCCAGTTATAGCAGCTCTTGAAAAGGGGGCTATATCTGTGCAAACAGCTATAAAGATCATTGAAATCCACCTAGCGAGTGGAGGGTTAAGATACTCAGATGATATCCTACATCTGGAAAGGGCTTTTCAGCTTGGCCTGATACCTGATTCACTCTTTATACAGATGTCAGAAAGAAAGGATACTTGGAAGAACTTGATTGACCCCAACACTGCAGAAAAAGTCACACTTAATCAGCTTGTGCAGAGGAGCCAGATCCACGAGCCAACAAGACTTCGCCTGCTTCCAGTGAAACGTGGAAAAGATGGAGCTATATCCCTGACATCTGGGAGAGAGATTAACGTTATGGAAGCTATGCAAGAAGGCGTTATTGATAGAGAGACCACAATTCGGTTGCTGAGCACCCAGTTGTTTGCAGGAGGCATAGTTGACCCCAAAACTGGCCAAAAGATGATGGTTGAGGAGGCTTTATCCGAGGGGCTGATTGATCAGGACACTGCGAGCGAGATATTGAGCCATCAGGCCCAAGATGGTGGCATTGTTAATCCTTGCAATGGGGCGAGACTTACAGTCGACGAGGCTGTCCAGTGTGACTTAATGAGCTCTAGCAGTGCATTGTTAGTTCTGGAGAGACAGAAAGCCTTCATGGGTCTCCTTTGGCCTAACGCTGGTGAAATCCTCTCGTTCTCCACCTCTCTTCAGCAAAATATAATCACAGACAAACTTGCATCTGAACTGCTGCATAACCGGCAGAAGATAACAGGTTTATACATACCTGAAACCTCTGAGGTGGTTGACGTTGACTCTGCAGTGGAGAATAACTTGATTGAGACATTTACAAAAGAGTTGTTGAAGACAATAGAAATACCAGATGTTTTTCCTAATATAGATGAACTGAATAACAGGTTTTCATCATGGCTGGTAATGCAGGAGCTACAAATTGAAGGATCTTGTAGATCTGGGGAAGAAATGAGTGACAAAAACAGCTCAGATGCACCATCTCTCTCTGAGGTGAAACAGTTGTTTATTTCCTACCTCATGATGAATAGCTATATGGATCCAAAGTCAGGCCAAAGGCTGCTGATCTTTGATCGCCAGTTAAACAAAATGGCTAAATTACTTTTTGAAACATCAGAATCAGAACATGCAGAAGACATCATTGGCCTTCATAGGAATGATGTTTCAGAAGATTTGCATGAGTCTCCAATGAACAGTAGTATTCCTGACACTGACGGTGATTGTCTGGATGCTGATTATGATGCTTTGGAAGAATTGCAAATTTGTGAACATTTGGAAAGCACAACAGAAGAAGAACATAACGTGGCAAATGTGAAAGTATTACACAATTACCTAGAATCTACTCTAACCATTGAATCTAATGTAAACACCTTAGCAACAGATCAAAAGTGTGATATTCTCCTTGGCAGTAATGAACATGTGACTGTTATTGAAACTAACAAACTGTCTGAGGTTTCTACATGTTCATACACACACAAATGCCAAGCAGACAAATGTGACATAGATTCCCCTCAACCGTCAAACACAATGGAGTTACCACAAACAGCCTTTTCTACAGCAGCAACTACCACAAATGTGTGTCTGACAGTAGTGGATCCTGAATGTGATGATACCCTTACAAGCCAAGAAAAACATTCAAAAGCCAGTGAAACAACCAACTCTACAGATATGCCCTCTGAATTCCCACATACGGAGGTTGTATGGGATGGCAAAGTTGAGAGAGATTATGCCATCCATCTTCTTAGGGCACAAGTAGAGGAAGGTGGGATTTTAGATGTCACCTCTGGGAAACGGTATGACCTTAAAGCTGCTCTTGATAAAGGCCTTATTGATGAAGAGACTGTCTCAGAAGTGCTTGCATTGCAACTTCAAGAGGATGGTTTGAAAGATAACCAAAGTGCTACACTGTCAGTTCTGAACACTTCTGGCGATAAAGGCTGGATCTCAAGTAAGGTAGCACTACAGGTCAAGGAAAAGCAGAACCTTTTGGGTGGTTTCTATGATGCAGCAGTTGGAAATACCATTAGCGTTTGTGATGCTTTAGAGGTGGGTCTGATTACTGATGATATTAGCAGTAGTGTTCTCTGTTCAGAGGGAATCAGCAAGGCCATCATTGATCCAGATGCAAAGTGTGAGCTCAGTGTAAATGATGCCCAGCAGTCTGGAGTATTAGATGATGAAGAGGTTGAGAAAACGCTACAGTCACAGCAGGGTGAAAGAGTAGACATTATGGTGCTTGACTCAGCAAAAAGAGGTGAAATAAGCTCAGGATCAGATGAAGCCATGCAGGCGTCTACAGACATTTCAGGTGTGAGCAGTAATCTTCAGCTACCCACCATTGTAGCGACAAAAGATAATGTGTATGATGGTGTTCCTGAGACTCTTGAAATAGGGGTGGATTGTGAACAAAGTGGTCATTTCAAGACAATGGATACTAAAAATGAGATAAACACTACAGAAGCCATTTTCACTTGGGAAGGAAATGAATCAAATAACAATGTTGACACTTCTGTTGTTGTTTCTTGTGAAACTGGAAGTCCTTTATCGTGTGTTAGGGAGGTGGCATATCTTGAGACTATAACAAGTCAGGTTGTTAGCCCTGTACAGAGTGACTCTGGGATATCATGTTCGTCACAAAGCGATGTCTGCTCAGATGAAAGAAAATCAGAGAGTGTACTTAATCCTGAACAGGAATTCAACAGGTCCAATTTGGAGTCCACAATAACAAATACATATTTGGACAAAGGGCTCTCTGAGAGTTTAAGCACTTCGCTGCCATTGGTAAAAGATGTTGCTCAAGTTAAAACACTTACAGAACCAGAGTCAACCTCATCTTTATGTGGAGCAAGTGTCCAGTCACCACCAACGGAGACTGCAACAGAGGTGAATTTATGTACTGATAGGCACCACATACTAGCTCAAAATGTGTTGGATGAGAGAGAGGATATATCATTTCAGGCTAATATGTCACATAAAGCTAAATACAGCAATAATACAAATGGGAATCCAGATCATGAGCTTTCTGATGAGGATACAGGTGCTTTTAGTACAGAAAACAGAGTAAATGAGTCAGTTAGTTATGAGGACATTTCAGAAATGATCAGAAATGCACCAATAGCAAAACCTGCGGTCTGTACAGAAAGCAACATTGACTGTATGGTAGAACAGAAGAGTGACATTGAAAACGCTATAGGTTTCAAAGGATCTGAGAACGCACTTGAACTTAACTTAAATGATTTAGCTGGATCAACAGTAAATTCTAAGCCATTACCTCTTGAAATTACTACTAACTCTAGTGAAGATGATTCAAGAGGAGGTACACATAACATACAACACCCACTTGAGCAAGGCGAGTTATGTTATCAAGTAACTTCAAAGGCCACAGCAATACACAGATCAGCTGAATCCGACTTAACAAGTGACAATGAAAAAACTCTAAAGTCTACTTCAGGTCATTGTTCAGACAAAACGTTCACAGAATCCAATGAACTGCAGTCTGACCCCCAAATTCCAAGTCCTTCTGTCAAAGTCATGCTTGATCAGGATAGAGAGAAAGAGGCAGACATCTTCAAACAGTCTCAGGATAGAGATAGAGCAGTTGCTGAAGATGCGTACTATTATAACCTTCATTCACCTCAAATGGCAAGGGCTGAAGATGGAAGTGCTCCAAAATCTGTGGGAAGCAGTGATTTGTTAAATGAGTTAATCCAAATGCAGGTGGATACAGCAAGTATGGACGAGACTCAAAAACAAAAATGCCAAGCCATTGATAGCATTATTGAAAATGTTCAGCACCACTCTGGAACCTTTCCAGCCAGTTATGTCAGCTCAAATGAGAGAACTAGGGATCCAGATATTCTCCTCGATTTGAAAAAACATGAAGGACTTGATCCAAGAGAAGCTCAAATTTGTCCATCTGATGAGGGTAAAGATGGATCAATGTGGATTCAGGAGATCTCCCCAAGTAGAGATCAAGGAATGCCCACGGATGTGGAAGGAGAGCTTAACAGACTTTTGGGAGACACTGTCCTGAGAGAGGAAAGCATGGATGCTAAAAGCAAGATCTCAGCCTCAGTCGATGCTGCTGAAGATGATGTCCTTCAGTCAACCACCTCTAACCACCAGGTCTCAAACATAAAGCAAACGGATGAAGCCAAACCAAGAGTAAGTATTGCTACTACTCTTGGCTGAGTCAGACACTGATTTTCAAAGCATTGTCAACTGCATGATCCAGGTGCATGTTTTGGGTCTTCAGATAATGGTGTAAGTATAATGATGTACTTTTTGCAGAGAAATTCCACCCAGAATTACTTGGAATGTGTTGGGAGACTTCAGGATCATTGTGATACTCTTGAAGATATTAGAAGCAACTTGCAGACCAATGACCCGTTAGCAGAAGACATTAATGGGTTGCAATGTCAGATGGAGGAAGTTCAGGTTTGTTACTTATAAAATATAAAGGATCTCTCTTCACTTCAGTTAAATTCTCATGACCTGCTACTCCTGCTTTTTACTAAAGGCTTTCTTTCTACACAATTTTCTCTGCTGTTGTCTGTTGCTTATTCCTTTTATTCTGTCATTCTTCTTCACAATTCCTTCCTTCTGTTCCTCAACCACTAAGTCTCTGGAAACACAGATTGCTGCTCTTCCTGACATGCTAACAGCAGATTTGAGCATAGCAGAACAACTTCTGAATTCTGCTGATGAATTCATTCCCATGCAAATCCACCAAGATTTGGCTGCAGTTTATGTAGATATACAGAATGCTTTCAGAGATGTTTGCCACTTGTCAGCTGAGCGAATGAATGGTATTCTTCTAGCTATTGACACAGTGAAGGTTAGTGAAAAAAAAAACAAGTGTAGTATTGAATAATGCAAATTATATTACCTCACACTTTTTCCATATATGGTTACAGATCCATTTGGAAAGCTCATATCAGGATTTGCTAAGCTCTCTTGATAAGATCTCAGCTTGTATACAATCTGATTCTTTGATGATGTCTAAGCTTGATATCGTGGATACTGATGACATAGAAAGAATTAATATCAATATTCAGCAAATTAAGGTAAGTTGCCTTGGGAAATATTGATAAAGTCACCAGAAATACAAGGGTTTTTATACATCATGACATTATATCCTGCTGTTAGCTACCATATCAAATGAAGTGACGATCTAAACAGTTTTACTTGGTGCTCTATTGTTCTTGATTCAGGACACAGAGAAGGACTTATCAGGAACCCGACAGCTTCTGGAAGATGCTGCTTTTGATATCCAAAACTTCATTTCTGAGCATGCTCAGTTTCTGAGTCCTGCTCACAGCAGACACCTTCTCAGGGCTCTCAGCACTACCCAGAGATCCTTTAAAGACCTCGTGGACAGAGCAATCACTCAGAGACAAACTCTGGAGGTCCACTTGGTGGTCCATGAGGATGAGATGCAGCAGCAGGTCTGAGAGAGATCACACTGACCTGATCACAAACGCATGGAAATGCTTCTAAAAGTTATTGCTTTGATGTGTGGTATATTTTGATATGAAGTGTTGGCAAACTCATTGCCCTATTAACCCAAGCCTGAGTGCAGTTTTCTTTCCTACATCAACCTGTTGAAGCAAGAAATTGGTAGAGGTAGATATTTGCCATTCTTGTAAAAATGTTTATGCCACAGCTAGGATCTGCTACTTGCTATCGGTATTGTTTATAGATGTTAACATTCTAAAAACAATCTACATTCTTTCATTGTTTCAGACCAAAATGTGGATATGCCATATGTAAATTTACTGTCAATTTTAGCCCCCCCTTAAAAAGCCTAAAACGTTTTGACTGTTCATGAATGCATTGTGTGTGTATTCACGTTTTTCTATCCCGGTGGGGACTTTAGCCTAACTGCACACAGATTAATGTGGACTTGTGTCACTGTGGAGACCTTATTGAGGTCCCGATGAGGAAACAAGCTTTTTTAAATCATACAGAATTTGTTTTTGTTTTTTAAAATGTACAAATGCAGATAATTTTGTGTGATGGGTAGGTTTAGTGGTAGGGTTGGTGTGTGTGTGTATGTGTGTGTGATGGGTAGGTTTATGGGTAGGGTTAGTGTAAGGGTAGAGACTATAGAGGTTGTACTGTATAACAAACATTACGTCTATGGAGAGTCCCCACAAAGATATTAAATGTGTGTGTGTGTGATGCTCATTATGTTGCTCTGTGTTTTGCTGAGTTTAATCACAATGTTTGTTCTATTTACAACACAGAAATGCCATGGCTTGATCTCTGCCACCAACTTACCTTCTTCTGTCTCAACCTATTCAGCAATTACTACCAACCGATCTAAACTGTATTATCCTGATATGCTTTCCGGCAGTAAAGGCAGCACTAACCTATATTTCTTTACCATTGCCAAATGGTCTTTGAATGGCTGGCATGTTTACAGCATACTCAGTCACTGCTAATGGTTAAATGCTCAGTGTTTGCTTTGATGTTGTGTTTTTTCTCTGTGGAAAAGGTTTCTTTCTTAACTGAATGCTTATGTGGTAGGCCGCTGTGGAGAAGCAGAGGGAGTTTTCAGAAAAGCTGCAGGAGCTGTTTGATGATCTAACACAGACGGAAAACCGACTCATTGGCCACCAGCAGCAGGCTGCCAGTGCAAAGACTGTGGGAGACGTCCAGCAGTATCAGCAAGAGCACCAGGTACAACCTGGTCACACTTGATATGATGCTTGTACTTATATTACATTTAAAGACATTAATATAGTTCTTTGTTAAAGTTGTCATGATATGGAAGTTGCGTTCCCAATTGCAAAAAAATAAAATAATTTAGAGTGGGACTTGATTTCATCCCTCAGGAATTGCCAGCGTTCAGGCCAGCGTAGGTGGTGTATATAAGAGCTTAAAATTCAAGCATGACCCTACTCGAGCCCGTGCACGTTGTGTCCGAGCGCAGCCTGGCACGCTACATTAACCCTAATTATGAACCCGAGCACAATTTAAACCCTACCATTTTTAATACGTGGGTGTTCTGACGAGAACGAGCCTATAATGAGGTGAACAGACCGATGTGACTCTCAGCTCAATAATCCACTCATGAACCGCACAAAAGGATGACATTTATCTGTACTCTAGCCCACTATACTTGTTGTAGCCATTTACCAATGCATTTGTTTCATATATTTATGTTTAAATATTATAATTTTATTTAAAAATGACATCTGATTATGAAAAGTGCAAAGATGCGAGTGGGTCAGAAATGATTTTGACCACTTCAGTAAGTTTTGTTTTGTGTAAAGCCTTTCTTTAAAGTGAACTGGAGCGCTTCTCATGAATAAACCGAAACTCAGCAGGCTACATTCCTTGTAGACTTGAGAAATATGTTTATAGAAAGCTTGAAATGTCTGCTTTTAAACGAAACAATTAGAAACAAGAGAAATAGACTAGTTAAGAAAAGCACACTGTTCATATGAGCAGCTAATGTCTCATGAGAGTACTTCATCACTTTATGTGCTGAGTTTAACACACAATTTTCAGCATCACCACTCCAGTCTTCTAGCTTAGAAATTTAGATGCACAACTCTTAATACACTTCTGAGCTGGAAAAACCAAACTCTGGTCAGACCAATCACATCGTGTATAGAGTCAGTGGGCGGGGCTTAACATAATGACGGCAGAGTTGAGCTTGCGCGCTACTAGTAAACACAGAAGCTGGCAAATGGTGGTCTTTTGAATCTGCTTTGACCGCGACGCTGGAAGACTTGGAGTTAAGCTTTTCTCTGAGAAAAGAACAAAGAACAGCACTGAAGTCATTCTTAAAAAGGGAAGATGTGTTCTGAGTTTTGCCGTATTCATCATTATCAACTAGCTCCGCTTCACCTTTGTTGCTCTGGTTGGTGGTAGCGCTATCCTATCGTGTGCAGAGTGAGTTTGAAAGACAACCGTTTATCCCGCCCCTCGGATTGAGCTGTCAATGGTGAGTTTCCAGACCAAACATGTTGATGTTGGTCTGACTTGTCAGGCTAGTCTTCTTCCGCAAAAAGACAAAAATTGTTTAAAATGCTTAAACTGACAGCACCTAGACATGTGCAAATGAAGAACTTCTGAATGATGAAAAGATTACATGCTTTATGATGGTTAATGTTTACAATCAATCCAAGAATCACGTTTTGAAAACGTGGCGCCTGGTCTGTACATATCGACTACGATCACTATACATTGCACATCTTGTGGATGCGCACATCGGATATCGATGCTAAACTAACAGCCAATCAGAACACTGTAGCAACTGCACATCCATGTCCTGACAGACATGCTTTGCTTTAATTTCCTAAATTTAGAATAATTCATAATAATTAATACTACATGTAACTGTTTATGGAAAAATTTAAAATTTTACCATTATTGCATGCCTAGGAACACCCTTTACCCGAGGTAAAATCCCTGTAACAAAGTGGCCTGTTCCAATTAATTATGTGTTATATTGTTTTTATCTGTTTAGATAGAAGCTGAATATTAAAGATTATTTCTCTATGCTGGTCTCTCAGGCTCTACAGAAGGACCTGCAGGCGAATGCCAGTGCCCTCAATGAAGTCATCAGTAGCACAAAGAAGTTTCTGGAGGAAAATCGCAGTAAACTCACTCCGGAGCAGATATCGGCTCTTGAGAACAAACTGGAAGAACTGAAGAGTAAAGCAAATATGCTCAACCAGAAGGCAGAAGAGTCAAGGAAGGATCTGGAGAAGGTTTTGACAAGTGCTATCAAGCAGGAGACTGAGAAGGTTAGCGGGACAACACTTTTACAAACACTAGTCAAGTCAATCATTTAGCTAAGTCCAATAGAAGAGAGCACATCTTAGGGAGAAGTGTACAGCCAATGTGCTCGGTGGTCTAGGGTTTGAAATAGACCATTAACTTTAGGATGACCATAGCACAAAAAATCTAAGTCTAATCTTTAGGTCCATGAAACACTTGGGCCAAAACACATTGAAGAGTTTTCAATTTTTTTGTAAATAGACATCTGACAATAAAGGCTATTTTAATCTAAAAGTAATGGCCATCCTAAAGTTTTCTTTTATCAATCATTTAGCTGTTAGTTTGTGCTGGCTCTCAGAAGTATCTTTGAATTTCTGTGATTATTTTCAATAAATTGTAGTTATTTTTTCTTCGATGTGCAACAATACAGGTAGCAGCTGTTGAACAACTTGAAGAGAGCAAAACCAAAATAGAGGGTCTTCTGGACTGGATCTCCAACATTGGGAAAGAGAAAGAAATGGGTGGAATACAAAAGGACCAGACGGGTAAACACAACAGAAACATGCCGGAATACCCAACAATGAAGAGAATAATTGAAGAGGGAGAAGATCCTAATGGAAATGCATTAGATGCTACAGATAACACAAGTCATACTGGAAAAAAACAAGACGGGAAAACCCTGGACCTGGACCAGCAGTATGATAGAGTTCAAGTAAGTACTTCAGTATTTTACAGTAAGACTTTTCATACCCTTATGAAACAGAAGTGCACAAAAAAATACATGCTTTAAAACAATGGATCTCAAACCTTTTCAGTGTCATTAAGGGCCAGATTTACTAGCAGCTTGCACCAGAGCAAACCCTCTTTTGGTGTTAAAAAAACAACACAGTGATACATTAGCAGTGAAAAGGTGTGGACAGGGTTACTTTTACAGCTGACCTTATTGCATATGCATTTGAAGGAGTTTTCCTTTCAAGTGCAAAATATATGGGAGGAGAGTATTTAAATGAATCATGCAAAGTGATTTACTAAGGTTTGCGCTCGTCAATTTACTGGTGTCTGTGCCATTATATACCGTCCCAAAAAAGCACGTTTTAAATCAGATCCTAATGGGTAGAATCATTGTGGAAATTATTCATTAATTTGCACGACGTCAGTAGATCACGCGCAGAACTGTCCACTGTCATTGAAATAGTGCTCTCACGCTAATTTTCCCAGTTTATTAAATCTGGCCCTAAATCTGGCCCTAAATTAAATCTGTAATTACACATTTGCAGTGATAAAGTTGCAATTCAGTGATGGAAGTATAGACTTGCTTTTGCTAATAGATGCCCAGACACGCAGCAATCAGCTAGTGCCATGGGGTAGATTTAAAGCAAAGGACCAGTCTGAGCCTGAGCCCTCTGAAGTTTCATGACTTAACTATATAAAGTATATAGTGTCTTTAAAAACACTCTTTTGTGTGAAACTACTTCCTTCCGCCATTGATTCAAATCTCAAGTTGACAGTTTAACGAGTTGTTTAAAGGTCCCGTTCTTCGCGATTCCATCTTTCAAACTTTAGTTAGTGTGTAATGTTGCTGTTAGAGCACAAATAATACCTGTAAAATTATAAAGCTCAAAGTTCAATGCCAAGCGAGATATTTTATTTAACAGAAGTTCCCTTTCAAAGCCTAAAGCGAACGGCCGGTTTGGACTACAGCAGGAAGTGCAGGGATGTAATGACGTCACTAGAACCGTTTGTTGACTAACCCTCCGCCCACAAGAACACGCAAAATAG
This sequence comes from Pseudorasbora parva, assembly GCF_024679245.1. Lineage (NCBI taxonomy): Eukaryota > Metazoa > Chordata > Actinopteri > Cypriniformes > Gobionidae > Pseudorasbora > Pseudorasbora parva. The sequence goes on along the minus strand of NC_090188.1, from coordinate 39,604,066 downwards.
GGGGCGTGGTGTCGTTGCTCTCCCACGTGGAGAAGAGCGCGGATTCAGCGCTTGCATCTCCCCATTATGGTAAGAGGCGAGGCCCCTTTCCGGGCAATATGCGCTAAGCTGCTGTCCAATCACAACACGGGAAGCGCTGACCCAATCAGAACTCGTTACGTGTTTCTGAAGGAGGGACTTCATAGAACAAGGAAATCATCAGGCCGTTTTTAGGACAGAGGAAACAGCGCTGTACAGATAAGTCAATTGTGTGAAAAATACTGTTGTTGTTTTTTTACACGCGAAACATGAACTCATGTTATATTGCACACTGTAAACATAATCAAAGCTTCAAAAACACGCGAAGAACGGGACCTTTAAAGTAAAAAATGATGTCCTTGTTTTCTTGTTTCAGTCCATTTCAATATACAAGTCTTTGCTACTCACTCATAAAGACCGTCTTTGCTGCCATCTAACGGTGTAATAATGCATCTCTCACTGAAGTCACAATCACAATCACAAACGGACCCTTTCTCAATACAAAATATGCCATGTTAATTATATAAAATATTACCTATTGATCAGTAATATTTAAATAAACAATATTAGCTATTATAAAAGTATAATACATTTGTACAATAGGAAATAAACACAAGCGAACAGTACAAAAGCAGCTTTATTGTAGTGTACAGATTTCACCTAAATAAAAAAATATAAAGTTATGAAACTGTGCCAAATTTAGCTAAATCAGTTTGCTCTGGAACAAGGAATAGATTAGTATGGCCAAAGCTTGCCCAAATGAATTTTATCTCATGTTTCACCACTGTCTACATAAGAGCCGGCTGCACATTCTCGAAGGACTGGCCGAGATAAAGCTGTTCTCGTGGGTACAAATTGTAAAATAGGCACTATGCTTATATATGAGTTACATATTTCAGGTCTAAATGACTACATTTTTGCCTAAAAAGTTAAACTCATAAAACTACATTCCGTGAAACAATAGCAGTAGTTAAAACAAACATGGTGGATTTCCTCGAATGCCATGACAGTCATTGCAAACGAAGTGATACAAGATACAAACGGTAAAGTGGTACCAGTGCTGATACTGGGGGAATATCACACAACTGGAAAAGGTTCTCAGCCATCTGATTTATATATATATATATATGGCAATGAAATGCATTGACTTACTAAGCCCTGCATTCTCCATCTCCACAGGCTCACCACCAGGAAATCTTGTCCCAACAGCAGGATTTGATCATTGCCACACAGTCAGCGCAGGCGTTACTCGACAAACAGGCTCAGGTCCTGTCACCTGCTGAAAAGGACAAGTTACAGAGGGACATTAAAGAGTTGAAGGGCCGCTACGAGGCCTCTCTCACACAAGCCGAGCAGCAGATGAAGCAAGTCCAGGCTGTTCAGGAGGAACTTCAGAAGTTTAAGGGGGACTGTGAGGAGTTTGAGACGTGGCTACAGCAGGCCCACGGGCAGGTGGAGGAGCTGGGGATGCCCGCTGTGAGTCTGGACACTCTCAGTAATAACCTACAGAGACAGAAGAGTTTCTCCGAAGACGTCATCTCTCATAAAGGAGACCTGCGCTTCATTACCATCTCGGGTCAGAAGGTGCTGGACGCAGCTGAGGCCTGCGATCGGAGTGGATCTGGGGGAACGGACGGCGTGTCGGTGGTTGATATGTCCGGGACATGTGCTGCAGTCAAAGAAAAGCTGGATTCTGCTGCCACTCGCTACAAAGCCTTGCACACCCAGGTAATGCTCATTTTGATCTTTATTTAGAATCAGTGGCAGAATCTTGTCAAGAATATGTCCAGGTACCCCAAAATCAAACACAAAGGCCAAATTTACACTGCATGGTTCAATGATTCTTGCTTGGGGACACTAACATCATAATCCAAGTTATTCAACTAAGTATACAAATAAAATTAATAAATTAGGTCTTATTTAATTCTATACACTATAATACTGATCTGCCAACATTGTCACTATATGATGAATTAAAATAAGATGATAACATCACTGTTTTCTCCAGAACGACTGTACAGCCAAATCAAAGTTTGTTGCAATATTGTGAAGCTGCTTTGAAACAATCGTCATTTTAAAAACGCTATATAAATAAAGTTCATTGATTTTTTTCCTCCCATGTGGCACATATTGGATATGACCAACGAACATGTAAGCAGGAAAAAGCGCATGAATTCCGATATTTTCAGATCAGTTTCAGGCCTCATTTATATGTGAAAGTAAATCTGATGTGTGTATTTGCGCCTGCTGTGTAAGCGGACAGATTGGATATTCCCCTGGCAATGCGAGTCTTATGTCAATGAAAAAAGTGACCTTTTGAAACATTTCGCTGTACAGATAAATCTATAAAAAATTAAACATCTCTAGTTGACTAGGAGAGTATTCATTTCGTTTGTGTAGAATAAGAGGCGTTCTGGGGCAGACGTGTTGCTGTTGAAATCATCCTGACGGCTCGTTGTCGCTGTTATCTCAAAATAAAATGCACACAAACATGTCCCGGCTCTCGATATACAATCACTGATGAACACATTTGGTTTAATGAGGATTTAAAAAAAAACCTATATGATGGCAGATTCGAACCCGGAACCTCTGACATACTTAACAAAAGTTCCCCCTCCAGGCCATTAGTACACGCTAACTTTTAGAGTGGATCTGTGTATATTCTGTCTTGAATGATTTGTGTAGATAATCACTCTCTTGAAGAATTTGTACTATATATTATGATTTTAATATAAGGATGAAAATATTGCACTAAACTTGTTTCTATGAATTCCATGTCAATAAATGAAACTGTAGTGTTCTATTGAAATTGATTTCTTGATTTCCTGTTATTTTTTGTTTCGCCAAGTGTACTGTAAAGGCAGATATCAGAAATGGGTCACTTCTAAAAGAAGATGTAAGCGGGTCATTAAAAAAGAAAAGAATATAGTCATCAAACCGGAATTGGGAAGTGTAAATGTGATCGAAGAACATTGCACAAAAATAGCATTTCCCACACATTTCAGTTAGTTTAGTTGTATGGAAAATGAACACACTTCATGATAACAACCAATAGATGGCAGCATTTGTCTCTAAATGGATGTAATTCAGCAAACAATCAACAATATCCTGACATTACATTATTAAGTCCTCCAATCGTTTAAATATAAATAATAAAAATGATATTAAATGAGATGATAAATTGTATGTTTCAGTGCAATCAGCTTGGAAACAATCTCAAAGACGTGGTGGACAAGTACAGGAAGTATGAAGACGCCAGTGGAGCTCTGGTGAAGTGGCTCAGCGGCTCTGAGGAAGAGTCCCGAAGGCAGCAGTCGGAGCCCATCGCTGGAGATCCACAAACCTTACAGAGACAGCTGGAGGAGACCAAGGCATGAACACACTATTAAAAAAAGACAATATTAAAGTGTTTGAGATGTCTTTTTAATACATGCTTTTTTACTTTTTAGTTTAGTACAGCTAGCCTAGTTTGTGTTCTGCACAGCAACACAAAAACTATTCTTATATTTGTTGTTTTTCTATGGGGAGTATAGTGTTTGCTTTTAGACAAACTGAACAAAATCATGACTTTCCAGTAGAACATTATACAAATCGGTCGTTTCCTTTATTTGTGTATTTATAGCACTGAAGACAATCCGTGACACAGATTTAATTTACTTGTGACGTATTATAGCTAGTTGTTCTTGCAGAAGTGGATAGAGAAGCAGACAATGCTAATCACTCCTAAACAGATTATTTCTCCCATGATGCACCACATTTCGCTGATGAGCAGCAAATTCAGATACGCAGAGAGATAATGCACTCATGCTCCAATACTGTTCTCTAGAGGTGTGTATATTATGAGGAATAATTTTAACAAAATAAGGGAGATCATACATATTTTGTGTTGTCCTGAATTATTTTAAGTTTTTTTTTTTTTTACATATAGTCCACAAGAAAAAAAACAAAAAAAAAAAACAGCTGAATTTATTAAAATAACCCGTTCAAACGTTTATGAACCTTTGATTCTTAATCCTGTGTGTCATTCCTTGATGATCCATGGCTGTGTGTGTGTGTGAAAAATTCTCAAGGTCCTGCACACTTGTTTTCCAGCATCTTCTGCATACTTGAACCAGCAGTGACTGTGATTCTGAGATCTGAGGAAGATTGAAAGACTGATTTGAGATCCAGAAGATGCTGGAAAACAAGTGTGCAGGACCTGGAGGATTTTTCTAAAGAACATTGGGCAGTTTAACTGCTCAGGACAAACAAGAGACTCAATGATAGCCATCACAAAACACACACACACAGGCGTGGATCATCAGACAAGACACACACACACACACACACACACACACACACACACACACACACACACACACACACACACACACACACACACACACACACACACACACACACACACACACACACACACACACACACAGAGGATCATCAGGGAACGAAATGCAGGATTAAGAATCAAGGGTTCATGAACTTTTAAACTTGTCATTTTAATAAATTCAGCTATTTTGTCTTGTAGACTATATGCAAACATTTTTTAAATGTAAAATATCTTATTCAGGACAGCACTAAATAAAAAAATAACTAACATTTTGTTAAAATTATTCACATTTTCACAGATTCTGCAAGCACATAAGTTTTCTTGCAACTGTATATGTCGCTTATGATGAACACAAAATGTTTAATGTCACTGTAGATAGAACACACACCACTGATGCTGTGCTTTTAAGATGATCAGTGTGTGGTTGGATTGTAATAATCATTGGCCCGTTCCAGAGTCTTCAAGGGCAAACGACGTCCCATCAGGCTTCGGTGGATACGCTGAGGAGGTCAGCCGACGCCTTGATCTCGGCTGAGGGAGAGCTGCTGTCCAATCCAGAGGAGATTCAGGAGACAGTGGGTGAGTCCACAAGTCACATGAAGCACAAGGCAAACAAAGAAATTAAAGCCCATTTTAAGATCGTGAAGAATTTTCATGCCAATAAAGCACAATCTCCACACTTCCCCCACTTATTTATTTATGATTACATTTTATTCAGTATTTTCTTTTAACCACATAAATTAGCAGCATAGCATGGTATAACAGTGGGATAATAAACTTTACCACTGCAAACTAAAGTGCAACCGGGATATTTAAACCTATATATTTAGAGATTTCTTAAGATTTCTAACCATCTCAAACCATTTTTATGAATCTCGTTGAGAGTAGCAGAAAAATCGTACTCAATTGGAAAGACAAATTTGTTAATACATCATTTGCTGACGTTATTATCAGCTCACTCAAACCTGGAGAAATGAACAGCATTTGCTCATGAAAATATTGATGTCTTCACACAAGCCTGGTCCGCTTTCTTTCACTACTTAAACCGCACAGTTGATTCCTCTTCCTCATAAATCTTGATGAAACTTCATTTCGAACATGCTTTGCTTCTTTATATAACTTGAATTACATTTAATCAGTTTACACACAACAAACTGAAAATGACAGACGTGTTATATACCCTCTGTTTTTGTGTTTGTCTTTCACTGTTTATCTCAAATGTACAGTATGTCAGTGCAAATGTTAAAAAGGAAAAAATAACCTAAAATACTGTGATCAACGATACATTTTTATTTTACAGTCCCCTGTTCCTCATGCACATACTATACACTTATCATAATAATTATAATAACTGGTTAATAATTAGGCACTAACCCTGAAACTACCTAAACCCATGTAGTTACCTTATATTAACCAGTACTTTCTTAGGTAAGTACACTGAAAGTACAATAAAAGTGCACTTGCTGTAAAATAAAGTGCAACCAAATAAAGTGTTATTATGCCTAAGCAACATTGACATTTTTCAGTCCTGCAGAGCTTGAACACAACACGAATAAACCACTTATAAATATGCTTCTGTTTGTAGACGACATCGTAGAGAGATACGACAACCTGTCGAAGTCGGTGAGCGACCGCAACGAGAAGCTGCAGGTGACTCTGACCCGCTCTCTGAGCGTCCAGGACGGGCTGGACGAGATGATGAGCTGGATGGAGAAGGTGGAAGAGAGCGTGAAGGAGACTCCACAAGTGCCGCTGGACTCCAACTCCATCACGAATGCGCTTAGCAAGGAGGCGGTATGTGCCTTTCACCTTTCATTCAAAGATTCGCTATATCAGGCTCCCTGGCAAGGTTCTAACCGAACCACGAGACATAATGACAACTGTGGTACCGTTTCACCATTCACACCACAAGCGCTCAGCGTCGTTTATGGTAATGATCTTCCGGTGCTACATACTATAATATTTTTATCTACTGGCAAAAATGCTTCATTCAAGCTCTTTCTGCTCCATGCACGTTGCTCTTTCACTAAAATACTTTCACTAAAAACACAGCAGAAAACAACAATGCTTACATATATGACTCTGACCATTCAAACCGGGTTATTATGACAAAACGTTTTTTCATCTACATTTAGTATTATTAATCAGCATGTTGAGCATTTCAAAATAGACATAGATAGCAAGAAAATACATGATGAGGGTGATGTGATTATTATGTACATTGTTTGTTTTAGTAGATATTTATTTTAAGCAAAATATTAAAATGGTCCAGATTTCAAGAGGAAGATCCCTGAACCCCCATTCAGTATCCTTACTGTCACATGCATTTTGCCCTACATCTGTAAAATATTAATAGCTTGATAAAACATCTGGTCTTACCTTTTAATATTCATATATATATATATATATATATATATAATATAGGGAACAAACCTTTTGGAACGTTTATTGAATACCTCTGCTTTATATATTTACAAAACTAAAATTGCACATTTAATAATAGCATTTTAAACGCATTTAATCATAATAATAATTTAGATGGTGATTTTACTCAAATCTAGCTACAGGATTTGATTGAATACAGCAATGCCATGCAATTTGTAAGATGGAGATTTGTTTGTTAGCACCAACAATAATTAATTTGGGGAAAATAGATAGAATGATAATCATTTATTAGTTTTTTCAATAATTTCATTATTTCGTCAGTTCCATTTTGTGGCAAACTTACACACCTTTAATCTTAACTTAGTGAACACAATAATGGAAGGACCACATTGAAACAAGTGTCTGTTTATTTCAGGCTCTGGAGCAGGACATGTCCAGCAGGCAGAGCAGCGTCTCGGCCATGAAGACGAAGGTGAAGAAGTTTGTGGAGAACGCTGACCCGGCAGCTGCCGCTCTGCTCCAGTCTAAGATGGAGGGCCTGTCCCGACGCTTTACTGACGCCTCTGAGCGGCACAAGCAGAAGGTGTCTCAGATGGAGGAGCTCAGAGACAAGGTGGAGCGGTTTGAGAAGACATCAGAGAAGGTGCAGCAGTTCGTGCAGAAGAGCTCGCAGGCTCTGACAGAGACAGACGGACCGGGGAAGAACGTTACTGAACTCTCGCAGCTCGTCCAGGTATGATCTCAGCTCAGTGACATTGGCTATATTCTCCTGCTAGCCTATAGTGAATATAAAGGTAACACTTTACAGTAAGTTCCCAGTTTTTATCATTAGTTAATGCATTAACTAACATGAGCTAACAATGAGCAATACATTAGTTACAGAAGTTATTATTCTTTGTTAACATTAGGTTCTCTCTTAATATTGGGCCCTATCATACACCCGGCACAATGTGACACCAGACGCGACGCAGCTGTTTTTTGCTAGTTTCAGCCTGATGCAGTTCTCATTTTCATGTCCAACTCCACGTTGTTTAAATATCAATATCAGGTATATCTGTTCTGAAAACCAGGTGTGTTCAGGAGCATTGTTGGAGCGTTGCTATTTTGAGGAACTGAAAACGCCATTGACCAACAAAAAGTTGGCAGTATTTTGTGTGTCATTTAAAGGGTGTGTTAGTAAAATGCACACTCACACTATGTATACTCTGCTTATTAAGCTTGATTTGTACTCGACGCGTCCACACAAGCTCAAAGGTGAATGGTGCAAAAATGATGTCCTCGCAGAGTGGGCAGTCCTGCAGTTGAGAGCGCGAGACCCCATTTCGCTTGCCGATGTGCACGTGAAATTTTGTAACTTTTGAGTTTGAGGCGAATCTGGCCGAGCATGACGTCTCATCATACCTGCACACACACAGTTTGCATGTCTAAATGAGTTGCTTATATTTACAAAATGAGCCTGCAGTAGCAGAAATATGCTCTTTTAATGAAAATAAACACCCATGTTTAATACAAATTTTCACAAAAATAATTTAGAGAATTTAGAAAATGTTTAAGAGATGGTTAATTTAGTTGTATACATGTGCTCCCATCCATGTATTTGGTTCTAATGTCACAAGTAATAATCAGATGCAAGTTGACTAAAGTAGACATTGTCACATGTGTACTTTTTCTCACTGCTGTTTCCTGATGGTTTATAGAACGAGTCGCCCTCTGTCTTTTCAAAGAATAGCACAACATTGAGCGCGTGGAGCATAAACACCAGCCCAAACGGACGCAGCCAGAGGAGGCTCACGCTGTGGACACAACATTTTTAATATTAAAAATAAAAGGACTCTCTGGATAAGCGTTCAGTCTTTCCGCTCACAAATTCCTCCATAATGAATCCTCCATGGTGCCAGCTCAACTGCCGTTTAAAGGGAATGGGAGATCAGACTCTGATTGGTTTATTGCACCCATGAAGTGACGGGCTCGCTGACCATTTTTCCTGTCGTTAAACTAGCAAAAGTGGATTCGGACACGCCCTAAGAGCACCTGCGCCATGAGCCTCAGACCATGAGCTCAGATCATTATAATAGGGCCCACGTACTCATTGTGCACTCAGAGATAAATATACATTTTTGTCAAAGGAAATTATATAAATCATGGTTTGTGAAGTAATTTAAGGATTTTGGCTATAATGGATAGAAAGCGAGGCAGCTCTCAGAGACAGCCTGTTTATGTCCTATAATCTGTTTATGTCTCACAGAAGTCCTAATAAAGTCTTTATTTGTAGGACACAAATGCAGAGTTAGCTGAGCATGCGGAGGACGTGGAAACCCTGCGCAAACTGTCTGAGGAACTCAGCAGGTCTGGTCCTGAAGGAAGCGCAGCTCTTCTTCAGAGCAAGATGAAGAACATCTCGGACAACTTTAATGCCTTTAAAGAGACAGTCACAGAGAAGTAAGTTGTTAAAGGGATCCCATGGTGTTGAGACTTGTATGGCTTAATATAACATAAATGATGTCTCTTACTGAATTATGTGGTAGAAAACCCATGAAAGATCTACGTTATTTAAAAAATCGATTTTATATTTGGACCATGGGCGGCGCCATTTTGTTTGCGTTCTAGGTTGATGACGTAGAGTGGTTGAACTCCTCAATCAGCTGGCGTTACCCGTTGCTATTTTTTACCACAACGCAACTCGAAAATTGTTTAAGAGTTAAACAAAACAAATGAATTGCTTTGTAATTGTACTTAAAACACACTCAAACATACATGTGCACACAAACTCACCTACACAAGTCACAAACAGATCGGCGGGCGCGCACACACACACCTGACTGCTCTGTCTCAATCGCATGCATCATCACCAAAACATCCTGCCTCTCTTCCTCACGTTACTTTATCCCATCGTCCTACCTAGATATTTCCCTCTGCTGGTCACATTAGGCATTATAGTTTATCTACTATCAACAGTCTATCTAGGGAACAGGATGTGTTGAACAGGATATCAACACAGGGAATAGATTGAGGGTTATGTATGCGCGCGCAGTGCGTGCGTGTGTGTGTGTGTGTGTTCGCGCCGATCTGTTGGGGTGTGTGTGTGTTCGCGCCGATCTGTTGGGGTGTGTGTGTGTGTTCGCGCCGATCTGTTGGGGTGTGTGTGAGTCTGTGTGAGAGAGAGAGTTTGTGTGCACATGTATGTTTGAGTGCGTGAAGTCGGACAGCTGTTGTGTGTAAATCGGCTGTACACTCGTTATTGCGGTGAACGTGAGACTGAATGACTGCACTCGAACATGTCCACTATGGTGTCGGACAACACTACAAATGGCCGTCCCTTCAAATAATGCCCTATTTAAGGGTATAGGGTCGATTTCAGATTCAGCCCCTGTCGTGGAGACTGAGCAGCCCAACATCTCGATTGAGACAGAGCCTGTCGTGTGCGCGCCCGCCGATCTGTTTGTGACTTGTGTAGGTGAGTTTGTGTGCACGTGTATGTTTGAGTGTGTTTTAAGTATAATTACAAAGGAATTCATTGGTTTTGTTTAACTCTGAAACAATTTTCGAGTTGCGTTGTGGTAAAAATAGCTACGGGTAACGCCAGCTGATTGAGGAGTTCAACCAATCTACGTCATCAACCTAGAACGCAAACAAAATGGCGCCGCCCATGGTCCAAATATAAAATCGATTTTTAAAATAACGTAGATCTTTCATGGGTTTTCTACTACATAATTCAGTAAGAGACATCATTTATGTTATATTAAGCCATACAAGTCTTAACACCAGGGGATCCCTTTAAATGTCGAAAACAATACTTGTACAGACATACACAGATTACTCCTCAGAAGTCTCATTTATTTTGTCCCATTAGTTTGTCTTGGCTCTGACAAGATTTTTTTAATATTTTTGAAAGAAGTCTCTTCTGCTTAAGGGCTGCATTTATTTAATCAGTAAATAAAAAAAAACAGTAAAATGATGAGATATTTAGGGCTGTCAAATTGATTAATTGCATTCAAAATAAAAGTTTGTGTTTGCATAAAATATGTTTGTGTATCATTATGTATTATATTAAAAGATTTTTTTTTATAATTTTATATAATTTAAGTGATACATGTATGTGTGTAAATTTAAATATACATTATATAACTACACAGTGCACACATTTATTATGTAAACACAAACTTTTATTTTGGATGTGATCAATCGCGATTAATCATTTGAGAGCATTATTCCAGTGTAAAGCGGCTGTTCTCTATGTGAATAATTTAGCATTATTACTCCAGTCTTCAGTGGCAAATGATCCTTCAAAAATCATTCAGACATGATTTACTCAGGAAACATTTATGATTATTATCAATGTTGAAAACAGTTGTGCTGCTCATTTTTTTATTATTATTTTTTTTAATAGAAAGCTTAAAAGAACATAATTTATTTGTTACATTAAAAATCTCTTTACTGATCCATTTAATGCATCCTTCATAAATAAAACTATGGATTTATTTTTATGAAATAATTTTTCATTGTACTGACCCCAACAGTTTGAATGGTATTGTATCTCCCTGTTTTTAATTTCATTTGATAAAGTGAGGGTTTTGATTAGCTAGGACTGTTATAGAAACCATGTGTTGTAATAAAACAATATTACAATAGTTATGCTTTTTTCCAGCTGTCAGACTATTTAATAACGCTCTGAATGTGTCGCAGGAAGCAGGAGGTTTCATCCTGCCAGAAGCAGCTGCAGGAGTTCAGAGCGGCCACAGGGCTGTTAATAAAATGGCTGGAGGAGACAAAAGAGCAAGTGCCAGTGCTTCAGCCCAACTGCAGTGAACAGGGCCTGGGAAAAGACCTGCAGAAGGTCACGGTGAGTGATGGATCGCACTTTTCACCTCGAGTGTTTGCGACCCCAAAGCCTTCAGGGTAGAACGATGATGTAAATGAACAGAAAGGAATTAGAATGATTCTTCATACACGGATTCATCTGAACCACTCAAAATCAAAACACATGTCCTGGAATAAAGGTTGGTTAGACTTTATTTCAATAATCCACATTAGACCTTCTGCTAACTATGAGTAACTTTGCAACTACATGTCAACTAACTCTCCAAGTATTAGTAGACTGTAGTAGAGTGTTAGTAGACTGTTAGGTTACGGATCAGTTACAACTAGCCTAGTTTTGATGTAAATGGGTACTGCGTTGCACCATTAAACTTAGTTGAAGCCTAACTCTACATATAAACTAAATATTTACGGAAGCCTCTGATTAGAAGTAATGTCGGAATAAAATAGTAGACTGATAGCTAAATCAATAAGCTCTTGTTTTACATGACATACTTCAATTCTTTAGACATATATGATATTGCTGACATTTACACTTAAAAGTGCACTATGCAACTTTCCGTCCACTAGAGGGCGCCTATTCTAAACAAAGGTGTAGTTTGATGACGCAAAGTCTGAGCACAGTATCTTGGGACATGTGAGCTTCACCTCACAGCCGGTGGAAAAAAGGACACGGGCAGAAATCATGTTCATGGATGCGGTTATTAACGTTACTGTAGTGTAAAGCAGAGCAGGACCGAGTGTTGTGGAGCTGAGCACGGCCGCTGGAGAGATTGTTAAACAAACACACGGCTCGTGAGCACCGAGACTTTTATTATGACGGGACGGGACACAGTCGCCAGGCGCGCGCACTTCCGCTTTTTCTGGTCATGATTATGAGGTAAAGCAGCTCTGTTTATCATATTAGATACATTTAAGTGTGTTTAAAATGATGTTATGACGTTACTCTGTGAGTTCGCTCGGGGCTGCTGTGACTTGGTCACACTGCTAAGAGAAAAGCGCTTCTGCAGAATAAAACCGAGGGTAATGCAGGTGACTCCCTTAAACGCTATGCTGACACGTCCCTGTCCTTAGTTAAAATAGCAATTTTCTCACAATTTACAAATAGTTGGAAACATTTGGGATATTGTAGGTACTCAACTGAACAAAATGTATAACACCGGCCTAGTGGTTTTTGGATATTTTACTGCAAAAATACTACATAGTGCACCTTTAAGGGAAAATCATTATGTGAAAAGATTATTTTTGATAGGGGCACTTTAACACGAACCCGTCCAAAACGGCACACCGATGTGTGCATCTGTCCCATCGTTGTCATTGTCAATTCATTCGTTTTTTCATATAAAAACATTTATTATGTCATTCATGATTAAGTATCGTATTTAATGGAAAGTTATTTTTTACCGTTAGTTATTGAGGCAAAAGTAGTTCGAATGAAGGATAACCTGGGCTTTTTTTTCCAATTGTTTTGTAAAATGGTGTTAACTTAAGTTTGGTCTCATTCTAAAGAAGACCCTTGACAGATTATTGTTGAAGTAAAGGTTTAACAAGTGAAACCAAAACCCAAAAAATGATGGAGGTTTAAATTTATGAACATTTGTTTATGTAAAACATAAAGCTGCTACAAAGTATTAACATATTAACAAAGATTGCACCATTTTATAGGCAAATGACCCTGGGATTAAAAATTGCAGTTTTAATGGGTTTCAATTGGGACATTTTTGTCTAAAAACTCCTGAGAGGAACAATTTCTTCCCTTTTAAACTACAATAATAGTTTTTTCCCATTAAATCTTCCTAGAGGACTGACACGTGTCTCGGAAGAATCACCCATATAAGGAGGAGACACAGTGGATCATGTTTTGTGTTTTAAAGTGTTTATTTCGGGGAGTGACTGTAATCACATCTAGCCTCCTGGATTCCAACATTGCTCAGCATTCGAGAATGTGTGTGTCTTGTTACAAAGGTCAATGGAGAATAATGAAAATGTCAAAATGTCTCTTAACTCTACATAGATTTTAAAGTTTTCACATTACATCTTCCGCTCTTTTGCTGCTGTCTGCAGGGCTTGCTGGATGAATGGACCTCCAGAGCTCCTGCAGTCCAGGATATAAATAGCAAAGGATCTGCTCTATGTAGCCTAATCAGTGTTTTGACATCACCGGCCAAAGCCAAAATTCATCACAACTCAGGTATTGCCAAAGACTATTTTAAGATTTTACAAAAAACATTTAGTGCATGTCTCAGTTCTACACGATCGCTCATTAATTCCATCTGGAGTGAACACACACATATATTTATTCGTTTTCTTTAGGATCAGCTGTCAGTAATGGTTCTGGTCCAGGAAGCCATGCATATCTGACAAACCAAGGTGAAAGTTCATAATAGTGAATAGGGGTGTAATGGTACATGTTTCCGTACAAACTGTTTCCGCACAGGACTTCCGGTATGGTTCGTGTGTGTACCGAGTGCAGTCTTTAACAGTTAATAGTCAGCTTTTTGTTTGTGCGGAATCCAATCCGAGCTCCCACACCAACATATTAAGTATTCTGTCCTTTTTATCATGAAATTTAAATGATAAATACCACTGACCCTCTTTAATGTGGCGTGACAGATCATTGTATAGGCACGTCAGTTCAAGCGGTAGTGAGGCGCACCAGTGAACGTGATCATCTCGTCATAGTCAAAGAATAAACATGAATGAACATCTGAAGCTATGTTGAGGATACATCACAACGTCCGGAAACGTATCATATGTTGTGTAATCACTCAAGCAGTGTTTCAACGGCAGAAATACATCAATAAAACAGCTTGAGAACAATGTCACGTAGCATCACATTTACCTCAGAAGTCATTCAGTCTCCACAGTCCACAAATGATTATATTTCAACAAAAATTTGGAGAAAAAAATACTTTATAATTAGATTTAGAAGTTAATGCAAAAATTGCCTTATGTGAAGTTTACATGTTTGCATTTAATGTGTTATTTGAGTGTTAATTATTATATCTACAAATAAATAGCTACTTTAGGCTAATAGTTTGGGCTCTGTTGTTAAACTTTAATTTTAATTTCATTTATAATTGAATTCATTTAAGAAAAGGCACAATTTGTTCAGTAAACCAGTGTTAAAAAAAATTATATATATATATAGCTTTCTATCCCTTGCTGTGCTGAAACCTTACCGAACTGTCAGTTTTGTGTACCGTTACACCCCTAATAGTAATGCATCAGTTTTTGCAGTTTTTTTTATGCTGCGACTATTATGATGGCCAATGTAAAGCTCTACTGTTCTGCCTGTGATTGCTTTATTTGCCTATAGAGTTGATGCTGGTGCAGCAGAACATGTCCTGCATTACCAGCGGTTATGAAGCTCTGGGCGAGCTGCTGAAGGCCCGATCATCTGAGCTCAGCGCTTTGCTAAAGAAAGTTCAAGGGGTTCATGAACAGGCTGAGTCTTTACTTCAGTGGATGGAAGACACGAAGAAGACGGTCTCATCATGGAGTAACCAGCCCTCTGGGAAAGACACAGTCAAATCACAGATAGAGCAACAGAAGGTGAATGTGCATCATGTCTACTTTATTAGCATTATGTTTACTTTCTTGCATCTGAACCTTCTTAGACGTATAATATTCACCTGAAGTAGCCCCTCAGACTAGAAGTAGCCCTCCTTGAAGTAGCCCCTCAGATTTAAATAATTTACCAACACCTTCATTTACATATATTAATGGTTCTCTGATTATGATTAATGGTCACATGACATGGAGGTAAACAGATACAATATTTAATTTCGATAGTTTTCATTTTAAATGTATTTATATTTATTGGGGCTTATTTTTATTATATTGTTTTAATTAATTATAAAAATAAATTAATATATAAATACAGCTGTAAATTACAATTGTCCAGTTTTTTGTAATTATAATAATTTATTTACAGTGGAAGTTACAATACTAATATTTAAGATGGTCACATGACATGAAAGTAAACAGATACAAAATATATATTTTTATTGAAATGCATTTATATATAGGGCTGCAGGAATTGTGGGGATTATTTTTATTATATAATTTTAATACATTATTTTAATTATGAATATTTTGTGAAAATTTTACACTGCAAGTTACAATACTAATATTAATGTCTTAAATTCTTTACTTTCAAATGTTTAGATCTACAAACTTTCATTTTGGAGGAATACTGGTTAAATGCTGTAAACGTATATCCACAGAAATGTTGATAATTATAAAAAATATGTAAATTAATTGAAGAGATGGAGTGGGGATGAGAAGCAGACAGCATATAGCGTAACAGACTATAACTTATTTAATTAAATAACAGCCATTGATTTGATAATAGCACTAATCCATGTCATGATTTGAGTTTCATTTTGATTGATTGTTCAGTCACAACTATTTATTTTAGTCATCCAAATTAATTATAAGCTTTTCATCAACTCACAAACCGCTTCAGGGAGTTTGGGAAACCCTGCTTGGATGGTTATTAGGCGATTGTTAAGGTGTACTCAGTGGTTGCTTGGATCAGTGGATATGCCAAGTTTGATAAAGCTTTTGGAGGAGTTACAGTAAGAAGTTTTGGTCATATTTCAGTCCATTCCACGTAATTTAGCAGATTTCCTTTACAATCAGTGCAGAAATTCTGGGAAAAGTGCACAAACTCTGTGTCGGCCTACCTTGCTATAAGATCACACTTTAAACTGTAAGCACTGAGAAAGCTGCTCATTACGTCTGTGTTGCAGGTCGTTGAAGAGAACATGAAACAAAAGCAAGCGCAGCTCCAGCAGCTCAGGGAGAATTTGCTCAGCTTGATCGAGGAGAACCCGGATTCACCCGAGGCAGAAAAGTGGAAGCACATGCTGGCACAGATAGGTATGCGTCCATCACATCCAAGAGCATTAATCTGATTTCATCTGCTGTTTGGACGGCCAGGTGCAAATTCACACACTTATCTCCTGCAGCGACGGCAAACCAGGGTCAGAACTCACCTTTCCAATTTAGGGGGCAGGTTTTATAATCACCTTATTTAATGTAAATGCATTGTCTTTTATGCCAAATAGTTATATTTAATCAATTAATTAATCCAATCAGAATAATGACATACAAAGTTGGCTGTTACCAATACAATTGTATCAGCATCAACAAAGCCATTTTTACACTGGCATATATGTTTATTTACACAGACTGTTTAATGCTGCCCAAATGCATCAAGTATATAAATTATACATTTATTATTAATACAGTTTATTCTGAAAATGTTAAAAACAAAGTATAGTTGATGTTATAAATTTGAAAACATGCACTCATTACAGAATTTGTGAAGACGTTGACCTCATGTGTATTAAAGGGGTACTTCAGCGCTGGGAAGATGAATCTGTATTTAAACTGGGTCATTAATGTAGTAGAAATGTGAAATTATTTTTGAATTTGGTGCCTTCTAGACTGAGAAAAGACAGAAAATGTATTTTAGTCTCATGGGGATGAAAGACTACAATTCCCAGAATGCTTCGCTGCCCTGTGAGGCCATTCCCAAAGCCACTGCTTCTGAATCACTAATCACTGTCTCACCACCGCGTTCATTTTCATAAAATCAGTTCAGTTATAGAACAGAGACTACAATCAAAAACTGAACGTGTCTGTTCAATATAATGTGAGTGAGCCGCTGAGTGAGTGTCACAAACGCAGCAGGAGTCAGATTACACTCATCGTGAATGAGCTGAGGTAAGAGCTCTCGTGATGAGAGCTGAGGTAAACGTGTCCGCGCCCACGGCAGTCATTCTCAGCGCGTGTTCAGTCTGGAGCGTTTTCAGTTCATGCCTTTGGAAGCTTAACTTTTAATAGGAATTAATTTGAGAAGTTAAAACACTCACTTTGCTCCGCCGACCGCACCTTTACATGAGTTCATTACAAAGTGACATTGCCATCTACTGGCCTAGTAGCAGAATACAGCACTTTTAGTCGTTAGATGCAAAGGAAAAACTTAGTACATAGTTTTTGTGCAAACATATTCATCTTAATAAACAATGCTATAAAAGATTTTCACATTTCATTTGAATTTTGAATTTGTTTTTTTTATTTTTATCTTGATGGCATTTTTGCCCACGCCCCCTTTAATTTCTGACCCTGCTGTGAACTGAAGCTCCTGTGAAAGCTCAAGCTGATAGTGGAGGAGTTTGGCTGAAGTGAAGCTGGCAGTGATGAAGTTATGTGTGTTGTGCTCCACACACAGACGCTGGATGGGAGGAGGTCAGGGGCACCATGGAGATCAGGAAACAGCACCTGGAGGAGTCGTCCCGTATGCTGGAGCTCTTCCAGACGGCCCAACCACAACTCTCGCAGTGGCTGCAGGAGAAGGAGTTGATGATGGGCGTCCTGGGGTCGTTGTCTATGGATCCCAACATGCTTAACACACAAAAGCAGCAAGTCCAGGTACTGGCAGTCATGCCGTAAACACAGATAAGAGCTGTAACTCATGCGAAAGAATATTGTAAATGTTATATGAAGTTAAGTGAATTGTTTATGCTAGGGATAAGCAATATTACCAGTGTCTTATTTGAAGATATGTGTATTTTTGAGTGTTCAACCACAAAAATCTATGAATTTGGCATCACAAGCTCTCAAAGTGAGGTGGCTTTCTGAGTGGATGTATATCATCATACTGCCCAGCCATAATTCACCCTAAAATAAATTTCTGTCATTATTCACCTTCATGATGTTCCTAATCCATGTGACCTTTTACTGTAGGAGATGTTTTAAAGAATGTT
This sequence comes from Pseudorasbora parva, assembly GCF_024679245.1. Classification (NCBI taxonomy): domain Eukaryota; kingdom Metazoa; phylum Chordata; class Actinopteri; order Cypriniformes; family Gobionidae; genus Pseudorasbora; species Pseudorasbora parva. The sequence continues at coordinate 39,585,745 of NC_090188.1, read as the reverse complement.
CCTATTGCCTTTTTTTGCTATACTGATGCAAAGCACCATATGAAAAATCCATATGACACTCATGTTAAACGTCAAGTTTTCTGAAACCATATCATGGGTTTGTGTTAGGAACACACAATAATGTAAGTAATTTTTTACTGAAAATCAGCAGTAGCTTTTATTTGCACATCACACTTGATCAATCACCTGGAACAAAAGAATCAATGGCATTTGATGTGATGTTTAGTAATACAGTGATAGGAGTGATCTTTTCTCTTCAGAAGACTTGAAATATTGACACTGGTAATATGGACATATGCGGTTGTTTGTTGGTTTTGGAGCTCGACAGAGTTTTCATTGTATTGAAAAGAGCAGTATGATAAAATTCTGCCAAACACTTTTGTGTTTCATGGATGAAAGTCAAACCAATTTGGAATGATGACAGAATTTTGGTCAATTGTTTCTTTTAAGTTACAAAGATGGAGTGACATACGGTACTGTTTCTCATGCCATTGCTTATCCCTTAATGCCTGTTGCTTAATGTCATTCCTCTGATTAGATTCTCCTCAAGGAGTTTGACAGCCGCAAGCCTCAGTATGAGAAGTTGACCGAAGCCGCCACAGCAATCACTGGTGCTTCAGAGAAGCAGGATCCTGCTGTAGGGCAGGTTAAAGAACAGCTGGCATCTATTTCCCAGAAGTGGCAGGCCCTGACAGGTCAGCTGTCTCAAAGACATGCCCTCATTGAGCAGGCGGTCGGAAAGACCACTCAATTCCAGGAGATTTTGGAAAGCCTCAATAAAAGTGTCACTTGCCTGGAGACAGAGCTTAATAACCAGCAGGCTCTCAGCACCCAACCCGATGAAGTCAAGAAACAGATTGAAGCCACCAATGCAATCCTGGCTCAGCTACGAGAGGAGAAGAAGAGGGTGAAAGAGGCAGAAAACGTCTGCTCTGAGCTCTCTGCCATGGTGACTGAGGAATATCTCAGAGCAGACCTGACAAAACAGCTTGAGGCCGTCACTAAACCATTTAGACAACTTGAGGATAAAGCAGGTATTGTAGTTAACTTCAACTCCTTCCTTCTGTAGCGTCACTGATTTTCTATTTGCACACACATTTCCTGATAATTTGAATGAATGCCCTTCATTCATGAAGTCCTGTCCATCCCCCGACCTCTGCACGTTCATTTATCAAGTACTTTGGCCAGTTTGATAATGTTTACTCTGAGCTAAGTTGAATACACTTTATTATGTCAGTTCCAGGTCAGTGCAGAAAGTGTAAAAAGTCTGCAGATTCCACCTGTGTCTGATTATAACTTTGTACAAAAGTCTGTTGAAACCATCATCTTTAAAACATATAAAGGGGGAGAGAGAGCAAACTATAAACGCCACTTGATGTGGTATAAACTGTTACACCACAGTCACCACATGTTGCATAGTCTCGATCAGTGTTGCCCACTTAGCAACTTATCCAGGGCCTAAAACTAACTTTTTGCCAGACCTGCCAATGGTAACTTAAGAAAATGTACCATATATATAAATGTATAAATATTTTTTACCAACGATGAAACTTTTGTGCAAAAGCAGGCAGGTTTTTAGATAATAGTGAAAAATGTATATACTAGTGAACAGTCACAGTTGTCTATTTGCAATTAGCCTAACTAATATACATTTTAAACATTATTAAAGACAAGTTAACTCTAAAAATAAGAACAAATAATCAGATTTCAAGCAAAAGCACAAATAAATACAGTTACAAAGATACAAATGAAAAAAAAAACAGGTTTTTCAGATAAAAGTTTACAGGTACAGAAATCAATTATATAACCACATATAAAATTGCACTGCATATTCTTCACTGTATAAATTAAACATCCTTATTAATTAATCCTTACTAGAGTTACAAAGGTTTAGAGCAGCCAGTGCTTTTGTTGTTTGATTAACTAAACACTTTAAGAGTGAATGCACAGATCTGATATACTGATACACATCATTTACTTTATCAACTATTCACAATGACTTAAGACATAACCGACTATGTTTACTAGGATACTTGCTATTGTTTTACATAATTTCAAGTGCAAGAAGACATTAAAGAGAGCTCAGTTTAGTAAATGTACACTGTCTGACACGTGCTTACTGTGCGCACTTCGGATGTTTGCGTTCACAAAACCTTCCAAACAGCGAGCCAGTATCAAAATGAGCTCCTTTTTGTGTCTTCTCTCATAGCTGTTGCTAGATTTGGTGCCTTTTCAAACCTTGTCGGCTTTCAGAGACTCCATGTTATGCTGGAGTGCTGAATTCAGCTGTATTAAAATGCAGTATGGAGAGTAGGAGAGAAGCAAACTAATGTAAAGGGCTGACACTAGGAAGAATGCAAATTACATGATTATGCTAATTAGCATGTTGTGTCATTTTACATAGATTTTTATAGCAGGCTTTAACAACCTCCAATTAAAAGAAGGAGGCAACAGCCCCATAAAAACTACACAGATCTATAGCAAACATCAGCCATGTTCCAATTGGCTGCGCTTTTGTCAATTCCCACATCATTTTTCTTTCAGTCATGGCAGAAAAAGTGCTTGACACTTGTTATGCTCTACTCAGACAAAGTATTACATAACTGAAACAACTGTTGAGACTACTTATCTAACGGTCTTATATTTTACCTTGTGTTTACCAGGAAAGCGGATTGAGCAGCTCAACTCTGCCTTTGCCAGCTCCCAGCAGTTCCATCAGACTTCGAAGGACTTCCAAGCCTGGCTGAATCTAACTCTCCAGGAGCAGTGCAAGACACAACCCATCTCTGCGTATCCAGAGATGCTAAAACAGAGTCTCAAGGAGAACGGTGCTGTTCAGAAGGCCATTAGTGACCATGAGGAACCGTATAACACCATCATGAAAGAGGGTGAAACTCTCCTCCAGAGAACAGAGGGGGCAGAAAAGGTGGCCCTTCAGGGACAGCTCTCAGCTCTAAAGTCCAGCTGGGATGATGTGAAGAAAAGCAATACTGAGCAAGCAGAAAAGCTTCAAGGGGCCATGCAGAGGGCTTTGAAGTACAAGGAACATTTAGAGAAACTGAGTTCATGGTTGCAAGAGTTTGAAGACAGGGAGAAGAATGTGAAGCTCAGCGTGAACTCATTGGAGACTGAGGGCTCCCTCTTGCAGTTGAAGGCCATCCAGAAGGACGTTGACAAGCATAGAGGGGAAGTTGTGATAATGAACACAGCTGCAGACAGCCTCCTGGAGATCGTCACATCAGATGGCGATACGGTTAGAGAGGAGAAGGCAACCATTGGTAAAAGAGTTGATAAGCTGACAGAAGATTTAATGCTCAAAAGAGAAACGTTAGAAAATATCTTGCAGAAGCTGAAAGAGTTCAACGACTTGCAGAAAGAAGCCAAAGGCCAACTAGAAGGGGCCAGAAAACAGCTCGACTCTCACTCTTCCTTGGGTGTCCAGGCCTACAGCAACAAGAACCTGACCAACATGAAGGCTCAGCAGAACAGCTTAGAAGGTGTCCACAACCAGATTGAGCATCTCAAAGGTCTTGCTCAAAGCCTTGTGGTAGATGCCTCTGAGGTTGAAGGTGTGACAGACCTTCTTCTCCAGGCAGACAGCTTGGAAAAAGACCACATGTCAATTACCAAAAAAGTAGAGGATGCTTGCTCCACCCTGGAGAACAAGCTCCAGGGCATTGGACAGTTCCAGAACAGCATCCGCGAAATGTTTGCAAACTTTGCAGACCTGGATGATGAGTTGGATGGAATGGCTCCAGTAAGCAGGGATCTTGACACCTTACGGGATCAGAAAAGCACTATCGAGGACTTTGTTGCTAAACTTCAGGATCTGATGACCAACACAGCCAACGGCAGAGACAGTTGCAAGAAGATGATGGAGTCAGAGGCCTCACCAGATCTCCTGGGTCTAAAGAGAGACTTGGAGGCGCTGGGCAAGCAATGTGGAAAGCTGATGGACCGAGCCACTGGTAGAAGAGATCAGGTTGAGGAGACCCTCAGTCATCTGGAGGAGTTCTACAACAAGGCGCAAGAGTTTACCCACAAACTGAGCAGCGCCGAGAAGCAAGAGGAGTCCCAAGGGTCTGTTGGATTGGAAACAGAGGTCATTAACCAACAACTGGAGTCATTCAAGGTAACAATAAGATTTATTACCTTGTTGCACCTTGTTCTGTTCCCCTTTTAGAAGATCCATAGAAGTGCACTGACATTTTAAAGGATTGATATACTGCAGGTAAGAAATGAGTAAGAATACAACTGTTAGAAATTACATTTAGCGACACTAATTGTATTCTTACACATTAAAGATCATGAGGTAAATGTGAGCTTTGTATTTCATCTGTATTACATTTAAATTTATGCATTTGGCAGACGCTTTTATCCAAAGCGACTTACATTGCATTCAAGGTACACATTTTACATTATTGCCAATTGTCAATTCTTCTGTATCTACAGTGGACCACAAAAGTATTTGAACATGTGAAGTGTGTAATTTATGCACCAGACTTCACCTTTATCGCTTCACTTTAGAAGGCCTTTATTAACCTCCTGGAGCTGTATGGATTACTTTTATGATGAATAGATGCAATATTATGGGCTCAAAAAAATTCATATATATATTTATTATTATATATATTATTATTATTATTATTTTGGGATGAACTAATCCTTTACAGTTTTCTAGCAAAACTTACAAAAATTTATTTTTTAAAGTTTTTAAATACTGTGTTCATTTTAGGTGCTAATGTTTCTGTAGTTTTACATGCAGATTTTTGCTACCTCAGTTATGTAGTGTGGTTTTGTTCTGTTAGCCACGTGTTAGATCTTTCTCTAGACAGTTCAATATATCTGTGAGCATCTGGTGCTAACAAAAGAACGTCAGCTGATGGGGCATTGTTGCGAATGGGCTGGGGGCCAGTGGGGTACTGTGTGTCGCAGTGAAAGCTAGCGGGGTCTGACTTCTGCTCCTTGACCTGTCAGCGAGTGCTAGAGCTGGCCTCTCCATTCACTGCGAACAATAGATGTTTTTACCTCTATTATTTTTAGCTGCTAGCTAATTCAGGTTTCTCTGCATTTTTAAAATGCTATAGTTAAGGATTCTGTTTATGAAACATGAATATTCCTATATTTAAAAAAAAATCAGCTCAGCCTTTTTTGTTATAGGGTGTGGTTGCTTTTAATATATATTTATGATAGTGTCTTAATCAAAGCATTAAAGGGTGTTTCAGTAAAATACAACTGTATTGTCAGTTACATTACCAGTAAATAATTAGTTTGCCTTGTTTTGTGCAGTGATTTTTGTTCATTTTTACAGACTGTGATGAGAATGTTTTCTGTGCCACACTTGTATTTAACCAGGAGTATTTTTAGAGAAATTGACTTCACCTCTCAGAAATTACATATTTGTTTTGGCCTGTCAGTTCGGATTCCTGAATGTTTTTTGACTCCATATTTCAAGTGGTACATCATTTGGAAAAGTATGTTGCAGGAATTTCTGGATTGTTCAAATCCCCAGAATGGGTTAGGTTGGAGCAAAGCCTTCTTTATATGTTTTTGTTATGGCAACGGAGTGCGATTCTTATCATAAACAAAAGGAGTAGATTTCTCCGTTTTTTGATACCGTTTACAACTAGGAGATACCGTAGGAAATATTAGGATGGATAATGTTGTAATGTTATTATACAAGAGTGATAGAAAACCTGCTGAACAAAACAATGTGCTTTACAATATCAGCCCTGGATAAAACCATAAAGTGGGATAAAACATAAAAGTGGGATAAAACAAAACCAGAAAGCATTTAAACGCTTGAAGCTGAAAGAAGCTTAACCTATATTTGAATGTGCATATGAATCAAGCATGGTCTTCCAAGAGCTGTGCTCAAGCATCAGCTGCCGCCGTTCAGTCCATCATTTGTCCTCTTGTTGTTCGGGCTCCCCCATTCTTTTTGTTCTTTTCAATGTCTGGATGGATGATCACTGCTACATCAGCTGCTGCTGGAAAATCAGCTTTGTTCTCAGTGATACGGCCATTAAACACAAGGAAATTACCCAGATCGTGAAACACAAAGAGACGCATAGACTTTTTTTCTTTTTGAAAATCTGCTTTTGTCATTTAAAAAATATAAGAAGATGCATTTGTTGCTTGTTTATCTTTATCTTTGTTACTTTAGTCCACTGAATTCAGTTGTGAACCCAATATATAGGGAACTGACCCATGTTTAAGGACCAGAATATCATAAGTTTCCACTGTCTGGCTAGTGTGAGCCAGGGCCGGGCTGGGATAATAGCCTTGGACCCGTAGCACCAAGCCCAAAACTACGCTGTGTTTTATCCATTGGGCCAGAAGCTCCGCAGCGCTTTACTAAAGTCTGCCCGTAACATGCCTCTCTGGAACAACGTCACATTCACCCATAATTTCACTAACAAATGGAACTTTTATCAGAAAACTAATCGGAGTGAAATTACTGGAAGCTAGCAAGATTGCAAAACCAACATGATAAAAGCATGGGATTTTGACGTTTACTTAAAGAGTTAAATCACAAGGATCGTTAGTCCCACAGAAATAAAGTGGTATTACCATTATTTCACCAAAGAAAGAAGACACACGTACGTATTCAGTCACGTCTGTTTCTGTTCATTTGTAGTCACAGGTCAGTTTGTTTACATCACATTTAAAAAGAATGAACATTTCTACAAATTTTCCAACAAAATTATGTTGACAGTAACAGTCTCTTTAGTTATCTTTTCAGTCAGAGAAACTGAGGAAGCACCTGAAAAACCCGAGCTGATTTATTTTACGACATGCAGAGCTATGTAAGGGGTAATGTACACCCAGCCGGTTGTTATCGCAGAATAATCCCCGACAGAGTGATCAGGACCCCGTGGCGAAGCGGAGCATCACTCTGAAGGGGTTTATTCTGCGATAAAAACCGGCCGGGTGTACATTATCCCGCTTATTACACGGCTACTAGTCTCAAATAAATAATTATTAGACACAAAATATTGTCTCGAGATTAAATATTTTATTAGCTTTTACACAAAGCTTCTGCGATGGAAAACAGTTTCAACCTGCTTTAAGCCTTTATCTATTGCTGAAGATTTGCCATATGCCCTTGCTAAATGTTGAAAATGAATGCTGAAAGGGTTAGTTCACCCAAAAATGAAACCAAGCCTATGATTTACTCACCCTCAAGTTATCGTAGGTGTATATGACATTCTTCTTTCAGACAAATACAATCGGAGTTATATTTAAAAAGTCCAGGCTAACGTTAATCCCAGCAGTAGTTGTAGTTGTGTTTGAAGTCCATAAAAATGCAGCTGTCCGTCAAATAACATGCTCCACACGGCTCCGATGGGTTAATAGAGCCTTCTGATTCGAATCGATGCGTTTGTGTAAGAAAAATATCTATATTAAAAACGTTATAAAGGAAACCTGCCTTGAAGTCTTCCATTGTAACCCACGGCTGTTTAAGCCACAAGATGGCGCCAGCGTTAAGCATAGAAGTAGTACCGGTCAAGTAACTCGTAGTACCCGTATGAGCGGGTGTTATCTGGAAATAACGTACCGCTGGAATGCGCGATTGACCAATCAGAATCAAGTATTTCACAGAGCCGTGTAATAAATATGGATATCAGTCCGGTATAAAGAGACAAGATATCCTGAAATATCAAATAAATACATGGTTGTGATAGCCTATGATTTGTCTGATTTTTTTCAAGTGGTGGTATTTAAAATAATGGTTAGTGCAAATAGTCATTTGCAGCACTATTTCTGCCTTATAGTGATCAGAATCCCCATCGGATCACAAACAGGAGTTATTTCAAATGCTTACTTCTCTCTGAAAGGGGAGTGTTGAGCTAAACTGATTTTAAAAGTGATTTTTAATGCTGGTATATGAACTCATCCGCGGCACTACCGTCTCCAGGTTCATATAAATTCCACCTGTGTTTGTAACCACTCTTCAAGCCCAATTTGGCCCGCTTTGGATGGAGGTATTCGGCAGGCCAAAAAAGCCCTGACCATTGGCCCTGACGAGGCCCGATCAAGCCCCAGAAGTGACAGTGGAAGCTTGACTGGCCCTGGCACGCACCACAACATTGTGGCGTTGAGTTTTACAGGACATCTCTGGAAATTACGGAATTGTTTGTCTTCTTTTTCACTACTTAGGCATAACATTACTGTCTCAGGCAAACCTGTGCGAATATCTGGCTCCTGAATCATAGCAGTTGGTAATTCCATAGGTGATGATTGGAAAAGGATCTTTGTGAGGCCCCCAGTGTTGGCTGAATCATCAGCCTGACTCACCGTACAGACGCCTCAACAGGGAACCTGAAACCCTGCACCAGCAGAACACCAGAACGTATGCACATTGTTGCATTATGATGAAGTTGTTATTTCACTGTGATCATGTTGCATGGGACATTGAGAGAGAGAGAGAGAGAGAGAGAGAGAGAGAGAGAGAGAGAGAGAGAGAGAGAGAGAGAGAGAGAGAGAGAGAGAGAGAGAGAGAGAGAGAGAGATCCCAGCTGATCTCTGCCCTTGAGTGCTGGAGGAATTTATCCTGAGAAATTTCTTTTTTCTCAACCAAACCTTTGTTCTCGTCTAAATAATAGTTCTGCGTTTCAGTGCCCGTGGGTATTGTTCGTGTGAATGGTGAGATATTCTGTTGACAGAGGTTTTTTTTTTTTCGGATGGGGAAACATCCCTGCCCTGTTTCTGTGCACAGACAGGCATTGTTTCCCATCATGTCTGGTTTTAAATGAATGGTTTCATGAATGTAACATCAGGGATTAGAATTTGTTCATCCACATTTAAAAGGCCCTCTGCAAAGTTGCAAGCTATTTTTGCCACCAGCAAATGGTTGAGCCTCGAACTTCTGTGTAAATTGTTTGTAAAATCATTCATACGTAAATTGGCACATTCTACATAAGAATCATGCTCATGTTCCATAAATGAGGCCCTGAGATCAAACGGCTGTAAAGCACAGCACATGGTCAAGTTCATCCAAATGAATGGCGTCATAGAAAGATAAATCCCTTTTATTTGCTTCATTAGACGTCTATGTGGCGTCAACAGCAGTAAACACGTCTCGGAGACATTAGAGACTTGAACCTTGGATCTCTGAAAACAAATGTCTTTCTTAATTCACTGCCTGGATTATCTCAAAATATCCTTTCTTCAAATCCCAGACATCTCTTTAACCTCTTCACCTCTGCCAGTTTTACAGTTTCCTCTTGTTTGCTAGCCCTGAGGCTGTGTTCTGATTTCTGGATGCCTGCGCATTGTTCACTACCCCAGACACGCTTAGTATTAAAGTGTGTAATTCACACTTGGAATACACTGCAATGTCATCATAAACACGCAACACTTGAATATCCCAGATCAGTGGTATCACATTTGATAACGTTGTGTACATGGGCGTAGATTTTGCTTCTTCCACATAGTATTGAGCAAAACCCAACACAGCGGTAACTCTACAGTGTTAGCCTAATATCAGTTCACACACAGGCTTATGGTTGTATTAGTTGTAGTGGGTGACTCATGGGAAAATAGCATTGTTATCATCATTTTGTGTCATTGCTATTTTATTAATAACTCAGCATCATCCGTTTTAAAGAGAAAATAATGACTTCATCCATTGTTTAAAGTAAATAAAATAGCTTTAACAGCCTGCTTAATGGAGTTCACATCTACTGAGAACTTTTTGCTCTTGCACCGGACTTGTGTGTGTAGCCTAGGCGAGATGCATGATGGACCAAACCACTGTGAGGCTAGAGAGGGGGGACTCAATTTTTAAAAAAAACTTAAACACATTAATTTCCCCATTTTTGGTTTTGTTTTACTACTTACACAATTATTTTAAGTATATATCCTAATAAATTTACAATACACAATGTGGTTTTTAATGTCATGTAATACTGAGTTGGTGCGCAACGGCTGATTCTCCTTTAAATGGAGTGATGTATCGATATATCGCCGGCATTTACGCTCGTTTACATTATGTTCGCGCTCATTTAGTCATTTACGATGCTTCCCCCCTTTCCCTTCTACTTTGCTTTCTGTCCACTCTTTGCTGCACTATTCGAATGAAGGTAAATTCTTGTATTTACTTTATATTCACTTGGTAAATAATTGTATGTGGGTGGGACAAGACCCATCCACTTTTGAAGACCAATGATATTGGACCCGCCCACTTTGACCGTTTCTAATTCAGCGCATATCTGTCCATCGACCTCTAACCGATAAACACTTTATTATTAAACACATTAGATGCTTTATTTCCACTTTTCAGATATTTTCTTAATTTTTATTGAAAGTAAATGTCTTTCTGATTTGATATGTGATGGGAATAGGGACTAGGGCGAGTTCTGCAAAAGCGGATTCTAAATAAATGCAAAGCGCTGGTCGATTTGCATCAAAACGCTCTGCCATGTGCTTTATTCCAACACTATTGCCAATGTAAATAATTCAGTGTTTTCCGTAATTTTGTCTGTCCCAACCAGACATTTAGTAAACACGGCTTGCTATGTACACTTAATACACATATTAAATGTATATGGCATCTACTCCAGTAAAAAAATTCTGGGGGAGGACCCATCCATTTTTTTTTCTTCTGATGCCCATGACACTCCCTACATTTTGGAATCTCCCTAGAGTAAAACACACTGTGAAGATCACTACAGTAGACGCTATCAGGCGATTAGAACTTATCCAGAGATTATCTTGCTGACGTAATGTTGACAAGTACCAGGAACAAAACTGCATTCTTTATTCAGTCTAGCTTTTAATCCATTGCTTCTCCCACCTCGTCCACTTGCCATGAAAAAAGACCTGTCATGCACTTGGCAGAGGTTACGGTGTTTCATTACCCACATCTAGTTCCTCCCTCAGCATTCCGCTGTAATTATGAGACACTACAGGCTCTTCTGTGGCTCCAAAACACCAGGCAGGGAGGAGGAGAAGCAAGGGACGGAGAGGGCAAGAGAGCAGAGAGCATATCTATTTCTGCCGTGTGTGATGTCATCTGAAAGGGTGCCGGCCGCTTTTGTAGCTTTGCTCTTTCTCTCTCTCACTCTGCCCTACCCTGACAAGAGGAGGAGGGCTGCTGTCAGAGCAGAAGCACACTAAGAAGTTAAGTCAAATGGGACACGGAGACAGAAGGGGAGAATTAAAAGAGGGTCAAGCGTCTACCAATCAGCATGAACCGGTCGCCGCACAAATGGAGCTGTGGCAGATGTTGGCTGAATAATGTGAGGGAGGCGGGGCCTTGAGCCCTGTGCCAGGAGGGTGTCTGTCATTGCCGGTTGGACCACAAGAGAGGCAGGAGCGGCTATTTGTTTCTGCTGGAGCTTATGGCTTTGTTTTCCCAGATTTGAGGATTTGTATCAGGATATGCCACCATTATGCATACGGGATTCCTCTGTGTGGATAACTGCATGGGAGCTCTCAGGAAATTCTAAAAATCTTTTTGGATGTGATGGAGTTATAAAGAACTAAGGAAACAAGCAACAATGACAAGTTGTGACAATGGGGAGAAATGGAAACCAGCAGGATTGTCATCGTGGAAAAGGATGTTTAAGAGGAAGAAGTGATGTATTAGATAAATGCCAAAAGTTTATTTTTTAAAAATATATATATATTTTTAATTAATTTTATTTTCGCCAAAGTAATTTAAAGAAATTCAAAGTATTTTTGTGGTATTGTAGTTTTTTATTTTAAATGGTATATTCATAGTCTATATTTTGCTTTTACTGCTGTATTTATTTACCTTATCACTGGGGTAAAGTCTATGCCTGGTGACTTGCAAATGTAAAGACCCCCTTTGGCTTTTTAACAATGTTTCATGTCTGTTAGAGATTGTTGCACTGAAAACCTTTACCTCATTGTTTTACATCATTTGTAAGTTATTGTCGTAATGGGGAAGCCTCTGAGTAGACCGGACTGTCTGCGGCAGAACCCTTCTTGTGTGGGCAAAGGGGAGGAGGAGGACCTCAACATCGATGACTGTTACGTTCCCCAGAGGTCCATATATGACACAGTGCGTCTGAATGAGCAGATCGACTCGGGCTCTAAGGGAAGCCTGTCCTCAAGGCACTTCGTTGGCACTTTGCCATATAGCCATCGCACCATGGACATAAGCGCACTCTGTGGGAACGGCGTCTTGGCCTCCTCCAGTGCCTTTGAGCTTCGCAGCAGGGAGGCGGTGCGTCTGGATGAGCGGCTTGTGTTCGACGGCTTGAAGCTTAATGGAGATATTATCCGGGGTGCAGACACCATGCTGTGTAAGCCCCGACCAGCGGGTGAGAAAAGGGAGCCGGCTCAGCACCGACGCTCCTGGCGGACCTTCGCCCCCGCAAACCACAGTGAGTTCGGCAGCTCCAGCGGAATGCTGTGCGATGATGGAACGGGACAGCGTGGACTGAGTCGAGTGGGAAGAGGACGCAGTATGACGAACTCTCTTACCTCAGAAGGCGACTCGGGCTTGTGTAGTCCCACTGTGGAAAGAGAACAAAACCCACGAGCTCAGAGGAGAACCGGGCCTGGCACAAGAAGCCTTTCTTCTGCTGAGGGAGTGCACGTATCTGGGGACCTGAAGCCAGGGCATTCCCTCAGCTCCGGTCAGGAAGACTTCCCGTTCTCTCCAATGAAAGACAGGTTACGAACTCCACTGTATTACACAGATGGAAGCCAACAACGTAACAATACATACAACTCAGACCTCAGTGTAGGTCAGCACGCTGTTTCAAATAGCGATTGTCCAGATATGAATGTCAGGACGCTGACAGAGCCAAGCAGTAAAACACACATGTCCACAACATTTTCAGGATATGAGGAATTACCCACAGCTGAACTTCTTGAAGACACTTGTTCACAGGACGACTGTGAGCTGCTCAGCGTTGTAGTGACCGAACCAAAGACTCTTTCACATTGCCTGAAGAATATAGAACATGTAACTAAGGATGAAAAGAGTTACGAATATGAGCAAAGAGCTACAGACTCCAAAATGGCAGACTTGGAGGATTTCTTGTTGTTAGTTGAAAGGGAGGGAGGCTTCACCAATGGAATAAAACACATGGACGATGAAGACATAGAGAGTCTATTAACATCCATAGCTGAATGTTCGCAGATGAACCTTGTGGCCTTGCCTTCCACACAGGTACCCCGAAATAGCCGGTGAATGTTGATTGTTTGATTAGTGTTTCCTGGGAGGCTGGCCTGTGCAGCTTGGCCTTTATCAGATTAGGAGACAGCTGAATTGGGTTTATCGTTATTTGCTGGTCAGTGACTCAGATGTTGTGATCATGCACAGCTGGCTATAACTGAGTAAAAGCCTCTTACAACAACCAGTAGACTGGCAGTGGAGCATATAGTTCTCGTTTTAGTGGAAGAACATCCCCTTATAAGGATGCTGGCTAAAACATATCTATTTACTTTGCTGAGAAGACCAACGTAACTGGCCACTAGCTTGTGTTCTGGTTCCCAGAATGGGATTGTAGTAGGAGTGTAGCGATGCATCGTTAATCGATATAGCATGATATAAAAAAGCAACGCTATGTGTTGTTGATGTAAAATATATGATTTGCAATATAGAGTTGTTTTATCCAAGGCTCAGCTTACTGTATTGTAAGGTTTAATTCAGCCACAAATTTAATTTCTGTAGTCATGTTCTCACCCTCATGACATTTTTTAACTTACAAACACAAATGAAGATCTTTTTTTGAGAGATTTCTGTCCCTCCTTTTAAAGTCCACTCCTCTAAACCTTGAAAGATCCAATAAATGTCTTAAAGGCTCTGTAAAGAATAACTAATCGAGTGTCTAATCCAAATCCAAGTCTTCTGAAGAGACACGATGGCTTTATATGATGAACAGGTTTACAATGCCACGCATACTGTAGTTCAAATGTGCGAAAGCAAAATGAGAGTGAGTAAATGCAGAGTTCAATTTTTTGGATGTATTAAACATTCGCAGTTTGAGAATAGTCATTTTGAGACGCTTTCATGTGATTAGAACTGTGAGTGATTGCGTTGATCATCTGAAGTTCAGACGCTGCCGGAATGGCACTCAAAGTCGCATTTAGATATAGTAGTATGATTATACAAAGTGTTTTAGATGATTTATTATTGCATGTATATGTAATATCAGGAGAGTCAGAACATAGCGAGCATAATGCAATTAGGGAATATTTGTGGGTCCTGTTAATGATACAATAATAATAATAATAATATTTAAATTATAATAAAAATAGCAATACGCATCCTATCGTGAGTTCAGTATCGGAATGTGTATCAAATCGTGACACAAATGTATCAATACACCCCTTGATTGTAGTAGTAGTTTCTTTATGCTATCCACATTCATGTAATGTCTATGATTCAATGGTTATCACCTGAGGAGTTTTAGGAGAAACATCAAAGATAAATGTAATTCTTAACGTAGAACCATAACTGAGAACTCTATGTAGGGCCGAAGAATGGCCACTCAGGCATTCATAACGGAGCGAAGCGAGTGTTTTCAGTGAATTACTATGAAAGTTAAGCTTCCATAGGCATGACTGTGTGGCCATTAATGTATGACAGTGTAGCCTTAAATGTGTGTGCAAACATGAATCAATCCCTGTGCGGCCGGGCTTATTTTACTTTCGGTTTAGAATTAGCGACAATTCAGGTGTGGGTTGCTTGAATTGTGGGTTCACTAGCCTGTTATTCTTAATAAAAACACAGCTACAAATCAATACAATGACAAACTCACTTAAATAGGTGCTTTTACATTTAGTTTTAAAAATCAGTGTTATATCTAAACATTGGTAACTCCGGCACCACCGACTATCACAGTAAGCCTACTGAATAGCAGCATACTGAATTCGTTTTTTTCATTGGTTTTTAGTGTTCTTCTATATTTGTCACTTTCAGGTTTTCCAGAAAGACGTCATTGAGTCGTTGCACAGCCAGTTGCATGAGTTGAACACGCTGGGCCATTCATTGATCCAGAACGCCGGCAAAGGCACCAGCACTAAAAGCCTTGATCACGATCTTGAAGAGGTCAACACCAGATGGAACACCCTCAACAAAAAAGTAAGACCCAATCTTTTTAGCTAGCTTCCCAAAATGTTTACATTTCATTTGAAGAGGTGCAATAATATCACGATTTGATTGGTTTGATTTCTGTATCCAATGCACTCTGGAATGCTCATAATCTTTTGATAGCAATCATAATGTTTGGCAATGTTGGTGAGTAACTAACAAGTACTGACGCCACTACCGTAGCTGTATTTTTCAGTACTTTTGAGAATAGACTGTTTTCAAAATAGTGTTTTCCAGTATCTATGTAGTGGTGTAGTGTTAGATGCTACACCAACAAACGTAGTCATTTGTAGCATACGAGCTACAGTTTTAAGGTTGTTTCCTCAACACTGCTGTGTGTTTGATCTTCCTCAGGTTGCGGAGCGATCTGCACAGCTTCATGAAGCCCTACTGCACTGTGGCAGGTTCCAGGATGCACTGGAGTCTCTTCTCAGCTGGCTCACGGACACAGAGGAGCTGGTGGCCAATCAGAAGCCTCCATCAGCAGAATTCAAAGTAGTCAAAGCACAGATACAAGAGCAGAAGGTATCGCGTCATAAATGCTCCACTAGAATCAGTTCACTTTTGGTTTTACATATGCTGATATCAGTTTATTTTTCCTTTTGGCTCTGGCTAGCTCTTGCAGAGACTGCTGGATGACCGAAGAACTACAGTGGAGCTGATTAAGACGGAGGGACGGAAGGTGACGGATTTAGCTGACACTGTTGATAAGGAGAAGATTGCGAGAGAGATTGAATGTCTGGGGCAAAGGTGGGATGCCCTACTCAAGAAAGCTGAGAACAGGTAAAACTATTAACACAAATCTATGGGGATACTTTATTTTGATGGTCCTCTTTAGACAGTCTGTTCACAATAAGTAGCGTTGCACCTATATTAGTTGAGTATTAGTAGACTCAGGGGTACGGTTAGTGTTAGCAGAATAAGTTGACATGTAGTTGCAAAGTTACTTATAGTCAAAAGAATTGCTAAAGGGGACCGTTACCAAATCTCTGGAAATATAGTGCCCATTTCTGTCAAGTCAAATATGCATTGGTCCAAATTAGGGATGCACCTTTTGCAATTTTCTTGGCCGATTCCTTTTTACAAGAACTTTGTAAGTGGGTTTTTGACATGGCATTATTAGTGTCACACAAGAAAAAAGTGAATATAATATAGTATTGTCATCATTTAAAATGTAGTAAAAATGATTTAACATTTCTTTGTCTTACATGGCCGTGTTGATATAAAAACTCCTTTCTCACAATTTTCAAATTTTTTCACAATTGTCCGACTGTCTCAAGCATGGTTCAGTAAATTACAACTTTTATAAATTAAAAAAGAAAAGCATACAAATGTTAATAAATTCCGAGATGGCGATGGAATCCTATGTGTGCCGTCACGGTCACTACGTCATTATTTAGTTTTACAGTCTATGGTCAGAACACGTTTCACACAGCAGGAGTTTGAATCACTCACAGGTCCAGATATTTAGCATGCTAGTTATCTCATCAGCGATTCTCTCGGATTGCGTCTTTGATAATAAACAGGCACTGATTTGCCTATGATTTTGGCCATTTGTCACAATTTGACGAAACCTGTTGGCAAGTGAAAAGCAGGGCTAAAATCACACGGTGTGAACTCCGCAAGAAATGACTAAAAATACAATTTCAGTGTTGCCAAATAAATATCATGTTTAATTGAATGTGTTACTTTGCATTTCTTTGTCATTATTTGTGAAATTTGCTAGCAATTAATTTATATTGTTACATGTTTAGCAGCATTTTACTGTGGTTTTGAATGAGTTTAAACTTTGTTGGACAAATCTTAAGTTACAGCTCTTAATAAGAAACTGTTCTCATTTTCCAACTCTGCTTATAAGGTATAATCATAATCACTACTGTTTTCATGACTGTGCTTTAGCATATGTACAGTATAATCAAACCCAGTCATGTCCTGCAGTAAAACTAACTGTGGCGTTCTTGGCAGACACAAGCAGCTGGAGAATATTTTGGTGGTGGCACAGCAATTCCACGAGACCCTTGAGCCGTTGACGGAGTGGCTGACAGCTACCGAAAAAAGACTAGCCAACTCAGAGCCCATCGGCACACAGACGTCCAAGTTAGAGGAGCAAATCTCTCAGCATAAGGTACCGGTCACGTCTGTCCCGTGACCAGGCTTAGTTTGTTTTCCATTGTGTTTAACTTTTTTATCCATTCCCTGCATTTAAGTTCTCCATTATGTTCTCATTTCACCCATTCTTTTTCTTTTATTATGTTTCCGCTCCCTGGTTATGTGACATCCGTGGTAAACAGGCCTTAGAGGAGGAGGTTTTGGGCCGGGGTAAGATCTTGTACCAGGCCATGAGTCTGGGCCAATCTCTACGGGCGGTCGGCTGTGTGGATGACAAGGAACTAGTGCAGGCAAAGCTGGACAGCATGAACAGCAGCTATATGGAGCTGCAGGAGCATTGCCGCCAGAAGGCCGAGTTATTGCGGCAGGCCCTGGCTAATGCGCAGCTCTTTGGGGAGGACGAAGTGTCTCTAATGACCTGGCTCGATGAGGTGCACTGCAAACTGAGCGAAGTCTCGGTCCAAGACTACACGACGGCCGTGCTCGCAAAACAGCATGCAGAGCAGCTGGTACTTTAAAAGCTCCTCCTCTTAAGGCTTCCTTCCCTTGTTTCATTTCATTTCTCTGTTTTCTGTGGCGTGGTTTGATTATCGCTCTGTTGGACTGATGTATGTTTCAATGTCCAGGCTCTTCATGAAGACATTGAGTTGAGGAAACAAAATATAGAACAGGCCATCCTAAATGGGTTAGAACTGCTGAAACAGTCCACAGGTGAGATTAAAGGACAAACCTACAGTCAATATTTGGAAGGGTTGCTCTTTGATGAGAAGTTTTCAATGCTCTGAGCTGTGTTTGTCCACTTTCATTCAGGCGACGAGGTTGTCGTCATCCAAGGTAAACTGGATGGGATAAAGACGAGGTATTCAGAGATCAACACAATGAGCAGCAATGTTTCAAAGAATCTGGACAAAGCCCTGTCTCTCGCCACAAAGCTGCAAAACACCCACGAGGAGCTGGACTCCTGGCTGGAGAAGGTCGAGTCCGAGCTGGCCACATTTAAAGCTGAAGAACCAGTCGGAGAGCAGCTCACTTGCTTGCAAGAGAGGCAGAAGGTAAGTGCATTTTAACCTATAGGAGAGACGATTCACAAAAGTTTTTATGCTAGGCTCCTCGAAGAACAAACAAACCCAGTCATTTAAGGGGCCGTTTACACGACACCATTTTCAACTAAAAACAGAAAACTTTTTATGCGTTTTGGCTGTCCTCTAATGAGGACAACTGCATTTAGGGGGCTTGAAAACAAACTTTTGAAAACGGGTTTTTCACAATGTTTTTGAAAATAATGCCTTTATCATCTCTGTGTAACCCATAGACTGTAAAAAAAATATGGATGTAGTGTCGGTGACGTCTCCCGTAGGTTTCTGAAGAGCATTTTTGAAACCTAAAGCCGGCGTTGCCATCTTGGCAGCGCGTCACTCCCAAATAACTGAAAATGGGCAAAGAGGCGGGACGTGGGTGGAGCCGAGGTGCCTTGTTTCTGAAGCCACTCCCGCCTAGCTCGACCATAGCGGCAATCCACCGGTCACTCAAGTGGCTACACCCTTAATTATGCCAAAAAACGTGTCTAAATGCTGCTATATATCAGGATGTACAGCAAACAAGTTAAAAAAACAGAACTAAGTTTTATAAGCTGTCGACCCAACAAAAACTAGCATTTAAGTACACAAAAGTGACGTGTGTTGCTCTGTCGCTATAGACCAAAGCCACTTTTTGTTCCAGGCTGTAAACATGTTTTCTTCCGCCGTAAAGTTGGGTGTTTTACATGGAGGAGATACAGATTTGATTCCCTTTTGGTCTTTAGTGGCCAAACGATGAATCACAGTTACTTCGGTGTTGGCTTCAAGAGAGACCGCGAGAGGTTGCCACTTGGTGTAAACGAAAAAAAGGTGAAATTATGAATTATGTAATATGTTTTTCAGTCTATAGGCACATAGTGTTTCTTTAAAAAGTGACATCACCATCTACTGGGCTTGAATAATACAGCGTTTTTAGTCATTTTCGTGGATCTGTGTGAACGGTGATCATTTTGTCTGCCTGCGAAAAACGTAAAGGTAGAGCATTTTTTAGTGCATCACTGTCGTGTAAATGCACCCTAAGATTCATTTGTTTCCTTCAGAGGAGATCTCGATAATATCTCAAACTGTGCTCAGATTTGCCAGACTAAATGATATGGTTTATGATGTCTAACTTTATTGCTCTGTTAAATACATTTAGGAGAAACATAAAAGACAAAGCTGATTATGAATAAAACATAACTGAGAATAAATCCAATATATCTGCAATAAAGAGCTTGCAAAGTCTGACACTGAAATAATGGTGCAAATAATGGGTTTTTTTGTGGAAAAGGGTTTAGCGCATCAAAATGAGTACTGATATAGCCGATGGAAATTACAATTATTGATATTTTTTGCAAATATTGACACAATTTTTTTCCATTTGAATTTAGCATAGAATTCTATGTCAATACTTGAAACGTTGTGAAAAAGTAGTTTGGAAACCCATTTTTTAAGAAAAGGGCTTTAATGCAAATTAAGTTAGTTAATAAAGTATGTAGATCAAAGGCATATTAAACCTATTATATTAATAGTATTAAATTGTATATATTCAATTATTTTATTACTATTGGTAAGAATAAAATGTATTACTTCTCAAACATCATTCATCATTACTTTTGTAGTTTTGTCTGTTTTTAATAATAACTGTATGTATACAATTTAATATATATATATATATATAATGAAGTTCTGTTTCAAAATAAACAAGGAAAATGTAGCGCCTAGAAAATTGCAGCTCGTCAAAAATAAAAACGGGGGTCTGTCAAACGAAGGAAGGCTGTTGGAGTTTCCTGTACTGACAAAAAATAAATATACCGTACACCATTTTATCGGTAAAGGGCTAATTGGATGGACACAGGCTGGAGACAGCAAATTTATCAAAAAAATGTATGCATATTCACTTTGAAAAAAAGTGGATGGAAACTTGGCTATTTTTACAGTGAAATTACAAGAATTAGCACTAAACATCTTATTATTATCACAACATGTACTTACTATAGGTTTAGGGTTAGTTGCTTGCATTTTGTATGTAAATATTAAGTATTTTAATGTATTATGGGTTTTACTGTGTGAAATAGATTTTTTTCCAGTCCTTTATTTTGTCCTTTATTTTACAGAGTCCTTGTTATACATTGTTACCTAAAATAACAGTAATAAGCAATAACAGTTAACATGTATAACGAGCACTGTAAAATAAAGTGATACCAAAAATGATATTTCACACAGTAAAACCATAAGAAACATCTATTTAATATTTATATGCAAAATGGAAAGTGTTTGTTTTCAGATATTGTTGTTGGATATTTAAGTGTGCCCCGTGTGCGTCCCATTCAGACCCTGCTGAAGGAGGTGAAGGGTCAGAAGCCACTGGTGGACTCTCTTAATGAAGTTAGCAGCGCTCTGCTGGAGCTCGTTCCCTGGCGAGCCAGAGAAGGCTTGGACAGGATGCTCACGGATTGCAACGAGCGCTACAGGTCGGCCAGCGATGCCATTTCACAGCATGTGGACCAGACTGGAGCTGCCATCTTAAAATCCCAGCAGGTACGGCGGTTTTCAGCTGCTTGAGATAATAACACCAGCCTTCTATTAGAAAGATTTACAATGATGTTTGTTGAAAGGCCCCAACAATGAAGCGCCTGTGATTGCTGCCAAGGCTGATCGGCCTCATTGTGGTGTTAATTCTTAATGCTTTATAGTATTAATTCACTTTATAAACTTAATTCACTCTCTTGAGCCGCCTTGATGGTATTTACATAATATACTAATGTAGTGTGACCCCGAATGATTACATTTGCATCACATTAGTGTGTTTATATCATTTATACTGATTAGTTTGTGCATAGCTGACTGATTCACATGGGTTTTTAAAATAATATGTAAGGTTAACTAATACTAATAATAATATATAATACATTATTATTAATGTGGATTATCTGGCAATTTATAATATATATTTATAATATATATTTATATTTTCTTGTTGAGTCTAATTATAGTGTAAGTCACTGTCTTTTGAACCAAAAGCTCTCTTGATTTCATTATCATGAACATTTTCCACTCATATTGTGAGAATTAAACATATTGTCTTCAGACTTATATGTTGGCTTATCACTTTGCTTGTAAAACAAATAACAGCCTGTCTTCATTTGCATATTCACAGTGTTATGTAAATATATGGGATCATGTTAATGAGCTCATAGATGTGTGAATTTCTGAATGTGCATTATGAACTTATGAATGTTTATGCATAGTACATCAAACTCAATCTTGATTTAGCAGAATATTAATGTCAATTAAATGTATGCATTATGTATGCATGGAAATGTGATATGAACAGTTAAATATCACTGTTTGCCTGCTTTTCCTCTGATGTGCAGTTCGATCAGGCGGCCGCCTCTGAGCTGGAGTGGCTGACGGAAGCAGAGAGGAAGTTGTCAGGCCTGGGAGACATCAGGCTTGAGCCGGAGCAGACCTCAGCTCAGCTACAGGCTCAGAAGGTCAGTCGGCCGCTTATGTGGTCGTCTCTTACACATACAGGGCTTGGCATTGACTTATTTGCTCACCAGGCGCTGTGGCTAGTGTTTTTCTAAAGTTACTAGCCACTCAGCATTTTCACTGGCCACAGTTTTGATATCGCAACCATAGGAAAAATGCCATTTAGATATTTTATATATTATCTCATAATTTGTCAGCAGGTTTATTAGGCTACTGTCACTTTAAGACCTGACGCACATATCCATTAAACTGTATACACGTGTTTTCTTTCTCAACTGTTTACGTTCACTTAAAACAGAACTAAATGTGTTTGTGTGAATACTCGCCAAGTCCGTCATTTTGAAATTATTTTATGTGTATTTCACTGTTTAAGCGAAATAAGCAGCGACAATTTTTTTATTGCAAGGCAGGTTTATGTGGGTCTGAGCACAAAATCTGCAAGAATGAGTAAAATTATGCTTCATACGCAATCCCACGCCCAATGTCAAGCCATGTAATAGTAACAATATTCCTCTGGAGCAAATGAAGAGAGTGAGTGAGGGGAGGTGGGTTTGTGTGTCACTCGCTGTCTGAGATTATTGTCGCTGACTATTTCAGTATTGATATGTATCGAAAATGCGATATTTTTGACGCTTTTTCAGATGCTTTTTTAAAAGACTACAATTGAAAAATGTATATATTATATATAAATTCCACCCGGAAAGTAGAAGTGACTGCGTTGCACGCCACTGCTGCGATACACACACATTTGATGTGTTGGCGGGTGCTAATGTCAAGCCCGTTAGTAAAGCCCATTTTGTCTAAAGCTCTCTTTCTCCCCCAGAGCTTCTCCATGGACATTATGAGACATAAAGATGCTGTGGATGACATTGTGAAGACCGGCGAGGCCATTATGAACAGCAAGGATGAAGCCGAGAAGCAGGCGTTGAGGGTAAATAAAAGTGCATTTATAAAGCAATCCAGCTCAGCTGTGTGCAGTCGAGGTAAAATCCCTGTGCTCTCGTGCAGGTGAAGCTCCAGGCGTTGTCTGAGAAATACAGCGTGGTCAGTCAGCTGAACTCAGAGCGCTGTCTGCAGCTGGAAAGAGCTCATTCTCTAGCCTGCCAGTTCTGGGAGACGTACGATGAACTCTGGCCGTGGCTGCAGGAGACGAGAGCTTCCTTCACTCAGCTGTCCAAGCCGGCGATTGAGTACGAAGCCCTTCGACAGCAGCAGGAGGAGCTGAGGGTAAGACGTACACCTGCTGTAACTCCAGCCGTTGGACATCATGCCAACACAACACATGCACTGTGAGCCACAACTCAAATACCTGATCATTCCTATTACAGTCAGTGAAGCTGTTTAAATGGGAAGTGCCTGATACATCATACACCTTCAGTTGATGGATACTACTCATCATCTGTCTGAAATAAAACCATTGGGTTACACTTTATTTGGATGGTCCACTTTAGACATTCTGTTGACTATAAGTAACTACATGTCAACTAACTCTCATTAGAGTATTAGTAAACTGGTAGGGTTAGAATAAGTTGACATGTAGTTGTAAAGTTACTTATAGTCAGTAGAATACCTGTTGAGGTCATCAACATAAAGGGTTAGCAGATATTAAGCAGTCTCTAATGAGAGTTAGTTGACATGTAGCTGACATATTACTTAGTAGAATGTCTGTGGACTATCAAAATAAAGCACCCACCGCTCACCCCTAACTTTCGAAGCACATAGCGAAGCTACGGTGGCCGACACCAGACAAACATATCATCTGAGACAGCAGAGAGTAGCTAGCACTCTGTAGAGAAGTTTGTCCGTTTGGGGCTACTGTAGAAACATGACAGCAACTTAACTGTTAGGAGACTTGTGGTGTATGAAGATAGAAATGGCTCATTCTAAGGCAATAAATAAATAACGGTTCATTATATAATTTATACTCCACTGAAAACTTATTTATGCATATTATATTACTTTTCTTCCTCATAAATACTACACAGTGCAACTTTTTGTCCACTGGAGGGCGCCTATTCTAAACGGTTCGCGAGTACTGGAACTTTTATTATGACGGGACGGGACACAGTTGCCGGGCGCGCGCACTTCCGCTTTTTCCGGTCTGGTATAAACAGCTATTTTTATCATATCAGATACATTTAAGGGGCCAAGGGCTTCGGCCATCCGTCCGCTCTCTTCCCTGAACTGAAATGAAGTAGTGGGCTGTACTTTCCACACGATTGACATCAGGTTCAAGTACGCCCACAAGCCGTGCGAGTTATTGATGTATTGCAGGTTGGCTGGTGGTTATGTTGCCCGCATACCGCCTCCCATGGCCGAGACTGGTATTACGACACCTGTCGGGCCGGGGCTAGTAATGCTACTGCTAATTAAGGTTGATATCTCTGCAGCACTATAACTTGACATTTTTTTAATGACATCATCGCCCTTATTTCTTCTCATTCTTTTGATGCATGTAGGTAATTTTTGGGATATTTTTACCTCAATTTTTACACATGGCACCTTTAAGTGTGTCAATAGACAATTATATTTGCAGTTGCTCCGGTGACATTATTACAGTGGCTTTCTCCGTTTCTGAACATTTTCGACTGGACAAGCTAGGGCTGATTTTTTGTTCAGAATACATGAAATGCACATATAAATTAATATATGAATCATATTGCAACCTGTCTGCGTTCATTTAAACAGAACTTTCAGATTGTGAAATCAGAAATTAGTGCATGTAAACATACCTAGTGTGAGGTGATGAGCGGATTATTCCAGTGTAGACATGTACACAAAAGAGGACATTTCATATGCACTGTGCAGTTTCTGGTATTTTCTTAAAGCAATATGCTGTTTGAGACTTTACATTGTTGATTTTACCATTGTTTTCTGTACAGTACATGGTTTTCTATACTGTACATGGTTTTCTGTACTGTACATGGTTTTCCTTATACTTATCCGTCACAAAATCACCGTAATGCAGCACCTCAGATGGATTAGTGCTTAATTAGAATGGTTAAGAGGATCAAGTATTATGTACATGTGGCCTGACAGATGCTAAACGAGATTTGTGTGATATGTTTTTGGCTTGTGCTTGATCTTTAACAGTTCCTTGATGATAATGTTATAAACAGTCTCCTTCATTTTATTCTGACAACATCAACCTTTCCATTTTCAGCAAATGAGGGAGCTGATAGCAGAGCACAAGCCACACATCGACAAGATGAATAAAACTGGACCTCAGCTGGTGGAGCTGAGTCCCACAGAGGCCACGGGCATCCGAGAGAAATACCAGGCCACCGACAGACTATACGGCCAGCTTAAAGTCGACGTCAAGCACAGAGCAGCTGCCCTGGATGAGGCCATCTCCAAATCCACTCAGGTACATTAACTGTACTTTTGCATTGATTTTGATTATTATTCATTTTTTTACAATGTCGGACAATGTTCCTCCCTCT
This sequence comes from Pseudorasbora parva, assembly GCF_024679245.1. Classification (NCBI taxonomy): domain Eukaryota; kingdom Metazoa; phylum Chordata; class Actinopteri; order Cypriniformes; family Gobionidae; genus Pseudorasbora; species Pseudorasbora parva. Next base: position 39,560,564 of record NC_090188.1, on the reverse strand, counting down.
TACCCATAAAAATACAACTTTTTCCACAATATTTCTGTTTTTACTGTACTTATATAAGTAAATACAGCCTTTTGAGTGGTAGTGTTATTATTTAAATGTCCTGTAATGAATGATCTCTACAGTTCCATGATAAGATCGACCCCATGCTGGAGTCTCTGGAGCGCATCGCCGAACGCCTGCGCCAGCCTCCGTCTATCTCTGTGGAGGTGGAGAAGATCCGTGAGCAGATATCGGAGAACAAAGCAGTGACTGTAGACCTGGAGAAGCTTCAGCCGTCGTATGAGACCCTCAAGGAGCGAGGAGAGGAGATGATCGCTCGCTCCGAAGGAGCAGACAAGGATCTTTCAGCCAAAGGTAACGACGCTGTTGCTTGAGCGATGGCGTTAGTATCATTTAATGTCTCAAAATAGTTCAACCCTAGACACACTGAAGCTGAAGTTGCCATTGGTTAAAGGGCCAGTTGACCCTAAAAATGAAAATTCTGTCATTAATTCCTCACCCTCATGCTGCTCCAGACCGTAAGACCTCCGTTCATCTTCAGGACACAAATTAAGATTTTGAAATCTGATGGCTCAGAAAGGCCTTCACAAGACCCATAAAAGGCACTGAAGACGTCGTTATAATGCCCATCTCACTACAGTGGCCCTACAATCATTTTATGAAATGACGATATTTTATGAAACTAAATAATGACTTATATAGTGATGGGTTTCAAAACACTGCACTTCCTGAAGATTCGGAGCATAATGAATCAGCATATCGAGTCATGATTTTGATCACGTGTCAAACCGCCATACTGCTGAATCACGTGACTCTGGTGATCCGAATCATGAACCGATACACTGATTCATAACGGTCCAAAGCTTTATGAAGTGGTGTTTTGAAATCGGCCATCGCTATACAAGTCGTTATTTCGTATTTCGAAGAAAAACTCTTCTCGTCACTTCATAAAATTATTGTTTACAACAATCTGTTAGTGATTCTTTACACAACCTGTTAGTGATGTCTTTATTGTTTAGTGTACATTTGAATAAATGTCATGAACAAAAGTTATTACAGCCATGTTTTATTTGAAGCTGTTCAAGATAAGCTGGACCAGATGGTGTTTCTATGGAATGACATCCAAGCTCTTCTGGAGGAACGAGAGGCCAAGCTCCTGGATGTCATGGACTTAGCCGAGAAGTTCTGGTGTGATCACTGCGCTCTCATCGTCACCATCAAGGACACACACGATCTGCTGAAAGAGCTGGAGGAGGCTGGAGTCGATCCGTCTGTGGTCAAGCAGCAGCAGGAGACTGTGGAGGTCTGGAGGCTTTAGGACAGGGAGTCTCATACTCATTCTACTGTCTGCAACCACTTGATAGGCGTTGTTTTGCTTCACAGAGCTTTAGAGAAGAGATCGACGGGCTGCAGGAGGAACTGAATGTGGTCCAGAATCTGGGCGCCGAGCTCATGACAGCGTGTGGAGAACCTGATAAACCAGTGATCAAGAAAAGTATAGATGAGGTAACGTTTCATAGGAGAACAATCATTTCCTTTACAAATAATAACCAAAGTAGAGGTCTGTGCAGGATGGATTTTTTTTCCCACCCACTGCACCAGATTGTATCATGCCCGAAGTCCACATGGATTTTTCAGTCCCAGTCCGATTCGATTCTGTCTCGTTCCAGTGTCTATATGCTGTTTTTTCCAATTTCCACACACACATTGCTTCAGGTCTCCAGTTACAGACTTCTGCATTCTGTTATTAGTAGAAAATTATACTTTGTGGCAGCCCTTAACTCATTTCTTTTTCCTGCTTCCCGCACACATTTCAGCAGATGCGTTTCCATTATCCTTCAAATTGCGCAAATTGAAACCGCAAATTGAAAATATGCCCCAAGGGAAACACGTCAATTTCGCAAAAACTCCCCTATATCGCATTTTAAGTTTGCATGAGGTGGGTTCCCAGGCAATTCGAAAAAGGAATATTTTGCAAAACTGCAATGAAAACTCACCTGGCATACGGAAAAGACACATGATCGTTCTTTAAAGATGGCGAGTTATGTTTAGACAGAAGATGAGTTCCTCTGTAAAATTGCATTCTATAACCACCAGAAACACCTAACACGTGGCCGCTCAAGTATAAGGGGCTTTCCTTGCCATTCATGCTTGGATAACATGGCAGGATTTTTGGAATGAATTAGGGCGAGAGGAATAAAATGTGTTTTAGTCGCATAACGTTGGTTAATGGAAATGCCGCCATTTAGCACTAGTTTTTTATCGACATTTAGAAATTATTGAGAAAGTTTTGCGAAAATCTGTAATGTGAACCAGGCTACTGTCTTTCCTCCTGCTCTGCAATCTTTTACATTGGGTCATGTCGACCTCTTTACCAAAGTTTTATACCACAGTTAATTGTTACTATTGTAAAATCATGATATATTTATATAAGTTTGCATAATCTTTATTTATTTAGTTTGCTTTCTAAAAAGTAAGGGCTTAAATAAGTTATCAAGGATTTATTTATGCATTATGTTTACCATATTTGGGTTTTTGTAAGCAGTGCTTTTGCATGTTTTAAAAAGTTTTAAAGCATTTTGAATGCTTTTTAAAATAAGGAACTTACGCACAGAAGTCTATCCAGCATTTCATGGGTAAGCAGGGTTTGGGTTATGTAATTCTGTTTGTACTGCACTGATCACTGAAGAACATGAGAAATGTTCTTTTTTATTTTTTACGTTTATTTTTATTTTTGGTGGAATTTTGTATGTAATGTGTGTGTGATGTGTAACATTGTAAGTGTTGGTGGTGTTAGTGAAGTGCTGGATGAGTCAGAGTTGGCGTCACACTGTCTGACCACATCTTGTTCGTCCCACAGGTGAACTCAGCCTGGGAAACCCTGAACAAGACATGGAAGGAGAGAGTCGAGACTCTAGAGGAAGCCATGCAGGCTGCGGTTCAGTTCCAGGACAGTCTCCAGGTTAATATGACACACTCACACACACAGATCTGTCTACTCATTCAGCTCTGGGAAACTTGTGTAGTCAGCACTGTCTGATCGCCTGTCATGCTCAATGTGCTCATATAAGAAAAACTCATTCATTTAGTACAGTGACTTACTATAGCATTAGGTTTAGATTTAGTTTAGGGTTAATTGCTTATAATTCTGCATAATTAACTGTTATTACTATAGTAAGTACATGTAACGTGTAACTGCCACATTATGTGTTATATATACCAAATAAAAGACAACCCCCCCCCCCCCCCCCCCCCACAACCTTTTCAAGATGTGCCTTTTGGAAAAAGACATTTTGAAGATTAAATCTTGTATTTCATAAAGAAAATGCTTTGATTTGAAAATAATTTTCATTTTGTCTCAGTTATGTATGTAACCCTCGTTATGATAGTTTGAATATAAAGTGATATAGACTATATAGATCAATGTAGGCTTGTTTCCGCCATAGAATAAAAATCTCCTTTAAGCGAATGATTAGTTTAAGTGCTGATTACATCAGGTTTTATCTCTTATAAAGGAATCAAGGTGAATATTAACCAGTGGTACTTGTTTTCCCAAAACTCCAGATTTGAGTAGAATTGGTTTAGGTGTGGCTTTTGTTCATTTTCAATGTCACCTGAGCCACGTTTGTATTGGGGCTATAAGTGAAACTCGACTCGTTGTACAGCTCGGATGTTGTGCCGCCTGTGACAATAGTTTTCCCTCCTCTGCAGAACATGTTTGACTCCGTGGATATTATGGAAAGCAAACTGGATTCTATGTCGCCCGTGGGCACAGACCTGGAGACTGTGAAACAGCAGATTGAGGAGCTGAAGGTATTTATTTACTGTTCGTGTGTGGGAGATTTTCTCATGCCCGTGACACGTTGCCTTTTGTTGAAGTCACAGTGCTTCCAGATCAAAGTTTAGAGCTATTTATCTCCAGTCCCTTTCATTTCTGATTGTTTCGTGAGTATAATTGAGCGGACGGACCACACAGCAGCTGTGTTTACACACAGCCATTCATTTGCTTCTTGCACAGTTGGTTTAAGCCTGCATAATTGAAAATTAACGGTTTTAAAATGTTTTACAGGTGAACCAACATGCATTGAGTCCAAGATTTCATTTGTATGCAGTTCCTAAGAATTGACTAGACAGTCAACAATAGCCTGGCAGTGTGTTATTATAGAAACTCTTTCCCTAAGGCTGTTTTAACATTCATATATCTGACTGTGATCTCATCATGTAATGTGTGTGTGTGTGTGTGTGTGTTTGTGAAGGAGTTCAAAGGCGATGCATACCAGTTACAGATTGAGATGGAAAGGCTGAACCATCAAGCCGGGCTCCTGCTAAAGAAGGTGGTCGAGGAAGCCGACCGCACGTCCATCCTGGAGCCGATGAATGAGCTGAAAATGCTCTGGGACAGCCTGGATAAAAAGATTATCAACAGACAGGTCAGACGCTGAGAAGGGTCTAAAGTCAAGCTATTCGCAACACATTTTGTGTCTGTCAGTGTGAGGCATCTCAGAGTAAAGCAGGATATAAAGAAAGAGCAGATTTTATCCATCGGGAATGGATTGGATTGTAATCATGAACGCAGAATACCTGTTGCATCTATTGAATAATCGTCTGATCATGGTTATTTAATTTATTCGCTATTATTTGAGATAGTTTCAGAAGTTTAAATCAATCATTCACGTAAGCGTTTGAAGAAATGTCATGATTCACTTCAATGCTGTGCAAATTAATCATTATATTATATTATATTATATTATATTATATTATATTATATTATATTATATTATATTATAATATATTATATTATATTATATTATATTATATTATATTATATTATATTATATTATATTATATACATTTGTACAGTATTGAAGTGAATCATATGGGCCAATTTTATTATAATTTTTATTATTGTATTGTGTAGGATTCCTAGTAAAACAACAATCTATTAATTCTGCACTGTCCGTGACTAATTGCATGTTTTCTTGACATTGCAAAACAACATTGAAACACATTTCCATAATGTGACATACTTTCAGATGCAAAGAAATGTGGGCTAGCCCTATATTCACGCTATTGTTTGTGCCGATGCTGTCGTGCCAGTACTCAGTGTTTTACTACACCACACATTAATAACAGTGTTTTAATATCTGGTGTGTGTCCCGATCTCTTGTAGCACAAGCTGGAGGGTGCGCTGCTGGCTCTTGGGCAGTTCCAGCATGCTCTAGATGAACTTCTGGCTTGGCTCACTCATACTGAAGAGCTGCTCGGTGAACAGAGGAAGGCCTGCGGCGACCCCAAAGCCATCGAGATCGAGCTCGCAAAGCACCACGTACGTCCCAAGCTCATAACGCGGACACAAAGCAACTGCGATGTCCACAAGCGTTGGAGATCTCACGATTTGTCATTTCTTCGTATTCGCTAGGTGTTGCAGAATGACGTGCTGGCCCATAAGACCACAGTGGAGGCGGTGAATAAGGCCGGCAGTGAGCTTGTCGACTCCAGTGCTGGAGAGGAGGCCAGTGGTCTGCAGAACAAGCTGGACAACCTCAACCAGCGCTGGAAGACTGTCCTGGAGAAGACGGAGCAGAGATGGCAGCTTCTGGACAGTGCCCTGCTGCAGGTCAGGAGCGAATGCCAGCCAGACAGAGGCCTGGAAACCCTCTGGAATCTCAGAGGCAGAGCGTTTCCTAAAATGGAGATGTGATTGATGATGTTCTCAACATGAGGCCAAAAATTGCCTCTCTAAATCTTAAAGAATGTGAAAGAGAAGCAGTAAAGGGTTCGATGTCCACATGCTCTCACTCAGAGAGTTTGCTTTGATGTGTGAACACCTGAAGTTAAAAACCCTAATCTTTTTCCAAAGTTTTACTTAAATGTACAATTAAGAATGACCAAATGGCAAGTGATTTTTTTTGTAAAGTTTAGTTTTAATAAGTGCTGTCAATCGATTAAAAAAAACAATTTTTTTTCTGTAATTAATCACAATTAATTTCTATACTGTTTCTATACTGTAATAATTTCACATGAATCTCCAAATTAACTTAGAAACAACTTAAAGACAGTATATTCAAAATCTTTGTTTAATGGCATGTTTTTCTGAAAGAAGGTCAGTATCACTGATACCAATGTCTCTATAAAACAGATTTATGCTCAATATTAGACAGTAATTATAGCCATTCAATATTGCAGTATAATTGAAAGATATATATATATATATATATATATATATATATATATATATATATATATATATATATATATATATATATATATATATATCATTTAACTCATTAATGCGAGGATACTTAAAAAAATTGGCATTTTGGCATCATTTTGTATTTTCGTTCATTCAAGCACAGTCTAAAGTGTCTGTTCATTTTGATAGCACTAGTTTTAATAAATTTCAAAACCTTTTTTTGCATACGGTTTCTGCTCCATAGGTTTCAACCCAAAACACTCTGTTAAAGAATTGATTGTGTTCACTCGTTTTCTCCAGACACTATTGTTCTTGTTTAGGAATCCAGAATACCTACAAGCATGGCATCTTTAAGGCTAATAATCTGCGCTCATTAATCTGAGCACCCCGGTTCTTTGAATGCCACCCCTCCGGCCGGCGGTAATGAATGTGTGAACTCTGTTATGACGCTAGCTGATCTGCTTTTCAGGCTCAAGGTTTCCATGGTGAGATTGAAGACATGCAGCAGTGGCTGAAAGTCACGGAGCGTCAGCTGTTAGCATCAAAAGCCCTCGGAGGCTTACCAGACACGGCCCGAGAGCAGCTTAACACCCATCTGGTATGTGTTTACTGCTACAACAGATCTGCACACGTATGGCAAGCTTGTAACAGCTAATGGACACAATATTTGTTTTACCTATCAACAATTAGAATGATGCATTTGTTATTGAGCTTGGTTTATCCAAGCATTCTATTAGAGGATGTTTATCATAAAAGCCTTGTTTAGAGGAATAATTCTCCCCAAATTGAGCATTTTGTCATCATTTGCAATCCAAAACTACAAACACAATGTGTCTGTGTATTTGTAGGAGCTCTGCGGCACATTGGAAGCGAAGGAGGAAATATACAAGCAACTTCTTCACCGAGGGCAGCAGATTTTGGCCATGACCCCTGAGGGTCAAGACAGCACCACTGAACTGGACCTACGCAACCTGCAGGACAAATGGGAATGTGTTCAGGCCAAAGTGATGGAGAGGAAGGTGAGAACAGCCACTCTGTTAGGGTTCTCTGTCAGTTTGACTCATTAGCGTCCTCATCGTCATCATCGCGGGGCGGTTGGTTTGGATCCCAGAGCTGAAGTATAGCTGTGATATCAGATCTGTGCGCTGTTGTGCTTTGATGTGTTTTTGAGCACATGCCCAAAGTGAGTTATAAATCAGGACAGAACAAAGCGGTGGATAAACAATAGGTTAGCCAGAAACACAAATTCTGTCATCATTTGCCCACCCTTGTCGTCGTTCCAAACTCGTATGATGTTTTTTCTTCTGTGCCACACAATATTCACACTGCTTTTTTCTGTACAAAGTTTTACAGAAAAAGGGAATTCCATTAGCCTTGATCAACAGTTGAAGTAAAACACGTTTGTTCATGGGTGAGCGCACATTTATTGCATGGACGGAGCAAACTGATTCTATGAATCATGAATCAAATCAATTCACTGTCTCTCAAATCTTGAAAAGATTCACAGCTCTGTTGTTTAAGAAATGAAAAGCTACACACTCCATCAATTAGGGTTAGAAGAACTGTTGCTAAACATATAACATTCTAGAAACATCATAATCACTGTGATAATCATCCAGTCATAGACTCATTGACTTGCCTATTTAAATCCAAACAGCAATTTATATTTTAACTTTTTGGCTGGGCAGTGTATTTTAACATATGCAAATATGATGGCATATGGGTAAACGATTCAGTTTTTGTGTGTACTATTTCTCAAAGTTCAAAATTAGCATATATTCAATGGAAAACAAGGCTTCTAAAATGCCCAGATCAGATCTGGCTGTTCATCGGCTGACGTCAGATGAATGTAAATCTGATTTGGGCCAGTTTGCTTTGTTGAATCCGGGGCTTGGAAAAGACGTTAGCTTACAACAAGAATTTGACCACACAAGTTCTTGTCATCTGTTGCATAGTGAAGTCATCTTTTAAAGTTTGCATCTTTCTCAAAAATAGCTCCTGACGTTATGCTAACCAGACCTCACATTACAGATGGTGAGTCAAATGTTGATGAGATCATTGAAGTTCCTGCCTCATATCCTCCTCTGCCTATCAGTGACACGAGGAAAAGGAAAATCATATTTCACGAAATTTCAAGAGGCGTCTTGCCATATCTTGTTACTAACTTGCCTGTTAGTTGCCTGAAACTAAGATGTTTCCCAAACAGTCATCCACCCTCATCTTCTATTCTTCTTCTAACCAGTCTATTCTCCACTAACAGATAATTATTGCTAGTTCCTCCTTAAACCCCATTGGTTGAGCAAGAAGTTTACGTAAGGCCACTTAAACAAACATTAATGCTGTGAAAGTGCTGTTTAGGAGGTCAGCCTACAAATGACTTATAGTTGTCCCCTTTTACAGAGTCTTGATGTTGTTTCTTAGCCTGACAAACTCACCATAGACAGCTCATTCCGAGGGACGGATAAACGGTTGTCTTTCAAACTCCCTCTGCAGGCGATAGGATAGCTCTTTAGCAAACCAGAGCAACGAAGGTGAAACAGAGCTTGTTGATAGATTAAACATTCGCCGTATCCGGTCGGCTAAACTCTCAACACATCTTCCCTTCTTAAGAATGACTTCAGTGCCGTTCTTTGTTCTTTTCTCTGAGAAAAGCTTAACTCCAAGTCTTCCAGAATCGCGGTCAAAGCTGATTCGAGAGACCGCCGGCGTTCGCCAGTTTCTGTGTTTACTAGAAGCACGCAAACACAACTCGGCCATCATCATTATGGCCCCGCCCACCGACTCTATACACTATGTGATTGGTCTGGCAAGAGATAGGGGAATACAGCTCAGAAGGGTATTGAGATTTCTTAGACGACACTTGCGGGCAGATTAAATTTGCTGCCGCTAGGGTGCGTCTAGATTTCTAGGCTAGTTGTTTCTGGCTCTGCTTGAGCAGGTTTTCCTGCTTGAGTGTTGATTATTTCCCCATGTTCTCCATTGTTGTGGCTCCCAGGCTGTCAGTAACACTCTGTTTAGTTTCTGTCTCTGTCCTCTGATTGATCGGCTGGAGCAGTGTGCTGTGATTGGTCAAGGGCTTCCAGCGTGTTTGAAAATGTTCCGCCCCTTACCATAACCGCCAGTTTCAACACACTGTTAACTAACTCAACCAGGCCTGCCTCTTTATTCTGTGTATTAATTATTTAAATAAGGAACATTATGATACTGATATAAAGAATAACACCCGCTGGAGGGATTTAAACAGCAACATTACACACTAAAGAGAGATCAACATGGAAAGAAACATTAATGTGTGTGTGTTTGTACACCCTTAGGTGAAACTGGAGGAAGCTCTGGCGATGGCCACAGACTTCCATAACTCATTGCAGGATTTCATCAACTGGCTGACCCAGGCCGAACAGATGCTCACTATGATATCTCCTGCCTCTCTCATCCTGGAGACCATCATGTTTCAGATAGACGAGCATAAGGTCAGTGCTCTTTGACATGATATACACCGTGATACATAACACTTGATGTCAATACACATTAACTCCTTTCAAGTGCATGTTGTAAATCTTATTGTGAACAATTAATTTGTGCATACATTTCATAAAAAATAACAATATTTGACCTTGCGAACTGGATTCCAGATTACAGTTATACGTTCAAACGACTCCATTTTCAGCTAAAAACCAAGAACTTGTTATGCGTTTTGGCTGTTAATTTACATGACAACAGGGTTTTGGGGGCTTGAAAACAGGATTCAAATTGAATGTTTATGAAAACAATTAATACCATTATCATCTCTACAAAAACGTGTGAAAATGGTGGCATCATGCGCATGTGTATTATATGTCCAGTCTATAGTTTCTGCATTTTTAGCTGGTTTTCATGGATTTGTGTGAACAGGGACATTTGACAAATGTTGTCGTCTGTAAATAAGTCAGAAAATAAGTATGCTGCATCCCAAATCGCCTACTTATCCTAAAAGTATGTACTCTTTTTGTGAAGAAAAAGTATATACTTTTGAGTGTGTAGCAGAAAAGTATGCAAGCTTTTGGGACAAACTACTTCGTCATCTTTAACGGACTCTGTCGCTTAGTTACGAGCATCCCGTCACCATTTATCTGCCCTGTCAATCATCGTCAGATTCATCACAGTTCAAATCCTCCTCATTCAGATTAATTTCCTACCATATCAGAGAGAAATGTAGCCGCACGTTGATCTGCCATTTGTGGGTCTTTAATGCAGAGACTCTCCTCATGTGTTTGCGGTTTAATGACGCATTTAAAAGTTAATGGATAAACATTTTATTACAAAAGTTCTCAATGTTGCTGCAGGTGAAATATAATGTGGATAGCACTGAATAAATATCTTTTCGTCAGGTTAAATACTGATAACTGATCACTCAAACCTTTATCTAAACCTCTCTACTCAACCTTCGGACTCGCACATCCATCATGTTTGTAGTTTTTTAACACTTTTTATCCGCCTTTGTAGTTCTAATCGAATCCTCGTCCAAACTCGCAATGTGTTGTGGGCAATATCAGCCGTTAGAGTGTGCGTCGATCCGCACTTCGAAATCGGACCGGAAACAGTAAACCCTCCGGGTATCTTTGGAATGCTCTTTTCAGCATACTACAATTTTGGACATACTGATTCTATTTTCGAATACTATTTCGTATGGATAGCAAATTGGGACGCAGGGATAGAAGTACATTGCTGTGCTTAAACTCCGCCCATCCAAGCTCAAGCTCATTTGCACACACTGTTGAGTGCCACACCCACGTCTCAACATCCAATCAACAACCGATGCTCAGAACAAAGTCCCTGCCTTATATATTTTTCTTTTTAGATAATCTGTTACACGAATGCACGTCATATGTTATAAAAAATCATGCTGGCTTCAGCAATGTTGTTGCAGTTGAAAGAAATAGTTAAATTCCATAATTATGTCTCCTAAAATGGATCTGCTGGTTTTCCGCAGGTGTTTGTGACTGAGGTGAACTCTCATCGGGATCAAATCATCGAGCTGGATAAGACAGGAACACACCTCAAGTACTTCAGTCAGAAACAGGATGTGGTGTTGATCAAGAACCTCCTGCTGAGCGTTCAAGGCCGCTGGGAGAAGGTCGTGCAGCGGTCAGTGGAGAGAGGACGCCAGCTGGACGATGCCAGGAAACGTGCCAAACAGGTGCGAACCAATGTGCTAGAACCAATTTAAAAAGCATGCAGTCACTACCTACAGTAAAGGTTGAATCACAGCAGACTTAATTGTAGTTTTTTTCCACTGATCAACAAAACGAGACTCTTTAATGTCAAAGTAAAAACAGATCTCTACAAAGTGATTTAAAATGATAATTTTTAAATGCTATTTTACAAAATTACACATTATATACATTTATTTATTTATTTATTTATTTATTTATTTATTTATTATATACTTATTGTATGCTATTATATTGATTCTGTGCAAACTTGAAAGAATATTTTGTTGTTCAGTATGAGAAAAAGCCAAATGAAATCCGCTGTGGTTCAATGCCATAAAGCAACTGTATCTGATAAAAGCAGAGAAAAGAAACTGCTACAATATACCGCTTACACCACAAATGGATTCTCGTGCTCTTGTCTTGTGCAGTTCCACGAGACCTGGAACAAACTGATGGAGTGGCTGGAAGAGTCAGAGCGAGCGCTGGACTCTGAGTTGGAGATCGCTAATGACCCAGACCGGATCAAGACGCAGTTAACTCAGCACAAGGTGACTGACACCAGTCAATTACCCAGTGTTTATTCCCATCACAGCTTATTTTAGGTCACCTCACAACACAACAAATACTTCAAATGTAACGGTATTCAGAACAGATCAAGAATTTAAAAAATATAAGTAGGCTATAAATATAAAGCCAAAACGGAGTCATTTAATGAGAAACTGAAAGTAACCAGCAAACTCTCTCTCATTCGAATCCAAATGTTTCCATATTTGCGATGTATTTTGATGCATAACCACTATTTATTATATGCTTTGTACTTCACTCGCGTCCCAATATTGATGGGAAAAATCATCGCCTTCACATGCGAAAAAATGTGTTTGGAAACACCACAACCGCGGTGCTCATGCTGAATTGCACAAATTGCTACTGACTATTTAAACTGAGCTGTGTAACTTTTTATAAGTTTATATGTTTTTATATGTGACTATTTTTATTTATATAATCAACAGGCTGCGATGTCGAGTATGCAATGCTGGAATATGTTAGGCGCGACCAAACAGAGGAAACATAAAAAACTTCATTTTGGCCATACAGATAATACGAGTAGGATAGAGTTCAAAATTGCTGAAAAGTGCTATTGTAAAATAAAGAAAACAAGATGTGCTTTCTGTCATCTGGTTTCCTCTACGTGAACTTGAGGAGCGCCGCACTTCACAGAAATTAACCAAACTCAAGAACAAACGGTCACACCGTTTGGTCACACCAAATATATTTTGCGTATTTATTAATTTTATATAGGCGCATTTTTAATGTTACTTCATTTTCCATAAATCATCCTGGCAAACCATTTCTTTAAGATTTGGAAACCACTGCTCTAGACAATTACCATTACCACCTCGGGCCAGTTACACAAACACAGCCACTGTTAAAACTAGTTAAGAACTAGTCTGGCCAGCTAGCAGTTAGTAAAGGGATAACCTCACCTCTCAGATTCAAATTAGAGCAGTATTTTTTTATGTTACTGACTTAAAAAGTTTTGACCAGTTGTAAAAGTTTACTTACTAGTAAACTTGTAAAAGGAAACTAAGCAGTTTATGCAGCCTGCCACAGGGAGTAAAGGGTTAGTTCATCCAAAAATGAAATTCAGTCATCAATTACTCTACCTCATGATATCATGTCTCTTCAGAAGACTTGAATTCAGCGTGGGTGAATAGATTTACAATGGAGGGTCAGAAATATCTCAGATTTCATTAAAAATATCTTTCTATCTGTTTCAAAGGGTTAGAAATGACATGAGAGTGAGTAAAGGATGACAGAATTGTATACATTTTGGGTGAACTAACACTTTAACATGCATGTCTAAATGTGTCTCCTTGTGTTCTGACATTCCTCTCTTTATCTTGTCACATTCTACATGACTTTCACAGGAGTAAAGATTGAGCGAACGAACCCATTTAATGCAGCTTACGACAGAGTGAGAAAGGAATAAATCCCCCTGTATTCACACCAGTATTTTGTCTGACTGCGTGTGATTCAATCACAAAAGGGATCTTTAATGCCAGGTGTAAAGGGGGTCATATAGACTTCCTGTTCACACCATTAGCTACTGTGTTGTTATCCGCCGTGTATGTGGAGAATCTGACGTGATGCTTGACGGAAAGTGTGAATCACAATGCCAGGTGTTTTTTTATGCGGGTCATGAGAAGTGTCATCCTGTTATACTCCTGTATATTTCAGTTGCCTGCTTTTTTGGAAATAACCAGAGGCATTACAATTTTAGAGGTTCAGAGAGGTCCACCTTTTCAGGGCACACAATGAAATAAATACACTAAGCATGTTTGATGTTTCTCAAAACTGAGGTCAAGCCCCTCGATCTCCACCATCAGTGGTTTTGAAGCAGGATATGAGTGGGTGGAGGACTGTGTGCATATTGGTATGTAATTAACAGCTCAGCAGTGCTTCAGAAGTTCTGATGAGTCAGTCACAAATACAAGTGGCAGGATCTGATGACATCGGGCTTCCCGTAAGGCCTCACAGGATGACGTGTGCCCTTGAGCTCTGTTTGAATGACCCCTCGCCTGTGTTTGTCTCGTGTAGGAGTTCCAGAAAGCGCTGGGCAGCAAGCATTCAGTGTATGACACCACCAGTCGCACGGGCCGAGCGTTGAAGGACAAGACCTCCTTGCAAGATGACAACCAGAAACTGGACGACATGCTCAGTGAGCTCAGGGACAAATGGGACACAGTCTGCGGGAAATCTGTGGAGAGGTACATGGATTTCAGGCAAACACGTTCTGGTTACAATTATCCCCCTCGTCTACTAAAGAGCTCATTAGTCTCCATGGAGTTTCTGGCTCTGCTAGAGCAGGTTTTCCTGCTTGAATGTTGATTATTTCCCCATATTCTCCATTGCTGCAGCTCCTATCTTCCTAGTCTGTCAGTAACGCTCTCTTTAGTTCCTGTCTCTATGAAGCCCCTCCTTCTGAAAAGCACACTGTGCTCTGATTGGTCGGCTTAAGCAGTGTGTTGGGATTGGTGTTTGGGAAATGACCCACCCTTTACCATAACCTCCAGTTTCAACACACTACTAACTAACTCAATCAGACCCCGCTTCTTTATTCTGCGTATTAATTATTATAATGAGGAATATTGTGACGTGTTTTTCTCCCGGAAGAAAACTCAAGACTACAATGGAGGAGTTTCATTGGTCCTCTTAAAAATGTATATATAGATGTATATATTTCACAATATCAACATTAAGCCTGTGTTGGGATAATTTGGTGTGTTTTATGACAATTATGCACATTTGCACCCAAAGAGGCTTTACATTTTTGCCATATTTTCCGTTATTCTCTTCCCATAATGTATGAATAATTGTTATATCAAAGGGCTATTTTACTGCAATGCAAAAACAGTTAAAGGTGACATCAGAGCACAGTAAAATAGACGTTTTCCTTTATGCCTTTATATCAATTGAAAGCTAAAATCTTAATGTTGAGTAAACAGTAGTTAATATACTGGTTTACTTGTCAACTAACTGCATTATTCATGGTCAGCCTGAAGGATATGTGTCCACGACTGTGTGTTTGACAGCATATGGGCTGTGTTTTCTACAGGCAGAATAAGTTGGAGGAGGCTCTACTGTTCTCAGGTCAGTTCACAGACGCACTGCAGGCTCTCATCGATTGGCTGTATAAAGTGGAACCACAGCTAGCAGAAGATCAGCCCGTTCATGGGGACATAGACCTCGTCCTGAACCTCATCGACAGCCATAAGGTAATGTGCACTGATTTACACAAGCTGCTCTTCATCACTGAACCCTCATCACTCCCTCACACTTTGTAACAAAACCTTGGTAACACTTTACAATATGGATGCATTAATTTGAATTAATATGCATTAATTCATTCATGAGTTAATAGTTTGACTCGTTGTGGTAATTAACACATTCATTTACATTATTAGTTAATATAATATGTAATTAAGGAATTAATACATTATGATATATTTAACTAAAAACAATTTAATGATTACTTCATCTATTAATCATGTATAATCTTCATTAGTTGCTGATGCAGTGATCATTAATAAATGGGTTAGTTCACCATTAGTAATACATTAACTCATGATTATCTGTGCATTCGTTAAGCATGAATTAATGCATATTAGTGTACCCGTATTGTAAAGTTTTACCAAATCCTTCCCCCGTGGGTCAAAATGCTTTTTTTAATTTAATTTTAAACGTATTTTTATTTATTTTTATTATATATTTGATTATATTTACCTTTAAATTACTAGATTACTTTCTTTTAACTTAAATTCAATAACGCACAATTTCATGCATAACCCTTTTAATTCAGCTCAAAATATCTCACATTGGGTGTCTTTGCCGACCTCTTGTGGAAAAATAATAATGTAATACGATATTTCATGACTCTTATAGCTCTATATGGAGAATATGAGCTGTTCCGCTGGGTCCTAAAGTCATTTCTCTTAAGTATGCATTCAGATACAAATGCATACATTATAAAATATTTTTTTGTAAAGTTTTAGCAATTTTAGTTAAAATCCAGTAATTTTTTTTTTTTACAAAAGTCCTAGGGTCTTAGACCACTCAGATGAATACTAATAATAAAAAAATGAACAAAATTAAAAATCAGTTTCAGGTCAAAATGACTAAAGAGAAGGATGACGGTGAACTGCAGTACATCATATCAAAGAAAGAATAAATTAATAATTAAATAAAATGTATACAAGGGTGTGATGATATACTTTATATAATTACACAATATATTATTATATGATTGTTTCAGCTCTACTAAAGAGCATGCCATCAGACTAGTTTTATATAAAACTTCTTTCTCCTTCAAATATGAAAGCATTATATGTTATATAATGAACATTTAATTTAGGCTTCGTATCATACATATTATTAATCATTGATCACTGCATATACATAGAGAAGATATACTGTAACGTGACACGGCAGGACAAAACTCATCTAAAATACAGTACAAATCTAGATAAAATAAATCATTATAACACAGTGATGACAAAAATGAATAAGGTATATCCTAGGATCAGGTATTCCACATGATCATGACATAAAAGAGCAGTTTCACGTCCAATCTGACCCATGCTGTGTGTGTGTGTGTGTGTGTGTGTGTGTGTGTGTGTGTGTGTGTGTGTGTGTGTGTGTGTGTGTGTGTGTGTGTGTGTGTGTGTGTGTGTGTGTGTATGCATTTTTCAAGCATTGCACAGCTTTCTTAAAATATCCATCGCTGTGTTTTCAGCCCGGTGTTTTATGGCAAGAATAAAATATAATTATGCTGTAGTTTCATCAGAGGGAGTGTAATGTGACAGAACCGGACAGAACTGGTTTCAATTAGAGATGACAGGATTCCTGGCGAGCTCAAACTCAATGACATCTTTAGAAGAGTTATCATAGCACACATGAGCTGATGAGGTTAGTGATGATGACCTCATGATTATAACTGAGGCCTGAGAAATGGTCACCAGCGAGTTTTGACTATGTTTGGTGCTGTGTACAGCTGATTTCTATCGATACAATCTAGAGCTGAAAAAAAATGGCTTTTTGACAACATTCTATAAATATATCAAAACAAATTTAGTCGTGAGGCAAGGGAGGATCACCTAAAGTGATCCATATTTCATACACCACATCATAAAAAACACAGAGCCAACATCTTCATTTTTTTGTAATGACCAATGCTGATGGAAAGTCGTGGCTGGGTGCTGACGTGACTGCTGTTGTGTGCAAGTGTCAAAAAAAGTTAGTTTGTAAAACACTTCAGTTTAGGGGCCAATTCTCACCGTTAACTAGTTGCTTATTATCATGCATATTACTAGGATATTGTCTGTTTATTAGTTCTTATAAAGAACATATTAATGCCTTATTCTACATGATCATATTCTGCATCCCTTAATCTGACCCAACACCTAAACTTAAAGGGTACATAACCATAACTGCCAGTCTCATGTTAATCTTGAGTACCTATGTTAATATAGAGTAGTATTGCATCCTTCATATCTCCAAAGAGATTGCGTCTGTGCCGTTCATTCATACAGGATCATCCAGGATTCATATTTAAGTAGTCTTTCGCAGTTTAATATTACAACAACAATAGTCTAAATCACTATGTGGCAAGCAGCGAGGCGAGGGACCGTGAGAGCGGGCCAGTGGCGAGTGATAATGAGCGCCAGCTACGCACCACACCGGTCTCGTCTCAAAAGGAGGAGCGAAGACGAGAGAGGACCAGGCCTGGACTTGTTTACGTTTTGTTGTGTGTGTGTGTGCAGGCAGTCGTCCGTGAGGGGCTGCCCACGTTACTTTAGTTTTTTTATTGTTATTTGATTAAAAGTCTTTGAATGTTCGCCGGTTCCCGCCTCCTTCCTTCCCATATTTATATTGTTAATACACACTATTTAAAGCGAGGCCAAAGACGGTTAAATGAACAGCGCCCGGGCACAGTACGGAGCGATCACACTAGTCAAACAAACCAGACTTTCAAACGCACTCGGGCACGGGTCAGATCACTGTGTGTGTGTGGGGCATGTTTTTGTGACATATGAGGACACAAATGTGTATAATGATATAGGTATGACATGGGTATTACAAGGCGATGTCCTCACTTTTCAAAATGCTTATAAATCATACAGGATGAGTTTTTTCGCAAAGTAAAAACGCTTTGTAAAAATGAATGTTTCCTGTTATGGGTAGGTTTAGGGGCAAGGGCAGTGTGTGTGTGTGTGTGTGTGTGTGTGTGTGTGTGTGTGTGTGTGTGTGTGTGTGTGTGTGTGTGTGTGTGTGTGTGTGTGTGTGTGTGTGTGTGTGTGTGTGTGTGTGTGTGTGTGTGTGTGATGGGTAGGTTTAGGAACAGGGGCAGTGTAAGAGGATAGAAAATACAGTTTGTACAGTATAAAAACCATTACGCCTATGAAATGTCCCCATATGTCACAAAACAAATGTGTGTGTGTGTGTGTGGGTGTGGGTGTGGGTGTGTGTGTGTGTGTGTGTGTGGTAAATAAAACCACAAGTCTGCACCATTCATTCACACTGGATCATCCAGGATTCATATTTAAATAGTCTTTTGCGTTTTAATATTCACAGACAATAGTCTAAATCTCTATTTCTTTTTTTTTCTTTTTTTTGAAAATTTTATTTTACTTTTTTTCCACATATAACAACCACAACGAATACAAAACAAATAAAAAGAACAACATACAAAAAATTTAAAAAATATAAAATAAAAAAAGAGATACAGTGGTTAAATCAACTTTATCCAATCAAGCCATGTGGTACTATATTTATATAATTCAAAAAGGGTTTCCAGATCTTATAAAATAATTCACCCCTGCCCCTCATTGAATATGTGATCTTCTCTAAAGGTACACAGCTGCAGACCTCCGACAACCACAATCCAATTGGCACATCAGTGTCTGCTTTCCATTTCAAAGCAATGCATTTTTTAGCTATTATTAGCAACATTTGAGTAAGCTTAATAGCTTGACTGTTTCGAAGATTAGAGTTGGCAAAATTACCCAATAAACACACCTCTGGATCCGTTGGGAAATCAATTCCATGAATCTGTGATATACTATTACATACTTGCACCCAAAAAACCTTCACTTTGGGGCACAACCAGGTAGAATGCAAAAATGTTCCTTCTTCTGCACCACATCTGAAGCAGAGAGGTGAAATCCTGTTGTTAAATTTATGTAATCTAGATGGAGTGTAGTAGAGCTGGTGTAAAAAATTAAACTGAATTAATCTATACCTAGAATTCAAGGTTGAGGTGACCCCATCTTTACACAAATGACCCCACAGGTCCCCATCAATTCTTACTCCCAAATCCAGCTCCCATCTACTTCTGGATTTGTCTGGATCCTCTAGAGGCTGATTTGAGATCAGAGCTTCATATACTCTAGAAATTGTTTTATATAGTGGTTTATCAGAATAGCAGAGTTGCTCAAGACCTGTCAAATCAGGTATCTTAGGATACGATTTGGCTTTAACTCTCAAACAATCTCGTAGCTGCAAATAACTAAAGAATTCTTTGTTACTCAAATGATACTTATTTTTAAACTGTTCAAACGACATTAAAACATTATCCTCAAAACAATGCTCCAAATGTGTAATTCCCTTATCTGCCCATATCTTAAAGTTTTTGCTTTGACACATCGGTAGCAATCTGTTTCCCCATAAAGGTGTTTTAGGAGAGAGAAAATTGCCCTGTCCCATCAGCGACTGCAATTTGTACCAAGTGTGAACTGAATGGATAATCATGGGGTTATTAGTTCTTGTTTTGATCAGTTTATCATCCCATGTGTATAAGATATTGGCAGGATTCTCTTCTTTTATCTCAGATTTCTCCATATTAAGCCAAGAGGGAAGGGGGTTACCAGCAAACATCTGAGCCAAATACCTGGATTGGGCTGCCCAATAATACATTTTAAAATTGGGAAGTCTCAGTCCTCCTTGATTATAATCCCTAATCAGTTTATCGAGGCTGACTCTGGGGGTTTTACGATGCCAAATAAATGATCTTATCGACCCATTAAGCGAAGTGAAAAAGGAGTTGGGGATTAATATTGGAAGAGATTGAAACATGTATAGAAATTTGGGCAAAATATTCATTTTAATTGCATTTATTCTACCAAGTAATGTGAGTGGTAGATCCATCCAATTGGTTAAATCTCTACCCACCTTCTCTAAAA
Organism: Pseudorasbora parva; assembly: GCF_024679245.1. NCBI lineage: Eukaryota > Metazoa > Chordata > Actinopteri > Cypriniformes > Gobionidae > Pseudorasbora > Pseudorasbora parva. Next base: position 39,540,441 of record NC_090188.1, on the reverse strand, counting down.
GACTAGCCACATTAAGTTTGTAGAGATTCTTTAAATGACCATCTACTTGTATACCCAAATATTTAATACCAGTAGGTGAACACTTAAAAGAAAACCCGTCTAGTGCAGTATAATCAAACTCTGATAATGGCAAAATTACACTTTTGTCAATATTTACTTTATATCCAGAGAATGTGCTATATGATTGTAATATCATCTGTAAATTGGACAAAGAGTCTATAGGGCTGGTAAGGAATAAAAGAATGTCATCTGCAAACAGTGATATTTTATGTATTTCAGAGCCAATTTCAAAGCCCTTTATGTCAGGGTTACATCTAATGGCCTCAGCCAAAGGTTCAATAGCCAGCGCAAAAAGGGCTGGGCTTAAGGGGCATCCTTGTCTACATCCTCTATAAAGAGAGAATGTATCAGAAGTAATTCCATTAGTAACAATTTTTGCTTTAGGGGATTTATAAAGTGATCGAATTAGGTCAATATATGCCGCTCCAAATCCAAATTTTTTCAGCACTTCAAAAAGATATGACCACTCGACACGGTCAAAAGCCTTTTCGGCATCAAGAGAAACAGCTACTCCTGGTATGTGTTTTTCTTTAGCAGTGTGAATGACATTGAAAAATCTCCTCAGATTGTTTGCTGATAGTCTCTCAATTACAAAGCCCGTCTGATCTGGGTTAATCAACAGAGGAAGACGCATTTCTAATCTCTTGGCTATCATTTTAGTAACTAATTTATAATCTACATTAAGGAGTGAAATTGGCCTATAGGAGGCACATTTCAGCGGATCTTTACCTTTCTTGTAGATTACCGAAATTATTGCATTGGAAAAAGAGTCTGGGAAACAATTGTCCGTCCTAGACTGGTCAAGCACTTCCATCAAATATGGCACCAGCAAATCTTTAAATTCTTTATAAAATTCGGCTGAGAAGCCATCTTCACCGGGAGATTTATTATTGGGCAGTAGAAGAATGGCTTCAATCAGCTCAGAAGCAGAGAAAGGTTGATCCAAACTAAGCCTGTCTTCCTCTGAGAGACATGGTAAGTGGACTGAAGAAAGGAAAGAATCCATTTGTGAATAATCTGTACTCGCCTGAGAGGTATATAATTCTGTGTAGTATTGCTTAAATGCACCATTAATCTCTACAGGATTATATGTTTCCGCGTTACCTATATCTATAGCATTTATCGTTCGTTTCTGTTCATCTCGTTTTAGTTGCCAGGCCAAAACTTTGTGCGCTTTCTCACCAAGCTCATAATAACGCTGATTAGAACTAATAATAGCCCTCTCTGCCTGGTAGGTGTTCAATTTATTATACTCCAATTTTTTATTAAGTAATTCCCTATAAACATCCTTATTCTGATCCTTATGGTATATTTTTTCAAGTGCTGAGATTTCAGTTTCTAGCTCATTCAGTTTGGAATTTTTGGTTTTTATTAACCCCTTAGTGTATGCAATACATTGACCCCTAAGATAAGCCTTTAAAGTGTCCCATAAAATAAAGCTGTTGGAACAAGAAGGTTTATTCGTAGAAGTAAAAATATCAATTTGTTCTCTTATAAATTTACGAAATTCAGATTGTTTTAGAAGAATGGGATTTAGTCTCCATCTATAAGACCGTCCTGTTTTCTCTGGGATGAACAATGACATAACAAGGGGGGAATGGTCACTCAATAAACGAGGGAGATATTCAACATCCAGCACACGATATAAAAGCTGGGTGGATAACAAAAAATAATCGATACGAGTGTGGGTATCATGAGGATGTGAATAAAAAGAGTAATCTCTATCCTGTGGATGTTCCTGCCTCCAAACATCAGTTAAATTTAAATCTTTCATAAAAGCAGTGGTAGACTTTGCAGCTTTAGAAAGAGGCATTGGTTTAGTCGAAGATCTATCAAGTATATTGTCAAGGCAAAAGTTAAAGTCTCCACCCACCAAGAGAGAGCCTGTTGATTGAGCAATTTGAAGGAAAACATTTTGTATGAACAAGTGATCATCAATATTTGGGGCATATATATTTAACATCGTCCACTGTTCAGAGTACATATGCCCTTGTATCATTACGTAACGTCCTGACGGATCGAGTACAGATTTTGTAACGGTAAAAGGGATATTTTTATTTATCAGTATGGCCGTTCCCCTCGACTTGGAGTTAAATGAGGATGCAAATACCTGACCTACCCACTCCCTTTTTAATTTTTTATGCTCAGAGTCCGTTAAATGCGTTTCCTGCAGGAAAACAATTTCTGCCCCCAGCTTTTTAAGGTAAGTATATACTCTTTTTCTTTTAACTGGACTATGTAGGCCCTTTGTATTAAATGTCACAAATTTCAAGGGCTTTATCATGTATAATTTATGATATCAAAATCACCATATAAAATGCCCACATGAAGAATGAACCCTAACCGTATCGATCCAATATTACCAAAGATTCTAAATGATGACCTGTATCTCTCAGAAAAGCAAAAATACAAAATAAAAAAAAACACATATAAACACATAAAACCTATAGCTGCTGATGCTGAACCAGAACTATACAGCAGCGTAGGAAAACGAATCCGTTGAGAAACGCTCAGCTCGCGCTTCGATCCTTTCCAAGCAAAGATGCAGGGCTAACCCACGAGCTCTCCTTACACATAAAACACACTGATATAAGCAGCAGTCGTTTATAAAAAATAAAAATGCCCCAAACGTATTGAACACATTACAAAAGAAAAACTGTGTCTGTCTTTTTGGTCCATTAAGTCTCTGACAAATAGACAGAAGCAAAGTAAGAAAAAGATGAATTAGTCACCCACCGGAATTCCTCAAAGGAAATGGGGAGGATAAACGAAAATACCAAATATCCAAATAAAAAGCACGGGTGACCAAGGGTAATCAGGTGAAGTTCCCAAAGTATCGGTCTGCAAAATCACTCACCCGTCCAGATCTAAAGACTAATCGCCGAGACAAGTAACGTTATGAGGCCGTATCTGCGTCCCGGAACGCTGCAGACTCCGCCACGTCAGTCGCGATCCGACAGAAACTTGAATGCTTCATCTGGCGTGTGACAGAACCGTGTTCCACCATCATCTGTAAAAATTCGAATACGAGCGGGATATACTAGATGACAGTTGACATTCTTCTCCTTTAATGCCTTGAGTGCTGGAACCATTGCTCTTCTGCGGTTCATCACCTCCGATGAGAAATCTGGGAAAAAGCTGACTCTCTTCCCATCAACAGTAATTGGAGCTTTATCACGGGCGATCCGTAGGATATTTTCTCGGTCCTGGAATTTCAGAAGTCGAATTAGGATGGGCCGTGGGCCCTTCCCCGGGATACGCGCTGCTGGAACGCGGTGGGCACGCTCGATGACAAGTGGGGCGCCGAAGTTCTCTTCTCCCAAAACACTCGGAAACCATGTCTTAAAGAATTCGACTGTGTCTCGGCCTTCAACTCCTTCACGCAAACCAATCAGGCGGATGTTATTTCGCCGGTTGTAGTTTTCCATGTATTCCATCTTATTTCTGAGAACTTCGTTTTCTTTTTTGAGGAGACTGAGAGACTGCTCGCTTCCCGAAACTGTATCTTCCACATCGCTGATCCTTTGTTCAGCCGTAGTGATCCGGCCTTGCATAGATGAGACAGAAACTGTCAGGTTATCAATTGATCCCTGAATAGAATTGCGAAGGTCTGACATTTGAGAGATTAGCTCTTGCTTAACACTCCCAATGATCTCGCGAAACTCTTTCAGCGCGGCGGCGAGCACTCCCGCTGAGCTTTCCCCCTCTGAGACGGTCGCCTCGGCGCCATTTTGTGGAGACTTTCTCTCGGTAGTTTCGGCAGTTTTATGTTCATCTTTCTTAGGTTTTGGTCGACGCTCCATGGTTCCACGCTGTTCACAAGTACTAGGTGAAGATTGTCCTCTATTTTGGGATATGTTTCAGTGTTTATTTCAATGGAATTAGGCAATTTCTAGAGAGCTCTCCCGGCTATGTCTAACTACCGCGAGCACATCACGTGACTCCTCTATTTCTTTAAGTACATTTTATTTTATTAATTATATTTATCCATCAACAATGTTAAAAAATCTGTTAACTTAACCTCCTTCATTCATGTTAATCTGGTGCTATAACTAGTAGCAAAGAGGAAGAGATAATCGGTTCACTGAGCCGTTACAGCGATCTCTCACGACTCATTAAAGAGAGTCAAAATGACATTTATTGATTGAAGTCAATGACTTCAGCCTATCATCTGAAAGGCTTTCATTTGAAACCGAAAAAAAATAGTTTCTGGGTGATTATTGGTTGAATGTTTTTATCAAGCGTGTGTCCATGTGCTGTACAGGTGTTCCAGAAAGAGTTGGGTAAGAGGACTGGCAGCGTTCAGGCTTTGAAGCGCTCGGCCCGTGAGCTTATTGACAACACCCACGATGACTCATCATGGGTCAAAGTTCAGATGCAAGAGCTGAGCACTCGCTGGGAGACGGTGTGTAGCCTCTCTGTGTCCAAACAGACGCGGCTTGAGCAGGCTCTGGTTCAGGTAAGACTGTCACTGAAACATATCCTGGAAACATCATTTAGTTTAAAGGGTTTTATTTAGGTTAAAGGGAAATGAAAATTCACCTACTGTCACTTCTATGTAAATGACCACTGTATGTGTGGTGTTTTAATGTGCTTTATGACAAACCATGTGCAAATTCATCAGTCAACATCATTGTTATTTTCTCCTTAAAACTGCAAACTGAAAACTTTCCTCTTTAAAGGAACAGTAGGGAACAATGGAGCTAAAGGCGCACCGGGGTAAAAAGCTCGTTCGATTTTATTCTCCTCTAAACCACTAGATGGCACAAAAACTTGCCTCAGTATTTCCAAAACATCCGCTTTTTACAAGAAGTCCTCGCTGCAGCCTGTAGCACGATGACGTACTGGATCAGATCCAACATGTACTGGACGGTGGTGTAGTGTTGGTTTCTTTCATAATTCGATGGCCTCATATACGCATGCGCATTAGAGTTTGAATGCACAGTTAAGAGTTTTGCTGGATAGATAAATACTCAAACTACTCACTCAAAAATAATGATTAATAACATGCCTACGCCATCAGGACACACGTTTTGCATTTTCCCTTGAATGTGTAGGCTACTGGTATTCTTTACAGATCCTGTTGCATTGTACCTTGAGGATTAACATTACAGAGACAATTACTTGAATAATTTTTCCTTCCACTCAACAGCAAATATGACTAGAATATATTACAATTTTAACTGTTTTGCATGCATGTAGAGCGAAACTATGATAATCTAAGCATCACATTTATGAAAAGATGGTTTATTCATCTATAATTACTTAATACTAGCTATCAGCAATATAACAAAACAGGTTAGATCATCTATATACAATATTGACCATACATGTCACTTAAGACCAGCGCATACGCATTATAAGTTAACCCAGAGATCGTCACCATAACGATCCACCATCCAGTACGTATTGGATCTGATCCAGCTACTTCATCGTGCTACAGGCTGCAGCGAGGGGTGTCTCGCTTTTTAAGATGCACGTGGAAATGTCTCTGATCCTTAATGTGATCACGATCAGCAGAGCAAACATAATGCTGTGCTGATCTAATATTTGACCATTGTAAAAATGTAGCAAATGAGAATTAATGCTTATATTTTGAGAGAAAGGTCTTGTTAATGATTTTCAGTTTTCTTCTAGCTAATTAAAGCAACAGTTTTTCAATAACGGAAGAATATGTAAAAGTATAATATTTGGGGTAAAAGACAATAATTAATATGATAATAAACAGCAGCTGACTTTAACATTTGTTGACATGACATGGTTAGATTGAGAAGGGAAATATCATATATTGTGTCGAGTGTCCACCTTAGAGACAATCACCATATTTATAATGAAACCAACATATTAAGAAATTATAATATTTATCATATAATAAAATATATTTTAATGTTACTACATCTATATGTAAATCTATATTCAGTTATTATGTGATCTCATTAAATGCTTTCAGAATCTTTAATAAAAAAAACATTTTTGTATTTTTGTATTTTTTAAAATAGTATATTTATTGAACAAAAATTAATCTTTTATCTTTGAAAATAAACAGAAAATAGTGCACATTTTGCTAGTGATTTGAACAAGTATAAACTTAGACATTATTAAAAACATATTATTGTATCTTAAGTGTTTGTATCCATGCTGTGTCTTTTGCCCCGTGTGTGTGGTGCCACCTCATACATTTATAAAATTTTCAAACAAAATTACTTTTAAAACTTTTGTGATTTATTTTCACGCAAAATTTGTTGCTCCATCAATGTTCAAAATAAACATATTTTTTCTGCAATCATACACTATGGGAGGAGTGAAAAGCACATTATTAAATGTTATTGTCAGCTGTAATCTGCTCTTTATGAATGCATGTTTCGTTCCTCAGGCGGAGGAGTTTCACTCCACCGTTCACATTTTACTGGAGTGGCTTGCCGAGGCGGAGCAGAGCCTTCGGTTTCACGGTGCCCTTCCTGACGATGAAGAAGCCCTCCGCGCTCTCACCGAACAGCACAAGGCAAGTTTCCCACAACACGGTCAAATAATCCACATGAGACAAACTAATCAGTGTGAAGATTACCTTCTGAAACCCTTCAGTGACATTAGAATATCAGTATTTACTGGCAACAGTATACACAAAAACTGCAGTTGTGTCTGTTCTACATTACAGCATTGAGTTTAAATGCAAGCGTGCGCCAGAGGGGTCAAAATCTGTCCGAGACAGAATGCGTGTCTGTGTTTTCCACAACTTTGACATTCTTTTTTTTATTAGCTCTAATAATGTGAAGCCGGCTCATTCTGACAGTCCAACTGCGTAACACAAGCCATACATGGCTTCAAATCTTTATTAACTACTGCTTGCCAGGAAACAGTTCAACCCATATTTCCTTGTAGTGTGATCTCATATTCACAATTGAAAATAGTTCCCAGAGACATTATTCATGTCCACAGTTCGAGGAAGCAAACATCCTGGGCGATGATGGGGTTTCTTTTTATGTAAAAAAAAGTTACTAACAACCCGTGCTTAAACAGAACACGCCGAAATTTTGGGACTTTAGCTTATTCACTGTATCCCCCTAGAGTTAGATTAGTCTATATATACCGTTCTCATCTCTGTGCGTGCCATAACACTGTCTGACACACACACTGCTAGCCTAGCTTAGCACAGAGACTGGAGGTAAATGGCTCCAGCTAGCTACTGCTCAGTAAGTGACAAAATAACGGCAGCATTTTCCTATTTACATGTTGTGATGTGTATACTTACATCGTATACTAAAACTGACAGAAAAATGAAAAGTGATTTTCTAGACCGATATTGGTAGGGACTACACTCTCATTCCTGCGTAATAATCCATTAACTTTACTGCTGTACCATGAGTGCAGCAGTGCAATGTTATTACGCTCACCTGTGGACAACTTTCACTGGTCATGGTGAGCCGGATGCATCTCATTTCACCCCAAACACTCATCCTGCAGAATTTGTTCTTGTCCTCAGATTGTGAAGCAATAGGGCGGGGATTGACTTCTCTTTGTGTACCCATGACCACTTACTAATGGATGAACTTTTGATACATGCAGGAGTTTATGAAGAAGCTGGAGGAGAAAAGACTGTCCCTGAATAAAGCCACCAGCATGGGAGAGGCCATCCTGTCCATCTGCCACCCAGACTCCATCACCACCATCAAGCACTGGAACACCATCATTAAAGCACGCTTTGAGGAGGTTTGTCTATTCCTGCTAGTTTTCACTGAAGCATTCAAATACATTTGATGAGAAGCACATCATATACAGTATATATAAATATATATTTGAATTAAAGTAGAAAAGTATTAAGGCTGGCCAAGAACCATACACTTATAAATGGACTGAAGGAACATGTCGGTTGTCATTTATGTCCGACTGTACGACTTTACACACAAGAAGACGCATACAAGAAGACTCGTCTGGAGTTTTACATCATCAATATGTCACATGTTCAGTGACTGTGAGCTGCATTACATGCAGGATTGTTGTTGGTTTTGATTTGACAGTCGTCGTAGAAGAAGCCACACTGCAGGACTGTGCCTCATCTGAGGTAAATGTAGATTGCAATAGTCCTTAATCGGCTGTCGTTTTGACCTAGGATCAGAGGAGTCTTAGGATTTGCAGAATTTGTCTAAGATAGCCAAATAGTGTCCAAAATCGTGCAGTGTGCATCCGGCTTAAAAGGATAGTTCACCCAAAAATGAAAATTACTCCATGATTGTCTTACCCGCAAGCCATCCTGGATGTATATGACTATCTTCTTTCAGATGAATACAATCAGAGTTATATAAATATATTATATTATTTTAAAACTTTACAAACTGTAATCTCTAACTGTGACCTGCGTGTTCATGAGAGACTAGCGTTCCAGCAGACGCAGGCGTAGCTTAAGTTCCAGTGACAAACGTGGAAGCGCAGTGGATCAATTAAAGCAAAACTTGGTTCTCACGAGAACTAGCATATTCTCACCGGAGCGTCCTACATCATACACTGGAACTTTAGTCTCTCGTGAACGAACGGAGGATAGTTAGCTAAAGTTAGAGATTACAGTTTGTAAAGTTTTAAATATGGATATTTTTCTCCAACAAATGCTTTAGAAGGCCTTTATTAACCATCTGGTGCACTTTTATGATGGATAGATGCACTTTTATGGACATTCACTTCTATTATAAAGCTTGAAAGAGCCAGGACATTTTATTAATATAACTCTGATTGTGGTTGACTTAGTGTGAGTGTGAGTAAATCATGGGATAATTTTCATTTGTGTGTGAACTATCCCTTTAAGTCATAAAGAGGCCATCTGACTAACATGTAACAGCATGTTCACTTGCAACCTCAACAAAGTGCCTCAAATAAAGCTCTGGAGTGATTTGAACTTCAAATCAGTTTATGATGCACCCATTGTCTTATTTCCCAAAGTTGTGTAAAGCCAACCAATCAGATCTTTCCAGACCATAAAAGTACTTTCCAGTTTTGTGATACCTCAAATACTTGTGCTGGCAACCAAAATGTTGTAGGTCAAATCCCACATTGGGTGATCCATAACTGTTAGCAGTCTGTCTAAGGCCTAGTTTACACCTGGTATTGATGGATTGGATCACAGGTAGAAAAGTGAGATACACTCCTATTTACACCTGGTGTTTTTTCAACCACTTCTATCCTGATTTATTTGAACTGAGGGTCTATGGGCAGGGAAATGTGTGGACTTTTTCAGATCTTTTGATCTAATGGACAAATTAAACTCATGCAAATTTACATTTGAACACACACAGACGACAGAAAAGCACATCAGCTTTCATTGCTGCTCTGACAGACAAAACACCAGCCGAACGGTGTGAGTGTGTGTTAGAAATCAGGAATGCTGAGAGAACATTGTGCGTGGGACGTTTTCATCTTCAAATCAAACTTCAGTCTCTAGCCGTCAATGTTTAAATCCTGTCTGTCTAGTGCTCTTCCCATAATGTTCCCGCATTAGGTCAGTAGCGGAGAATGGGGGTCTTTTATGGCTACTCCAGGTTGTTTGACCACAAGAGTGTTTACACTACAAAAGCAATCCTGTTGAATGTGTTTTCCACCACCTCTGGAAGTGGTCGAAAGTTGACAACCTCAAAATGTTTTAAACCCAGTTTACACCTGTATTTAGCTTTCTCCACTTGTGATCCGATCAAAACACATCTTAACACCAGGTGTAAACAAGGCCTAACATTGTCCACAGTGTGAGTAGTCTTATCAGATCTCCGTGTCCATGTCAGGTAACAGCCTGGGCTCGTCAGCACCAGCAGAGACTGTCCAGTGCTCTGGCCGACCTGCTGGCCACTCAAGAACTGCTGGAGAACCTCCTGAACTGGCTCCAGTGGGCTGAGACCACACTCGGCGAGAAAGACAAGCAACCTCTTCCTCAGGAGTTAGAGGAAGTTAAATCACTCATCGCTGAGCACCAGGTACCATCAAGAGCTCGGTTTCACTGCATAAATAGTCAAAGGTTTATTAGTGGGAATTGTAAAAATAAGCTGTTTGTGTCTTTTCTGTGTACAAGACTTTCATGGAAGAGATGACGAGAAAGCAGCCGGATGTGGACAAAATCACCAAAACTCATAAGAGAAAAGCCACAGCAGAGCCCCCGGTTCAGTCTCAAATCCCTGTTCTGGGCAAAGGACGAACAGTCAGTGAGTACAGGCATCACATGGTCTTTACGATAGTCATTATTATGGCGTGTGCATGCACCTTAGCTGGATATCCCTGGACCGTTGTTGTCAGTGTTGGGGTAAGGGTTGAGTTTTTAAAATAATGATTTGTGTTTAAATTTGGTTTACCCAAAAACGAACCCCATGATTTACTCCCCCTTGAGACATCCTAGGTGTATATGATCTTCTTTCAGACGAACACCATCGGAGTTATATAAAAAAAAATCAAGAAGCAAAGAAATGCTAGCCTAGAAATCTAGACGCACCCTAGCGGCAGCAAATTTAATCTGCCCGCAAGTGTACCTAGCCATACATAAAAACATGGCTTCACTTCAGAAGGCCTTTATTAACACCCTTGAGCCGCATGGAGTAGTTATATGATGGATGGGTGCACTTTTTTGGAAAATCTCACCTCCCATCTCACACCCAGGATGCTTGAGGGTGATTAAATCATGGGATAATTTTCCTTTTAGGGGGAACTATCTCTTTAAAAGTTAGAATAGGGCTTGATAAAACAAAGACCTAGGCTGTGTCCAAAATCACATATTCTCTGAGTATATATAAATGTGTTCCCTTGACTAAACAACAAATGAATGCTAACAATTAAGTCGTAGAAAAAAAAGTATTTTGCTTTTGTAATACAGTCCACCAAACAGAAGTGAACTCACTTGTTGATTATGCTTGTTTGTTTAAGCCATTTGTGTTTTGGTCATCAGGAAAGAGATCCCCTACACAAACCATGTACGCCGCAGCATCACAGGCACAGATCGAGACCAAGAACCCCCGAGTGAACCTGCTGGTTAGTAAGTGGCAGCAGGTGTGGCTGCTGGCTCTGGACAGGAGGAGGAAGCTCAACGATGCTCTGGACAGACTCGAGGAGGTCAGTCGTACATGCACAGCTGACCTCAGACCTGTGCCATTTTGAATGTAGTCGTCAGGGTCCTTAAAACTAGAGATGCATCGATTGCAAATTTCGTATCCGATTTACGATTTTTTTGCTGTGTGATCTACTGATACCGATTTTCTATCCAAAAAACAGTAATTAACAGCATATACAAACAAAAATCAACTTTTCTGAAATGCTACATTTTAGTTTAATAAAAACCTGAGTAAAAAGACATTGATAAAATAAGAACAAAGGAGCAAATTTGAAACAACAGGTGTCTTCATTGCAAAATACTTGTTAAAAATTAGTAAAAAAACTAAGCAGAGTGTGATTTTCTTGAACTGAATACTTGCAGAGACGGGCATTTGACTGTTTAAGCGCATTAAGCCACTCATTTTGGTACTCGCGGCTCTTAAGCTGTTTTTGAGAATTTAGGGTCCTATGAAATCTGTTTTATTTTTTCCCAAATTCCGTTCTTTCCATTTAATTTATTTTCCATTCTATTTTTTCAGGATTCCGTTTGAATGGTTTAATAAAAAACATGCCTAATTAATTGATTTAATACAAAATAACTTAATGTATTAATTTATAATAAAAGGGCCCAATTAAAGGATTTTTTTCCCAGAAATTCTGTTTTTTAAAAGCACAAATGGCATACAACATTTATTTGTTTATAATCAAATACAAAATAAAATTTTGGCAAACAAAGTGCTGCACAACAGTAGTTTACTGTTAAAATTAAAACATGGAAGAAAAAACAAATACAGTCAAAATAAAGTTCTTTTCAATTATTGTATTGTTGTTATTATTATTAGTAGTAGTATTACATTAAAGGGATCTCCTGATGTTAAGATTGTTTGGCTTGATAACATAAATTATGTGTCTTACTGAGAAAACCCATGTAGGATCTACATTATTTAAAAAATCCATTACATATTTGGACAATGGGCGGGGCCATTTTGTTTGCGTTCTATGTCGATGATGTAGAATGGTTGCACTCGGCAATCAACTGGCACCGGTTCGATCTTACATCTTTAATCTTTACATTAAGTCATGTAAAGATTACATGTCACGTTTCAGCGCATATGTGTTGTATAAAGGGTTTACGAGGGTAAGCGCTATATTTCTGCTGTTCAGTAAGTGCCACTTACTGTCAGAGAGTGAAACTGCATTTTCATTCAGCAGGTGGATTAAAAAGAAACTAATGTGCCTTTGCAAAACCTTTAAACTATTTGAATTCAAAATTCTCTGGGTAACAGTTATATGTCATTTTCTGCTCTAAGTTGAAAGAGTTCGCCAACTTTGACTTTGACGTATGGAGGAAACGCTACATGCGCTGGATGAACCACAAGAAATCACGCGTCATGGATTTCTTCCGGCGTATCGATAAAGATCAGGATGGCAAAGTCACAAGGCAGGAATTCATCGATGGCATCCTGTCCTCAAGTAAGGAAAGATTTCAAGCAGTGTCTTCTTTAAGTCTCTCAGGCTTTGCCCTCAACACCTCTCTGGTCCTGTAGAGTTTCCCACCAGCCGTCTGGAGATGAGTGCAGTGGCAGACATCTTTGATCGGGACGGTGATGGCTACATCGACTACTATGAGTTTGTGGCTGCTTTACATCCCAACAAAGACGCTTACAAACCCTTAACAGATGCTGACAAAATTGAAGACGAGGTAAACATTACCAGCTTACTTTCTGGGAAGTCCACCTAGTAACTGGAAGTGTTACAGATGGCCTGTCGTGAAACCTGATTTATGGCTTTATGTGTGTAGGTGACTCGCCAAGTTGCGAAGTGCAAGTGTCCCAAACGCTTCCAAGTGGAGCAGATTGGCGCCAACAAATATCGGGTAAGTGACAGGTCTTTCATACTTTGGGGATGAGTCAAGAAAAAGCCTTTTATTTATTATACTTGTGGAGCCCTAGGCCAACACAAATATAGAAACCTGTTTATTGTGTCAGTCAAGTTAGATTTTCAAAGTAACAAGACCCTCAAAACTATCACAGTATTCAAATAAGTTGAATGACATATAATAATTGTTACCTCAATGCTAGAAAAAAATACTGCTTTTATTAGAAAACATGTTGTTCTCTGGTAGTATTTACATAATTGGATGAAAGCTCAGTCGTACACTGGCTGTATCCAAACGAAGGCCAATTCCTTGTGTCAATGCCGATATAAGGAATGTTTTGAGGACAAGATGGAAACATGAAGTCTGGAAAGTTGGCCATGTTCCTCAGGCCCTGTTAAACTGCCCCCCCCCTAGACAAACTTCTTTGCCCCGATGCTGTTGATGCCAAAGAGAATTACTTCATTACATTTTTATGTGCCATTGCATTTGTCAGTCTCTCAAGTGTGAGGTTTTCCCCCAGTCCACTTCTCTCCGACACTCCTAATAAACAGATCCCATAACGTTTAGTCACGGTCAGCCCGTAATCTGAGGGAATAATAAAGGTGTCCATAAAAACATATCTCTTTTGACTGGCTAGAGGCCAAGTTGGATAGAACCTTTGTAATAGGTGAATTCATTGTTGACTGAACTGATATTTACTAATGGTTTGTCTTTTCATTGTTTTTCCCCCACATCAGTTCTACCTCGGAAACCAGGTATATATGCATAGTGCTTTTTAAAGATTTGCTGTGCTGCCCTTTTTTGTTTTATCTGATTCACTGTCTGTGTGTCTATGAATCCCCAATATTTAAGGCTGTCTTAAACTCACAAGCGGATATTTAAGCTAGTTTTTAAACCCTCTTCCCAGAGCCAGCCATGTATACGAGCCGTGGCTGTGTGCAAATCTCCACTGGCATTCAGGCACAGTGGCGAGGGAACGTAACTAGTGCAGGTGAAGCTGTAAATAGAGAGTGAAAACATCTACTTCCCTGATACTAAATGACAACAGAAATGGTGTCTAGTGCGGATATATTCATAATGTCCTTTGTGTTGTGACATAGTGCATTGAGCAATTATTAGTCAGAGTAGTTTAAGCATTCAGAAATGTTTGGGAATGGTTTCAAGTCAACATAAAATCAACTTGGAGCATTATTCAAAAAAATACTGTCCCTGTTACACAAGTACTTACTATAGTAATAACAGTAAATTATGCATAACTACAAGTAACTAACCCTAAGTACATGCATTTAATAAATAATACTCAATAATTAAATGTATTATTACATTGTAATAAGAACAGTTTATGGTTAAGTTCACCCAAAAAAAAAAAAAAATCTCATTTAAAAAATCATATTTTGTGTTTTGAAGATGAACGAAAGTCTGGAACGACATTATATAAATTACAGGATTGTCCTTTTTGAGTGAACTATCCCTTTTCAAAGCAAATAAAGCGATACCCCATGAGAGGTCCTTCGATAACAGTGATTTTAGCATTGCATGGATAAGACCAATACACTCTAAAAAATGCTGGGTTAAAAACAACCCAAGTTGGGTTGAAAATGAACAAACCCAGTGAATGGACCCATTCAAACAACCCAGTTTCTGGGTTTGTCCATTTTAACAATATGATAAATGACATGTATTAATAAGAAACAGTTATTCTGCTTGCAGCTGTTTATAGTTTATACTGTAATCATGGCACATTACTACAGAACGTGTGTTTATTTGCATAATTAGGCCTTATTGTTTTAGGTTACCTTATAGGAAACGCAGTCTTTCTAAAATCTTGCCAGTAACTAAAGGATGAGTTCACTTCAGAATAAAAATTTCCTGATAGTTTACTCACCCCTGTCATCCAAGATGTCCATGTTTTTCTTTCTTCAGTTGAAAAGAAATTACATTTTTTGATGAAAACATTCCAGGATTTTTCTCCACAAAAGCTTGTCTTACACTCGCTGTGATGTGATTACATATTCACATTGAAAAAGGTAATGTGTGACGTAGGTGGAAGTACAGACCATAGACTGGAAATATGGACGTAGTGTCCGTGACGTCACCCGTAGGTTTCTGAAGAGCATTTCTGAAACCTAAAGACAGGCAGCGCATCACTCCCGGATAACTAAAAAATGGCAAAGAAGCGGGACATGGGTGGAGCTGAGGTTCTGGTTTCTGAAACCATGCCCGCCTAGCTCAACCATAGCGGCAATCCACCGAATCCACCGGTCACTCAAGTGGCCATGCCCTTAAGTATGCAGAACTTTACGGCTTAATATTATTTGAACAGATGAGTTATAAAAAAAGTCACCCCCTCACAGTTGTCATTAAGGGCAGAAATAGCCATATAGACCAAAATCACTTTTGGTTCCAGGCAGTAAACCTTTTTTTTTTCTGCTGTAAATTTGGGCGATTTAACATTGGGAGATACAGATTTGACTCCCTTTTGTAGAGACTGCGGGAGCTTGCCGCTTGGTACCGACCCAGTGTTTACACAGGGAATGTGCAAAGATGAAGTCAAACTCCCTTTACACAAAAGGTCAAATGGGATGTAGTTTTTCGGCACTGGGTCAGTACTTCTTCCACCTACATCACACATGACCTTTCCCAGAGAGACTTTATTACTTGAGTAAAAGTAAAAGTACTACTGGTCAAATATTACTCCGTTACAAGTAAAAGTTGTAAAAACGGATTTTTACTTAAGTAAAAGTACAGAAGTATTTCATTTAAAAAGTACTTAAGTATCCAAAGAAAATTTTCTTTTTTTATGTCAACGCATTATTTTATTATTGTTGTATAAATGCACATTATGCCATCATGGTTTAAGCCATTCAGTGATGCTCCATCTGACATACTAGCATACGACTAACTTAAACTCATTTAAATACTTGTATAAAAGTTACAAAGCTGCTGTCACTTTAAGGCCGAATGCACGGATCCAATACACTGATACACATCTGATATTCTCCAACTGTTCACCTTTACTTAAGACATAATCACTTTGTTTATTCGAATACTTGCCAGAATTAACATTTTGACATCCGTCTTCTGCCATTTTGCTACAAACTATAAATCAGTGTTAAAAAAATGCTGTGAAATCAATGAACTTCATGATGACCCTACAAGAGTGATTCCTGAAAGGCTTTCTGCAAAAACCCAAACACATTTTAAAGAAGAAAAAAATCATCCACTGACTTTCAAAGCTGCTACAGAAACGACTTTCAACTTCGAGGACCTTGATAGAAATGTATTGGAGTAAGACTTTTTTCCAGAAAAAATAATACTCAAGTAAAGCACAGATACTCAAAAAGTGTACTTAAGTACAGTACTCAAGTAAATGTACTTCGTTACTGTCCACCTCTGACCTTTCCAGTGTGGTTATGTAATGCGTGGCACATCGCAGCGCAAGACTTTTGTGGTTAAAATGTAAATAATTTTTTTTAGAAATATTTTCAAAAATGACCGATTCGCTAGATAAGACCCGTATTCCTCATCTGTGTCGAGCTCTTTGACGCGGCACTGAAACTGCAATTTGGACCTTTAACCCATTGGTCCCCATTGAAGTCCACTATATGGAGAAAAATCCTGGAATGTTTTCCTAAAATAAACCCCTCAAAAAACACATAATTTACTTTCAACTGAAGAAAGAAAGGCATGAACAACTTTTGATGTCATGGGGGTGAGTAACATGAATAAAAAATCCTTTAAGACGGTAATGTGACGGTTGCTAATGTTGTTTCATGTTGACTTGTTCTACAAACACTCAAGATAGTTTATAGTCACCTATCTGCTTTTGAGTTGAAATGCATTTCTCCCCGCAGCGCCGCATTCTGCTTTTTATTATTATTTGCAAGAGCTTTGCAACACAATGCAGTGTGCTTGCCTTCTGCTACCTGCCTAACGCCCTTATTTTAGTTGTGCTTTACAGGATCCTCACTCAACGTCACTGAACTCGCTCTGTTTCTTTTTAACCACATGTTGTGGCTGATGTTCAAACAGGAGAAATGCTGAGCTGAAAGATGCATGGTTTACATAAATCACATAAAATCATGAGCTACATGCTTTCTCGGGGTCGGGTTATGGACGTGGCTCTTAGCTGGTGAAGGGCTTTTATCGGGCAGGCCATGCAAACCTCATGTGTTTCTTCCTTTGTATTGAGAACTTTATATCACATCAACTGAAACCATTCTTTTGACAGTTTGGTCTCGTTCACTGCTTACACGATCCCTTAATCGCCGATGAGACTATAACAAACAGGGACAATCAAAATCTAACGCCCCATCTACAAGTTGCTGTTTTGGAAAGCTGTATCCTGGTAAATGGTCATTCTTAAAGCCGTTTGTTGTGATTCTCTTGATTATTTCTCTTGATCATGCTTCAAAATTCATCTTCTCCTCCCCCAATCACCAAATTCACCAGTGGTATCGCTTCATTTTGGGTATCACTTAAAGAATAAAGGGCTTGCAGGCCAGAGAGATGCTCAGCAGGTCGCCATCGTGTTGGTCATGTCGAGTCTCAGAGAGTCGATTTCAGCCATTCTTCCATGTTGTGTGTCGTTGGAGTCGAGCATCAGTGTCAACACACGCATCCTCTATGAGAATGGTAGTTTGTAGTTCTAGACAGTGCAACTTCTGTATGTATTGTTGGTTTGTGGAAAAAGTTCTCATATGGTTTGGTTTCTTTCTTTTTTCAGCAGAAAGCATGAGGCCATAATTTTCTGTGCTGTGAAATCTGTATGCCTTGGCCGAATCCAACTGGCAACGATCATTTGGACGCAAATGATTTGGCTTGATGTTTTCTTTAGCTCCTATCTCTGGCATGTAGGGTGCAGTGGTGTTGCCCTATGGTTCACTGCCCTTATTTGTATGAAAACAGATCCTCAGGGTGAAGAGCGCACTTGTAGCACACCCTAGTGGACACACTGATCGCAGTCCACTTCATCTTAAATGTGCACTAAGTTACTTTTTCTATCATAGTAAAGTTTGAAACAGGAAGAAAGTAACAGTATGTCTGACAAATGTCTGACATGATCTTCACCCACATGCAGTGTTGGGTTGAGAAGTGATCAGTTGACTTGAGGAAAAGTGAGGGAACTCATTGACTTAAAATTATTAAGTAAATAAGCTTAATGCTTAATTGAAAAAAAGTTTTGTGAAAAAAGTTCACATAACATTTTTTTCAATTACAAATTAAGTTTATTTACTTAATACGTTTAATTCAGTGTTAATGTTTTAATGTTGTCCTCACGTTTTTAGATTATGTCAACTGATTACTTCGTACAGTGTAAGTAATTAATTACTTTAATTAAACATTTTCAACAAAAAAAGAAAGTTTGGGATTATCCTTAATTTTAGGATGTAAATACTGTATAGACTATAGAACAATGTTATATACAATAGTGGACTCAATGTTAAACTAACATCTAATACATTAAAACATATTTTTAATATAACGTTCTCCATTAAAATACTTTGATCTTTTCAAGGATAGTTTATTCAGTTTTATATGATTGATGAAATAATTCAAAGAGCAGGTTTATGTCTACCCTTGCATTGTTCAACTGGTCGAGGTTGATATGGGATTTAGAAAGTAATAATAATGTAGTAAGAGTAATTAGTACAGTAATCTAATTACACTGTTGAAGATATAAATGGTTGCTAGTAATTCATTTATTTTCAGAGTTACCCAACACTGCTCACATGCGATGAAGACTCTAATGCTAAGATCACTCATGCCCCCTTGATTTTAAAATATATCTAGTTTAATTATTTGTTATGAGTAAAATAATAATTTATGCATAGATAAATATATAGGACACTTTTGAATGTGAAATAAATGAATCTCAGGTGGCAAATATCCTGCAAATAAGCTATTTCTATAATTGTGTTTATTATGGAGATCTTTTGCGTAATGCTTCCTCCTCGCCCGCAGGTGGCAGTATAAGCTCTAGCACATCTAAGTCAGCACATCAAAATAAAGTTGACTTTGTGCACCTTTAATGACATACAGTGAAGCGCACCACCACACTCAACATTCTCTTCATGATCAGGCTTAAATTAGCACAAAGCCACAAATGAAACCAGTTGGATTGACCATTCATTTCATGTCTTCTGGAATGAAACCAATGTTGTGTCTCAATCAGAAATTGTTTTGTCTAAATCAAATGGCTCAGCAGGGCAACGAGAGGAAACCAGACGATAAACAGAACAGGGGTAGCGTCTATCTGGGACTGCGAATTGACTCACTTCTTCCACCACACGTTTTGTTTCTGAGGTTGCTCTGCTGTGTCACTGACAAACATGACCTTATCACGGAGGAATCACTGTGCTTCTCTGTTCGTGTCCAGTTTGGAGATTCCCAGCAGCTCCGGCTGGTGCGGATCCTGCGCAGTACGGTGATGGTGCGGGTGGGCGGGGGTTGGATGGCCCTGGATGAGTTCCTGGTGAAAAATGACCCGTGCAGAGGTAATGTCCACACACTTCTTCTCCACTTTATGTTGTACTCAACTTCAGCCCATTCAGATGGGTGATTTAATTACATTGACATTGTGAATAATACAATTGTTCTACTTATTTGTGTCATAATTATAAATATCGAAAAGAAACCGTGTTGATAGATATTCTTATGTAGGCTGTAATAATTTTTTGTGGCTGAATCTTTTCTTCCTGCACTCTGATTGGCTGTTTATGAGATTCTTAAAGCTTGCCGGTCTCTTCCCATGAAGCCTTTCTTTCAGATTTTCCCTTTTCCTGCTGCTTTGTTAGTGAACCCAATTATCGTTTCTTCTAGTTCACCACCACGGGAGTAAAATGTTGCGCTCGGAATCAAATTCTTCAATTACTCAGTCTCCTATAGGTTGGCAACTCTCACACTTTCTGTCCTTGCTCCATCCCAGTGGTATGTGTGCATCCCTGTGTGTGTGTGTGTGTGTGTGTGTGTGTACTGCAGTGATCCTTGAATGGTATTCTCATTAACATTAATCTCATGCTTCCCTTTCCATCGTGCTGTCTGGGACTCTTTAGCATGCGGTTTTGTCTCGCGTCATGTGTCCTCTCTGGCTTTCTCTGCATGTGCTTACTGTAGCTTTACTGTCTCAGTGCAGTGAAACTTGCTCGACAATCTCATCTGTGCAAGATATGGATAACTCATATCACATTGAATTGAATAATACATGATAGATCTTTCATTTTTCCTTATTCTTTCAAATACATGATACGTTTTTCTAAAATGCAGTGTCTAGAAGTTAGTTCTCCTCTACTATATGGTAATATATTTAAATGCAGCATCAATGTTTTCTTTATCTTTTTATTATTATTTATTTTTTTGCCAGTGATGTGAAATGCATGCAAGTCATTCCCTACATCAAACCAAAGCACAAAAAAGTGTGTTTTGCTCATTTGAGTGGGTGCCCATCAATCCCGACCCAGTTAAAGATACCTTCATAAGACCTTCATTCACAATCAAAACCTTTAAAATGGCTTAGAAAGAAGTTCCAGAAACTTGATTTAAATGAATGTTTTGGGTTCAAAACAAGTCTAGCTCTATGAACACCATCTGTGCCTTGCTGATTGTAGATTACAAAAAAATATAAATTATTTTGCCCTCAATTGCAAACAAACCAAATGTGTTAATTTTGGTGTGCTCTTCTTCGGTTTGAGGAATCAACTTGAATTCCATTCATTATTTGTTTGTATGGTCTGCAGATTATATTTTCAAATTTTTGTGAAAATCAGAGAATTGGCTTGGAAGGAGGCTCAACAATTTCTATAATTTTCATGATGGAAAGCTATGGAATCAGAGGGATTTTGTTTCCTGCCCTTATGGTTCAAAAGTTATTAACATAAACGTGAGTGCAACTTTGGACAGCTGGTGGCGCTTAAGGGATTGAGTTAAAGACTCCAAATTAAATATGATGATGACAGATCAGACTGTCCTCTATTTTTGTGCCAAATTTCATAACTTTCATAACCATAAGCGGTGCGAAAGAAAAAGAACTCAATAGGTGCATACGAACCTCCGATGCTCTGCCCTTAATAATAATTTTGACTTGGCCCTCAATTTCAAACAAACTAAAATTAGTTTACAGTAATAATGGAAGGGCTATTAAATTGATATAATTTTAAAGATCAAATGATATTTTTTTGATTGACAATATGATTAAATGTAATCGATGATCCACTCTTTTTTAAAATTAAGGTTCTATGAGGAACCTTAAACATCCATGGATGTTCCCACTGCCCAAAAGGTTCTTTACAGTGGAAAAAGATTCTTTAGATTAATAAAATGTTCTTCAGACTATTATTATTATTATTATTTATTATTATTATTATTATTTTAAGAACTGTTCACTGGAAGGTTCTTTGGAGAACCCAAAAATGCAGAAACACCCTTTTGGAAGCTTTAATTTCAACTTAAGTTGAACTGAACCCCAAATGTTCCTTTGAATGGAGTTTGAGAGGCTTGTTTTTCAAACCCAGGCTAAAGGTTTTGGTGTGGCCATACCTCCCTGCTCACTTCACTGTGTTCCTCCTCCAGCTAAGGGCAGAACCAACGTGGAGCTGCGCGAGAAGTTTATTCTCCCAGAGGGCACCACCCAGGTGATGGCCAGTTTCCGCTACAGAGGTCGAAGGTCACGGCCTTCCTCGAGAGGCGCCTCCCCTAACAGATCCAATTCCAGTCACAGCTGCCCCGCACAACCCAATCCATCTGGCGCCAGCACACCCAAGGTATGCTTATCGTTGATTTTGGTTGCAGAGAAATGCGTACCTTCCCCATGTTTTTGTCACATTTTCCTGTCGCCAATCATTAAGCTTGGTTCCAAAACCTAGTGACCTGCCTTGCGGTCCAACACCTTCATAGGCTGCCAAACCTTAGCGATTGGTTTGGTTTGGAACGCTCTTCAAAGATTAAAACTCTGTGCATAAAACAAGTAGCACATTGGTCACAGTTGATTTCAAGTGAGGTTTGTCAAAGATGATAAACGGTGATTTAATTCTGTAAAGAAAGCTCCCTTTGCAATCGTTGGAGATCTAAATAGAAATATAATGCCATAGTCTAAATATAATGCCATAGATATAAACACAATACCAGTCTAAATATAATTCCATAGAACTAAATATAGTGCCATAGATCTGATTACAATGCCATAGATCTAAATATAATGCCATAGACCTGAATATAATGCCATAGGTCTGAATATAATGCCATAGGTCTGAATATAATGCCATAGGTCTGAATATAATGCCATAGGTCTGAATATAATGCCATAGGTCTGAATATAATGCCATAGGTCTGAATATAATGCCATAGACTAAATATAATGCCATAGAACTGAATATAATGCCATAGGTCTGAATACAATGGTATAGATCTAAATATAATGCCATATATATGAACACAATACCATAGTGTAAATATAATGTCATAGTTCTAAATATAATGCCATAGATCTGAATATAATGCCATAGGTCTGAATACAATGGTATAGATCTAAATATAATGCCATATATATGAACACAATACCATAGTGTAAATATAATGCCATAGATTTAAATATAACGCCATAGATCTGAATATAATGCCATAGGTCTGAATATAATGCCATAGATCTGAATATAATGCCATAGGTCTGAATATAATGCCATAGATCTGAATATAATGCCATAGGTCTGAATATAATGCCATAGGTCTGAATATAATGCCATAGATCTGAATATAATGCCATAGGTCTGAATATAATGCCATAGATCTGAATATAATGCCATAGGTCTGAATATAACGCCATAGATCTGAATATAATGCCATAGGTCTGAATATAATGCCATAGATCTGAATATAATGCCATAGGTCTGAATATAATGCCATAGATCTGAATATAATGCCATAGGTCTGAATATAATGCCATAGGTCTAAATATAAATATAATGCCATAGTTCTAAATATAACGCCATAGATCTGAATATAATGCCATAGGTCTAAATATAAATATAACGCCATAGACCTAAATATAAATATAATGCCATAGATCTGAATATTATGCCATAGGTCTAAATATAATGCAATAGAACTAAATATAATGCCAGAGATCTAAATGTAATGCAGCACTTTTCACGATTAGTTAAAAATGATTCGTGTAATAGTGGCAATTCACTAAACTATTTCGATTGGAAAGACGTAAGCCAATCACAGCAGTGGGCGTTTACACTGAAGTCTCATAGCAGATCCCTTAAAATGGAGCGTTCAGAGCAGAGGCTAACATCAGGGTAGGAAAAATGCCTTTTATTCATAATTTTCGATGTAAAAAGCATTCTAACATTATAAGTGCATCCCCGGAAACATAAAACAATCAAACAACGCAGTTTCTGAACCGTTTAAGTCCTGCCTTCTAAATAAAAAAAGACAATGGCTAAAGTTATTGAGATTGTACTATTTCCCCATCGGAGTAAAGAAGAGGTCTTGCATGGCTGAAATGCGGGTTATGTGCAAATAAACTTCTGTATTCTATAAAACAGGTCATATTGCTTCAGGTTCAGGTAATTATGGATCTGTTTTACCCAAGATGCCTTCAAATAAGCTACCAAACATGGGCATAACCAGTGTCCATCACATATGTAGGTTGACATAAACGTTCTTCATTTGGCCTTTCGTAGAGTGAACAAACTCCCCTTGACGGCACTTTGGTTTGGTCTTGGTATATTTTTAAGCTTTTAAAATAAAACATATAGCACAATAATTTTTTATTTAGACTAAATAATTTGTATCAACATTTGTGAATGAATTATTAACAAAATTCATTCACAAATATCTCTCTTCATTTTTTATATTGAATATAGAATTTGACATCATAAATGTGTTGTCTACATAGGGAGCTCACTAGGATTTGGAACAGAGCCGTTGACTATCCCATCATCATCATTTGTTGATATATAATTGTTTCCTGTATTGTCTTTCTTTCCTTTTTTTCTTTGCTACCCTTTGTATGTGGTTTATCCACAATTGTTTCTCACAGACTCCCCAACATTTAATCCGAAATTATGATAAACCCTGGCTGACAAACAGCAAATCAGCTACTCCTCTTAAATCATCTGACTCCTTTGACAGCCAAGGGTCGTCCAATGAGGTATAGTGCTTAAGAAATGAGTGGCAAATCCCCCTCTAATCTCCGTCTCCTGCTCCTGACCTCTGTTTCTGCCCTGTTACTGATCTAATCGCTTCCTGTGTGGATTTGTAATTGAGTTCAGTCTCTATCTCTGGCTTTGCAATGGTGCATGGAAGGGACTCTGCTGGCCCGCTATTAGGGCGGATGTGTTTGCTAAAGTCCTTTAATTCTGATCTTTAAATCTCTGTCGCGAAGGGGATGGTTTGATTGTCTTAAAGGTCCCGTTCTTCGCGTGTTTTCGAAGCTTTGATTATGTTTACAGTGTGCAATATAACATGAGTTCATGTTTCGCGTGTAAAAAAACGCAGTATTTTTCACACAATTGACTTATCTGTACAGCGCTGTTTCCTCTGTCCTAAAAACGGCCTGATGATTTCCTTGTTCTATGAAGTCCCTCCTTCAGAAACACGTAATGAGTTCTGATTGGGCCAGCGCTTCCCGTGTTGTGATTGGACAGCAGCTTAGCGCACTTTGCCCGGAAAGGTCCCGCCTCTTACCATAACGGGGCGATGCAAGCGCTGAATGCGCGCTCTTCTCCACGTGGGAGAGCAACGAGACCACGCCCCCTATTTTGCGTGTTCTTGTGGGCGGAGGGTTAGTCAACAAACGGTTCTAGTGACGTCATTACATCCCTGCACTTCCTGCTGTAGTCCAAACCGGCCGTTCGCTGAAGGCTCTGAAAGGGAACTTCTGTTAAATAAAATATCTCACTTGGCATTGAACTTTGAGCTTTATAATTTTACAGGTATTATTTGTGCTCTAACAGCAACATTACACACTGACTAAAGTTTGAAAGATGGAATCGCGAAGAACGGGACCTTTAAATGAAATCAGCTTGATGTACAAAGACAAACTGGGCCTTTTCTAAACATAACTCTCTTTCTCATCCTAACAGTTGCCATTAATACTTGATGCTTGTGAGATCTTTTCTACATTCAGAAGTTGCTCTTAACTGTTTCCTTTTTAAACTAATTGTCTTGTCTGTCACGCATTTCACAACTGCAAAGTTTTGGGATTTACAAATGCAGAAGTGATTTCCTTAATGATTGGTGTGTGTGTGTGTGTGTGTGTGTGTGTGTGTGTGTGTGTGTGTGTGTGTGTGTGTGTGTGTGTGTGTGTGTGTGTGTGTGTGTGTGTGTGTGTGTGTGTGTGTGTGTGTGTGTGTGTGTGTAATAAAGGAGTGTGTAACAATCCTAAACCCATCTGTCCAGTTAAATGTTTCAGTCAGGATTTCTGTCATGTGAAATGTAGATTTTGTGTATTTCATTAGAAACAGTAGTTTCTTTAGGGGCATTCACACCAGGTAGTTATAGAAACTAGCCGCCAGGGCAGTCCCCCGAGAAATACATTTCTCTTAGGGCCATTTTCCTTGTTGCATTCGCACCACCAGTAGGAACTCTGAAGTGACGTAAGCCGGCCGACAGCAATGTGAAAAAATGATAAATCGCCTACGACTAATTTACGCCTGCATGCTAGGTGGCACTGACAGACGATGCTTTTTTCTCACGTACGTACACTATATTGCCAAAAGTATTGGAACACTGCTTCAAATCATTGAGTTCAGGTGTCCCAATCACTTCCATGACCACAGGTGTATAAAATCAAATGCAGACACTTCTACACACATTAGTGAAAGAATGGGTCGCTCTCAGGAGCTCAGTGAACTCAAGCGTGGTGCCGTGACAGGTTTAAACCTGTGCAATAAGTCCATTCCTGACATTTCCTCACTACTAAATATTCTACGGTCAACTGTTAGTGGGATTATAACCAAGTGGAGGCAGTTTTCAACAACAAAACATCAGCCACGAAGTGGTTGGCCACATAAAATCCCACTTTTGGGATGAATTAGAGCGGAGACTGAGAGCCAGGCCTTCTCGTCCAACATCAGTGCCTGACCTCACAAATGAGCTTCTAGAAGAATGGTCACAAATCCCCATAAACACACTCCTAAACCTTGAGGAAAGCCTTCCCAGAAGAGTTGAAGCTGTTAGAGCTGCAAAGGGTGGGCCGACTCCATATTAAACCCTACAGATTAAGAATGGGATGGCATTAAAGTTCATGTGCATGTAAAGGAAGGCGTCCCAAAACTTTTGGCAATAGTGTATCTTTTAGGCTAGGTTTTTCTTTTTGCCTTTAACATCGTCTGCTGCACAACATACAGCATTAAATTAAGCTAAAGTTTGGTACTACACCAGAAACACAAAATATCTATAATACTTACAGAAATACATCATACAATGTAATATGAGGTAAAATTAGCATCAACTACAATTCCCAATTAATGTGATTATTAATGTTTTTTCTCAAAACCCACTTTGAATCATCATCAAGGGCTTGCCATAACTTCCGATTGTGATCTCAAGTGGATTTTGATTATATTATAGGCAGACGTGCATTTGACGTGTTTTATAATGCTACCTGTTTATAATTTTTTAAACATTGTTTATTGTTATAAAAAAGACCGGAGCTGCATGAAAAATACATACAGAACATTCAGAACATTATTTAGTATATATTTAGCTATTGTATACAGAAATATTCAAGTATACATGGGAATAAATCTGTTCTCAGACACCGATGACAACAAGAGCCCAACATCCCTTCTCGTGTTTTCACTGGTTTTTAAAACAGTGCCACCAAGCTCAGGCTTTTGTGCAACAGCAGCTGCTCTACGTACGTGATCTAAGCTCAAATTTCATTCTGGACGGGACTGATTCTTCGCCAGTGAATTATCTCGTTCAGCATGAAGGCCCTTAAACTTTTTGAACAATGTTGATGATCAATATTGCAGAGTGATGTTGCTTGGGCAACAAATGTCTATCAGGATATGTTAGATCGGCCGTGGGCCGTGCGTCTCACCTGGGTGTCCACTGACGGCGACATTGCTCAAAAAGTTGCCCCGTGCATCATCACCTTGAGAGACGAAATCTCCACGACAGCTTGCAGTGCTACATCCAATCAATGCTGAGAAAATAACACAATGCAACAGGGAAATGTTGTTAACATTAGCTTTCCGTGTGTAAACTATTTACACAGCTTTTTAAAAATGGCCAGTCAACATACACTCATGTCACTGGTCGTTTCTATTGTGCTGGGTTAGCAAATTCAGTCCCCCCAAAAGACATTCCAATTACTCAAATCGTTCCTAGCTCCTGCGGTGCAAATACACCAAAAAGCATGTGCTTCCGTCTATAGGAACGATGAAAACTTTGCTCCGGTGTGAAAGCCCCTCCTGCCAGCATGTTAGGCATATCTTAGACATCTTAGAAACCTCTTCTTAGCCAGATTTAGCTGTTTCTGCTTATCAATGAACCGTCGATTACAGTTAAATCCTCATTGTCCCGTTTCTAAATGGCATATTTGTTTGTAAATCTTCACATCATACAGAACACCCCCATTCAGGGCAGCAAGCTTCGTCTTCCAGGATATTTGTCGGGAAAAGGCTTTCAGTCGGGAGAGGACGGAACCCTGATTAACGCTGCAGTCATGAAGGCCAGAGGTCAAGGCATGGGTGAGCCGGACAAACCTTTATATATGTATAATGTCTGTTGCATAATCCAAGACATATACGATCACACAGGTGTGATTAGAATGTTTAGTACGTCACATGATCAACTGCAAAATTCATTCAATGTGTGCATTGGCTGGCACCATATATCACAACTATTCAGTGTTTCCAACAACGTAAGGTTTATTTGAGGTTTGAATACACAAGTGCTAACAAAGAAATAAATGTATAGTTTGTAAAATACACACTGATGTCTATGGAAGCGGAATAACAATCAATATCAATTATAAACCTTTCAATTTTATTCATATCAGATACACATTGTGTAGTAACTTTAACATCTGCTCATTCTTCTCCTACATTTACAGCCACTTACTTTCATGTATTTCAGGAGAAATGGATGAATTGACGTGTTGTAAATCTGATTCCGATTCTTTGAACTGTGCCGCACATTAACATGGCGGCCCCCATCGCACTGTATAGACCAACCACAAAACAAGTTCATTTACACGTATTTGAGAATCAGAATATCAGGTAGTTGATAACACGGCTAACAAGTTTGTGAATATTTTGAATAAAAAAGGAATGCATCTGTCATACAGTGCTATTATGGCTTCGATTTGTCATGTGACACACATATGACGTGAAATAATAAGGTGAAACATTGTAAAATAAATTAAAATAAAAAAATGTACGTAATCTTATATTGATGCTACGCTGCTTTCTGCATTTAATCAAACAACAAAATACTACTCTTGACTAAATAACTTTTTGTGACTTTAATAAGGATTAATATGTGTTTCAGTTATACAGTGAAGAATATGCAGTTATTTAGTATGATTTCTGTACTTGTAGACTGCTCAACCTTCCTAAAAAACACTATTTATTCCATTTGTATCGTTGTTCTGCTGTATTATTGTTGGCCTACTGA
Organism: Pseudorasbora parva; assembly: GCF_024679245.1. NCBI lineage: Eukaryota > Metazoa > Chordata > Actinopteri > Cypriniformes > Gobionidae > Pseudorasbora > Pseudorasbora parva. Next base: position 39,511,820 of record NC_090188.1, on the reverse strand, counting down.
ATGTTAAATGAATCAAATCCATGTTCATTTTCTCCTCAGGGTTGAGTAAGATCTCAAGCAGGCCTGGCAGCAAAGCAGGAAGCCGAGGGAGCAGCCGGCGCGGAAGCGACGCCTCAGACTTCGATATTTCAGACATCCAGTCAGTTTGCTCGGACATGTTGGAGAACGTGACAGACTCAGGGCGGCCGGCGCCACGCTCATCCTCTCGCCAGCGCGGGGGGAAGCCCTCCAAAATCCCAACTCCCCAAAGGAGGAGCACCCCGACTAGCAAACTGGCCAAGACCACCAAGAGATAGTCAACAGTCCAGTCCGCAGAAGGGGTCCCGTTACAAGCCCCCGTTCTGACAGCACTGGTTGGCACACACTAAACCCAGACTGGACAGACGTAGATTCGCACTAAAGACTGCAAAGTGTTATCGTTTTTAAAAAGCGTAGCGAGATGTAAATTATTCTGTTGTGAACGTGAAAAAGGAAGTTCATGTGGAGTGTGTGTATGTGTGTGTGGAATGCAATGGCTTTGTGTATTTGTCCCGTACTTTATGTGAACGTCATTAATATTTTGTTTGATCGCTGGGAAAGGTCAGCGGACACACGGAGACTGTATGTTGTTAGGCGAACTAACACTTTTCCACATGTTTGTGTTGAGGGAGAAGCTGAATGTACAGTCATTTCCTCGAGCGCACATGCTTGTTGGCGATAATATGCCCCTGTATTCTGCCAGGACACCACAATTATTTATTCATCTATTTAAAGTGCAATGACAAGCTGCTGTTATGCATTTAAAGGGCAATACAATACTTCCAACTGTAACCACTGCTATCATACTCCAGAGTTAATCCTGATCATGGCCTTTAAACTTATAAACTCCCGTCTGTAGAGCCCGGCGTCTTGTTCGATTTCCATCATATCACAGATCGTGTGCCACTACAACTCTCTGACTAAAAAACATTCATGAAGTGCAATCATGCCTGTGTAATCTATGGTTCCTTTTTGCCTGAGTGATGCAAATTACTCAAATTTTTGTAATAAATATGCTTGCAGAAAGCTCAACAATATACACAAAAATCACTCGCTTGTTTCCATTCTCCTCTATAAAGCGTTGAAACTTAGACGCATTTTGACTGATGTACATTTACACAATAATGTCTCGGTCCTGAGATGAACAAGTTTTAAGAATAAAATAAAATGTTTAACAACGTGACTAAAATGCCATGTCAGCCTTGTAGCCTCTGGCAGTCTGGTGAATAGGACCGAAATATCTCGTGTAAAGATGCCAGATGGCCTTTAATGTTGGGTGGATTAATGTAAGTATGTCAGAGTTTAAATCAGATGAGATAAAGTGAGGTCAGTTAATCCTCAACATCTTCCTATAGGATATGAACAACCTAGCCTTGCATAAAAAAAGATAGTTTGGATTTGGTTGTGAACTATCACTTTTTGTGATCAGCTTATTATTGTCCACGTGTATATTCTCTCAAAAGTGATTTATCTCCACAGGATCTTCCCAAGTAAGTCATGATAATGTGCATGTTTCCGCATGGATCCATTCCGTGTTGCATCATAAAAGTTGGGAACCAATGTAAAGATCAAGGTTTTTCCATGAATGACATTTTTATTGCAGACTATATATGCTTAAAGCGTGTCTCCATATTTTGTTATTAAGCATTATTCTTGAAGCTACTTTATGTTAACACTATTTACTGTACAGCTTCTTTAGTTAGCCACTCAACACCTAGCCTAGAAATCTAGACGCACCCTAGCGGCAGCAAATCTAATCTGTCCGCAAGTGTCGTATAGCAACTCTCAATACACTTCTGAGCTGTAATCGCCAAACTGGTCAGGCCAATCACATCGTGTATAGAGTCGGTGTGCAGGGCTTAACATAATGACGGCAAAGTTGCGTTTGCGTGCTTCTAGTAATCACAGAAACTGGCGAACGGCGGTCTCTCGAATCAGCTTTGACCGCGACTCTGGAAGACTTGGAGTTAAGCTTTTCTCTGAGAAAAGAACAAAGAGCAGCACTGAAGTCATTCTTAAAAAGGGAAGATGTGTTCAGAGTTTAGCCGACCAGATACGGCGAATGTTTAATCTGTCAGCGAGCTCTGCTTCACCTTCGTTGCTCTGGTTGGTGTAGCACTATCCTATCGTGTGCAGAGGGAGTTTGAAAGACAACCGTTTATCCGCTCCTCGGATTGAGCCGTTAATGGTGAGTTTCCAGACCAAACATCTTGATGTGGCTCTGGCTTGTCAGGCTAGCGAAATGGCTGAAAAATAATAAAAATATTGTTACTGGTAATATTATTTAAATGTACCAATAGGTGGGACTGTGGCCAAATTGATGTGGTGTGGTCGCAGTGAGGTGACAATGGCATATGCAAAGTTTGGTGTCATAATGCCTAAACGTTGCAGAGATTCAGCCTCGAGAGTCGTTTTGGCATCATGCCTCAAATTGGATGCTGCACTATATGAAAACGGTTTCATCTGTCAACACAAAATGGAACAGGGGACAGGAAGTTCGGCAAAATTGGTATCTACTGTATGTTCTTGGCATGACCCAAAGTCATTATAATAGGCTAATTAATTCAAAAGTTCATTTTTGAAAAATTTCGTTATAACTTTGACCATAAATTGACACTGCCCCGAAACGTTTTGAGTACCTTCAGGGCATGGTGCCGAAGACACATACTGAGCTTTGTAACGATACACCAATGCATTAAAAATCTATAGTATTTTAATGCAAAGTTCAAAATGGCAAATATGGAGCAACTTAGCATCGTTCCACTTGGCATGCATCTAAAGAGACCGCTTTTATTATTTTTGCCCAAAGCATTAAGTTAAAAAAAAGCAATTTCTGTATCTCTGGACCACTAGGTGGCACTGTGACGGAATGCTCCAGGTAGCCTCAGGTCATGCTTGCCATAACACACACCAAGTTGGGTCAGAATACACTAAAGCATTGCAGGAATGCAGGAATATAGCTTCACGTTTATTTTGGCGGGCTCTTTGTCGAATTCCTTTGCATGTCTTTCGAGATCGGTTTGACCAATGAACTTGGATTTCATAACTTTTTGTTGGCATGGTCTGAAGATCAGAGCAATAACCTAGGAGGAGTTTGAACAAAAAAAAAATTCTTCTTTTTTTAAACATTCTAATAAATCAATTGCAATCAAATCTTATTGAGCCAAAGAATGAGATGAAAAAAAAATAATTTGAACAATTGTTGGCTCTTGAGGGGCTGAGTTAGAGACTCCACATTTGCTATGGTGACAATTCAGACTGTTCTTTATCTGTGTACCAAATCTCATAACTTCCCCACAAGCGGTTCTGTGGGCAACCACAGACCTCCAGAGCAGAAGAAGAAACAGAAGAATAATAAGAATGCCAAAAATTACAATAGGTCCCTACAAACCTTCGGTGCTTGGCCCCTAATAATCAGTTCTTCTACCCAGTGATGGATGGATAAAATCTCTTCTATTTTGAGTTGCTATGCAAAAAGTTACTGACTTGCTGGCTTTCTTTGTGATTTCCAACTGCTGAAGTGAAAGGTACTAGGCTGATATACTGAAGAATGAATCACTGGCATTAGGCTTTGTTTGAGGCTCGCAGTGGACCGGTAAAGCTGTCATTATTAGCACATGACAATGAGGCCTATAATGACTCAACACATGCATCAATGCCCCATGTCCCATTTGAAATGATCCATGCTCAAAATAAGATACAGTGCTACAAATGGTGATTCATTAAGTGAATACAGACTGGCCTAATTATGTCAATAACATCCCAGAAAGCATTAACAGCTGTTTCCCAATTACAGTAAAGATGTTCTCACCACATCCAATGGTTTATGTTGATTACACAAGTCCTAAGGGATGAACAGATACACAGTAAAATCCCCAGTGTTAAATCAACACTGCTCAGAGTGTATTTGGTCCCACTCCACAGAGAGTTAAAATAACACTGAAGCCGTGTTAAAGTTAATGAGATAATTAAGAGATTAATTAAGTAATGATTGAACCATTAGTGATGAACACCTGATGGTAACGAGCAGAATCACTCAAGGACAGAGAAACACAAGATCTACAACTGACTTCAACCATAGCCTTAGATGAAATCAACTGAAGATAAAAGAAGACATCAAATCTCTGAAGGAGGATTAAACAACTCCACAATTACTTTTGTCATACTGTACTTCTACATATGTTTTTATTGAGAATGAACAGAGGTTTAGATACTGATGTTTTATGGAAATCATTTGGTCACCATTGTGGTGATTAGTGTTTCATTTAGTTGGGCAGTTTGACTTTAAATTAACATTTCATATTTGGACACAGACATCAAGAATCAACATATGAATCTCAACAATGGTGACATGTTTTTATGCCACAATGCATTTCTGGGAGCCGACCAATTATAAAACTCATGGCTCCCAGCATGCATTGCAGCATGAAGCATATCACCATTGTTGAGAATCATATGCTGATTCTTGATGTCTGGCTAAAATAATTGGTTCTGTAACTTTTGAAAAAACAAACAAATCTAAATTCAAAATCTGACCCATGGCAAATATATATACACTAACACATTTGGTCACTGATGAGATTAGTAAATCATTCCATTTCATTATGAAAGCCATATGAACTGATTTGCTTCTGGATTCCATTTTAACTAAGTAAGTGTACGAAACACTGTTAGCAACACTGCTCTTCAAAAGCCAAGTCAAACTGCCCAACTAAAGGAAACACTGATCAGCATAATGGTGACCAAACATTTTCCATAAAACATCAACATCTAAACCTGTTAATTCTCAATAAGAGCGTATGTAGACGAACAGTATGACAGGAATAACCGTGCAGTTGTTTAATCCTCTGATGAGATCTTCAGAGATTTAATGTCTTCTTTTATCTTCAGTTGATTTCATCTAAAGCTGTGGCTGAAGTCAGTTGTAGATCTTGTGATTCTCTTTCCTTCAGTGATTATGCTCGTTATCATCAGGTGTTCATTACTAATTGTTCAATCATTACTTAATTAATCTCTTAATTATCTCATTAACTTTAACACGGCTTCAGTGTTAATTTAACTCTCTGTGGAGTGGGACCAAATACACTCTGAGCAGTGTTGATTTAACACTGGGGATTTTACTGTGTAGGATCCACGATGATTGCCATGAGCGTCCTGGCAGAGTGACTGGCGGCTCGAATAGGATCCTTCAAAAGGGTTTAATCTTTAAAGACTGTCAATTGATACATCCATCACAAGTGGATCATGGGAGAGAAAAAATAAATACTGCCGTTGCTTGACAGAATGTGCTGGACAAGCCAAAGCACATGGCAATGAATAGCAGAACAAAAAGTGAAGTTGATTTTGTAGACGACTTTGTCAATAGGCAGACAGTATTGTAGAAATGACAACAGCTGTGAACATGTCTAGGCAAGTTGGAGGGTTTTAAAGGAAGGCAGTGCTCATGTGGAAGGACCACAACTATTGATACATCAAAAAAGAAAATGCCGGATTACACTTTTAAATGTAAGTATTATTGGGTTGCAGCTTTTTTTCAAATACTTTCAAGATATTTTTCAAATATCTAATGATACAATGTACAATAACAATTTAAGTACAGGCTGTGGGCTTCGGACATGCACTTAAATGGACAAATACATGCTGAAATATGTCAAAATGTCTATCTTGGTGACTTAAACACATTCAGTTGTCTTTAGAGACCATAAACAGTTGGGTTATTAGTAAGAGCTGTGCATTCACTCTTAAAGTGACAGCAGCCTAATAAACCCGCTGCTCTCTCTTATTTCAGGGAACTTGGGGGCCGTCGTGGCCTAATGGTTAGAGAGTCAGATTTGTAGCCCGAAGGTTGCGAGTTCAAAAACATCAGCGAGAAAAATGGAGCGCAGCTGGAATAAATGTTTTCCGCAATTTGTGGAAAGAGAGCATGATTGCATACAGAAAGGCTGTAAAAACTGCTAGATATGCTTATTTCTCGACTCTCTTAGAAGAAAACAAACACAACACTATGTATTTATTTGATATAGTGGCTAAATTAACCAAAAAAGAAACCAATGGATAAAGAGAAAAGGAGAATAATAAGAAAAAGAAAGAGAAAAAGAAAGAGCAGTTCCACATCTCAGGAACTGCTCTCCAGTGGTTCAGGTCTTACCTCTCTGGTAGGTCCTACAGGGTGTCATGGAGAGGTGAAGTGTCTAAGTCTCATCATCTAGCTACTGGGGTTCCCCAGGGCTCAGTCCTTGGACCACTTCTCTTCTCCATCTACATGTCATCATTAGGTTCTGTCATTCAGAAACACGGCTTCTCCTATCACTGCTATGCTGATGACACTCAACTCTACTTCTCATTTCAACCAGATGATCCTACAGTCAGTGTTCGTATCGCTGCCTGTCTGACAGACATTTCTGACTGAATGAAGGAGCATCACCTTCAACTCAATCTTACAAAGACAGAATTACTTTTTGTCTCAACCAATCCAGCACTTCATCAAAATGTCTCCATTCAGCTTGGTTCATCAACCATAACTCCATCCAGGACAGCCAGGAACCTTGGAGTTGTGATTGATGGCCATTTAAACTTCAACAACTTAGGCAAACAACTTAGGCAAACAACTCCTGGTTCAAGCTCTTGTTCTCTCCAGACTGGACTATTGTAATGCTCTTCTGGCTGGGCTTCCAGCATGCACTATCAAACCCTTGCAGCTGATCCAGAATGCAGCGGCGAGAGTGGTCTTTAATGAGCCGAAGAGAACGCATGTTACGCCTCTCTTCATCTGACTGCACTGGATGCCAATGGCTGCTCGCATCAAATTCAAGGCACTGGTGCTCGCCTACAAAGCAACCACTGGCTCTGCACCAATATACCTAAACTCGCTTGTTCAGACTTACACACCCTTCAGAAGCTTGCGTTCTGCGAGTGAGCGATGCCTCGTAGTGCCATCCCAAAGGGGCATGAAATCTCTCTCACGGACATTTTCCTGGACCGTTCCCACCTGGTGGAATGACCTGCCGATCTCAATTCGTGCAGCTGAGTCTGTAGCCATTTTCAAAAAACATCTTAAGACACATCTTTTCCAGCTGCATCTGACCAATAAAGAATAGCACTTAACTATCCAATTAAATGTTCTGTTTGTTTGTTTGGGAAAAATGTGTTTGTGTACTGTGCTTGATTAACTTAGAATTCTTACAGCACTTGCAGGTTGTTGCCCTTGTTTGTTTCATTGCTTCTATTGCTCTCCCCTTTTTGTAAGTCGCTTTGGATAAAAGCGTCTGCTAAATGATTAAATGTAAATGTAAAGCTTTACCTTCTGATTGTTAGTAAACTGTACAGCAGTAATGACTTTATGAACTTCTTTACTAGTAAGATTGATAATGTTAGGGTAAAAAAAAAACCTGCACCCATCTACCAAAGTATCACATCAGACAGAGACATTATGATACAAGCACCCCAGAACCTGGAGTAGAAGCCACGTCCAGATTATAAAACCTCATAAATGTGTGCGGAGAGGACCATCCTGCCGCATCACATACTTCCTGGAGGGAGACCCCTGACATAAGTGCCTTAGAGGCCGCCATAATCCTAGTAGAATGGGCTCGGACTTTTAAAGGTGAAGGATTACCGGCCGACTCATATGCTAATGAAATAGCCTCGACTATCCATTTACTCAGAGTCTGTTTAGAAGCAGGTTTCCCTTTACTCGGGGAGCCGAAACAGACGAATAATTGATCAGACTTGCGCCACAGGGCAGCTCTGTGGACATAAGCATCCAGCGATCTCACTGGACAGAGTAAATTTAGTTTCTTCTGGTCTAGGTTTTGAAATGGAGGTGGGGAAAAGGCCTGAAGCACTATCGGACCCACCACATTAGTGGGGACACCTCTGGCATCAGGACTTCTTCGCCGAGGCCTTCCTAGAGACAATCACAGTCCTGACCGCGCTGTCAGCCACGACAGCCATCAAGCCACGCTCACTTTTTGTTGTGCTCTATGGGAGGAGGACGCACTCGTCTGGGGCTGCTTACGCCCAGAGACATAGACTTTGCGGGGGAGAAACTTTTGGAATGCTGCCGCCTGCCTTTTTGCCTCTTGAAACTTCTCGACGACCGTATTAACCGGGGCATCTAATAAGACCTTCTTGTCCCTGTCTTTCATATCAGACAAATTTAACCAGAGGTGTCTCTCCGTGGCCACCAGTGCTGCCATAGAGCGGCCGATGGATTTTGCCGTCTCCCTGGTGGCCCGGAGAGATAAATCAGAGAATCCTCACATTCATTATCTATGTCTTTCAGCAGGTCAGCCTGATATGCCTGAAGGACCGCCATAGTGTGTAAACTAGTGGCCGCCTGACCTGCTGCCGAGTACGCCCTACCCACTAAGAGAGACGTAGTTTTTACTGGCTTAGTGGGCAGCTGCAGGGCTTTAAGCGACGATGCGGACTCGGCAGAGAGATAGCCCGCGAGCGTCTCTTCCACCCGAGGCATCGCCGCATAACCATTTTCTTTTAAACCCACAATGTTTGAATATTCTGATGTTATCGGGTTATAAACTCTAAATGATGCTGGTTTATACCTCGGTGTGGAGGTCGGGAAAAAAACGGTAAGCCCCGCTTTTGAGGCTGCACTCTCGATGGCAGAAAGCACTCGTCTAGTTTGCTTTTTGTTTGACGGGCTTCCTGCTCATCGGCTGGCCAATCTAGATTTAATCTGGCAACAGCGCGAGTAACAACCTCAATAAGCTCCTCCTGTGCGTGTGTGCTTTGTAACTGAGGTGGCGAAAAATCCTCAAACTCTTCACCCAGGCTCACGACATCCAGCTCCTCAGAGAGTGTCTCTGCACGTGCGCTTCAGCGCAAGCAGAAAAAAACGCAGCGTGTGCTTCTGACTCGCGAACTGAAGCGTCAGATCTAGTGGGTAAAGGCAGAGATAGGGGATCACCCGTCTCTAGCCCCGCCGCTAGATCCATCTGCGAATCTTAGCATTGCATTCGATACTATCAACCACAACATTCTTTTAAATAGACTCAAAAATTATGTTGGCCTTAGTGGAATTGCATTGGCATGGTTTAAATCACACTTATCTGACCATTATCAGTTTGTAGCTGTAAATGAAGAGATGTTGCACCAATCACAATTTCAGTATGGAGTACCGCAAGGCTCAGTGCTATGACCATTGCTTTTCTGTACATGCTACTTCTAGGAGATATCATCAGGAAGCATGGTGTCAGTTTACATTGTTAAGCTCACAATACGCAGCTCTAACCTGGGTGTGCTCTTTGATACCAATCTTTCATTTGAAAACTTACAGGACTTAAAGGATATGCTGCTAACATCTTGGTGCCAGATACCACAGCACACCTTCAGGGGTCTAGTGGAGTACATACCTCGATGGATCAGGGCTGTAAATCAAAAACACCAGATTTGAACAATAAGAATAACTGTGTTGAGCTGTATCAATGATTAGTTGTTTTTTTTGTCCATGAATGATCCAAAAAGTTGCCCAGCTGTCTAATAAAACACATCACATATTAAAGTGTCTTTGGTGTTTCCATGGTTTCTACAAATAAAATAAAACCGGAAATCCAGGGTAACGTGGGTATGATGTCATTGATAGGCGACATGGTCCGTGTCCTGGTTAAAATGGCTTATTTCTCTGGATTTATACATTTTTGGAAACATTTGGGATAATGTAAGCACACAAGTCACTAAAATATATAACATTGTTCTAGTGGTTTTTGGATATTTTAAATAAAAGACATCTGACATATTGTGCCTTTAATTAATAGTAGTTACACTAGTGCGTTAATAATGTGTTACTCATTTGTTCCTGTGTAGTTCATTGATAATGGTACAGTATTGTAAAGTGTTACCCATTTTTCTGATAGTGTAAGAGTAGAAAATGTTTAAATTGCGAGACCCTTTTCTGGTGTCAAAACCTATACCAGAGAGGAACCAAATGAAAGAAAAATCTGGGGTATCTAGTTGCTCTCTTACTATATTTTCACTGGCATATTTTGGCTTTTGTGTGATTACCTATAACTTTCCAGACAATGTCCCGTAGGACACAATGGCTCATTATGAAAACGATGTGAATCGAATGCTTACACCTTCATCAGCGCTGGGAAACTCAAGCCCTTGAGATCCACACTGTCCTGCAGAGTTTCTCTCCAGCCCTGATCAAACTCATCCATAGCCTTCTGTTACTAAAGACCTGGATTAGTTTGTTCAGGTGTTTTTGATCAGGGCTGGAGATGAATTCTACAGGAAAGTGGACCTGGACCGCCAGCAGCACCACCAGTCTGTACAAATGTCATTTTTAGGATTTGATTTAAAAATAGATCTGGATTTAAGTAAAGAGGCTTGACCCAATCCCTTAAATATATGTTAGTGTTTTCTCTCGCCGTTCTGATTGTGTAGCATATATTCCCACTGAGGCCTGGTTAGGAGTTTAGGTCCGTTTGTGGCCTACAGAATGTTTGCAGAGCTCTGCTAGTGCCTATCTGCGACATACTACATCTGTCTCCTAGTGCGCTATCTAGACAGTGATACACTGTCTGCCGAAGACCTAACACAGATAGTTGGACTTTTCCTGTTTTTGATGTCTGAGAGTTCAGCTATAAGATCTAGTTTGGTAAAATGTGTGCTTTTTTATGATTCTATCTGTATTCCCAAATTGGTATGCTCAAAATGTTATGAATATAATCTGTGTAAAAACTTAGTGGTCATTTTTGTAGCATCAGCCATAGATCATGTTTAAAACTGTATGAAGTCTATAGGATGCTGCTGCCACACATAATGCATTAACGCACCAGCATGGATGAAAACGTCCCCAGATGCAACGTTTGACTGCAGAATGGTTGTGTGAAGAATGTGGAGGTCAGTGTTTGCATAGGATAATGTGCTGAAGGGATGAAGGCCTCTCGGGCCCGAGGGTGGAGTGGAGCTCATGGTCAGGTTTTCTTCTCCACAGGTTTAGGCTGAAGACACCACTGGGAAGCAGAGATGCTTCTTTAAAATTGCCTTTATGATCACTGCTGGAACAGCCAAGGACCAATCTGCAGTGAACAGCTTCACAAGAATATGTAAGTAAATGATGTGTTTTCATAGCGAATTTAAAAGCAACTGATTTTTACTTCATTTAAAATGTGAGATGGCGGGTTTTAAACCATTATTATTCAGCAGAAAACTTGACTTTTAAGATTACTTGATGGCATTTACTGTAACGTTTATTGCATCGATGTATATATTAGTGTTTTTATTTCTTTTTGTTAGTATTGATTGTCCAAGTTTTCTAAACTCATTTAATCACAGAGATATGTACCTTAAAATAGTGCTTACAAAGAAATGATTTTGTGTTCATGTGAATAAGTACAGTAAATGTGCATCTTGTCAGTGTTTTTTCACAGCAACCTCCTTCACATTTGCACAAATGCATTTGAAGCTGAAATGCTAGTTAAATATAATATCATGTGTATATTAACAGAAAGGTTTTGCTAGTGTTATATGCCGTTGTTTTCAATTTTGTTAAATTTTGATGTAATATATTATATATTATTTTTGTAGTTGTCACACACTTCCAGACAAAAAATTTAATGGAGGTATAATTTCGTTCCTTGGGAAACAAACCGTATAACTGTACCTTACACAATTGGTCCTTAGAGTACAATATTTTACCATTATTTTTCTCTACGTAGAGGTACCAAAATGTACCACAGTGATGGCCACTTGTACATTAAAAGGTACAATTTTGTGCTCTGTTTTTTGAGAGTGCAGTTGTACAGTATCTTATCTTTGTCCCTTTCGCAGGCACATTTAAATCCTGACTGTCTTGATTTCCAAAATCCCAGCTTTGAGCAAAATGCTGGTTCTCACAATCCTCATGGCTTTCTCTGGCCTCGTCAGATGTCAGGAATTACCAAGTAAGAATCGACCTGGCTGCAAAATTCAGTATGATCCTTGTTTCAATGTAACTGAAATGGACCTCAGGTTTTAAGATATCAATGAGAATCTCTGCATGTGTAGACAGCTAGATATCAGATGCAGTCCAGTCAATATAGCAATGAAAGTGTGCGTTTGCTCCTCATATTGACCAGTAGAGGGAAGCACGGACCTCTTTAAGTGATTTCTGCCCAGTGTGTCGTCACCTGTGCTCTAGGGTTACTTGATGAAGATTGAACTCTGTCATGTGTGGAAACCCTCTTTCAGCTTAATTCAATATCCAGATTACATATCCAAATGTTTCCATTGGTTTTTTGGTTTGATTTTTTTTTTGATGGTCCCTGTAGCACATTCTGTTGACTATAAGTAACGTTGCACCTACAAGTCAAATAACACTCATTAGAGTATTAGTTGACTATTAGTATACTGTTAGGTTAGAGTTAGAATATGTTGACGTAGTTGCAAAGTCACCTATAATCACTATGTCTATTAGAGGAGCATCTAAATAAAGAGTTATCAGATAGTCTACTAATACTCTAATGAGAGTTAGTTGACATGTAGTTGCTAGGGAATAAAACTTTGATTAAATAATTGTATTGTTAAATTTATACTGCAAAACAGTATATTGTAGCTTAAGTAGATCCATAAACTCTGTCACCCCATTGAAAATAGAAATCTTGCATTTACACCGAAAGCAGTTGACTTTCCCTTCTTCTGAACGGTCCATTTGCTCTCATTTGTAGCTTATGACCTGTTGCAAGAGTTCCGCTTGTCCGAGTCTGGAGGGGTGAGAAGGGTCGACGGGTCTGAACCAGATGCGGTGGCGTACCGAGTTAACCCGTCCCTCCACCTCAGGAAGAGCACGAGGTATTTATATCGTCCTTCTGACATAATACTTTTCCACTCTTTCTGCTTTTCCACTGAGCGTAATCATGCTCGCCTCCAAACAATATCTCTCATTTCCTGCTCTTGCTTCTCAGAATCTTCCACTGCTGTAATCTGGGTTTTAATTCTCATTTGATCAAATAAATGCTTATCTCGAGGTATAGCACAGATACGCAGAGCTGTCAGTTCTTAAACAGCACAGTCCTAGTCCTGAAATGTTGGCATTATATTCTCCTGTTTTTCTCATGCTCCAGCAGCTGTTTGTTCGTGTCAGCTGTGGTTATGGCATGCGCTGGGTCTTTCCTTTTGTGCGTGTGGGCCAACAATGCTGTCCACAACCACCTCCCACTAACATCCCCTACTTGAGCAAAGAATCATGAGAAGTACATGACTGTAAAACAAAAACCAAATGTGATCAACAACATCAAATAAAAAACAAGAGAGCTGTAGAACCACACTGTGCCTAAATGAACGTTGTTCTTGGAAACTTTAACTGCTAATTTCAACAAACTGGCTCTCTTAAAAAACAAACAGGAGCATAAAATGGAATTGGAAACAATTGGAGAGCATTTGGTTTAGATTAATGCAAAACTTCACGTAAGGTCAGCGTAAAAGACCACTATTAAACAAAAACATAAGCATGTTCTCACAGATTTTGTGCTCACACCCACATAAAGCCGCCTCTCAGCATTACATTGAGTTCTTTTTTGCTGCTTATTGCGCTTAAAAAGTCAAATATACACAATTCTTTTTCCAAATGCCGGTCTTGGCCAGTATTCACATACACACAGTCAGTTCTGTTTTAAGTGAACGTTGAGATTTGAGAAAGAAAATGTGTGTGCAGCAGTGTAAGAAATCTGTCTGTGAGCTCTTAAAGTGACAGCAGCCTAATAAACCTGCTGACAAATTATGAGATAATATTAAACATATTGGTCCCACTATATATTAAGGTGTCTTTAACTACTATGTACTAACATTTACATTTCTGCAAGGGATTGCATGTATTGAGCATCATTTTTAAGGATGCACTATATATCAGCCACCGTATTGGTAACAGACGATATATGTTCATTGTTATCGGCCCGATAAGAAAATGTGTCTGATATAATAAAGCTGATAAATAATGTATTATTGCCTTCAGCTGAGACACTTCAGATGTGATCTGTTCACTATGATGATGGGTTTGAATTGCTTGAAATATGATTGGAATCCCTTCAGCAAGGAAAATACAATGTAGAGCAATGTCTCTTATATAGAGTACATAAAATCATAATGAGAACATCATAATTGTGTGCTTGGGACATGGTCACTTTAATGGTGAGACTTTTGTTTTTTGTAATCAGTCTCTCAAAAATATTATAAAAATTTGGATTTAGATTTATCAGCCAATATGTTATTGGCATTCAAATTTAAAGAATTATCGATTATCTGTATTAGCCAAAATGTTCATATCTGTGCATCCTTAATAGATTTACCCATTAAAATAGTCCATGTGAGTTCAGTGGTTTAACCTTAATTTTATGGATTTTATTGCCTTCTATGGCAGAAGGCAGATGCTGGCACCATGACGGATGCGTGTGATGCTGACACGGGAGCTAGCCAATAATGAGCCGGCATTCTGACGTAGAACTCAGAAGTGCTGCATTGTATTTACTAGGGCTGGGTAATTTTTTATTTTATTTTTTTCAGTTTAAAGGATCATTAATTTATCATCTCCTCCGCTTTAATACCAGTTACAACCCAAAATAAACAGTGTGTTAAATTATAAAGTGCAACTTAAAAAACCATATCCAGTGTCCATAAACTAGTCAGCTAGAAAAATTTACTCTAGAGAGATTTTGCTAAATATATGCACCACATTACATATTCATTATAACTTTCAGTATTTAATGCATGTTTAAATACATCTGGCGAGTTTTTATAACAGCCACGATTTAAATGTTAATAAAAAAAAATAAAAAAAAATAATTGGAATAGAACTATGATTATGTAATTGTACATTTAATATTATAACTTTATTATTATAAAAAATAAATAACATTGAGTGTTATTTAAGTATTTGTATAATTTGTTTTTAATTTGTAGGACCAGCTGACTCCCATATTTTACAGCATTAGTTCAGATTTTCTTTTCCTTTAATTTTTTTCCATGTATTGTATCTGATATCTCCAAAATAATTAATTAAAATTGTAATCTTCTGAATCGAAATCGAATCGTGAAATTTGTGTCAATACCCAGCCCTAGTTTAGGCTATTATATGAGCAAAGATGGAGAATGACACAAACGAGAAAAATTAAAGGGTTACTTCAGCGATTAGCATATGGCTTTGTATTACTAGAAACCCTGGAGTATATACAAATGATTTTGCTTTTCCCCCTCATATCCCCCTGAGACGAGAGATTTATGCATTTTATTTCTGGAAAAATTCCCCCAGAAATGTAGACATATGGTCAATTTGAATGATGTCTTTATACCTTTCTGGGCCTTGACAGAGGTTGTTGTTTTGCTATCTATGGTGGGGTCAGAAATATCTCGGGTTTATTTAAAAATATCTCCATTTGCGTTCTAAAGATGAATGAAGGTAGCCTGACAAGCCAGACCCACATCAAGATGTTTGGTCTGGAAACTCACCATTGATAGCTCAATCCGAGGGGCGGGATAAACGGTTGTCTTTCAAACTGCCTCTGCACGCGATAGGATAGCGCTACAACCAACCAGAGCAACGAAGGTGAAACAGAGCTCGCTGATAGATTAAACATTCACCGTATGCGGTCGGCTAAACTCCGAACACATCTTCCCTTTTTAAGAATGACTTCAGTGCCGTTCTTTGTTCTTTTCTCAGAGAAAAGCTTAACTCCAAGTCTTCCAGAGTCGCGGTCAAAGCTGAATCGAAAGACCGCCGTTCACCAGTTACTGTGTTTACTAGAATCATGCAAACACAACTCGGCCATCATCATTATGGCCCCGCCCACCGACTCTATACACGATGTGATTGGCCCGGCAAGAGTTAGGCGTTTACAGCTCAGAAGGGTATTGAGAGTGGCTAGATGATTCTTACGGTAGATTAGATTTGCTGCCGCTAGGGTGCGTCTAGATTTCTAGGCTAGAAAAAAGGGCTTACAAGCTTAGAATGAGATAAGGGCGAGTAGTTAATGACAGAATGCATTTTGGGTAAACTAGGGTTTCCAGTAGCTCAAACAGTAGAGTGTGGTGCTAGCAACACCAAGGTCATGGGTTCGATTCCCAGGGAAAGCAAGAACTGACAAAACTGTAAAATGTGTACCTTAAAATGCAATGTAAGTCGCTTTGGATAAAAGCCAAATGCATACATGTAAACTAACCCTTAAAAGAGTGACCAATTCTTTCATCAACACTGATTCATTCAGGAACAATGAATGTTACTTAGTGTTACCTGGAGTAGAGCACATGTTCATTCTGATTTGGCCTTGTCTGCTTTGAAATTTTGTCTTTCTTTTTTTAAATGTGGAAATACGTTATTTTCCATCCCTCCATCCAGCGACATCTACCCAGACGGGCTACCGTCAGACTACTCTATCATTGCCACCTTCAAAGTAACCAAGGACACTGCTAAAACATCCTGGAATCTGTGGCAAGTCAGTGACCCTGAAGGACGGGACCAGGTGGGCCTTCGTTTTCAGGGCGACACCAAAACCCTGGACTTCTTCTACATCAGCCCACAAGGCGCACAGATGCTGCGGACCTTCCAGAGGGTGGAGAAACTCTTTGATGGCGAGTGGCACAAGCTGGCACTGAGTGTGAAAGGAGAGCAGGTGAAGCTCCTGGTGGACTGTGAGGAGGTCAGCGTGGAGCCTCTGGACGAGCCACGGCCGGTGATCCGGCAAGGCTTTACCTCCATCGCCAAGAGGGCTGTGGGTGACCGCTCTGTCTCGGTGAGTACCAGGGACAGACTTGAGGAATTATCAGGCTGAGTGGAAATGCTGTCAACCTTTACTCACCACCATGCTGTTCATGCTGTCCTCAAAATGAGAAGTAACGAACTGGAAATGTATTTCCAAAATGTTACTTTTATAGCAGGCTGATGTTATTTGATGAAAATCATTTCCTCCAGTTGGTTCTCATGTGTCTTGTAACCTAATGCACCATACTATGAGTGAGATTTAGACTTACATTTTGCTCTACTTTTATAATGTTTTTGTCATTTGTGACCCTGGAGCACAAAACCAGTCATAAGTCTCACGGGTATATTTGTGGCAATAGCCAACAATGGGTCAAAATTATACATTTTTCTTTTAAGCCAAAAATCATTAGGATATTAAGTAAAGATCATGTTCCATGAAGATATTTTGTAAATTTCCTACCATAAATATGTAAAACATGTATTATTAGAAGTAATATGGATTTCCATGGATTTCTTTTGGACAACTTTACATTTAAGCAAGATTTAGATTTTTTTTTGCACCCTCGGATTCCAGATTTTTAAATAGTCGTATCTTGGCCAAATATTGTCCTATCCTAACAAACCAGGCATCAATTGACATCTTATATATTCATTTATTTGGTGTATGGATTTCGAGAGACTCAAGCACTCATTCACTTTTTTATTTTATGGAAAATATCTGCATGAAAGTAAGTCATATGGGGTATGAGTGAATGATGAAAGAATTACATTTCTGGATCAACATTGGTTTTGTTTGTTTTTAGGTTTTTGGGTAACTACCTAATAAGATAATACATATCCTGATTTAATACATGGCGATGAATAATATCAGATCATGACTGCATACGAGTGTGAGAAACCCCAGCTTTAGAGTTATCATTACAGACGATCTGCTTCCTATAGAAGCTTTTTCCGCTTCATAATAAAAAAACTAAACATTTAATGTACTCACAATATGGAAAAAAGGTTAATAGGTTTCTTCTTCACCTGTGTTTTGATCAGAATGTGCTTTGATACGTACAACAATCAATTTAGTAAAACTCACTGGACATTTTACATTGAAAGTGTCATGAAATCTGCAAGAATCAACGTAATATCTACAGAGGAAGAAAAAAAGTAAATTGTGCACACAATTTACTACTTCGTTTCTTGGACTTGGTAAACCGTCACCTTGATTTACCTATTCGTTCCCTCGATTTATAAATCATGCGCATAATTTAGCAAATCACAGGAACAAATTAGTAAATCATGAACACAATTTAGCCTACTGTTCCCTTTCAGTCGGTCACGTTCGAGGTCGGACGTCACCGTTGAATTGGGATCACTTCTGGGAGCCCCTATCAGCTTAGAGATGTAGAGAACGGGCCGATGACTATTGGCGTGCGTGCTTCGCATATCGCACCCCGCCCTGCAGTGCGGGCATAAAGCGGAAGCGATCGCAACAAACTATTGTCATTCACTTTGGAGCCAAACACGGTGTTGATGAAGAAGACGGTTCCTGCTTCAGCAGAGAGACAAAAGAGGGAACTAGAGAAGAGACTTCTCTGAGTGCTTGATGAGACTGCACGATCAGCGACGGCCGCAAGCTCACTGATACAGTGATAAACTGATGTTTTCACAGCACTGTTTGGTCTGTTGGTTCGGTGAGGGCGTTCCAAATGGCGAATGCATGCACAGGTTGCACTAATCTCCTGTGTTTGACCTCGGTCGTTCCTGGGTGATTCAGCACATCTAAAAGAGCAAGTTTTCTTCTAAAAGAGAAGCGCGGGTGTGACACTGCGTCTTTTTCAAGATCATTCCACCCACGCGTTTCCTGTCCTGACGGCCACGAGCCCTCTCGCATAACAATGTTGAGATTGCGTTCGTGGGTGATCCATGTTCTCTCAGGAAAACGGGATCACGTCAGCACGCTGTTCGTCTCGCCTTCCCCGTCTGCTGTCGGCTGACAGTGCGGGTTGCCCAGCACGCGTCAATCAGTGCTCTAGATGCGCATTCGACACTGATAGCTCAAATGGGGTTGAGTCCCTTCACTTATACCCCTATCTAGTTTCTTCTCTGATCATCTGGAAAAGAGCTATTTTGGCTGATAAGTCTGGGTGATCTGAGGATTTCAGTGGGGCCACCCTGCCGAGTACATCTCAGTGGGCCCCCCACTCCTCTAGCAAATTGCAGCATGCTGAGACTGTTCGTGGGTGGTTCATGCTCTCTCATGAGAGCATGACCACGTCGGTGTGTTGTTCACTTGCCTTTTTCATAAAGGGTTTGAGTGTTCAGTGCGCCATGTGCCATCTCACGGCCATGCTCACTATCTCACATGCCTGCTGGTAGCTTAGAGATGGGATTGCTGGTCCCTAAAAAAAAGGGACCTAGCATTTTATTTGGGGCCCTAGCAGAGGACAGATGTCAATCGCTGCATCGGAAAGAGGGCTGTTACGTGTTGAAAATGAAGATGATGCTGAGATTCCCACTATAATAGTGGGTGCTCATGCTGAATCAGATTCATACTTGACAGCCATGCTTTCCTGGCTGGCTGAGGTGTGGAGGAACACATAAATTTGCCTTGCCCACCCCCTTGCCTTTTTCCCGGGTGTGCATTGGGAAAAATTTGTCAGTGTGGAGCCATTGGTGCCAGAATATGGTGCATCAATGATGCCATAATCTGTATAAAGTTTTTCCTCTCTCTCACTGCCCTCATCGGTGAGGGGGTGGTGCCACTGGCGGGCTGCCTCTGCCCAGCACCCTTAGTGCACGAGGGTAGTTCTGAGCCAAGGTTGAGCTGCGCACAATGACGGATTTATATTTAAAGTCACAGCGCTGGCCCTTGGCCAGACAATGTCTACCCTGGTCCAGAAACATTGGCGACCCCTCAGTCTGCTCGTTGCCATGGACAATAGTCCCACTATGCCACCCGTCTCGGCTGTCAGTCAGCTGGGAGGTGTCACCCAGATTTGGCCGGAGCTGCTCTTCCCCGGTGGAGGGCCAGGTGTAGAACCATTGGTAAATTCTATTCTGCCACTGGTGTTAAAAACAGCCAGTGGTACCCAAAATTCTGAATTCTAAATTTTTAAGAGGCACCGATAACGCTAGGTGCCAAGGGAGCACGCTTGGCGGTGGCGATGCTGCCATGCCTTGTCACCCTCAGGCGCCTCTCCAATCACCAGCAGGGGGCGCTTGTGGGCATCCCGCGTGCCCCCTGCTGGAAGCAGGTATGTGTTCCCCTCAGCGGAAGCAGGTATGTGTTGCCCTGCACACTCAGACCCCGCCACGGGCCGCTACCATGCCACTCAAGCCGGATCCCTGCATGCCTCTTCGCTGCCCCGCTACGGGTACGTCTGTGGTGCTGTTGATTTTGCTGGCTCGGTCGCTGGGGGCCTGGTTAGCGCTTCCCAGCCCATCCTGCTGTCTCATCCGTACCATCAGACTCTGGTATGCGATTCAGTTCGCCCGGCGTCCCCTCCAAGTTCAGGGGTGTCCAGTTCACCTCCATGTTGAAAGAAGGCGTCCTGGTGCTTCAGATGGAGACCGCAGTCCTACTGGCGAAGGACGCGATCAAGCCGGTCCCTCCAGCCAATATGAAGACCGGCTTCTACAGCTCGTACTTCATTTTACCCAAGGAAAGCGGCGGGTGATGGCCGATCTTGGATCTGTGATTCCTGAAGCGGCTCCTTCACAGGCTTCCGTTCAGAATGCTAACGCAGAAATGCATCGTGAGGTGCATCCGTCCCCAAGATTGGTTTGCAGCGGTCGACCTGAAGGTGTACTTTCATGTCTTGACTCTTCCTCAACACATTCGACGGACGAGCATGTCAGTACAAGTCCTACCCTACGGTCTGTCCCTGTTGCCCCATGGTTTCACAAAAGTCGCGGAGGCGGCCATTGCTCCCCTCAGAGGGCAGGGTGTTCGTATCCTCAACTGTCTCAACGACTGGCTGATCCTATCGCCCAGTCGCGAGAGCAGTTGTACGAACACAGGGACATGGTGCTCAGTCACCTCAGCCATTTTGGGCTTCGGGTCAACTGGGAAAAGAGCAAACCCTGCCCCATGCAGGGGATTTCTTTTCTCAGGCTGGAGATAGATTCGGTCGCCCTGACCCCTCACAGAGGAGCACGTCCAGTAAGTGTTAAACTGCATAAAATCCTTCAAACGCAGGACGCTGGTCCCACTGAAGTATATTTTCAGAGGCTCCTGGGGCATATAGCATCCGCAGCCGCATTAACGCTGCTCGGATTGTTCCATATGAGACCGCTTTAATGCTGGCTACTCGACCGAGTCTGGGGATGGGCGTGGCACAGCGGATCCCTCTGTGTCTCAGTGATACTGAGATGCCACCAAACCTTCAGCCCATGGTCGGACCCTTCATTTCTACGGGCAGGAGTGCCTCTAGAACAAGCATCCATGCATGCTGTTGTCTCCACGGATGCTTCATCCACCAGCTGGGGTGCCACGTACAACGGGCTTGCAGTTTTGGATCTGTGGACAAGGCCTCAACTGCAATTACATGTCAATTGCCTTGAGTTGTTACAGTTTCTCTTGCGCTGGGCCGCTTCAAAATACATCTACATGGCAAGCACGTTCTGGTCCGTACGGACAGCACTGCGGCCATTGCGTACACCAACAAACAGAGTGGTCTATGCTTCCATTGCATTTTACAACTCGCCTGCCATCTCCTCCTATGGAATCAGAAGCATCTGAGGTCGCTTCGTGCCATTTACATTCCAGACCTGCTCAATCGTGTGGCTGACGAGCTCTCACGACAGCCAGTGCTGCCAGGAGAATGGAGACTCCATTCCCAGATGGTCCAGCTGATATGGCTGTTTGCCGCCCCGGACACGGCCCATTGCCAGTTGTTCTATTCCCTGACCGAGGGGACCCTCGGCACAGATGCCCTGGCACACAGCTGGCCCTGTGATTTGGTAGGTGGAAAGTCCTCAGGAAAGCATGACCTGATCGTCAGACCCTTCGGGCCGGACTACTCACACGTGATCCTAAAACCCCGGCCTGGATATGTGCCCAAGGTTCCCACCACTCCCTTCCGGGATCAGGTAGTGAGCCTGCAAGCACTGCCCTCGGAGGAGGCAGACCCAGCCCTGGCTTTTTTTCTGTCCCATCTGTGCCCTACGGACCTACGTGGACAGAACGCAAAGCTTAGAACCTCAGGGCAGCTCTTCGTCTGTTACGGTGGCCTGCAGAAGGGAAAGGCTGTCTCCAAGCAGAGGATGGCCCACTGGATAGTGGATGCCATCGTCTTGGAGTATGAATCCCAAGACGTGCCCTGCCTGCTCGGGGTTAGAGCCCACTCCACCAGGGGTGTGGCCTCTTCCTGGGCACAGTCAGCATCACTGACAGATAATTGTGGAAGTGCGGGCTGGGCGAGTAGCGTGACTCTCCCTGCATGAATTTCCCGCCCGGTACATACGGGGTCTGAGGGGCTCTAGCAGGGTGCTGGAAGTGGTAGTAACTGTGGCGTTTTCCAAAGGGATCCCAATTCGTCAGTGACATCCGATGTACGTCGAACGTGACCGACCTGAAGAAAACATCTCGGTTACGTATGGTAACCATCATTCCCCGAAGGAGGGAACGGAGACATACGTCCTGTCGCCACACTTTGTACCATCACTGCAGGCCGAGTCACTAGTTTGGCTCCTCAGTGAAAAACAATAGTGCGTTGTGATCACTTCTGCGTTATGCCCGCGCTGCGGGGCGGGGTGCGATATGCGAAGCACACACGCCAATAGTCATTGACCCGTTCTCTACATCTTAAAGCTGATAGGAGCTCCCTGAAGCGACCCAATTCATGTCTCCATTCCCTCCTTCAGGGACCGAGAGTAACCATACGTAACAGAGACGTTTTTTCCAGCATGTCATGAGCGGGGCTCCATAAATCTAATTTTGCAGAAAAAATATCTTGATCAAAAAAGAAAATTGCACAAGGATATGCCAAATACACTGATTTTGCTGTATACTGGTATAAGCCAAGTCAGTATAAGCCAAGCATACTTAAATACTCTTTCACCACCATAGAATTTTCTGGCTTTCCATGTTTTCACTGTTAGGCACCGCCATTACATATCTTCTGAAAGAGTACAGAATCTCCTGATCAAAACAGGTGAAGAAGAACTAGAAATATGTAATCATATGCATAAAACAACGCAATCATCAACTATAACAGCATATAACAGCATATAAATCAAAATTGCCTAATGTTACTAAATGAAATGTCACCCCAGAACGAGCTACAGGATTGTGAAGCTTTGGGGGTGTTGATGGACTCCATCTGTGTTTTGATCATCGCTCTGAATCCCATCCAGACGTAGTTTTTACCAAAAACATGATCGCCTCAGATTTTTGTTGAATGTTGCTTTTTTAATTAAACTTACCCACTTTCAAAAGTTGATAAAAAAGGAATGCATGAAGCTAGACTAAAAAGTTTTTTTGTTGTTCATGGGCCATGAAACTTTTGTGAAAATTATCAGCAATGCTGACAACTTTTTTCAAAAACGCAGGCGGGGAAAGAGTAAATAATATGTCTGATGAGTACGTACTTCTTGTCCAGGTGGATCTGCAAAAGATGGAAGTCTCCTGTGATGCTGATCAGGCATACTCTGAAGGCTGCTGTGAACTTTCCAGCGTGGTGAGTCAGTTGCCCTGTGTGTGGGCTCTTCTGCTTGAGCCTTCAGCTGTTCATCAGCCTGTTCTCATCAGCTTGATCCTCAACAGTGCGGAGGATATGCTGAGATCGGTTTAACTGCAGGAAGAGGAAGAGCAACCTGTAAATGTGTACATGGACAGCCGGGTGTCCAGGGACGGCCAGGACCCAAGGTAGCCAAAGCCTTTCTTCTCTCTTCTTAAAACATATACTATGTAATGCAATCTCTACAACTGTACCCTTCTTCTGTAGGGTCACAGAGGCCTGCCAGGGAATACGGGAGAGCCAGGCAAAGTGGGCAACTGGGTAAGAGTTCTGTCTGAAATCTCTCACCATAGTGTTGGACTCCACTGTGTTTGAGTTGGTAAAACAACAAACAGAAGCCGTTGGGTCTTAATGAGAGGGCATTAAAGGACAAATATGCACAGTCAGGAATGAACAGCAGAAAGGATTGAGAGAAGAGATGGAGGACAGAGGGAATTAACCTGGAATAGATTGTGTCTGGGAAGTGAAGTTGTGGAAAATGGCAGTCGAAGCATTATTGAAGTACAGCATGATGGAAACAAGAGTCAGGACTTGCTTTGAGAAAATGGTAAACACTGTGGCTTCTCTCATTCGGCTGAGCATCCTGTGGTAGATTATTTACTAACAGCAGCAGTAATCACTGTCAGAGATAGGCTGGTACTATTCTACAATAACTAAAGCCCATCAGAAGTGTGTGGCATTCAAAACAATTAAGAACAACCTGTGTGCAAAGCAGTGTTACGGTATATACAATTCCCACTTGCAGGCACTCTTTAAATCAAGTCACCTTTATTTATATAGCGCTTTTTAGTCTAATTGTTTAAAAGCAGCTTCACAGTGTTAAAAGGAAGATAATGCAACATAATTTGATTCGGCTGTACAGGCGCTCTGGAGAAAATGGTGATGTTGTACAGCTCATTTGAATTATTATATAGTGTCAATGCGGGCAGATTGGGTTAATTTAAGTGTCCCCAATTGAGCGAGCCCAAAGCCAAAGACAGAGGTGGAAAGAAACCAAAGCTCCTTGATAAAAATGTTTTGTTTAAACAAAAAATGCTTTTATTCAAATGGAAATATGAAATAATTTTTAATGAAATTATACTCTAATAAGAAACTAAAACTGCAAGTAGGTAGCGGTAAATGTCTAATTGAGTAAGTCATTGAGTCATTCATTCATTCAGAGTGAAGTAAATTTTTCTCTTTATGAAAATGGTAAATGTAATAGTTTTCTTTATGGTCCACTGAATCATTGGTTCACCCGATTCAGAAAAGAAATACTGTATTATCAGCTTCTGAAACAAACAGTTCTGCTTTGTTTTTATATTTTCATTGGCAAAACTGAGTGAAACAAACAACACAATATTAACTTATTTGTTTTATTTTATTAAGCTGTTGAAAAGGATCAGTTTCGAATTGGAACTTGTGCTGTTCTGGACAGAAAAACTGAATTGGTGGGATATTGCTCTCGTTGTGTGATATTGCTTATATATCATGATGTAAATGTGAGACTGTTTTCACACAGGTAGTTTAGTTCGAAACGGGTTCACATGAAAAATTGGTAATGTGAAAGTTGGACTCGGGTGCCCAAGAAAAGTAACCTGCGCATGCATTTTATCAGATATTGTATTTTATGGACATTCTAACGGCAGTCTGTAGGCTTCACAGTGAGTTGTTGCCCTGCACACATTGGTCTGGGGCGAGGCAAGCGTGTTAAATGCGTTAAAATTTAGTAATTTTTTACCGAAACTAATTATGTATCGCGTGAAACTGCCAGCCTTAATTATATTATATTATATTATATTATATTATATTATATTATATTATATTATATTATATTATATTATATTATATTATATTATATTTGTTGTTTAAAAAAACTGGCTATTTCAATGCCCGACTTTTTCCAGACCAGATTATGGCTAACAGGGGCATGCTAATCAGCCAAACCTCAGCCTTGGGACAAACAGAGGTTTTGCTTGTTTCTTGTCACTTTTCTGAGATATGTCTAAATTCTCAATATCTTGCATGAACTGGAAAGGTTCAACCGTATAGTTTTCTGGGAAGGTTTCTAAGCGATTGTCTTGGCTTTATTCAGACAGGCATTTTTTTGGCTTATACTGTACGACTCAAATCCCTTTAGCTGTTTGTAGTCCAAACAAGCAAAAAACCACATGAAATCCAAAATTTACAAACCCAATCCACACCACATATACTGTATATGTGGTTTGAAATCTTATTAAAATAAAACTTTTGAAAATGTGTTGTAGTCTTAATGGTCAGACCAGAATTCAAATGGTTTTTTCATCATTTGGGATGTGGCGGGATAGTAAAGTTGAGTGTACAGTTATCTAACATTTACATTACACTCATTTACAATGTATGCATGAATGTCTTAAAAACAGTAATGCCTTTGATGTCTGATACATCTTATGAGTTCAGCACCATGGTGAGATGTCATAATTGACATAAGCAGAGGCAAAATATCCAGTGTTCCTTTTTTTTTTCTTTTTCTTTCCACATTGACAGCTATTCTCCTACGTCTCATTGGCATAACATACACTATTGCCAAAAGTATTGGGACACCATTCCAAATCACTGAATTCAGGTATTCCAAAATCAAGCACTAGGCCTGCAGACGCTTCTACAAAAATTTATGCATGAGCGGGTCGCTCTCAGGAGCTCAGTGAACGCAAGCATGGTACCGTGATAGGTTGCAACCTGTGGAAAAAGGCTATTCATTAAATTTCCTCACTACTGTCTCACTACACTCAACTGTTAGTGGTAAATGAACTGGACTGCATTTATATAGCGCTTTTATCCAAAGCGCTTTACATTTTAGGCGCCATCCAGCTCGTCGGGAGCAGCTGGGGTTAGGTGTCTTGCTCATGGACACTTCGACACTTGGTCAAGTGGAACCGGGAATTGAACCACCAACCTTCTGGTTTGTAGACAACCTACATGAACCACTGAGCCACTGCCGCCCCCCTAGTGGGATTATAACAAAGTGGAAGCAATTGGGAACAACAGCAACTCAGCCATGAAGTTGTAGGCCACGTATATATAGCTACAGCTTCAGATGAGCCCAAGAACAGTGTGTAGAGAGCTTCATGGAATGGCTTTCCATGGCCGGGCAGCTCATCCAAGCCTTACATCACCAAGAGCAATGCAAAGCATGGGATGCAGTGGAGTAAAGCAGCCGCCATTGGACTCTAGAGCAGAGACGTGTTCTCTGGAGTGTCCAGTCATGCTGTTCTGTCTGGCAAACCCATGGACGAGTCTGGGGTTGGTGGTTGCCCGGAGAACAGGACTTTCCAGAGTACATTGTGCCAAGTTTGGTAGAGGAGTTTTTTTTCATGGTTTGGGCTTGGTCCCTTAGTTCCAGTGAAAGGAACTCTTAATGCTTCAAAAAAGACATTTTGGACAATTTCATGCTCCCAACTTTGTGGGAACAGTTTGAGGCCCCTTCCTGTTTAAACATGACTGCGCACCAATGCACAGGGTCCATAAAGACATGGAGGACCGAGTTTGTTGTGGAGAAACTTGACTGGCCTGCAGAGTCCTAACCTCAGCCCGATAGAACTCCTTTGGGATACATTTTTGCAAAAATTGCTTGGCTTGCAGTGTGAATGCCCTAAAAAAATGTGTTGATTATACTCTGCTTGCCCATATTATGTGAAATAGGCCTTAAGAGGTTCACAGCTCCATTTAACACATTTCACAAGTTTAAATTAATTTAGGAGAATTACGCAGATTTCTCCCTCAAAACCAGTGCAGAAAAAAGCTGCATGATAATGGCTTATTAATATAATTAGATGATTAGATTATTAGACCAAATTACAAGTTACAAGAGCAAGTTAAATTAGTCTTTATTGTTCCGAAGCATTGAATCATAAACACACTCCTAAACCTTGTGGAAAACCTTCTCAGAAGAGTTGAAGGCCCACAATGTGGCCCAACTATATATTTAACCCTATGGATTATGAATGGGATGTCTTTAAAGTTCATGTGGGATGTAGTTAAAGGCAGGCATCCCAAAACTGTATATTGACTACACCATCTAGAAAACGCATGTGCACAAATGCATTTTATTTTTGGCAATGTCAATGGTGATAGTCAGTCCCAAAGATTGAATAAAAAAAAGAAAGGCCAACTGTACCAACACAAAATTCTCAAACACCCTAGATCAGTTGGTTAACTCATGTGACCTATAAATAACACACAGGGAAGTCTACTTTCAATTTGAGATATTTGATTAAGACAAGTTCTGTTTCTTAACACTCCTGCTGATGCTTTCAGAATCGTTATATTTACGGTACACCCGCTTGTTTTTAAGTTGCAGGGGTATAAATAAATAAATGGAAAAATCAGTTGTGGCGTCAGTCTCTGAGTCTCTGAGACGAACTCAAAGGGAGCTAAGCCATTAGAGTCTAAACAGACCCTGCAAATATACAGGACAATGTCTGCCGATCAGCTTAATTAAAGGACATGGGATAGCGCATCAGGATCTAATTACTTGTATACATTTGGGCTATGCAAGCACAGTTCATGTTCATGAGCGACCTTGGGGGAAAACTTGATTCTTTCCACCCCAGAGTTATGACTAATTTACCTCTTTGATCTTAGTCCAGTTCTCTGTGGTGTGCTGGAATAATATCTTTAAAAGTCAGCCCGGCAGCATGCGGCCGAGTGAACGTGCTCTTTTCCAATTATTAACATTAAAGAAGCTTGTGTTAATCAGTCAGAGTATCTATACTATCTTTCCAAAAATGCACGTTCATTACTTTGATAATCCAGTACAGTTGGATCGCTGTGGGAGTGGATCTGTCTTCTGGATTGTGCAGCAGAGGGGGGCCATGTGGCGTTTACCGCCTACTGAGTGCATTTCCCCCCGCAAACACACTGTACATCTGCTGCGGTGTGTGGTCTTTTTTTGTACCAGGAAGAGTTTATAAAAGTCTTTACTGTGTTTTATGATCCCCTATTCCCAAAGCTTATTCCACTAATTGCAAAGTGTGGCTGTTGCACAAAATTTAATGCACTGAGGAAGCTGTTAGCTAACCGTGATAAGTGACTCAGTGTTTGATAATGACCAGTCCTTTCACTGAAAGTGACAAATGAGCAAAGCGACTTTAATTCAACAAAGTTGAACGGAATTTAATGTTATGCAAAAGAGTAATGACGCATTGCGGAGACCAATGGGAATGCTAACAGTTTTACAATGGTTAATGTTTCTAATGTGTGCAATGAAACTGCAGTCAATAATGTATTCCTCTAATCAACTTCAGCCTGTCAAGTGCTTTTGTTTAAGATTGCTGCATATAAATAACCCCTTCGGTCCTGCTCACCTCGCTTAGAGCCCAAACCAGTGTCTCCCATCTGGGTCATGGCACCAATGTAACCCCTCCGGTACATTCACCATGCTTCGAGCGAGACTCAATCCAGTGTCTTCAGCATGGGATGTGGGCACCTTAACAAGGACACATAAGACAGCAATCCCTAATGAGTGAGGTTTACCTACATAGCTCCACCTAGCTGGCTGCCGTTACACTCAACCCTCTAATCCTCACTCCCATTTGGTCCCCCTTCCACTTGGCATCAGTGTAAGCCCTCCGGTCCTTCTCGCCCTGACCATTGGTGCCATGTTCTGGATGTGAGTAAGGTTTAGGCGGTTGAGTGTAAGGGAGGCCAGCTAGTCACAGCTGTGCAAGTAAACCTCACTCCCCTGATCTCAAGTGATGCACTAGCGACTGGCGTTAGAGATTGCAATCCTTAGCGTTAGTCAGCGTGCCTACCTCCCATGCTGGAGACACTGGTTCGAGTCCTGCTCTAATTCAACCTTCGGCATTAGACTTGTGCATGCTAACATGGACGCTAAGGATGATACCTATTCCCTCTTGTCAGTCACTAGTGTGCCTCTTGAGAGCAAGGTAGTGATGTTTACCTGCACAGCTCTCACGTCGTAACTTAACCATATAAGATGTTAGACCATATAACCTTGTTTAGTTTTGACCACAAACAATGCATTGTTGCTTTAAATGAGCATGAGCAGCATAGCAAAAAAAGACTTACAAAATACATTTACAGCACTGCCGTGTCTGCTTTGCTACCGCTATCTGGTACCTCGGCTTGCAGTGCAAATGCTCAAAACAATGTGTTGATTATACTCTGCTTTCACGCCTATTGTGAAATAGGCCTTAAGAGGTTCGCAGCTCCATTTAACACATTTCACCATGTTTAAATTCATTTTGGAGAATTACACAGATTTCTCCCCAAAACCAGTGCAGAAAAAAGCTGCATGATAATGGCTTACAAATGAAGGGAAGGATTAGACGATTAGACCAAATTACACATTTGACCTCTGTGGTGCAAGAGCAAGTTAAATCACTCTTTATTGTTCTGAAGCAGTAAATCACCAACATGGCGATAATGCATTGTTAAATATGTGTAATTTACATTTTAAGGAATAAATTAGCAAGAAAACAAACTGTGCACGGGCCTTAAGAAGTTTAGATTTCCACTGCTTGCCATTTAGATGTAGGTTTTTCTCATTACAACCCTGGAAGCTTTTGGCAGTTTCTCAATTGTGTGAGTAGGGATCCTGTTTGGTCAAGTGCATTTTTATACCAACACGGAGGGAAGCGTTTCCAGCCGTTCTGTAGCTCCAGGCTGTCATATAGTGGAATACATGCTGCCTTTTTCCAGCACCGTAAACTGAGTTCTTTACGTCTTTGACCAACCTTATTGGCCAATTAAAGTCTGCATCTGTTGCCGTTGTTACATTCTATTTACTATTACAAGTTATTTTGCAAGCATTCATCTCAAACCTTGTTGCAGGGGTTACGTGGGAACACTGGAGATTACGGACACATAGGAGAACCTGGGCCTAAGGTGAGTGGCTTCATTGTACAGTCTCTTGGTTGGCACTGTTGTACAGACCAACTCATCGGTCAACTCGTGTTCACAGGGTGAAGAAGGTATCAAAGGAGAAAAGGGCATGAGAGGACTTCGAGGCCAGGAGGTAATGCTTAATACAAATGCAAAGCCCACTTTGACTGCCTTGTAGCTTTGCCTCCATGGATTTGCAATGACAAATCGTCTTCTCTCTCACAGGGGGACAGAGGACCCAAAGGCCTGAAAGGGCTAAAAGGAGCTTCAGGCCATAAGGTAAAAATAGCATTACTTAATCACCTTTAGGTTGCAAACCGCCAATATGGTTTGATTTTTTTATCCAATGCAATGGCACTGATAGACTGTGTTTTTTTGTGATAAAATTGTATAAAATTTCGAATGTGACACAAAGAAATGATGCACTGTATCATTGCTTGAACACATCATTGTAAGTAATGCATCTGACATTGTATACGTGTTATGGTATGCCTCTGATCAAAGGGAGTGCGAGGGTCACCTGGAGAGAGGGGTGAAACTGGCCATCTGGGGGAAGTTGTAAGTTATGTTCTAAAACACTTTGCTTCGATAAAATATATGTGAGATGGATTGTGTTATTGGGGATATGAATGACTCATTCGCTCCTCACCACATCTCCCAGGGTGCAGCAGGAGAACGGGGATACGAGGGGATTGCGGGCTATCAGGGAGTGAAGGTACTGTATGTTTTCTCTCTCACTCTGGTTTGTGTCTGTCTCTAAAACATTTGTTGCTGTGTTTGGTTGGAAATCTCACAATTCCCATTCTTTCTTGGAACAGGGAAATGAAGGCTTAACCGGAGCTGAAGGATCTCGAGGACCACGGGGCCATCAGGTATGAAAACAGGCTGGGGACCTTCTGCAATGTGCTGCATGACATTTAAAAGCCATGGGTCGATCTTAAATTTAAAATTTGACACCTCATGGGATCATCCATGCATGTGCTCATCTCTGTATTCATGGAGGTCAAAGTGGACATATTTTAGGACTCTGAGGGGGAATTTCATGAAAAAAAAAATCCAAAGAAATGTTATTGTGAATAAACAAAATATTGCCTATTAATAGGGTCTTTTCTTATGCTTTGGGACAGTTTAAAGACATTAGGGGCTGGTAAAAGGAACGCAAAGCTTCAAGGAAACCCACTTCAAATTCCTGATCTTTTGGGGTTTGAAGAGGAATGAAACTGTCTGCAGGGACAATTTAAACATCAACAAAATTGTTTGCAAATGCCAGCTTTGAAAAATATGGTGGTTTGGGGGGAAATTAAAGCTCAATTCAGTATTACTAAGATTGCACACAGATTCTGACCCAACTTGTGTCAATGTCCTGCCATATACAATCCGTTGACATCACAAGTAGTAAAGCATGTAGTCTTTTAAAAATGATGCAAATATCTTGGGGATCTGACGTGATGTTTATAATCTGTCTCTGCTTTGTGACAGGGGATTGTGGGAGATCCCGGTGAACGAGGAACACCTGGAGAAAAGGGAAAGCCAGTATGTAAACTAGTTATCGCATTCCCACAAATCATGCTGTTTTTACAATCCTCTGCTCAGCTTAACTAGTCAGTTGAATGATGGAAATGTTTTTTGGTGTGCACATTTCTCTTTACTCTCCACAGGGTATATTAGGCCCAAAAGGAAGAGTTGGTGGAATGGGGGAAAAGGTTGGTTACTTGTCAACTGGTCATAATAACAAATTATTTGTTGACCAGTAAGTGGAATGTTTAGTGCTGCTTCGTTTAAATATTTCAGGGTATAGTTGGTGATCCAGGTTTGCCAGGGCGAGATGGAGACCCTGGAATTGAGGTATAGATTGCAGTGCCATATTAAGTTCAAAAATATTGTTTTCTAATACCCACTAGCTTGCTTAAAATGTCATGGTATAAATGCATGCAGGCTTATCAAGGACCACAGGGACCCGAGGGAAGAAATGGACAAGTTGGAGAAAGGGTAAAATAACTCTTCCTAATCAACCACTTCCTTAGAAACCTAAGAATAAACTTGTAAATATCTTGTAAATAGAGGAACAGAAAGATTTTCATGACATATGGTCTTCAACATTTCTTGACCTGTATTTTTCATTTGATGCATATTCTTAAAGACTCCGTTTTTATACGCTAATCTACTGCAATTTTTACACAGCTATTTTACAAGTGAATGTAAAGCACCATAGCACAGCACTTAGAAACTATTCAACAGAATCACTGAACTCAACATAATCTGACAAATGTTAAGACCCATTCACACACAAAAAAAAAAACTATTAGTGTCCACACTAGTGGTGCTATGGATCACAAAACTCACAGTCCGGATCAAATTACATTTTGAGTCGGGATCATGTTTCAGATCAAAAAAAATTGCTTTCCATTTATTACTTAAAGCACACTTTAGTACTTTGGTACCACAACAAAACCTAATACTAATACTAGCCTAACTAATAAAGTTCAAACAAATATAGATTTAAAAAATACAAGCATAAATAATTACAATATGTCAACATTACAAATAAATTAATGTCTAACAGTAGTCAGGTACAGAAATTTTAAATGTAAAATAATGTGAAATATGAAATGTAAAATGACACTATAGTGTTCAGTGTACAAATTAAATACTTAATATTAATATTGGTAAAATCTGTGTTTTTTGATTAACCTTAATGTTATAGACATCAGCTAGTATTTATAGGCCTAATGCACAGATCCAATATAATAATACAAGTCCAATTTCTTTGACAGCTGTTTATATTCACTTAACGTTGCACTATGTAGTATGTTTGCAGTAAAATATCCAAAAACCACTAGGCCAGTGTTATATATTATGTTCACTTGAGTACTTACAATATCCCAAATGTTTCCATCTATTTGTAAATTGTGAAATAAAATGCTATTTTAACCAATGAGCCGGGACGTCTGAGCATAGCGTCTGAGGTATGTCGATTGCATCATATCTGCGGTACCCTCAGTTTCCGGTTTTATTCTGCAGCAGCTGAGCGAACGCACAGAGTAACGTCATAACATCATTTTAAACACACTCAAATGTATCTAATTTGATAAACAGAGCTACTTTACCTCACACTCATGACCGGAAAAGCAGAAATGGCGCAGGCGACTGTGTCCCGTCCTGTCATAATAAAAGTCCCGCAGCTTGTGAGACGTGTGTTTGTGTAACAATTGCTCCAGCGACCCACAACTCTCAGTCCTGCTCTGCTTCATACGTAATGATAATAACCGCATCAGACCCACTTTATATTAGGTGGCCTTAAGTACTATGTACTTACACCAAAAAATAAGTACAATGTAGTTACTGTGTTTAAATAGTATTGCCAAACACCTTTTCTGATATTGAGGTGGGATACGGGTAGAATTAAGGACAGGTGTGGTGGTGTGGGTCAGTTTAAGGGTTGAGTTAGGGACATGTGTGGTGGTGTGGGTCAGTTTAAGGGTAGGGTTAGGTGTAAGGGAAGTGCCAACTGTGTGATTACAAATGTAACTACATAAATTAATTACATGCAGGTATTTTTTAAAAGTAAGTACAATGTAAAAACATGTATAATATAAGTGCATTGTATCAAATGATTAATTACAATGTTAGTACATAGCACTTAAGGCCACCTAATATAAAGTGGGTCCACCGCATCCATCAACATGATTTCTGCCAGAGTCCTATCCTGATTCTTTTCCACCGGCTGTGAGGTAAAAACCACATGTCCCAAGATTGTGAGCTCAAGGTAGGCGTCATCAAACTACACCTTTGTTTTGAACAGGCGCCCTCTAGCGAACAGAAAAGTTGCATAAGGCACCTTTAAGACATGACTGACTGTTTACAGGAATAATTTTTAAAATGTGAAATATAAGCACAAGGAGAAGCAAAAGAGGAATTTGGAGTTTGCATGCACACAGCACATCTGAAACACTACACAAATACCGTATTAAGTTCTCTTTCTCCTGTTGTTGTGATTGAATCATATACAGTCACTTGAATGTGTACACTGGGAAGACAAAACATCTACAAAGGATCTGCTATCACTCGAATCACATGCATGCCGAACCGTGGGGCCTGGACCCTACGGATCACGGATCAACGACGATCCGTTACATCACTAGTTCACACCAACGCACAATATAGTTCTGTTTGTTCTAAGCGTGCAGCAGTTTTATCGTCTGCTGCTTTAAATGCTTGAGCTCTTCAAAGCAGGATGGATTCTAATTGGCTGTCAATGTTTTTATCATTCATTAGCTGGAAAAAATCGTTCTGAAAAGGATTCCAATGATTTTGCTTCTTCTTTGTACTGTTATCGTTATAGTTGTGGTGCGAACTCTGTTATTATTTTATGTTTTATGCTTTGTTCTGATTTTTTTATCGTTTATATATACCGGTATATATCAAATAAATATATTAAATACATTAAAAGAACCAGAATCGTATAGGGAAATAAGAATCAGAACCACTATTGCTAAATTGCTTTATGACCCCATGTCTAACTTGTTGTGTGTGTTTGTGTAACATGCTTGATTATGTCACACAGGGTGAGAAAGGTGGACAAGGGCCTCCAGGGAACATGGGCCCTCCTGGACTCACAGTAAGTCCTCATGTGAAGAAATGGCCACTACACTGAGCTATTTGTGACTTCTGTAAATACCACCTGAATATTTTACCTTGGACGTTTACGACATAGAAATACACCCTGCCTTCTGGTGGATTTATAAAGTGCTATAATCTCTAGGGACCGCAAGGTTACAAGGGCTCGGCTGCAAAGCCAGGAAGACCAGGATTTATTGGGCCCCCTGGAAGAACGGTGAGCTATATTCCAAATATTCCGAAACTTTTGAAATAGAAGTACATATCTTCCAAAAAGCTAAAACATGCAATGTCTCTTCATAGGGGCACATGGGAATACCCGGCAGACCAGGTCCCAAGGTAATGATCTAAACTCACTTATGAAGCAATTTAACACAGACTTGTCTTATTTAAAAGGGAATTTTGAATCTAGCAAGACACTGCAATGGCTAGACAGGGCTGGGGTCAATGTAAATCATCTTCTGTAAATCCTTGTCTTTAAAATATTTCTATATCAGTGCATAAATCTTTATAGAGGGGTCATTGCAGATGCAAAAGTTCATGTGTCAGTATTGGCTTACTGCAACCAGATATCCCAAGATCCTAAAATAAATGAAGGAAAAAAACAAAACAAACAAACAACAACAACAACAAAACATTGAGGCCTAGATTTTCTTATGTAGTGCTTTTGGCATCTTTACATAATGAATCATTACAATATGAGCATTTACAACGAGCAGCAAACCATCTGATGTACTGCAGCAGCAAACCATCTGATGGACTAAACTGCTGTGATAGACAACCATTTAAACAATTATGAAATGTATACTAATACAACCTGTCATCAGATTTGTTTAAACCTTGACAAATTGCTGCAATATCTTCTTGAGAAGTGGGAGCTGACCCATTCACAAAAAAAAAGAAGAAAAAAAAGTGAATGGACGTAAGCCAGAACACACTAGCCGTCATCTGAAAGCATAGCACCCCAGCATGCTTTCACGCTGGAGTCATGTCTGAGCAGCGCAGCTCTTCACTGGTTAGCACTGAAGCTTTTGGCTGTGCATACAGTCACTTGGCTCTGAGTGCAGTCACACTACAAAAAATGAAACGGTTGACTCTGTTCTCAGTCCAGCATCAACCCTCCATTGAGATCTAAACTTCTGAGAAGATCACCACATTTAATCTAAACGTCACTGCAGACAAGACTTTTCATCAAAATATTTGAAAATAATCAAATTTCCACTGGGGCTCTAGCATTAGATGATGAAGCATCATACGGTGTTAATAGAGCCAAGTCTTTTCTTTCTGTGGTCATCTAAACATTATCTCAGCAACACATGGATATTGCCATAAGTGTTGAAGACTCTTAACTACTATAAAGACATGTTTACCAGAACATATTTTGTGAAATTAGAATGACTGGTCATTAAGGTAAGAGCCTGATGTTGCATTTACATGTTATGTAATGTAATATGCATGGTTAGACAACTTTAGAAAATGGAAAGTATACAAAAGTTAGAAAATGGAAAATATTGGGTTTGTCTCTGTCCCTGTTCATTTTAGCGGGGCCTTTGGTCTAGAAGTCGCACACACATCCAGAAAGAATTATAAAAATAGCATTGTAGCAAACACATGGAACATCATGTTCGTTGTGTAGAGCGTCTGTAGAGTAGTTGAGAGCCAGAGTACACAAAATTAGATGTCAGGCTAATGTGTCAAATTCCAGGGCAATTTTCCGATTAGGACACATTACACCAAATGGTTTTCCTCAGAGTACAGCCCTCTCTTCACACAAACACAAAGTGATGAAAAGCATCACCACCACTTCGGGGTTTCCTCTAACAACATCAAACATTGATTTTTTATCTTCCAGGGTAACACTGGCATTCAAGGGGTCCTGGGAAGCAAAGGGCAGATGGTAATTATCGACTCAAATGCATTTCATTTCCTGTTGACACATTTCCATTATCATATGGTTCTAGTTTCTCACGACACCACATTGTTTCCACAGGGTGCAAAGGGAGTCAAAGGACCTAAAGGCAGGGTAAGACTGTCTCAGAGATTGTTCACATTTTAGTTTCTCATAAGCATTAGCAGCGATGGGTTTGATCTGCCTGCTGTCACAACAGCAGCAGAATTCCAGTTAACTACAAAGAACTAAGTGATGGCCACATGAGCGTACTTTTGGAGATCCGTTTCGTATTTCTTTCCAGGCATGCTGTCGAGATATCATTCAGAAATATGTACACAGCATAAAAGTGCACTTGCTTGTTTATGGGTGTGTTTGTATTTGTTTGTTTTCCAGGCAGGAGACGCCGGTGTGCCAGGGCAACAGGGAAGCAGAGGAAAGCGAGGTCCTGCTGGAGAATCTGGTAAAAAAGGCAGTGTAGGCTCCAAGGGAGTGAGAGGAGATGGTGGTCCAGTGGGATTTCAGGGCCCACCGGGCCCACCAGTAAGTCTGAAAATCCAACCCGTACCTTCTGTTTTCCTATGATTGTGAACAGTGTAAAGAGGAAGAGACTAACCAATTCAACTGGAGAAATTGAATAAGGCTCACAATGCATGATGTACTAAAGACCTGGGTATACTTCAGTTTCCACATCTGGACATTTCTTGGGCACAGTACAATTTTTTTAATACTCTACCAGACATCGGAGGGCAGCACTGAGTCATGTCATCAACAGGAAATCTGCTTAGCAGGATCGAAGAAGAAAAGTAGCAGATCCCCCATCACCCTTAAAAATATAGGTGCCAGGATGAACCAAAAATGGGGTTTCACAGTGATGCCATAGAAGAACCATTGTTGATTCCCCAAAGAACCATTTTGTGGAAGGTTCTTTAAAGAACCATTTTTTCTAACCATTGTATAATCTAAAGAACCCTTTTGCATTATTGCAAAAGAACCTTTGTGCAATTGAAAGGTTCTATGGATATTAAAGGTTCTTCATAGAACCATACACCCTGCCGAAGAATCATTTAAGAACCTTTATTTTTAAGAGTGTGCTTTCTGATCTCTTCTTCACAAACGCTTACACCCATTGTAGTGTTTTCCTCCTTTTTCAAGCATGTTGTTTTTGAATCGCTCTTGGTGCACTCTTCTTCGATGGCTGCACATTGTGCACAGTACTATGCTTATTTCCAACTAGTGGACTCTTCTGTCTTTCTTGCACGTGCTGTTGTACGCTCACCGTTTGTGCTGCCTCAAAAATTGGATGCGGACGGACAAAGTATACTTTGGACTTAAAACTATGTCCAAACAGTCATCCCAAATCCGATTATTTGTATATCTGATTGAAATCTGATCTAAAATGATTTACTGTCCAAATTGTGTAATGCAGCTGTTCGGATATGATGGGTCTCTCCATGCCTTTCTTTCTTTTT
This sequence comes from Pseudorasbora parva, assembly GCF_024679245.1. Lineage (NCBI taxonomy): Eukaryota > Metazoa > Chordata > Actinopteri > Cypriniformes > Gobionidae > Pseudorasbora > Pseudorasbora parva. The sequence goes on along the minus strand of NC_090188.1, from coordinate 39,473,537 downwards.
CTGGAATATCTGCATTGGTTTCAATGGCATTGTTGTCTTATTTATGGCATGACAATAAGTATCCATCACGCATGAGGCAGCATCAGAAACATAGGAGGCTGGTATAAGTGGCTTTATCCCGTACTGTCGTCTCGGCCGGTTTCAAAACCGTTCCTCCGTTATATTGTCATTTTTTGCTGGTCCGGCACTTTGAAAAAAACAAAAAGTTTCTGCACCCACTTTCAGCATGTATCCAAAAGGGGCTTTTATACCGGAATAACCTTTTATTGGTTTCTAGAACTATTGCCGGAATTACTTGGATTTTGCCGTGTTCGCATCACAAGAACTAGGAACAATTTTAGTTCTAGGAACTTGCGAGAAAGGTTAACATGGAGATGCTAAATCTCCAACCTCTGGAGACTCACCTGTTTTAAACAAACACTGAATAGAGGAGAGTCTGCTGGAGAAAAAATATCTTACATTCCGGGCCTGCTCATTCAAGTGCTTCCGGGAGAGTGGAGACTCCATCCCCAGGTGGTCCAGTTGATCTAGAGATACTTCCGGAACCCTCGGCTCGGATGCGCTGGCAATCTACGCAAATATGCATTCCCTCCAGTGAGCTTTGCAAAGTCAGAATGAGGAGCAGGTCTTGTTGGTTGTGCAGTACTGGCCCAACTCCTCGAGACAGCATCTCCTTGGCCCATTCCTCTGAAGAAGGACATTCTGACTCAGAGACGGTTCACCCTGTGGCACCTGCGTCCGGTCCTCTGGAAACTCCATGTCTGGTCCCTGGACAGGACGCTGAGGTTCTAGGTGGCCTACCACAGGCTGTGGTTGAAACCATCACTTTGGTTAAAGCTCCCTCGACGAGGCACCTCTATGCTTTGAAGTGGAACCTGTTCGTCGAATGGTGTTGTTCTCAACTAGCTTATGCTTAAGTTGCAGCAGCCGTGGCATTTTCCATAGGGACCCAATTTGTTGGTTACATCCTACGTAAGTCGAATGTGACCGGTTAGGTATGTAACCCCTGTTCCCTGAAGGCGGGAACGGAGACATACCGTACCATCGCTGCATGGCCGAGTCACTGGTTCGGCTCCTTACTGAAAAACAAATGTGCACTGCATCCGCTTCCTGTTTTAAATAAGTTTATGATTTATAATTATTTTTTAATAAGTAAAATTGCTTATGCATATCTCTTAAAGATGTCTGCACATAAACTGTTAACATCGGGTAAGCTAATTGTATTTGCAGGTTAGCATAAAATATGTTGCATAGCAATACTGGTGAGCGAGCCAGTGTAATGCAAATATAAAAAGGTCTGACATAACACTAAGATGCCACATGAACGATTCTGTATGAAGCACTATTTGTTTACATCAAGCTGTGCCTTGTGTTGTGCAAACAATTTTTAGGATACCACAATCAAAACTTTTTTATATAGATAGCTTGACGTTGCATATTCATTCAAATTATAACAGTACGCTCCAGTGTTACCACTTGGACCTCTTTAAAAGAAAGTATTCCCATCTTGTCCACTTCCCGGCATAGTGTGCTAAATGTATGCACCATGTGATGCAGGAGTGACCATGCAATACATGGTCCAGATCAGTCTCCTGACAGCACCCGTAACGGTGGTACTACTCTGCCCCCTCGCTGTATCAGCTCAACAGTCCTTTCAAGTTCGTCTTCCTCTTTTTCAAAACAAGTGTGTGTTAAAAAGTAAATACATGCTTTTATTATTTCACTAGTCAGTGAAGCAAACCAACACCATGATGTCACACACCGTGATCAAATTTCAAGATGGCGGTATCCTTGCTCTAAAAAACACACAAAAAAACATCCTTTTTTGGTTACATTAATTGTTTATTTCATTTTTTGTTAAAATGGAAATCATATTAAAAAAATTGAACTTGAGTAACTGCTTAATTTCCACTTTAAGTATTGGTACAATTCTCTGGCTAAAATATTATGATGTACTGACATATGGTTGTAGTGGCACTTTCTCTATTTAAGCAGATACAGTAGAAGCTGTGCCCTATTCCCATTACCTAGATATAAAATAGCAGCATGGATATGTTGCCAAAATGGCTGCCACCTGCCACCTTTATAGACTTTGTTATGGTCCATGAGCAACTGAGGGTCCATAAGTAACCAAAGTTGAAAATAATAAATGTGAAATAAATGTTCCTCCTTACTTAATCCTAAATTAATGTCTGCTTATGGGTTTGTTGAGTGCTGACTAACAAGTATTACCTTTAGACAAAGGCTTCAAAAATTCTGGAAGATTCAGCCCTTGTGGCACTTGGCGAAACGTGCATGAAATATGTGGTAACCACTTTGGTGTCAAGATCCCTAATAAACGCTTTCTCATTAGTGCAGCTTTCTCTGCAGCTCAGGGCAAGGTTTTCATTTAGTATGGCTGTAAATCTATAATGAGGCTGGTGAAATATTGTTGGCCCTATTTGTTTCTCCTTCATTACACAGCCAAACATTTCCAGACTACCATGGGCGAGAGGTGCTCTGATCTGAGCTCCATGTTTCAGTCGTAATGATCTCTTTCGTAGGGCCCCACTCTTCCTGCTCAACATGTTATCGAGGTCTGCAAGCAGGTGGTGCTTGAGCAGATGTCTACATTCGCAAACTCTGTGAAAAGAACTTGTGCGGCCGTGTGCCCTCTTTATGGAGACGTGCCAATGGGTGCCCCAGGTCCCCCAGGATCGAAAGGACCACCTGGACCTCCAGTAAGTTCCCCACCTCTGAGAAGAATTACTACAACTCTGGAACAGTCTCAATTTTGCTAGGCCTTGGAAACAAAAGCATTTAGATGTGGTTTGTTTTAGACATCACAGTTAGCACATGTCAAACCTGTTTTTGCCATAGTAAACTAAGGAAGAACATGCTCCATACATCAACTTTCTTCCAGGCCAAATTTGATATGTACATAGTGGGAAGGCCTCTGGAGAGTTTGCAGCAGGGTTTGGCAGAATAGGTTGGAATTAAAACATTCAGAATTTCCAAGTCCCCGTGAAGACAAATAGGAAGTCACAGACAAGGCACTTGCTCTGTGTTGAATGGTTTTTGGAGAGAATCCCACCTTCACTGGAGTGGAAAGCCTTTCCATATTTCTCAAGAAGATCTTTTTTTCAGACTTCTCGAACATTTGCACTCAAGAGGCCCAAAGGCCGATAAAAGTTCACTGAGCCTCAAATTCAAACATGCAAAGGCTTGTAAAATTAAGGGTTGTGAGAAAAAAAACTACGCCTAATGTAAAGAGGTTTTCTCTTGTTAAAACTTTAGGATCAGCATAGCACAGACACTTTGATTCAAAAGGGAAAGTTAAACCACTATCATTTACTCACACTCATGTTGTCCCAAACCTGTACCAAACCTCATGTTTTACAGAATGTCTAAGCTACTATTTTCCATACAACAAAAGTACACATTTGCCAGTGGCTCTTAAGCATCAAACAGTCCCCTGAAGCCATGAAATAGCATTTTGTAACGAGATAAAAATAGATAAGTTGGCTTGAGAAAAGTTTTAAGGTTTTCAGTTAGAAGTTTGAAAGATAGATAGATAGATAGATAGATAGATAGATAGATAGATAGATAGATAGATAGATAGATAGATAGATAGATAGATAGATAGATAGATAGATAGATAGATAGATAGACAGACAGACAGACAGACAGACAGACAGATAGATAGATAGATAGATAGATAGATAGATAGATAGATAGATAGATAGATAGATAGATAGATAGATAGATAGATAGATAGATAGATAGATAGAGCAAAAAGGACAAAAAGTGGCTGCTGAATGAATAATTACTAACTAAATTTGCATCTATTTCTTGACAAACTTTTATAATAGGGAGATCCTGGCATTGATGGTCTAAAAGGAGAAATTGGGCAGCAGGGATTCTACGGAGAACCCGGTGACCTGGGCCGACAGGGCTCAACAGGTACAGTAAACCATCTTCACACTGTAATGCACACTGTACAAATAACATATTGGACATGAACCAATACAAGGGTGGTCCTCCACGGTAATCATATGCGTTTGCCTTAACGTCAGATAGCGTAAAAAGTTACAAATAAAGAACCTGCCCAGGTATAGAGAACCAATAATGCTATGAAGGGTATCTGTCAGTATTGCTCTTGGCTGTGTTCATGCATGATGAACTAGCATAACAAATACTTCTCATCTGGAAAAGCTGCCCAAGTAAGCAGACCATATGACAGATTCACCTTCACAAGGAACTGTTGTCTTTTGGAATGGGATGTGTCAGGAAATAAATACATAAATAATGTCAGTCTGCAAGCGTCAGCAGAAATAATAGCTTTATTAAACATGAACAGATGTTCAGCGACTCTGCCAAACGACATTAATGAGGCAAATGAGTATACAGGTGCAATCGTTCAAACAACGTGTTTAAAGAAAAAAAATACCTATATTACCTTGTTTTGAAAGTATAAAATAATATAAAAGTTAAAAATGTCAAGAAAATAGACAGATGCCTTGCGCTTGCTTGCTTGAGTTGGGGTTATGGATCTATTTTAAGGAAGCTACTATGAAACTGTTGCTTCTGAATGTGCACATTCTTTGGATTTTAAGGATCATCTGTATATTGAAACTCTTCCCAACAGTGACTGTATGATTTAGAGATTCATCTTTTCACACTGAGGACAAATGAGGATCTCACACACAACTGTTAGAAAAGCTGCAAACATTGATGCCCAATAAGGACACAAGATACATTTAGAGTCAGGGAATGTAAACTTTTGCACAGGAGGATCTTTATAAATTGTTTTTAGTTATTTGGAAGATCTTTTTTTTCTTCTCTTTTTTTATATACAATAGTACTTCTGAAGCTACATATTTCCGAGAAGACAAATACAATTTTTAACAACTAATAATATTTTAATAACAAGGGTTATAGTCATAACCCGAGACGTTCCCTTTATCGAGGGAACTCGCACTGCGTCGTCAAGTGACGACACTCTGGGGAACGAATACCCACTATGCCACACTGAATCACGCCCGTCCTAGTGTGAGGCTGGCCCCTCAGGCACACTTAGGACGCAAGCACCCTGGCACCAGGCGTAGCAGGGAGATCCAGCTTGTAGACTGATAAAGGAGTGAGGGTTAGCCCAACCCGCCACTTCACAAATCTCAATAAGCGAAGCTCCAGAAAGGAGGGCCACGGAGGAAGCCAAGCCTCCATAGAGTGAGCCCTCACGGCCATGGGTGAAGGCAATCTGGGCACCCGATAAGCCGCGGCTATAGCCTGGATGATCACTTACTGATCGTCTGCTTTGCAGCAGGCAGCCCTTTCTTGGGTGGGCCAAAGCACACCAACAGCTGGTCCAATCTCCTCCACTGTGCAGACCTCTCCTGATAGATCCTCAATGCCCTCACCGGGCAGAGCAGGTGAAGCCTGGCTTCCTCAGCCGTCGCATGAGGCGGAGGATAAATGCCTGAAGAAACACTGACCTCATCCCCACAGATGGAACCTTGGGCACATAGCCCGGCCTGGGGTGTAAGATGGCCTTCACCCCGCCAGGGTCAAACTCCAAGCAAGTTGGCGAAACCGCCAAGGCCTGGAGGTCCCCCACTCTCCTCAGAGAAGTGATGGCGAGGAGAAAGGCCACCTTAAGTGTCAGGTTTCTCGCCTCAGCCGAATCAAATGGCTCGAAGGGGGCCTCAGCAACCCCCTCGAGAACCACTGCCAGGTCCCAGGCTGGGACCCTGGAATGAGCCACGGGCCTCAACCTCTTAGCCCCATGGAGGAACCGTAGAGGGAGCCCTAGTGCCGAGAATGGTCTCAATGATCGGCCACTGGGGTGCTACTAAGAGAAGGCTCCCGGCGGACCGCTCGAGCAGAACGATCGGGGCAGTGCATACAGATGTAGCCTCGGCCACGTCTGCGTCATGGCATCCAGCCCCAGTGGAGCCGGCTGCCAGAGGGAGAACCAAAGTGGACAGTGGGTCGTCTCTCGAGACGCGAACAGATCCACTCCCCGGGCCTCAGCCCCTGCCTCGACAGGACGTCTGCTTTTATATCTGGTTTTGGTCCCCTGGGATATACATCGCTCTGAGAGACGACAGTTTCCCCTGGGACCACAGGAGGATCTGGTACAAGATCTTGAGCAAAAAATTATGCACCTCCTTTATTGAAATAACATCACCACATTTATTTCCATCAAGAGGTGCATCAATGTGTGGTCAAGATCTGGCATTGTATGTCTTGGCAGACATTTTCCTGTTACAGATGACAAGCCATTAGTTTGCATCGTTAGTAACTCAGTGATGTCATGCATCAGTTTCCAGACAAAAATTAAGAGTATTTACAATTGTATAGATTTATTCAGTAATGACCTCAGCACACTAGTGTTGTTGTCAAGACCAAGTCAGGGCGAGACCTAGTCAAGACCAACACACATTAAATTCATAAAGATCCACTTTACCCCCTAAGCAATCACTTATTTTGAATCAATAAATATGATTTGAATAAGACACTATATAGCGCTGTCACCAATCAAATGAGATCACAAAATCCATATTTGGACTGTTAAGGAGGTACAGAAGATGCCTCTGAATTGGTAAATTACAAATGCATTAATAATGTTGAGAATCATGTTTAATTATTTTTTTATATGAATGTTTGTATAAAATCAATACTATGTTTGCAGTCATGCTCAAATTTGTAAAAACATCTCTCTTGCCTCTTGTGGCATTACTTTTTTACAAACCCGATTCCAAAAATATTGCGATACTGTACAAATTGTGAATAAAAAAGCAATGCAATAATGTACAAATCTCATACATTTGTATTTTCTTCACAATAGAATATAGATAACATATCAAATGTTGAAAGTGAGACATTTTGAATTGTCATGCCAAATATTGGCTCATTTTGGATTTCATATGAGCTACATATTCCAAAAAAGTTGGGACAGATAGCAATAAGCCGGAAAGTTAAATGTACATATAACGAACAGCTGGAGAACCAATTTGCAACTTTTTAGGTCAATTGGCAACATGATTGAGTATAAAAAGATCCTCTCAAAGGGGCAGTGTCTCTCAGAAGTCAAGATGGGCAGAGGATCACCAATTCCCCCAAATCTGTGGCGAAAAATAGTGGAGCAATATCAGAAAGGAGTTTCTCAGAGAAAAAATAATCAAAAATTATCATGATCTACAGTGTATAATATCATCCAAAGATTCAGAAAATCTAAAAAAATCTGTGTGTAAGGGTCAAGGCCAGAAAACCATACAGGATGCCTGTGATCTTTGGGCCCGTAGACAGAATGCTACTGTAATGGAGATTTCAACATGGGCTCGGTGAACATAATCCACCGGGCCATTCCCCGTTGCTGGCTAAAACTCTATAGGTCAAAAAAGAAGCCATATCTAAACATGATCCAGAAGCGCAGGCGTTTTCTCTGGGCCAAGGCTCATTGCATTTTCCAAAATGACAACAGACCACAAACTGCATCAATTACAACATCATGGCTGCGTAGAAGAAGGATCTGGGTAGTGAAATGGCCAGCCTGCAGTCCAGATCTTTCACCCATAGAAAACATTTGGCACATCATAAAGAGGAAGATGCGACAAAGAAGACCTAAAACAGTTGAGCAACTAGAAGCCTGTATTAGAGAAGAATGGGACAACATTCCTATTTCTAAGCTTGAGCAAATTGTCTCCTCAGTCCCCAGACGTTTGCAGACTGTTATAAAAAGAAGAGGGGATGCCACACAGAGGTAAACATGGCCATGTCCCAACTTTCTTGAGATCTGCTGATGCCATGAAATTTAAAATCAACTTATTTTCCCCTTAAAATTATAAATGTTCTCAGTTTAAAGGTGTCATGTACGGGCTTTAAAAAAAAAAATTATACTGTTGTCTGAGGTCAACTAATGACGTTTGTGTGGTTTTTACATTCAAAAACACCATAACTAATCAGTAATAGGCTATTTTCTACACTGGTTTTGAGGCTCTCTCCAAAACGCTGGGTTCTGATGGGCGTGACGCACTGGGCTAGGATTGGATAAGATTTGCATATTTAATGAGCTTAAGCTCCCCTGTCAGTTCAGGGAGAGGAGAGAATGAGGGAGAAGCGGCAACCAGAATGATTTTCTTGATCACAGGGCTTGTAAACGTCTTTATCAAACAAACACAATGTTTTATTTCTCATTGATGCGCGATTGATTGGACAATTATTTTTGTATATTACACATAGCCTGCAAGATCGGACGATATAAGCGTGAACCGCACGCTCTAAAACTTACAGGATATTCTTATATTATCATGACCTTTTATATATCAAAAGCTCAAGGAAAAGCTGATTCCTCAATTCATCACCCCTTTAAACATTTGCACCAGCAATTTAGTATTAATCCCAACAGTTTTGTCCTTTACCGGTCTTGAGATAAAATCCAGATCCCCTAAATCTGAGAACGAGATAAGGCTGAGTACTTCAACACTACAGCACATACATTGTTAAGTATAAAGAACATCTATTTGAGGTCAGATGAATATTCATTTTAATGAAATGTGTTTGCCACAGGTGACAGGGGAGATTCAGGAGACAAGGGCGCTAAAGGCTATGGCCTTCCCGGCCACATTGGGGAGCAGGGACCAAAGGGTAACATAGCCTCTCTTGTAATATAAATATCACATGAGATCAAATGAGTCTCACTGCCATGACTCATGACTGTGATCCACCTTTTCTTTTTAAACAACTAGGTAAACGTGGGCGACCTGGCCAGGCATTTGATGGACAACCAGGTGAGATGGGAGAGAGGGGTCATGTTGGCCAGCCTGGTTTGAGGGGCCACCCTGGACTACATGGAGTTCCTGGAGTCTGCCTGACGTCTGGATGTGCCTTACTCAATGCTACTTCAAATGGAGCGCCACAACCAATACCTCAGCAGGCACTTCAGCGGGCAACTCAACGGACACCTCAACGGGCACCACAACGGGCAACTTCAAGGTTCAGAGGACGCCAATGAATGCATCCCTTGAAGGAAACACAGTGACATTTGGGTCAATGTGTGTGTAGAAGTATGGCGGAAGGATTAGTAATTGTGAGGTGAAGGGTAATTAATGTAAATATAAAACTGAAATATGTCCATTCAAAGACTGAAACACTGACCTAACACTGTAAAATGTAAAGCTATCACAATCTGCAAGAAGTCAAACCTGTTGAACAACTTCTAAAATGAAATTAAGGCATTTTAAAAATACAGATAAAGTTTGCATATATTAACCAATGTATGTAGTTTCAAAGTGATCTGCACATTTCTATTTTCAGTTAATGCTGTTTATAATGAAAATTAAACAACATCCAAGCCCTCCTCTCTATCTCTTGACGACTTCTAACGTATTATGTGCATTATTTTATTTTTTTATGTTTATGGGAGATTCAAGACTAAATTTCAGAGAAATCGTAATGCACAATAAGGAGTCTGAGGTTCATTACAATGACGAGAGCAAATCCACAAGGCTTATTTTTGAGCATACACCATAGCTGGATGTGTGTTACTGTTGTCAATTTTTTTGTCTTGAGTTGAAATACTTTAATCATTAAAGGGGCCATTAATTTAGAAATAAAATGTTGTAATCTTTTTGACATGGTGTACTATGACAAGATTCTGTAACTTCAATACTCAAAATGTTACTGTCAGTCCAAAAACTGCTTCTTTTCTTTCTTTTTTTGTGGATTTATTTTAGTGTAATTTTTACATCTTGCACATCATTACAATAGTATTAACAAAAAATATGCATAATTCCATGCAACCAACCCTAAACCAAACCTAATCCTAAACCTATAGTAAATAGTACTCAGATTACTCAAATATTATTCAGATATTATTAATATTACTATAATTAATATTACTCAGAACTTACATTGTAACAATAACACCTTAAAGTGTAATTCACTATTTTAACGTGTCAGTGTTACAGTTTCAGTATATATACAGTAAGTACTGAGTAATATTAATTAACTACATGTACTATTTACTATAGGGTTAGCGTAAGGGTTTGGTTTAGGATTAGTCGCATGCAATTATGCATAATTTATTGTTATTACTATAGTAATGATGTGTAACATGTAATAAGGACATTGTAAAATAAGTTTTACCAAATAGTGTAACCATATTTTGATCTACATCTCAGAACCTCAATATCAATACAAACAACCATATTTAAATACATATTGATATTAGATTAGATATATTAGATGTTAGATTAAATACATATTGATATTAGATTAGATATATTAGATGTTAGATTAAATACATATTGATATTAGATTAGATATATTAGATGTTAGATTAAATACATATTGATATTAGATTAGATATATTAGATGCTAGATTAAATACATATTGATATTAGATTAGATATATTAGATGTTAGATTAAATACATATTGATATTAGATTTTTTTCCTGTTCACACCAAGAATGATAACTATAACTATAATGATAAGGAGAACAAGAACGAGAACTATAATGAGAACTATAACAATAACAATAACTTAAATAGTGATGAGGATGATAACTGCTGACACATATGAACTAATAATGCCGGTAACCAAGGAGACGGATGAGTGGCGGGAATCTGAACAAAGAAACGCTGATGATAACTGCAACTGAACAGAAACGACTGTGACAGTGCTGTTTACTCTAAGCATACTGTAGTTGTGTTGTCTGCCGCTTTACATGCTTGAGTTGAATGGATTCTGATTGTCTTCCAATGATTTTTCGTTCATCAGCTGAAAAAAAAAAGTCAAATTGAAAGTGATTCCAAAGATATTGTTTCCCTGTGTCGTTATCTCCCCACCCTTAACATGTAACAGCTTTAATGACAAAAAATCAGTACAATTGCACAACAAAAAATCACAGAGGCCAGAACATGAGTGGTGCGGAGTAGAAGCCAGGCAAGTTTTTTTTTTTTTTTTTTAAGTCAGAGCGTCTGTTTTCTCTCGCTCCAAGATCACTTGATACCGTTCCATCACGTGCGAAACACATGTTAACAGGCTAATGTTAAGGTTTCAATAAAGCATTAGACTTTTCTCCAAGTACTGTTTGTTTTCAATCAGTTTATCTTGTGCCCAGACTTTTGTGATATATAAAAGCATATTTAAAGGATGTTACAGTGAACTGGGCATCGTATTTGCTATGACGTGAACACAGAGCGGCTTTTCTCTTGTGAGCAAGGAGTGTGACTCTGAAAACACGTACTGGAGCTAGACCTGAGTGATTACAGGAACCTTTGAGTGAGGAAGGGAAACTGCCCAACAAGCAATAGCCATCATTCCACAGTGGCCCTGGACTACAAAACCACAATACATTGTATGGGTTAAAATTATCACTTTTTCTTGTATGCAAAAAATGATTAGGCTATTAAGTAAAGATCATATTCCATTAAGATATTTTGTAAATTTCCTACCACATGTGTGTGTGTGTGTATATATATGATTATCATTAGTAATATGCATTGCTAAGGGCTTAATCTGAAGAATTTTAAATGAGATTTTCTCAATTTAGATTTTTTTATGCACCTTCAGATTACTGATTTTTAAATAGTTGTATCTCAGACAATCAATTCATTACTGGGAAGCTTATTTATGCAGCTTCCAATGATCCTTATGGTCCAGGGTCACATATAGTCTGGCTATGAGTAACCCACTTCTTGCCAAAATAACCTTGAATTAGGTTGCATGTCGTTTTTGCCAAAATAACTTTGTTTGATATTCCATCATGTAAACAAAGTTAACAGTGATTACAAGGTGTTTGGTTTCATTTCTTTGACATGTTCATGTTCTAGATGATTAGTCTATTATTGGGCTATGGTGAGATGACTATTACATTTTCACTGACAGCCCAAATGTCACCTTTTTAGCCTAGACGTCAGGGCTTTGTTTCGACGGCTATTAGACGTCTTTTAAACTCTTTTGGGTGCTGTCACTCCATACCTGGATCAAAGCCCTATTAACTAAGCATTCAGGATCTGCCTTATGCAGAGCTGGACAAAGCACTCAACTTCATCACTTGAGTATAAAAATACTACTGGTCAAATATTACTCTGTTACAAGTGAAAGTTGTAAAAACAGATGTTTATTTGAGTAAAAGTACAGAAGTATTTGTTTTCAAAAGTACTTAAGTATCAAAAGTAAATTTCCTTTTTTATGTCATCGCAGGCAGCGGAAGACGAGAGAGGACCAGGCCTGGACTTTATGTTGAGTTTTGTTGTGTGTCTGGGCAGTCGTCCGTGAGCGGCTGCCCGCGGTTTACTTTCATTTTGTTTATTTAATAAAAGTTGTTAAATGTTCGCCGGTTCCCGCCTCCTTCCTTCCATCCACGAACTTTATTACAGTCCATTTCAAAGATTTTTCCAGCACCTAACAGAATTATTATACTAAAAATTATTATTTAGTGTTATCATCCCATTAAAAAGATAATAATGCTATAAACAGCCAAAATTGTGTTTCGTAAAGCAGAAGGATAAGATATTTAACCAAATCACAAGTTTTATTTCTTTTAAATTTATCACTGTCTAAGTAGACTTTGCTTACTATCTAACCTGCCTTTGGACAATTACCCTAAACAAAATCACTCGACGGGTTCACTTAACTTTCAATTCATTTATTGAAAATTTAAAAAATGCAAACATTCGTCTTTGAGGTAGACAGTCAATCAGATTCAGCTCATTGACATTTTCTATTTTTAATTAATTTCTTTTTTTTTGTGTGTGTGTATGTCTATTAAAGTCTAGGCAATCAAATATTTCTTCTGAAGAGATCACTTTATATGATAAAGCTTAAGCTTTTTTTTTTTAATAAACATTGATCAATTACCATTACAATTATCTAACAAATATGCTTACAGTGCATGTTCTACAATGGGGTAATTGTGTTGCAGTAGCTTACATAGAGCACAAGAAAGCTTGACTTCAAACGGTAAAAAGTGGAGAAAACAGTAATAAAATAAGAACAAATAAGCAAAAACAATAGCACAAATAAGTAAGGTAGGACTAGGTCTAACTGTATTCAGATAAGGAACTGAATAAAAAAATATTATCAGATTTATCAAATTTAAAATAACATTGGATTTTCATTGTAAAAATTAAATACATATTAATCTGTTAAAGTTACAAAAGTTAATCAGTAAAGAGCAGCAAGTGATCTTTTGTCTTTTAGTAGTTTGAATAACTGCTGCCCCTTTAAGACCTGACGCAAGTGTGGAATCAAAACACTGTTCCCGTTACTCATTCTTCCTGAACTGTTTACGACCGTATTTACGTTAATACACACCCAGATGAACATTGTAACATTTTTTGTGTGTATTCGACCATTAATAAGCTGGGAAAAGGAGCAATTTTTTTATTTTACTTGTATGTCAGAGGTCGGCTTTATTACAGTATGTGCGCACTTCAGATATGAGCGCGAAATCTGCGGGAATCTTTAGAATTATGAGCAATCCTGTGCGAAATTCAGACCGATCACACACTACCACACTGTCATAAAGAAAAATCCAGCAGAACGCGTCGGCATGTTAGTGTTCAGAGGGTTAACATCTCGGCCGGAGGTGAAGAGGAGAGCAACAGGTGTAAAGAGAACAGGTATGTTTTGGGTATTTCATTATCAATGCATATCAAAAATATCAATATTTTTGACAGCACTAAGTTACTTGTATGACCATCTGACACTATTTTTATGCACTGAGCCAACACTTGTAGGTTTTAATTTGCGGATTTGTGGTTCCCTGCCTATTCCACAAATCGCATTATCACATTCTCACATTATACTACTCTGTCACTTATGCGAATTCCTAGCTAGCAGTTATTAGCGCAAGTTAAACAAATAGGTGCTAACGTAGGCTACAGTAAACTGCTTTAGTTAGCTTAATTGAAATTCTATGACTTACCTTTCATGTGACTCGAAAGAGCAGACTCGGCCATAGTGAAAAGCTGCAAGTGTTTTTGCAAACTTTACAAGAGGCACTTCGTGGGGTTTGTGCCTATTTGATCCAAAATTCGAATTTAGCATCTTTCAGCCAACATTAATTGAAACGACAACATGGGGGCGGAGTCACACATGGAAATAGACGGGCAGATCGCGAGCACAGCAGGTTTCATTTTAGGCTCTCCAACATTTTATTTCTACATTTAATAAACGAACTATTTAGTCGGATAGGTATTTGTTGTAAAATAAATAGTTACAATTTCAAGCATTTTTAAGCACTTTATCCAAAATTCAAGCACTTTTCAAACCTTGAAAACACAACATCAAAATTCAAGCACTTTCAAGGATTTCAAGCACCCCTACAAACCCTGAAAATTACAAAGCTCTTTAACCACTTCAGCTCTGCACCCCCCCCCCCCCCCCCCGTTGGACCCAAAATTGCATCATCATAATCTTTTTAAAAAAAAACTATAACTCGCGCACCACATATGGTATCATTTGAAAGATTAGAACCTCAGCTTTCTTAATAACCCAATAACTTCTGCATTTATATTACATAGAAGAAAATAATACGGTCTGAATTCGACACCCCCGCCCGCGAGAGAAAATCATGCAAATAATATAAAATGTCATATTTTTATCACACAAACACATCGAAAATAGACAAGTCATATATCAAATTAATTAATTTCATTGATCATTTCATTCATTTCACTGATCCAATTACAGTAAATGTATTATCAAAAGAATCACAAAGATGGAAATGACTCCTTTGAACAAGCAAACACATGAGTCATATTCCTGTTCGGATCACAAACTCGTTGTAAAGCTACTAGCCTCAAACGTTATATTATCTTGTTCCTTAGGTTGTTTGCTTCAAAATGAGACTTTTTTTTTTACATGTCTGTGAGCAGGCATGGCCAAATGACACTATAATATGTCACCGATATCCAGATCAAAACATGTGATGCAGACAAATACTCTTATTATTGCTAGTTTTGATTGTCGATGTTAGCCACAATTTTTGATGACATCATCACATATTGCATCATGCGACAGAAAGCTGAGAATCTCAGCTCTTGGCAGACTTGGATCATGATTCTAGACCAATCAGAGCTCGAGATATCCCTTTACAAAGTTGAAGAGGCGGAGCCTTCTTTTCGATTTCCTAGTGGCCAGTTTATGTCAATGCAGATGAGTAGTAGGAGTTATTAGACACTTTGGTCAGATAAATCTCAACTTTTATTTGCAAGGAGATATTAAGAAAATAATTTTTTCCTCTGTTTAGTGCCAATTTATAGAATCAACAGAAACTTCCAAAAAGCTTGGAGACCAAAATGATTTAAAAAAAAAGATTTTTAAATAACAAATGAATGAAAAATAAATCAAAATATATATATATAATTTTTTTATATATGTTTGTGGCAAGGGGGGCGTGGTTCAGCGAGGTCTGCAGCGGGAGAGAGAGCCGCGGGACAAGCGGTACGTGAGTGGGTTGGAAGCAGATTAATAACACCTGTCTCTTGTTCTAGTAATGAGCGCGGAGAGGGGATAAAACAGCAGTGGAACCGGAGATCGAGGAGAGAGAGAACCCGGACGGTTGATGCGAAACCCCCCTTTCAGAGACTGAGTAACCGGAAGCCGGAAGTGCCGACCCGGAAGTGATCGAGAGATCGTGTTTATGAGATTTCACACATTACTGTGTGGGTTGACAAGTTATTGAGAAAATAAAGAGACAAGCATCAACCGTCCAGCCGACCCCGTGTCCTCTTCCTTCCTCCTTATATCGAACTTTACTACAGTGGTGCCGAAAACCCGGGAGGAAGTAGGACCGCGCCGCCGCCATGACTACACCAACGCCCTCCGCCACGCCGTTTGCGGACATTATCACCTCTCTCGCGGCCCTCCACCAGGAACAACATCAGTCCATGCTGGAGCTGCGGGCGGACCAGGAGCGCCGATTCGAGGCCATCGTCCGCGGCCAGCAAGAGGACCGCGAGAGGTTCCGGAGCTGGATAGACCGGGAGGTTTGCACCGAAGCCGCCGGGCTCGCCAGCGCACCGGTCCACGTGCCCCTACACAAGATGGGGCCACAAGACGATCCCGAGGCCTTCATTGATCTGTTTCAAAAAGCAGCGGAGGCCTGCGGGTGGCCCCGGGCACAGTGGCCGGTGCGCCTTATTCCACTGCTCACCGGAGAAGCCCAGGCGGCCGCCCAACAACTGCCGGTGGCGAACCTCCTGGATTACGAAGATCTGAAGAGGGCCATCATCCAGCGGGTCGGTCGGACCCCCGAACAGCACCGTCAGCGGTTCCGCTCGCTGGAGTGGGGGGAGACCGGCCGGCCCTTCGCGATGGCCCACCAGCTCCGGGACGCCTGCCGCAAATGGCTATTGGCCGGTGGAAGCGACGTGGACCACATCGTCGATCTGGTGGTACTGGAGCAGTTCATCACTCGGCTACCTAAGAAGACCGCCGAGTGGGTCCAGTGCCACCGGCCCACGTCGCTGACGACGGCCATCAACCTGGCGGAGGACCATCTGGTGGCGTGCCCGGGGGTCGGCGAACCCCGACTAACCTCTCCCTCTCTCTCTCCCCCCTCTGTCTCTCCTTCTCACCCTGTCCCTCTCCCTAGGTCCCGCCCTCCAGGGCCCCCTCGCATTCCCCCCAGAGGTCGGGGTGGAATGGGCCCAGGGCAGTACGGGAGTTCGAGGGCCCCGCCCAGGGGGGCGGGGCTGCTAGGGTCGGGCGGGGATAACGGTTCCGGTTCCACCCCCCCTCCACGCTCATATTCCAACCCACTCCCCGCCGCAGGGGCGGCGGGCAGGCCTGGGCTGGCCTGCTGGCGGTGCGGCGACCCGGACCATTTTGTGGACCGATGTCCAATGATGGACATCGGGACAATGATCCGGGTCCCGGACGTTCAGCGGACCACCCCTGATCAAGCAGGAGAGTACCAAGTTCCTGTGAGTATCAAGGGGGGTACATATCAGGCCTTGGTAGATTCAGGCTGTAACCAAACCTCGATCCATCAAAGCCTGATGCAGCCTGGGGCATTGGATACAAGCCGCATGGTTAAGGTGCGGTGTGTGCACGGGGATGTGGTGGAATATCCGGTTGTCCCAGTCACGATACAGTTTAGGGGAGAAAATCATAGTGTTGAGGTGGCGGTTAGTCCCCACCTCCGGCATCCGCTAATTCTGGGGACGAATTGGCCCGCCTTTCCGGCGTTATTGGGGTCGATATGCGCGGATGCCGCTTGGGGGAACAAGGCTAGGAACGGGGCGGTGCGAGTGCAGGTTGGCGAGACTGATACGGGACCCTCGGGAACTGCTTCAGAGGAACCGAGCGGGGTCGAGAGACTGATTCTCTCGGACCGCGATGACTTCCCTCTGGAGCAGTCTCAAGACGATACCCTAAAACATGCTTTCCAACAGGTCCGCACGATCGACGGTCAGTCCCTTCAACCCGCCTTGCCCGTCACGTATCCTTATTTTGCCATAATTAAGGATAGGTTGTATCGAGTGACCCAAGACGCTCAGACAAAAGTGGATACAACCCAGTTGTTAGTACCAAAGAGCCGCCGGGAAATGCTTTTCCAGGCGGCTCACTCTAACCCAATGGCGGGCCACCTGGGACAGGCGGCCACGCTGAATCGTTTAATGACCCGATTTTTTTGGCCAGGCATTCACGACAATGTGCGCAGGTGGTGCGCGTCTTGTCCTGAATGTCAGTTGGTGAATCCCCTGGCCTCCCCAAAAGCGCCATTGCGCCCCCTTCCATTAATGCAGGTCCCCTTCGAGAGAATTGCGATGGACCTCATCGGGCCATTAGAGCGATCCGCACGCGGACATCGTTTTGCGCTAGTTATCGTGGACTACGCCACACGATATCCGGAAGCAGTGGCTCTCCGCAACATCTCGGCGAAGAGTGTTGCGGACGCACTGTTTCGTTTAATCTCCCGAGTGGGGATTCCGAAGGAAATCCTCACTGATCAAGGCACGGCGTTTATGTCACGCACGTTAAGCGAATTATACGGGTTATTGGGCATCAAATCGATTCGGACAAGCGTCTATCACCCACAAACAGACGGCTTGGTCGAACGATTTAATCGCACTCTTAAATCCATGATCCGTAAATTCGTACAGGAAGACGCCAAAAATTGGGATCGGTGGTTAGAACCCCTCTTATTCGCTGTGCGGGAGGTCCCGCAAGCCTCCACGGGGTTTTCCCCCTTCGAGCTTCTCTACGGACGACAGCCCCGGGGGGTGCTGGACGTCCTACGAGAAACTTGGGAGGAGGGGCCTTCTTTGGCCAAAAACGAAATTCAATATGTGCTGGACTTGCGAACAAAACTCCACACCTTGGGGCGGCTATCTAGGGAGAATTTGTTGCAAGCCCAGGACCGCCAAAGCCGGTCGTATAACAGGGGTACGAGACTACGCAAATTCACACCGGGAGAGAAAGTGCTCGTATTACTCCCTACATCGAGCTCTAAATTAATGTCGAAGTGGCAGGGGCCGTTTGAGGTCGCACGACAGGTTGGAGACCTCGATTATGAAGTGATACGGTCCGATAGGAACGGGGCACGGCAAATATATCACCTCAATCTCCTGAAGAAATGGAATGAGGTCGAATCAGTGTTGTTGGCGACGGTGATCGGGGGAGAGGATGATCTCGGGCCAGAGGCGAGCATCAAAGCACAATCGGTCGCACTGGCCCCTGGGGGAGATCACCTCTCACCGTCCCAACTCACTGATCTCTCAAAACTACAGGCGGAATTCGCCGACGTGTTCTCGCCCCTACCGGGACGTACCGACTTAATTCAGCACCATATCGAGACCGAGCCGGGCGTGGTAGTTCGCAGCCGGCCGTATCGTTTACCTGAACACAAAAAAAAAGTAGTTCAGGAAGAATTAGGGGCAATGCTCGATATGGGAGTAATAGAGGAGTCCAACAGTGACTGGGCGAGCCCGATCGTTTTGGTCCCTAAAACCGACGGCTCGGTCAGGTTCTGTGTGGACTACCGCAAGGTGAACGCAGTGTCGAAATTCGACGCGTATCCAATGCCGCGGGTTGACGAGTTGCTTGATCGGCTGGGCACGGCTCGATTTTATTCGACATTGGACTTAACGAAGGGCTATTGGCAGATCCCCTTGTCTCCATTGTCCAAAGAAAAAACAGCCTTCACCACGCCGTTCGGATTGCACCAATTCGTCACGCTTCCCTTCGGCTTGTTCGGGGCACCCGCTACCTTCCAGCGCCTCATGGACAGGATTTTGCGTCCCCATGCCGCATATGCTGCTGCCTACCTGGACGACATCGTGATTTACAGTCACGATTGGCAGCGGCATATGCAGCATGTCCGGGCGGTCTTGAGGTCGTTGAGGGGAGCGGGGCTCACGGCCAACCCGAAGAAGTGTGCAATTGGGCGGGTGGAGGTAAGGTATCTGGGCTTCCACTTGGGTCATGGGCAGGTGCGTCCCCAAATTGATAAGACCGCCGCAATTGCGACCTGCCCGAGGCCCAAGACCAAAAAGGAGGTAAGGCAGTTCTTGGGGCTGGCAGGATATTATAGACGGTTTATACCAAATTATTTGGACCTCACCAGCCCTCTGACTGACCTTACTAAAAAGGGGCTACCAGATACGGTCCAATGGACGGAGCCGTGCCAGCAGGCCTTCACCCGAGTTAAGGCTGCTCTATGTGGCGGGCCGCTTTTACACTCCCCTGACTTTTCTCTCCCTTTTCTGTTGCAGACTGACGCGTCGGACAGGGGGCTGGGCGCAGTCCTGGCCCAGGAGGTGGAGGGGGGAGAGCGTCCGGTGCTGTACATTAGCCGTAAGCTCTCGAAGAGAGAGGCTAAGTACAGCACCATTGAAAAAGAGTGCCTTGCCATCAGGTGGGCCGTTCTCACCCTCCGCTATTACCTTCTGGGGCGGGAGTTCACCCTCTGTTCGGACCACGCTCCTCTCCAGTGGCTCCACCGCATGAAGGATACCAACGCGCGGATCACCCGTTGGTATCTAGCTCTTCAGCCTTTTAAGTTCCAGGTGGTCCACAGGCCGGGTGCTCAGATGGCTGTGGCCGACTTCCTCTCCAGAAATGGGGGGGGGGGGGGGGGGCTGCAGGCCGGACGGCTCCCCGGCCTGAGTCGGGCGGTGGGGGTATGTGGCAAGGGGGGCGTGGTTCAGCGAGGTCTGCAGCGGGAGAGAGAGCCGCGGGACAAGCGGTACGTGAGTGGGTTGGAAGCAGATTAATAACACCTGTCTCTTGTTCTAGTAATGAGCGCGGAGAGGGGATAAAACAGCAGTGGAACCGGAGATCGAGGAGAGAGAGAACCCGGACGGTTGATGCGAAACCCCCCTTTCAGAGACTGAGTAACCGGAAGCCGGAAGTGCCGACCCGGAAGTGATCGAGAGATCGTGTTTATGAGATTTCACACATTACTGTGTGGGTTGACAAGTTATTGAGAAAATAAAGAGACAAGCATCAACCGTCCAGCCGACCCCGTGTCCTCTTCCTTCCTCCTTATATCGAACTTTACTACAATGTTGATCATAAGATTGTGAATAGATACAATAAAATATGTGCAATATATTAAAATTTAGAATTTAAAATTTAGAGTTTTCTGTAAAATGAGACAATTTTTATCAATTTACTCCAATGTATGTGGGTAGGGCGCTCTTTTAAATTCAGATATTCCTAATTCTCAAAAAAAAAAATGCTAAATGTGCTGCAGAGCTGAAGTGGTTAAAAAGCGGCTTTTACTTTAAGGCCGAATGCACAGATCTAATATACTAATACACATCTGATATTCTCCCAACTGTTTATTTTCACATTAGACATCATCAACTTTGTTTATGAGAATACTCGGCAAAATTAGTATTTTGACATCCGTCTTCATATAAAAAATGCTGGGAAATCATTGAACTTCACAAGACCCTACAAGAGTGATTCCTGAAAGGTTTCAAGAAAGAAAGAAAAAATCATCCACTGACTTTCATAGTGGCTACAGAAATGACTTTCGACTTTGAGGACCTAGATAGAAATATAGTGGAGTAAAAAGTAGGATATTTGTCTTTCAAATGTAGTGAAGGTTTAAATGTCTTTCCTTTCTCAAGTATTGGACCTCTAAAATGATAATTCAATATTTATGTAGTATAAAACAAAAACTTGTTACCCCGAGGAACCTGATTGAACCTGATTCACCAATCGAACATCACTAATTCCGATTCTAAATGAGCGACAGAAAACACATGACACATGACTTCATTCCTTAAATACTGTCAGGGAACACAACACATTGTAAGTATCAGCACTTAAAACTAAAATCTTCAGCCTTTTGAAACTACTGGCAAATACGGCATTTTTCAACAAAGTTTCCAAACAAAGATGCTTTGCCGCATATGCCGTTTTTAAATGAGCTTGAATCATTTCAATAAACATATGATATGTAAGACACCTTCACAAAACAAAAACATCAGATAGACTGAATGATGCAAATTCACTATCTGACAGTAGGTGGCGCTTATAGAACAGCAGCAATTGTGTTTCCTTTGTGACGGTACACAAAGCAGAGCAGCACAGTTTATAAGAGGAAAAGAAAAGGCCATTGAAACTTTTCTGAAGACAGTCAAAGATACATTGATATAAACGCGCACACGTCATTATTTTTATTTTTCGTCCTATATTTCGAGCATTGTGAGGTTGCTCTGCAGGCATGCCTGTGTTCTCTTCTTTCTGTCCGTCTTCACCATATCCCGTCTCTGGCCTGTGTGTGTTACCGTCCTGCTTACAGACTTTCCACACATATGACGTTTTGGGAAATGATTGCAGTGCAGTTTGTGTGCATGTCTGGAATAGAGATCGGCCAAAATAAAACTAAAAACCGGTTGCCGACCATATGTTTGGAGCAAAAAACGTCCGGTTCCAACTTATGGCCGGTGTTCAGTGAATTTGTCCTAAATTGTCAGATTTTGCTACCTTCCACTAAAACAGTAAGTAACACAATTTGACAGTGAAAATGCTATCTATATATATAAATTATACAATATTGATGTGTGCAGTAAAACTTTCCAGCTTGATTATTGCATAAACATAAAGACATCGTGTTATTTATGCATAAATGTGGTTACCGTATGTGGCATATTTACGGGGTACATTAAGAAAAATCTTATCACATTAATATGAAGCCATGACTGTCCAAGCTTCCGTATAATGTCCTTTGACTGCCGTGAGAGTAATGGTTTGTGTATATTATCAACACAGTGTTATCCTGTCTGGCACTAAAATATTTAATGACATAACTGTGAAGCAATAATACACTGGAAACGTCTCGAATGACAAACATTTTCCTAGAACAAAGCTGGCTTTTCGCTTTGTGTAACAGTCGTTTCCCAGTCTAGGGTTGTCTTCCAGTCGTGTCCCATTGCCTTGTGCACAAGACGCTCGTATGGCTAGATGGGGTTCCCGCTCAAAACATTTCACCAATTGCTTCCATGGAAACTCTTATTGCCTCTGTCCCTCCGTCAGCATAATCACTTGTAGCCGCTATACACACCACATTAATTTCCCAGGCGCACCGCAGAAGTGATCACGTTAATTGGCGTTTATTGCATGGAATTATGAACCATTACAGCGCCACCGATGAACCCTGCCAAAACAGAGAGGGCTCATTTATTTAGCCAAAGTTCAAAGCAGTTAAACCAAAACATATACATAAAAACAGCAGACTGCATTGTATCTTTGCTTTAGTGGTATGAAATGTCTTTCTCACACACTGTAAAATCCAACAGAACTTTGCTTAAAGGGTTAGTTCATGCAAAAATGCAAATTATGTCATTAATGACTCACCCTCATGTCGTTCCACACCAGTAAGACCTGCGTTCATCTTCAAACAGTTTAAGATATTTTATATTTGGTCCGAGAGCTTTCTGTCCCTCCATTGAAAATATATTTTACGGTATACTGTCCGTGTCCAGAAAAGTAATAAAATCATCATCATCATCATCATCATCATCATCATCATCATCATCATCATCATCATCAACATCATCGTCATCATCATCATCTAAGTAGTAGTTAGAAGTTTTTGAAGCATCGTAAATACATTTTGGTTCAAAAATATACATATTTTTTACTTTATTCAGCATTGTCTTGTCTTCCGGGTCTGTTGTCAGTCCGTGTTCAGGAGTCCGCATTGATGCTGCTGATGTGTTTTCTGGTGCGTCCAAGCTTTGTTTATAATAATAAAAATAATAATTCATTACATTTATACAGCGCTTTTCTCCACAACCACCACCAATGTGCAGCATCCACTTGGATGATGCGACGGCAGCCATATTGCGCCAGAACGCTCACCACACACCAGCTGATTGGTGGAGAGGAGACCGAGTGATAAAGCCAATCAGGATATGGGGATTATTAGGAGGCCATGATGGACAGGGGCCAGTGGGCAAATTTGGCCAGGATGCCGAGGTTACACCCCTACTCTTAATGGAAGGACATCCTGGGATTTTTAATGACCACAGAGAGTCGGGACCTCGGTTTAACGTCTCATCCAAAGGACAGTGCTCTTTGGTCAGTACAGTGTCCCCATCACTATACTGGGGTGTTAGGACCCACACAGACCCCAGGGTGAGCGCCCCCTGCTGGCCTCACTAACACCTCTACCAGAAGCAACCTGGTTTTCCCAGTTGGTCTCCCATCCAGGGACTGACCAGGCTCAGCCCTGCTTAGCTTCAGTGGGCTACAGGTCTGATATGGCTGCTGGCCTTATAGTTTGAGGGAGACGCACGCTGTAACAAAACAACCTTTTCAAATATGTCTAAGGATTTCGAGACAGAGTAAGAAATATATAAAAAAGTAATTTTTTTGCTCAGCCATATTTATTTGACCCCGAATACACAGGCGCACCAGATAACATGTCAGCAGCGTCACTGTGTCGTCACGATAGCGGATTGAAAACAGATCCGGAAGGGAAGACAATGCTGAATAAAGTCGTAGTTTTTGTTATTTTAGGACCAAAATGTATTTTCAATGCTTCAAAAAATTCTGACTAACCAACTGATGTCACATGGACTACTTTGATGATGTTTTTATTACCTTTCTGGTCCTTCTGGACATGGACTGTACATACATTTTCAATGGAGGGACAGAAAGCTCTCAAACTAAATATAAAATATCTTAAACTGTTATGAAGATGAATGGAGGTCTTGCAGGTGTAGAATGACATTAGGGTGAGTCATTATTGATATACATTTCATTTTTGGGCTTTTTTTCTTTCTTTTTTTTACAGTACTTAAAGAACCCAAGTTAAGATCAATTGATTGTTTGTTTTTTTCTTAGCTTTTTTGGAGTGCCATTTTGTCAAGCAAAAAAACGTTTTTGAGGCAGGGCAATTCTTAATGGACATTTAACTCATGGATTTATTATTTTTCTCTGTTTGCATTCACTGATCATATAAGCTGACTTCAGAAACTGATGTTGATTTTCCTAAAATGTTTTTGTTTTAACTCACCATTATGGTGATCAGTGTTCCCTATGTTTTGGACACTTGGAACTTCATCTTCCTATTGATGCAGTGATAAAGATGGAGAAGTATCTCTCTATCATGGCACCTGTTAGTGGGTGGGCTATATTAGGCAGCTATAACTATATATAACATATATAATTGCAGGTCTTGTGGGGTGTTTCCGGTCTGCAGTGGTCAGTATCAATGTCAAAAGTGCTCCAGGAACAGTGGTGAAATGCCGACAGGGTCAGGGTGGCCAAGGCTCATTGATGCACGTGGGGAGTGAAGGCTAGCCTTGGTGGTCAGATCGAACAGACGAGCTACTGTAGCTTAAATTGCTTAAGAAGTTAAGGCTGGTTCTTATAGAAAAGTGTCAGAATACACAGTGCATCGTATTTTGTTGCGTATGGGGCTGCATAGCTGCAGACCAGTCAGGGTGCCCATGCTGACCCCTGTCCACCGCCGAAAGCACCAACAGTGGCACGTGAGCATCAGAACTGGACCACGGAGCAATGGAAGAAGGTGGCCTGGTCTGATGAATCACATTTTCTTTTACATCATATGGATGGCCGGGTGCGTAGCTTACCTGGGGAACACATGGCCCCAGGATGCACTATGGGAAGAAGGCGAGCCGGCGGAGGCAGTGTGATGCTTTGGGCAATGTTCTGCTGGGAAACCTTGGGTCCTCCATCCATGTGGATGTTACTTTGACACGTATCACTTACCCAAGCATTGTTGCAGACCATGTTCAGCCTTTCATGGAAACCATATTCCCTGGTGGCTCTGGCTCAGGATAATGCTCCTGCCACAAAGCAAAAATGGTTCAGGAATGTTTGAGGAGCACAATAACGAATTTGCACTCTAAAAAATGCTGGGTTAAAAACAACCCAAGTTGGGTTGAAAATGCACCGACCCAACAATTGGGTTGTTTTAACCCAATGGTTGAGTTGTTCTTACCCAGCAATTGGGTTGTCTTAAGCAACATTTAACCCAACCACTGGGTTAAAACAACTCAACCACTGGGTTAAAACAACTCAACCATTGGGTTAAAACAACTCAATTGTTGGGTCGGTGCATTTTCAACCCAACTTGGGTTGTTTTTAACCCAGCATTTTTTAGAGTGTGAGGAGTTGACTTGGCCTCCAAATTCTCCAGATCTCAGTTCAATCGATCATCTTTGGGATGTACTGAACAAACAAGTCCAATCAATGGAGGCCCGACCTTGAGACTTACAGGACTCAAAGGATCTGCTGCTAAAATCTTGGTGCCAGATACCACAGTACCATAGACCACAGATCTATGAATGATGTATACCATAACTATTTCATGTCAAATAATGATCTTCTTCACTTTGTGAACCTTTTTATTGGGTTAATATAATCCCTCTATATTTATTTGAACATATTGCTTGAGTCACACACAGACATTAACATTCAACATCAAAACACAACAATGGTAAAAAAAACAACAACAACTTGATTTGTCAAGTAGTCCTAGTGTTAGTTAGTTACAGTAACACTAGTACTCCCGAGTATCTGAACTATACTAACCAAGCATTTGTCAGTACAGTATACAGTTTCTACACTGTAAATGATTTCTGTTGTTTTCACAGTATTATACTGTTTTCTCAACAGTGTCTTGCTGCATAACACATTTACATTATGTTACTGTAGATTTTGTTGCTTTCACAGTATTATTTTGTATGTTATGTACTGTGTACACAGTTCACAGTATTTTACTGTAGATTTCCAGTGCATTCTGGGAAATTATCAGCTACTGTAAATCTAAATACAGCAGTGCAAATTGACCGCGAAAAACACAACACACAATTCTGCAGGTAAAATCGCCTACAAATAAAACATTTTCAGGACTGGATGACTATTAACAGTCTTAATTTATGTCAGTGGGGGGTGCTGGTGCACAAGAGGCCATTTGAAAGATTTTCTGTCGTGACAGTGCATCATCAGTCTTTTCTGCTGACCTGGAACTTCGTCTGGTAAGTAGCATTTGTATATTTATATGGATTCTAATAATTTAAAATTATTTAGAATAGCTGACCACGATTTAGATATTGAATTTATTTCTCAACATTTTGCTATACGCTGTGTACAATGTAGTTCGGGACATGATACTGTTCATTTAAATACAGTAGTACGAAATGACCGCGAAAAATAACATCAAGCTGCCATTTTATGAAGAAGAACTCTCTTCAGTTCCCTGAGCAACTTTGAGAGCGCAGGCCGCATCGCGTCGTTGTCTCTGTCAGCAAAGTGTTCGCCATAAATATCTGGTTAGTGATGAATCTTTATATATTTTTAATGCAATCAAATGATCAGTAACAGGTTACCGTTAGTTTAAATAAGAACTGCCCACGGCATGTTCTATATTAACGTATGTAAGGCAAGAGCGGATTTCCTTGTTGAAAGCTTATAGCCTAACGTTACATGATTAGTAAGGTTAAATGTGATTTATTGCATACTCTTATAAGGTCAGAATAATTTAACATGAATCTTTTTGCCATTTACCAGCGCCTGCGCGTTCATTAGGGTTTGGAAATGAAACTGAAATCTGATACCACAGGTTTGGACTCGGATTATTGTTAAAACATTTTTTTTCGATTGCTCTTATCGATTTATTCGCGCTTATTATCGTGTAAATCACAACTTTATTCTGTACGTCTTTAATGACCTGAACTGGCGATCTGCCAGGACCTTGTGCAGTTGCGCGCTCATTTAAGGTTACCTCAGTCTATCTGGACTGTCTATCTGGACTGAGGGAAGCGTTCAAAAGTCCTTTTTTTCCCCAAAGACAAAGCTAGGTGTGACATTTACATTATTGTCTGCTATAATATCGTAATTGTTGTTCTGACTTGGTTACTCAAGTGGGTGGGGTGGGGGACGCATTGAAAGTTTAAAATGCGTGATATCACAAAAGCGAAAGAGACGTTTTCCCCAATAATGTGATGATAATTTAATTGATTTTAAACAACAGTCCAAAAAAAATATTAATAAATTACATAAAGTGATAAATTACACTTTAGACATGAGTGTGTCTGTTTTTGCTCTTTTTCTACAAAAAACGTTTTAACCAAGCCGGAGCAGAGCTTATTAAAGCGACACTGCAGTGTTTTGTTCCTGAATAAATCTGTTTTTGAACGAATCATTTGAGTGAACGACTTAATAATTTATTATTAAAACCGCCACTTGCTTTGTTTCTAAGAGAATCAGCAGTTTTGAACTTGAATGAATAAGTTAATAAACCACTCAACATGACATATTTGATGCTAACTGCAGTTTTAGTGTGATATTTACCCATGACAAACCAGCCAAGGTACTACTAACCCAGCACAGCAAACATATCCTTTTCTAATTTTCAAATAATTATAAAAAACACATTGACAAATGTTAATATCAGACAAAATTATGCTGATTTATGATATTCCGCTGCAATTAATGGCACAAAATTATTTCCCCTAAAAAGGTTTTTTGATTAGTAGTTGTATGTCTTGCCACTGATTGATTTGTGCTTATCTTTCGTTGCAGGATTATCAGAAGTGCTGTTGCTCCCACTTTTTGCCTCACCTGGCCTTCATCTTAACCTGTCTATTTTTCTTTTTTTTACCTGTTCAGGATCATTTTTACATGATGAAATGTAACCAGTTGTTCACTGGTTAAATTATACATTTTTCATAAATCTTGTTTTTAATTGTTGTATTATATTACATTATTATTACTAATGTATTAAAAATATGTTTCAAAATAAACAATAAACCTTGTGCAGTTAAAGCTTCAATTGTTCTTTTTCTATTTGCCTTTAAAAGTAAATTTTCTACATATTCTACCGGTTACAAGCAGCACTATAAAAAAAATAAAAATAACATTTCATAACTGTATACTACTATACAGTATTAATAAAAATCAACGGTGTAATACTGTACTTCAACATGGTAAAAATACAGTAAAATAATGTTTTTAATTTTACGGTATGCTTAATACTACTGTAGTTAGTATTACAGTAATTTTACTGTTGAATAAAATACAGCAACTACTGGATAATTGTTGCCAGTAAGTTACTGTTAATTTGACAATAAATTTTTTACAGTGTATTTAACTTTTTTTAAGGCAATCAGTTTGCATGCTTTTTTAAATTAGTCTAATTCGATTTTACAGTGTACTATTAAGCATAAATTACTTTGGATTATAAGGCTAACAGAATTTTAACATGTGCACACACTTTTTATAAAGCTACACGTTTATGTAGGCAATCCACAGAATGAAGGACTATTTTATTGTATTGACTGTGACACTCGATGCTGGGTTGTTTCAACGGTCCAATATGGACAAACCCAAACCCAATTACATTTTAATTTAACATTTGGACCCACTTTATATTAGGTGGCCTTAACTACTATGTAACATTTTAATGAATCATTTGATACAATGCAATTATCGTGTACATACATGTTTTTACATTGTACTTACATTTTAAAAATACCTGCATGTAACTACATCTGTAATTCATTTCTGTAGTTACATTTGTAATTACACAGTTGGGCACTTCCCTTACACCTACCCAAACCACCACACCTGTCCCTAACTCTACCCGTATCCCACCTCAATATCAGCAAAGGTGTTTTGCAATATAATATGAACACAGTAAGTACATTGCACTTACTTTTTGATGTAAGTACATAGTAGTAGTTAAGGCCACCTAATATAAAGTGGGACCTAACATTTTAAACCAGTGGTTGGGTTTGTCCATTTTTGACGGTTGAAACAACCAAGCTTTTTTTAGAGTGTTATTTTTTATTCCATACAACAAAACATTTCTTCAGAAAATAATGAATAGCTTGGTATACTTTTGAAATGTTCTGTGTTTCTAGAGCTTCTCAGCGTTTTCCGCAATTTCCTCATTTGATAATAGTTGGCTTGAGCATTCCAAACTACATAACCACACTGCAATTCATCATTCTTGCAATGACACCTCACTGCTGTTTCCCCCACTCAGGGAACAAACATGGCCCTCGCTTCACGGTCG
Organism: Pseudorasbora parva; assembly: GCF_024679245.1. NCBI lineage: Eukaryota > Metazoa > Chordata > Actinopteri > Cypriniformes > Gobionidae > Pseudorasbora > Pseudorasbora parva. The sequence continues at coordinate 39,444,029 of NC_090188.1, read as the reverse complement.
TGCCTTTGTTGCCATTTTCCAAACCCAACAGAATATGAAGTATTAAGAGTCCAGCTGTACCTTTCAATTACAAGAAGCCCTGTGGGAGGATACCCATTACTTACAGCAGGATTCTCCCAGTCTTCCAATTGTTAATGCATCAATTATGGCCACAGGAATCCCAGATGTAAAATTTGTCAAGCTAGGAGCTGGTCTGGCAGGTGATTATCAACAGGTGGGCTTAGTCTGCACAGTGTTTCCCCCAAAATTGGCTGAAGTTAAGTACAGAGTCCAGATCAAATTTCCTTCACTCGAGAGTTTGATTACTTGGAGGGTGTTGATTAAGGAGACGTGTTTAATTTGCTTCCTGCAAAGCTTAGGTGTGTTTGAAGAACATGCTGACAGTGACTAAATTGAATCCAAGAGGATGTGGGCGTATATATTTCTTAGAAATTCAGATGTTGGAAACTGTATCTCTTTGCGAGGGAGAAGAATATAATTTGTTCATTCTTGACCAAATAACCTACCGTATTTTAAAAGAATAGCTCACATGACAATACTCATTATTCACTTACACAAAACCTGTGACTTTCTTCTTTCTGTGCAATTTTTTTTTTAATAATAGTAATAAAAAATAATATCAAAGAGTACAGAAGACACAATTCCTGCCAGTCTCATGTCAATCTTGAGTACCAATAAAGTGGTATTGCATCTTTCATATCTCCAAAGTGTCTTTAGTTTTATATAATTTATAAAAGACGCTGCACTGATTCTTTATGAAAACAGCTGAGCTGTTGCAGGTGTGCAGTAAGCAGACTCATGAGCACGCGTGCACACACACACACACACACACACACACACACACACACACACACACACACACACACACACACACACACACACACACACACACACACACACACACACACACACACACACACACACACACACACACACACACACACACACACACACACACACCCTGCCCCTGCCCCTGCCCCTGCCCCTGCCCCTAAACCTACACATCACAGGAAACATTCTGAATTTTCACTTTCTAAAAAAAACTCATCATGTATGATTTATAAACATTTTGAAAAGTTGGGACAAGGGTAATGTCCTCATATTTCACCCTCTCCTATTACCTATTACCTAATACCTGTGTCATACCCATGTCATTATACACATTTGTGTCCTCATATGTCACAAAAACATGCTATTCATTAGATAATTACCGGTATATACGATCATTGGATTTTGATCTTTTGAGCATTGGATTTATTAGATTTTATTCCTCAACCTAAATGGCATTTATTAAGGATTTGTCACAATTACATAATAATAACCATAGAGGTTCCAAATATTTCTGATTGTGAATCTAAAATGACTGACTACATTTGATTATATTTGATTTACAGTCCTGCACTGTTCCACATAAAATATGAATAACATAGTCGAAATGATCCAATTTATGAGAGTATTTAAAAGATTAGGCCAAGAAAGCTGTGCTCAATATAGCAGAGAAGAACATAAAGATGTTTTGGAAAAATCACAATAAGCCAAAGCACATAGGTTACTTTTAGAGCCAAAACCACGAGATGCACATTTTCAGCTTTCAAATCCACAAGTCACTCAATAGTAGACATTTCTTGTTTCCAAAATTACATTTTGTAGAGGATAAATTGTCATGTCTTATGTTTAAAACTGCTTCTGATGTCTAAATGCTCTAAGAATGGACGATATGTGGGTCTTATCATATAGCATGTTTCACAATATTGTAAATGGGCTGTTTTAGATGCAAATTTACCAAAAACAAGAAATGCAGCATCATTATCAATGACATACAAAAGGCCACACACACACACTGAGAAAATTGTCCAAAAAATGAACAACATAGTATACGAAGCAAAATCGGGCAACAACCTTTAACCTCGCAAATTAGACTGAGAGAATGTGAAAGCATGTTCCCTTATCTAATCTTCTGGCTCATTCCTAAAAACCCCCTTACAATATTTATCCTCTCAGCTGTCATGCACAATCCGAACCTTGGACGAATATTGGAATTACTATAATTTTCCTTCTGCTTCCACAAAAAGGGGGCTGACTCCTTCTCTCTTCTATTTAGTGAAGTTCTCCTTATCTGCGTCTTATTTCAAACTCTGTAACCAAGAGAGAGAGAGAGAGAGAGAGAGAGAGAGAGAGAGAGAGAGAGAGAGAGAGAGAGAGAGAGAGAGAGAGAGAGAGAGAGAGTTGGAAGGTGAATGGAGAGGGCAGGCTCACATCTGCAACTCTGCAGCCTCCTCAAACCCACCTCCTCCAACCCTGCGCTTTGCACAACCCTGACCATGGGACACCGGACAGAGTGAGTAAGGGGGATTTTATTCAATAAGACTTCAGCTCCGTGCACACTTCAAACTCTGGTAAATCTTTGTCTTTTCTGTCTTTATCTGTTATGATGCATTGATTCTCTTTAACCAGCATGTAGAAGATACTGTTTTACATCTCATTATCTTAAGGCTAACCCCAACATAATAGGTCATTTGTTTAAAAAAATAAAAAGGCTTGTTTGAAAATCCTCCACTTTTTTTTTTTTTTCATTTGATGGTGGTGTGTGTCATTGTCTATGGAGGGCTGATGCATTTCCATTTAAAAACATCTAAAAAGATGCAAAATTCGAACCTCAAACGCTTTGTGCTTTCTGACAGATTATTTTGAAGTCTTTGATTGTGCGGGGACAACATGGTGAATTTCTTAGAAATGAATGGTTATCAGTCCCTGCCACTGTCACAAGTCAAGAATGAATGGAATTATTTAACAGGGCTTTGTCCGGCACCCGGTTCACGGGTAAATGTGCAGACAAGTTATTCAATCCAACCGAAGGAACAATTTAGGCTTTTCCTTTACTCACAAGAGTTGTGTTTCCTTGTTTGGCTAACAGCAGTGATTAAAAAAGGCTGCATAGAAGAGCTGGAAGGTCTCAAAAGAGAGATTCTCCAACAAATTGTGAGTGTGACATGCATGTTGATCACGTACGTAACTTGGTGGAAACTCCCTCGTAACTGCTCTGTCCTCGGTAGACTGTTGCCTTTACGGTCTTGATTATGTGAAATCGTTTCAGCGGTCTCTCTGATATAATGTTTTGGCTATTCCATTGGAGCCGGAGGAACTTGGCCCCCCATTTATTTTCCCCTCATGTTGGCAAACTAATTGAACATGCCTTACAGCAGTTGTTGATTTTGGTATTGAAAACCACTGGATTACAATAGCACATTTATAGCTGTGCAATGGAAAACAGGCAGAAAGGTTTTACTAAGACAATGGCTGCCAGTTAGAAAACATGAAGATAACTGATCCAAGACAAGCCATACACAATAAATCAAGAGTAACTACAGATGTGGAGCGAAATTAGAGCTACACGGAACATGCCTTTCCTGGGAAACCGACTAAATAAAGCATACATATTTGGCAGCTTTCCTGCTTAAAGAACGGACAGGTTAACGCCTCATCTGGAGGACAGGGAGGAATCAGCTGTTCAACAAGAGTTTCCTGCTTCCCACATCCAGTTGGACCAAACCCATCAACATGAAATAAATCTTAAACAAGAATCACTACAAACACGATGAATTACCCGTGCTAAAATTCCACTGAGATTTAAATGTCATGTTTTGGATGATACAGGCAGAGGATACTCTCGGCTAAATTGAAGGGGGAAATTCCTTTTGGTAGCTGAGAATGTTTAAACACGTTGCATTCCAGCTACATTACCCTTCCAAAGTCTCCTTCATCTTGACCTGGGGAACCGTAAACTGTCTGGAGGTCCCCAATAACTTCCAAGGTCAATGAGAAGGTCATGGTGCAGAGAAAAGCCATATGGCTAGAGGTTGAGACTGGCAGACACACATGTCTTTCCAGTTTTTGTGCAAGACCTGTAGTCATTAATTCCGTGAGAGTAATGGTGCATTACCGAATAGTGATTTCAAGTTCGTTCTGCGGCATCTTTTTTTCGGGGGGTCTAAAGTTGCTTTGGCTTTGCCACATGAAAATGAGCTTGGTCATTGTCCAGAGCTATAATTTCCCTGGCAGAAAGATGTCCAGTTCCAAGGAATAGTGTGTGTGGGTGGGGGGTATGGGCTGGGGTGCTTAGCATGCAGACATGCTCATGAAATAATGGAGCATTCCACCTCCCCTTGTGCTGGGCTCTGCAAAGCATCGGAGTGAGGGCTAGTTCTCGCATAGTCAGACCTTAAGACTCCCAGAGGCCGTCTGACTGACATGTACAGCTACCAATCGCAGTTCACTTTGTTCCACATCATGTTAAGGGGTTTGAAAATGTAAAGTCGATGCCCCCCGGGCTTGCATGACTAATACATGATTCATTCAAGAAATGTGGAAGCCACTTTTGAAAATCCAGCAATCCTAAACACTCATCAAAGTTGTAAACACTGCAGCTTTCTTTTTCCATCAGAGGGTTTGCCTTCACGACACACACGTCTCCAGGAAATCCAGTAGAATTCAACCAATCAGGCGACAGGACAGTGTTTCCCTGTTTTTTTTTATGTCTTATGCATCAGACATTCCGGCAGTTGGTGTGACATCTGAGGTGCACACTAGTTCTGCCATGGCTGTCTCATGATACACCTCCAGGTCAAAGACTGGAAAACCCCACTCATATAACTAGTCAAGGTTGAAGGATGTATAAAAGTGTCACTCGTGTTCCAGTAATGCTCATGATCTCTCAGCTGGTGAGGATGGTAACTTGAATTGGGAATCTTTGTTTGACCGCAGCAATCAGTAGGCCAAAAAACACCCCACCCCTTCCAGAGGGAGCATATCTGGTCTTCATTTATTACAGTGTTTTTTATAATGTCTGCAGTTATTTTTCTTGCTGGAAACAGCACACAGTTTCCAACAGCAGCCAGAGTTAGATGAAGAACTATTTCAAAACATGACATTCTACTTAGTGAGATTGTCAGGCATTATTATAAAATAATAATAATATTAAAATAAATTAGTCCAGAAGGACTAGTCACTGTTCATTACAAGTTAGGCTCAATCGACAGCACTAATGTTGAAGTCAATTTTGATTTTCACACTCGGGGGAAAAATTGAAATGCTTACTGTTCAAAAAGCGTAGCCACAAAATGTATGCATGTTGACATGATTGTAGAGAGAATAATCAGTTACTAAACTTTTCTGTGTAAAGTTCTATGCATTTTTACAACTTGTACATAAAACAAACATACAAATTACGAGAACCTTACAACTAATAAACAAGTTTTATCAGATGAATGAAGAAACAAAATGCTTTTATTCACATTTAAGCTCCCCAAACTTCCCATCCCAAATCCATTTTATCTCACCAAAAGCTTGGCTTTTTGGATATTCCTTTAAAGACTAATTGTGCATTTAAGTGATGTCATTAATTAAATTTAGATGCTCAAATGATAGAGAAGTATTGCATAATATGCCTGTTTCTCGTTCCAGTTACATAAACAGGTTACACATTATCATCATTTCCATTCTGTGGTTTTCATGCCCAAGCCTAGAAATGCACAACCATCTTTGTTAGCATGGACCGAATTAACCGCATTGTATCCTGTGCACAACAAATGCAATAAAACTGCAGCTCAACTGTTTTTTTGTTGAGATGTTTACATTGATTACAAAAAGCATGTTATTCATTTAACAATACTATAAAACTAAACATCTGCGAATCCAATGGCATTCATGTGGAGACATCTAAGAAATGCATGTCTTGTCTTCATTTCTCTTCAGGTGCTAAACTGGAGCTTGGTACTTCAGGAACATGGGTTGCAAAATGAGATCCATGCATTTTGTCTTTTGGTGTCTTTACTTCATGCTCCTTCACTTGTTTTGCACAGCACAAGATGAGGACATGAGATTAAGTAAGCGTGCTTCTCTCATCTTCATTAGTGTATGTTGCATGAAGACTATTGACTCAGATAACATGACCTAATGATGCAGTGTTCATTGTGGCTGTCTTAATACAGAGCAAATGCAACAATTTCTGCAACTTCAGCAATTTGGTCCTCCAATTGGGAACACAGGGTATTGATATTGTCAATACTTTGATAACAGAACCATGGAAACATTAAAGACTGAACTTTGGTGTCAAGTGTCCAAGTGAATGTCTTTTAGTGTGAGGAGGTCAAATGGGCAACTCATGCTGTGTGAAATATTGTCTTTGTTTCTCAATTTCAGGTTGTAGGACAGCGCCAAGTGATTTAGTGTTCATACTCGACGGATCATGGAGTGTGGATGACGTGAACTTTGAGATTGTCAAACGGTGGCTGGTGAATATCACCATGAGCTTCAACATCGGTCAGAAGTTCACCCAAGTTGGGGTGGTGCAATATAGCGACGACCCCTTCTTACATATCCCCCTGGGAAAACATTTCTCAAGTAATGACCTCATCAAGGCCATGGAGTCCATAGAATACATGGGTGGGAACACAAACACAGGGAAGGCTATCAAGTTTGCCAACGACAAACTCTTTGCCCTGTCCGAGCGAGGTCCGAATGGCATTGCAAAAATTGCTGTGGTTCTGACGGACGGGAAGTCACAAGATGAAGTGCTGGCAGCTGCAGAAGCAGCGAGGAAAAAGGGGATAATTCTCTTCGCAATTGGCGTCGGGTCTGAGACCGAGGAGGCGGAGCTCAGGGGCATTGCCAACAAACCATCATCGGCCTATGTTTTTTCTGTGAAAGACTATAAAGCTATCGCAAAGATCCGTGAAGTTATTAGGCAGAAGCTGTGTGAAGGTAAGCCTCCATGTTCCTCTATGTCTCTAGACTTTCATATCTCATTCATTTGTGTAATATTTTTCACACGTGTCACGATTAAATTATACAGTTTTATGGCCACGAGGGGAGTGAGACTCTGTTGCTTTAGCATGTCATGTACCCGCGGAGACAGGTTTATGGCATCTCCATGTTTGAGCTGCATGCATAATTTGGTGCCTCTCGCCTTAATGCACGGAATACAGTTTGATTTATGTCCTACAACAACCAGGTGTTCGGAGTTCACCAAGGTGGCTGTAAATTGTCCAAAAGTGTGAAATCAGGATCATGCATTGCTGAGCATGTTTCAGAAATTGTGACATCAATTCCTAGCAAGCTTACAAACAAGACAGTCTGATTGTTTGAAAGTTCTGCAAAAGGCCAGTCATCTTGAGATGTTTATACACCGCTAATCTAATTTTGGCAGATGCAAATGTCAAGTTGTATAGTTCCCTTCAACCAACATTATTTCATTATTGCAAGGTATGACTTGGATTTGCAGTAAAGCAGAAGTAGCACAATATTAAGTGTAACAGTGCTGGAAAATAAGTGATCAAATGCCACTTTATCATCCGTAAGTCTCGGAATGGGGAGAGAGGCGTTTTTCTGTTCTTACAATGATTACTCAGCAACAACTCCAGACAGACTTGTTAAAAGGCGAAAATAAAAACTGGAGTGCAATATAGCCATTAGGTTGGAAAAACTGGCCTCCATAAAAGTTTGCTAAGACTCCTGAAGTGTATGACAGAAACTCTTTCCGGACACTGGAAAAGTTAATGATTAAGGCACTTTATTATAGAAGAGGTCATCCTTTGTCTGGTATTTGCAATGGCGGGGACATTCTTTAGTCGGACTGCATATTTGCACAATGTCCAGTGTTCCACTCAAAGGTCTTCCTACAATTTTTTTTTAAATAGTCGTCAAGCCAAATAAAAAAACCTGCCTTATTCCATAAATATTTAACCCCCTTTCAGCCATTATTTTTACTCACTGTGCACATATTGTTGTTATATTAATATTAAAGTTAATTCAAGGCAGAGGAATGATGATTTTGATTAGTTAGCTTAGTTCCGATTAATGCATTATTTGGTTTAGTGTGACAATTCACCTCGTCTTCTCTATTTAATGTATTATAGAGACGGTATGTCCAACAAAGATCCCTGTCAATTCTCGGGATGCCAAAGGATTTGACATTCTCCTCTATCTCAACTTGGCTAAAAAAGCCAAAAAGACACAAGGATCATATTATGGCAGTAAAGCCTACCAGGTGACATCCAGAGATGACCTAAGCGAGAACACTAGGTAAAGGTATTTATGGTATCACACCTTTCTGTTCTTGCAAGTATACTCTGTTTGATTTGAAACAGCATCTTCATCTTAATTCCCATAGGATGTTATTTCCAGGCGGACTTCCACCATCCTATGTTTTTGTGGCCACGCTGAAGTACAAAGGCTCTGTGGTTATGGAGGAGTGGGATCTATGGCGGATACAGACTAAGGATGAAAAGCCTCAAATGGCCGTAACTCTAAATGGTCTGGATAGAACAGTGATGTTCACCACAACCACTAGCAATGCACCAAGCGGAACTCAAACTGTGGTCTTCACAAAAACACCTGCTAAGGTAAACACAGAGCATGAGAGAAGAACACTGAAACAAATTCACCAACTCTGTGTGCTAAGTCAAATCCGTCAAAACACTTTATTTTAATGATCCACTTTAGACATTCTACTACCTTTAAGTAACTCTGCAGCTACATGACAACTAGCTCTCATTACAGTATTAGTAGACTCTCTGCTTAATATCTGAACACTTTCAACTGACTGTAAGCAAAGACGTCAATTTATTCTACTTACCTGAACCTTAACCTAACAGTCAGCTACAGCCTACTAATATCCTAATGACTGCTAGGTGATGTATAGTTGCAAAGTTACTGACGGATTTAACTTATTAGCACATAGAGTTTGTGAATTTGTTTCAGTGTTCTTCTTAAAAGTTCAAAATTGACTTATAGTTAGTAGAATGTCTAAAGTGGACCATCGAAATAAAGTGTAATTGTTCATTCTCATCAGTTCAAACATACACCTAGAAGCAAGTAACAAGTAATGCAAGTTACGTACCGTAATTAGATTACCTTTTGAAGTAACTAGTAAGTAATGCATTACTTTCAATGTTATAACAAAAAAAAATTCCAATTAACTTTTCAAATAAGTGTTGCAATTTACTTTTTCCCATTTATTGACCGACAGCTCTCCTGTCCTCATGTTGAGAAATCGTGAGTAAGCAGTGTTGGGGAAATTTACTTTGAAAAGTAATGCCTTACAATATTCTGTTACTCCCTTAAAGGTAATGTTTGAATAGTGTAAATGTGCTAAAAAACATTGCACAATGCAAACAATAATAATGTCAGTGTTCGCTCAAACTGATTTGCTGAAATCAAAACAGGTACAGTAATAGGTGAGCGCCAGCCAATGAGAGTGCTCTTTTTGCATTATTGTCTGCTTGTTCATAAAGGTTGAATAATTCCAAATTAACTCCATCATTTTTTACACGAAAATACAACAAAGAATATAATTTACACGTAGCATGCCAAATTGCCAATTCTGCATTGTAAGACTCTCTCGCTCTCTCTTTTAGTGTGTGAGAAACACTGAGCAGTCTCAGTAGGGCATTCACACTAGTGTTTACTGCATCAGATGCACTGTGCATTCATTGAGATGAACTGAAATAGTGCTTTATGGATCACTTAACAAAGAGTGAATCTCTCAAGCACTGAGTCCAAGTGCTCAGCGACTGGTGTCATCAACTAGGCTTTATTGTTATTATCGCAGGAAGACTAATTCTTACTGTGGGGAGAAAATATACGGATACACCGCCCATCCCTATAATGCATTAGGCCTACTTTTACCAAGAAACCCCAGGCTGATCATAACCAGCACACTGAATTTTTTATTTTGGATGCTTGGGATCCTCAAAATGTATGTGCTGCTGGTTGATGTTTCGGTCTACCAGATATAATCAGCACGAATCAAGCCTGAAAATCAATGTGTGCCTGAACTGGTTTTAGCAGGGATGCTCCAATGTCAGTTAGATTTTTATGTAAAGCATCCATTAACAGTGGACTCGCTGCCCAAGGCAGCCAAGTAAATTGGATACCAGACTTTCTAGTTACCATATGGATAAAACGTTGGTGGAATTTGGAAAGGAAATATTGAATGGATTTTTATACATCATAAACTTGATCTTTTCCGTTTAGTGCATACTTTCTCTGATAGACTTCATGGAATGATTCCTCAGTATTTAAATTATGAACACCCGAATTTGAGTGACACAGAGCCCTAGTAGGTTTATTATTTAACATTCACATAAATCCTTCTTTTATGATGCCAATGCTACTGAATAACAGTTTACTAAGATGTTCTTATCTTCCTAATAGTCACATTTATGCTATATAAATTAAATGTACTAATGTAAAAATTGAATGTAAAACACCATCACCTTCAGTCTGCTTTGTTTTATGTATTTTACAGAAACTATTTGATGAAAAATGGCATCAGCTGCGTCTTCTAGTAACAGAGGAAGACGTCACTCTGTATGTTGATGATCTGGAAATTGAAACCATGGCACTGGATCCTCCTGATGGTATTTTTATTAACGGAAAAACACAGGTTGGGAAGTACGTCAGCAAAGAAACAACTGTACCTGTAAGTATGTCGATGACTTCTTGGATCTTATTTTAGAGACTTTCAGTCTGATGTAGTTACTCTACTGTTCATTATTTTTGTTAGTGAAGCACTCTATGGTTATATTAGACTTGCATACAGTTTGTTACATTATTTGTCAATATTTAGTAATTCAATAAAATGTAATACAATCACTCAATTTGTCAAACTCAAACCTTTTGAGTCATTGCTTACTATAAGCACTTATAAAATATACTTTCTTACTGAATATCTAACCTAAATCTCAATGAGTACGTTAAGCGATGCCTCTCCATTCAGTTGCATCTAAGAGTAGGAGTGTTGAGAGTTTTATTTTATTTGGATTTTTTATTCTTGATACTTGCAAGATACAAATTGTAATGTATTAGCCACTCAAAACTAAAAAAAAAAACAAAAAACAAAAAAAAACAAACAAAGAGAGACCTTCCCTGACTTACTAACATGTCTATGGAAGCCTCTAGGCTAAGTACTTTTAAGTACGTTTTTTTTTTTCTGGGAAAATCAAAAGAATGAAGTTTACATGCTATTAAATTACATGCTGTTAAAAATCACATGTAAGTAATACTTATACAATGTTCAGGATAATACATAAAAGCAATTCAGTACGTCAATGTTATTGTGTCATACAAAGAAAATTGAATAATTCAAACTATAGTCTCAAATTGTCATATATACGTACATAGTCTATAGTCTCACATATACTTTATAATCAAACTCATAAATGTAAATTACTTAACCTTTCGACATGATGCTGGTGAATCGCAGAGGTTTGATCACGTCGCTATGATCAGATGCTTTCTGAACCACTGTTTTCTCACCGCTGGCATTTCTATTATGTATTTATTTTGTTATTGAGAGGAACGTCTAAACAACATTTCCCAGGGATCTAAACGTCGCTCTCAGCAGTGTGAGCAGTGGCTGGATATTCATTACCAGTATATCGCTGCAAAGGTTTTTCCAAACTTCTTTTTACTTTTAAGCGTAAAATGAAAACGAACCTCACCATGAGTATATTGGACCGTGAATCACGTTCAGTCGCTTGTACATCATGCTTGCAATACGTTTCTGGCTGCAGATCACTTTTAACGGCCACCGATGCCGCTAATAACAAGGGTGTATGTGTTCTACATATAGCCTCTTGAATATGATTTGTGTGTGAGATATGTCTCAACTTAAATTTTACTTTGTTCATTTGACACTTTTATTTTGGACTAAAAACATCACTCAAAATGCCTGTCCCTCATACAGATAAATAGCAAATAAAAAAGGGACAAATAAAAACACATGATATTGTTTTTAATGCTTAAGATGTATGAAGTTAATAAAATAATGATGGAGCATATTATATAATTTTAAAGGAATATTGGAAGTTATTGGAATATGTGTGTGTGTGTGTTTGTGATCTTTTGCCAAAGAATAAACAGAACATGGAAGATTTTCAACATGTGCAACACAGCAGTGTTCCTGTGGAAAAGCAGACACCATGTCATGTTGACACCAAATGTGTTTTATATGCAACTTGGAGCACCTTTCCCCTCTCCTACTGCCCCAGGCCTTGACCTTTTTAAAAACAACCTGATTTTGTACTCTCTCTTTCTCTTTCTGAACAGTTTGAAATTCAAAAACTCAGAATCTACTGCGACCCTGAGCAGAATAACAGAGAAACGGCCTGTGAAATACCTGGAGTTGTGAGTACCAGAATCTTGGATGTTTCTGTTTTGGCCCATTCACATAAATTCCACCTATTAATGTCACATCAGATTAGGAGTGACTTGATATTTGAAATATTTTATCCTATTACCAGACAATTCTTTAAAAACCTGAGAGGTAAAACACAAAGGTCTTTGTTCATTTTGTATTTATTTTTGTAATTCCAGTAATTCCAGCCCAGTGTGTTTTGGAATGTGTTTAATGTACTAATCTGATCTAATCTGTTCAATTTCACTTACCAAATAAAAGTGTCCTCTCAGTTTCAAATGGAGCATGATATTTGCTCAGAACCGTTTATTAGAAAGTCAATCACTGGTTTTGTCATTGTTCTCAGTTCACTAACTCAACTTGCCTGTTTCTTTCAGACTCACTGTTTAGAGATGTAGGGCATTTGTAAACACTGTGGCATTTCATCATCATTTTCCGTTTACTGCTTGCGCATGCATTGCCTTGCACCTCTAAAGCAAAGTTATGGTTTTTGCCCTGGCCCCTTCATGTATTTTCACTCCTTTCATTTTTAGGATGGAGAGGTATGTACTTTTGAAGATGGCTTTGCTCGCTTTCAAAAGTAACTGCTTATCTCATTTTGAATTGCAGAGGTAAGATTTGCCTCATGTTCTTTTGGAGTGTCTAAGTATTGTCATAGCTGGAAAAATCTTTCAAGAGACTGTCAGCAGCTTTGAGAATGTATGGCGGAATTACGCTGGTGTGAATCTTTACACTCACAAAAGATGACAAATGTTAGACTGCTTGCATTAAGTACTGTGGCAGTACCATGGTACTTCATGTTACTTCATGCATGTCTAAATATTGGTACTTTGGTAACGCTTTATATTACGGCCTGGAAAGTAAGTAATTAAAGCAAATTTATAGCGTAACTTTCTGTAATTATATGAAATATTGTTGGAATAAAGCGGTAACTATCAGGAAAATTTACAAATGATTTATACTGTAGGTATTTTTCTAATGAATGGGTAATTATCCGTGTAGTTACAGGGTAAGCGTGAATCTACAGGTTGTAAATTAAAGTGGTGCTTGTTCCCCTCTTGTTCATGTAGTTATAGGCTAAGTACAGCCTAATACCACTCGGAAACCTTTATTTAAAAAACACGTTTTTTGAAACAGATTTACAACACTTATTTGTTTTTCTTGCTTGGCTTCATCCTCCACTTCATCTTCTTTTTCGTCCTTGCTGCAGATTAATCTTAAAGGGTTACTTCACCGCTTTTTCATATTAAACTATGTTATTCCCTTACCTAAGACGAGTTTATACATTCCTCTCTCGTCTCAGTGCATGCAATTAATCACTCTAATGCGCGGTGACGATCTGATAGCATTTATCTTAGCCCACTAAACCCAGTTCATTCACTATGGTACCAAACAGAGATCAAGTTAGAAGGGACCAAACACCTCTATGTTTTCCCTATTTAAATACAGTTACACAAATAGTTGAACGATCAAGTATGGTGACACAAAACAAAACGTGCCGTTATTTTAAGCTGATTAAAAAGGAGAACTATAATGTGGTGGAATAGCACTTCTCAAAGTACTTTGACTCGGCGCACAAAAAGTCCCGGCTGAAATATCCTCCCTTACATCTCCCCCTCCCTCTCTCCTTTCTGTCAATAGGGGGGAGGGGGAGATGTGAGGGAGGATTTTGAATGAACTGGGTAGTGAATGAACTGGGCTTAGTGGGCTAAGCTAAATGCTATCAGATAGTCACCGCGCATCAGAGCGATTAAGTGCACACACTCAGACGAGAGAGGTATGCATCAACTCGTCTTAGTTAAGGGAATAACACAGTTTAATATGGTGAAGTATCCCTTTAAGAAATCCCATGTCTACCTAGTATTCTGTATTACGTAACTGTTACACTGTAAATACAGTGTACACAGAAATATCCTCACGTTTACACGTATTTTACCCTCATGTCATACAAGATGTATAGGACTTAATTTCTTCATATGAACACAGAAAAAGAAAAAAAAATTCTGCCAGTGAAAACTCATTTGGGTTCCTAAAATTTGAAGCATCAAGCAGCACATACAACATAATAACACATAACATGTAACAATAACATAATTTATGATAATAGCAATGAGAGAAAAATAAGACTAGAAGACAGGGATGCCAGTTCTCGTGTTTCAGATTAAATTTGTGCGAGGACGTCATGAAAACTTGAAGCTTCTTTACTCATTCGCACAATGGTAACAGTTGGTCGGATGCGAAACGATTAGTAAATTAGGAGAGCATTTCTTGGTGTAATTTTTCTTTTAATAAATAATAATACAAAATATCAAAAGACATGGGATTCCTCTTAAGATCCATCAGTGTAAATAATAAAAAAAGAAGAGGAACAAGAAGAGGAAGACAAGCAAGAGAAACAAAAAAGGGACAAAACAAGCCTCTTTTTTCAGGATGTTATTAATTTAAATTAAAAGGTTATTTAAAAAAATGAATAAGAAGAGTCATAAATCTTTTTTGAATTAAGTTTTTTTTAAAATAAATATTTCAGAGTGATATCAGATTGTGTATGTGTTTTTATTGTACTTAGCCTGTAACTACATGAAACAAGAGGGGAACAAACACCACTTTAATTTACAACCTGTAGATTCATACTTATTCTGTAAATACATGGATAGGTAGCGCTTAATAATAATAAAAAACTTACAGTATAAATAATTTGTTAATTTTCCTGATTGTTACCCCCCCCCCCCAAAAAAAAAAAAAAAACTGCATATTGTTCGCTTATACTTACACATACTTATTTTATAGTTACACTATAATTACGGAAAGTTGCACTGTAAATTTGTTTTAATTACACAGTACTTTCCGGGCCATAATCTAAAGCGTTACCGGTACTTTTTGGTGCATCACATGGTCGCTTAAAGTCAGCATGAAAGTTGCAAGTGTATTTGTAATGTATATCTGCGTGAAACTGCTTCTCCAACAAGCATAAATGTAGGGTGAGTCCATATAGGATTGACTGGATGGTTTTCATCAGATAACTGATACGATTCAAGTGAATGACAGGTTGCTAGAGGGGAGGGATTATTGTCCCGTCCTCACGCCACACGGACGTAGGCCAGTAAGAGCTGTACATGTAAACCTCACTCCCCTAACCTCAAGAGGACTGCCAATGACTTACAATAGTGGCTACGGTCTTTAGCATTTTTGTTAAGCCTAGTTCAGACTGCACGATTTTCAAACTCGTCGGGTCACTGCTCTTTCACACTGCATGACTATCTGGGGTATTATTCAGTCACTGCTGTGTTCTCACTGCCCGATGGATCGGCGACAGATGGGTTCACACTGCATGACTATACAGGAGGAACAATCGCGACAACTCTCTCTCACAGGTGTGCAAACTACGTACAACTAAACACGTGCCATGTGACAAGTAAACTACTCAAGATCACACATACGTCAGATCGGAGTTTTCGAGCGAGATTTGGAATTGTTATTAAACATAATAAACTGCACAAAGTTTGCTCTAAATTGTCTGTGTGCTGATTTGTGGAGAAAAAGAAAAAAAGATTAAGGTGGAGGAAATTGTTTGAGAGACAGGGGGAGCAAGGAGTTTGAGGTATATAAATAATTTTGTAATGTGCTGCTACTGTGGCTGGATGTGCAAATGTTCGGGCTTTGTTTCTGTTTAATAGAATTGTAAATATATCTATTACAATACTGATAATCTGTCTATAACTCCTTCCTGAACCTCCCGCTGCCCTGTATCTCACGCTTTCATTGGCTGTCTGCCACCGCCGATGTAATTTTCAGTCAGAAATCATTTCACACAGTAGGATTTTGAATCGCCGACATTTCCAGATATTTAGCATGCCAAATATCTTGCGGGCATCGGCAACTTGTCTGCGATTCTCTCTGATCGCGTCTTTGATCATTCATACTGGATGATTGTCACTCGCGTGCACGAGCACCTCAACAGAACTTAAAGGAAGCATATGTCTCAAGATCTCGCTCTCACTCCGGGTACATCTGTGCTTACTGGCACTCGTGAATGCAGTGATGGGACAGCTGTCTTTCCTCATTTCACTGGTGTTTGGATGTCATGAGATTTCTCTTTGTGGTCACGATATTACGATAGCTCAGTTTCATTAATGCAAACATTGCGGGGCAGACAGCGTCATTATGTGATCAAATACAATCAAATTAATAACACGTTCCACAGCAGCACCCAGTAGATTTAGTTAAAACTACGAGATTTAGTGGGATTTATCATGGATTCACTGTATTTATGGCCAGCAAAGCTACAATTTTAACAGTATATGTATTTTTCAAATATTAATTACAGATCAAATATTCGACTATTTGTGCACACCCCTAACCCATACACCACAGAAGAGATGTAGTTGCGAGAGGAAGCCATTTTCCTTTAAGAGTACGAGGACACATGAATGATATGCACAGAAAATAATTAAGTAAACATGTCAATATTCCATAAAAATAAGAATTGTAAATTCTGATTTCATGATGACTTTAAACTGGCCATTGATGAAACAGGTTCAAAAATTGTTATGTGCTGTAGCTCTATTTTTGTCATTTTGCTGTTTCCAAACTGCTGGGCCGTACTGCTGAATGAGAAGTTGTATGCTGTTTTGGCTTTTGCCACAAAGTTTAGCTCATGCCACAAAAAGGAAATGATGTCTGACGCTTTATGTTTTATAAAATGCAGCACAGTAAATAATGTTTTGCTATTTTTTTAGTGTCCTGATGGACCAGGTGACATTGATCCAACTCCAGAGCCCTGCGTCTGTCCACCTGGGCCACCTGGTACCCCAGGAATGAAGGTACGATAGCCTATCCCTCAACCCCTCTGGTGGCTTTATTCTACAGAACAACATATATCATCTCTTCATTGCATCAACAGTCATTGCATTGCACATTAAAATCTCCAAAAGGCAAGTCGGAAGTTTATAAGGTCAAGCCAATGCTTGAAAACACATGCAGCTTTTCTGCAGGTGATCACCGTAAAATGGTAACCCTAAACAGAATCAAAGGGTGCTTTCACACCTGCCTCATTTAGTTCGGTTGAATCGTACTAGAGTTCGTTTCCCTCTTTGGCGCGGATCGTTTGGTCAGGTCTGAAAGCAGCAATCGCACTCGGGTGCGCACCAAAAGCGGACCAAACAAGCGTACCGAGACCTCCTTGAAGAGGTGGTCTCGGTACGATTTCAAACGAACTCTGGAGCGGTTCGTTTGTGGTGAGAACGTGATCCGACCTCGAACAGAACCAACTGCAAAAGTACTGATCATTTTTAGACTGAACCAGCTGCCGTGGTTAGCTGCACTGACATTGTGTAAATGATATTATTAGCTGATAGATCGTTGGCAATATTTTCGGAAGATGGAAGCATGTCAAGAGTTAATAATTAATGCACGGCTCCTCTTGAAGTGACGAGCGATGCGCGCAGTGTCTGCAGTGCATTAGAGCATTGTTTTCATGTCGCATCCGCGCTTCATTATAGAAATGTTTTGTTTGCATACTGTGGTAAATACACACAGTGTATTAGATTATGGCCAGGGACAAAACTGGCCCGCGCAGTCGTCTCTCCATAGTGTTATTATAGTTTGCTGGCTTTGCCTCTTCTGTTGGAATTTTCCCACACGTAAATTCTGACCAATCGAAAAGCAGTTTAGGAAATACGCCATAGCCAATGAGTGATGTGGATGTTGTCACGTGCCTGCGTTTTGGTTCGTTTCAACTGGTTCAGACCAAAGCAATCAGTGTGGTGTGAAAAGGAACCAAAAAATCTGAAAAATGCAACAATGTATAATTGTTTGCCCTTGGTTAGGACCAAATGAACCGAACTAGAGATGTGAAAGCACCCAAAGTCTCCGAGTTACAGAGAGATTTAGTACATACCTGTACTATAATTTATACAGATTAATTTATTCAGCGTTATAATTATGCTGTTTATCATTTTCTCATTCAAAAGACCAAAACTTAATTTTATATAAAGCAAAACATTTATGAATAAATATATGCAGGGCTTGACATTAACCTCCGCCAACCTGCAGGTGGATTTCAGCAGTAGCAAAATATATACATATATACATTTTCTAAAACAGACATCTAATACAATTAAAAAAAAGTTAAAAATGCTATTTACAATGTATCACTTGTATATTCTCTAGGGCGATCAGGGCAGAACAGGAGATCCGGGGCAACCTGGTCCAGCTGGTGCTGATGGTAAGCCTGTGAGTACTACACAGTTTAATACAACCTCAAATTAACTTGAGCACGTGTCGTGTTCAATGCAGTATCCAGAACTGCAACATGCATTAACATCCCCACAAGTGTAATTGGATAGAAGCATTCACATTTCTGGTATTCTCATTCATTCAGGATGTAAGAGGATAAGAAAGAAGTTCTGGTAATTTGAGTTTATATGTTACATCAGAATGTTTGGTCTGGGAACTCATCATTTACAGCTCAATCCGAGGGGCGGATAAACGGTTGTCTTTCAAACTCCCTCTGCACGTGATAGGATAGCGCTACACCAACCAGAGCAACGAAGGTGAAGCAGAGCTCGCTGATAGATTAAACTTTCGCTGCATCCTGTCGGCAAAACTCTGAACACATCTTCCCTTCTTAAGAATGACTTCAGTGCCGTTCTTTGTTCTTTTCTCAGAGAAAAGCTTAACTCCAAGTCTTCCAGAGTCGCGGTACAAGCCAATTTGAAAGACTGCAGTTTGCCAGCTTCTTTGAGGAAGACGAAGTAATACAAGGATTGTATGTAAGCAGATGCTGTAAAATAACATGATCATCAACATTAAACAGCATATAAATCAAAACTATCAAAGTCTAAAGACTGCTAGTTGACGTGTAGTTACTTGGTCACCAGAATGTCTAAAGTGGACTATCGAAATAAAGTTACTTATAATCACCAGAATATCTAAAGCCACCTGCATTGTATGTATAAACAAAATAATAAAAACGAACTCTGTGCGAACGTCCTCAACATCAAGTTAAAAGGTTACAGAGTTTGAAAAATACATGTGTTTCACACAAGATGTCAGAAGACTCCATAAATGAAGGACAACGCAAGGCAATAATTCAGCTGTCAACATGAATCATGCAATGCCTTTTAGGAAGAACACATTGGAATTTGCCAGTAATTGGAATACAGATATCATCTGTCCACTGTATTGTACACTAAGCAAGTTTATTGATGTAATTTTGGAGCCTAAACTAAAACTAAACATTGAAGTATGGACGGACAGACTGTTTCATGTTATTGAGATTAAGAAACACAATGCACTGTACAAATACAGAGCAGAATACATCCAAAAACAAGTCAAGATGAGAAAAAAAGTTGTTCTAGAGAGTGTGTTGAGTCACATTTAGCCTCGCTACTTTCAGAATGTCAGTCCAAATCTGATTTTTGAGCATCCGATCATATTTAGCAAGTGTGAATGGAAAAAAATGACATTTTGCTACATTCATATGTGAATGTTCTGATTACATCTTGTGTGGCTTATGTGACTTTCTCACACCACGTAAAACATAAACATAGATGTTGTTATATTAAATGCTGAATATATAATGGATGTTGAAAGTAGCTACAATAACAAGGTTTTGTTGTTGCAAAGTGCAATTTAATCGAGACGCATTGAATGTGAGAGCAGCGGAGACGACAGCACAGAATAAAGCAGCTCACACCAGCCTTGTCTGTTTCTGCCACAGTAGCCGTGCGTGGCAGCTACACAATGTCATGTTGCAAATAAGACACCCATATTGCAAACCCCTCCATGTTGAGGTTGTTGTTGGTTTTGGCTTTATGTACCAACCTTAGAAACCATTAAAGCTATTCCGGAAAACAAAAGAGCACCGCAATACACAGAAATCAGATCTGAACAGTTGTGAATACACCTATCAGACTAATCGGATACACAAATAATCGGATTTGGACTGACTGTGTGAATTTAGCCTTAGGCACAAAGCAGAGAATAGTAATTTATGTTTATTAAACAGCATTGCAGCTAGCAGGGCTGGACGGGGGCTAAAATTCAGCCCTGGCAAACCCAGCCCATCCTGCACATGAGTTCCCCATAAATGTTTTTTCTGGGGTTAGGGCCTTAAATTTGAGTAAATAAATAAAACTAGGACAGGGACAAATAATACCATTGAATATTGTATGAACAAAAAAAAAACCCAAACAAACAAACAAAAAAAAAATACTCAATTATTTTATTTCATGTTACAGGGAAATCAATTCGTAAAGGTTTGGAATTAGATCAGGGTGAAGAACGATAACATTTTTGGTTTGAACTACCCCTTTAAAAACAATCATTTTTTTCAAGAGTTAACACCTCATTTATGTAAGATGCTGATATCTATCTTTCATGAGGTTGATCTATTAAAAAAAGTTCATAAAAAATGTAAAGAGAAAAAAGCTTTGTCCTTAATTAATGGGATCCAGGCTTTAAAGCTGTTTTATTGACTGTAGTTTAACTGTAGGCTAGTTTCATTTAACTGTAGTCAGGTAAAACCATGTCCCTTATTACCATGGCTACATGGTTTCTAAAATATATAAAACATATAGGCCTATAATAAACTATTATATTTGTAATTAAAAGAAAAGTGTAAACACCTGTAGAAAATACGACAACAGCCTCAATAAAAGTGATTTATATTCTGCAATGTTAATTTAAGTAATAATAGCAACATTTTTAATAAATAAATTTCTTCCAAAACAACATATTTATTTGTCGTTTGTTGCTGCAAGGTAAATTGTGGTTGTGCTAAAGTGAAACGTTTGTAGTTGTGTGTGTTGCCATTTTCCACTTCACCTCTTCATGTATGGCTACATGTATGGATGCTCGCGGCTGTTTTCAGCTGAGTCACCACAGAACCCGTAATGCTCCCATATCACACGATTGTATAAAACTAAATTCGAAGTAAAAGGGCCTTTCATAGAGCAGCATAAACGCAGCGTGTGTACATTCGTCAGCAGATGGAGCCTTTTGCAGTTCCATGCACTCAAATAATTTTTTTTAAATAAAAAAAATAGACAAAAAACGCCTAATATGGAGGGGAGGTCTCTCTCGCTTTGGCCTATCGATTAAGAAGACAAACCAATGGCCCATGGTCGCTGCATGATGGACCAGTGAGTGGCAAATTTTTTTTTTAAAGAAATAATCTACATTTTACATTTACATTTAATCATTTAGCATACGCTTTTATCCAAAGCGACTTACAAAAAAGGGGAGAGTAATAGAAGCAACGAAACAGACAAGGCCAACAACCTGTAAGAGCTGTAAGAGCTGTATCTATCGGCCCCAAAGTGCGTCGGTGTGCGTCGGCCCACCGGGAAAATGCCCGGTATGCCTGATTACCAGTCCAGCCCTGGCAACTACGTAGTAGCACTGCTATATAATTCATTTGCGAAGAATTCTAATTTGTTAGTTTATTACTAACGTTTCAAATCATTTCATCATTTTACATTAAATGTTTTTATATATATATATAAAATAGTTCTAAGCACTTTGTTATACGATTTGTCCTGAGAGTGATTTTTTTTTTATTTTTTTTTAATTATTTTTTTTTAAAATAAATATGGTAAGTTAATATTACAAACTGGTTCTTTGCATTTATTTTGGATTTATTCGTTTACATGGGTAGGGTGGATGGCCATGTTCGTTCACCTGTTTTAAAAAATTGTAGTTGTACTGTTGTGAGTCTTCTATATTAAACTCATTTGTTATGTGACGTAAAGCCGTTTTTGCACTGATGCCAGAAAATTTTATAATCTAACCATTCCATCAGTCATTTATATTAGTATTTCATTCAATGGAATCCTATAGGCATTAACATGTGTGTTATTCAATATACTGTACCATTTTATAAAATGTATTATTTATGTGTTATTTTATTGTTTTTTCCATCAAACAAATGACCATTAAATAGACTCATTTGGTCCTATTGTTCACAACTACATACAATTAAATATATTTGTATTAAAATTAAACATGATATTCATTTAAGTATTCATTTCTAGTACAGGCTCAATTTGGTGAGTTTGAACAGTGAACGCTTTTAAAAAGTAGTTTTCGGATCAGTCATCAATCTCGGTAAACACTGACACAGAAACATATCTTGCGCTGATTGCTCACTAAAACCCAAATTGACATAAAGCGGTGATATATAAGTGAAAGCTGAGTTGTTTAATTTTTTCTTCTTCTTTCACTCATTCTCAGTTACTCCCACCAAACCCAGTGTATGCTTTAGGGGGTTTGTTAAAAGTCAATGGGCTCAGGGGAGGCAAGACCCCGGCTGTAACTTTACCTGCTGGTGTCACTGCTGGACACTGTTACATAAAAAAAGAAAAGAAAAAAAAGTGATTTATACAATTCTGAATGTACACTTTTTTGTTGTATTTTCGTAATATGGATGACCTCCTCGGAGAAAACGCTTCTGTTTTGTGGGCGTTTGTAGGTTTGCAATTTTGTCTTCAGCTGCAGTTTTTCTCAGCATGAGTTAGTTTGACTACAAAAAAAAGTTGAGTGATGAATGACCCTCAAAAGAGCTCTGAAAGTTAGGTGTATGTGCAATAGCACAACACCTGGGTGCCATACTTGCACGTCTTCATGTCTTTATGAATACGTGTCTACATTATGCACTCATGCTTACTTGTTTAATCAATAAACAGCAGGTTTTAGTGATGCAAAGCATATTTCACCTCATGTATTTTCATTATACTTATAGTATTTGCCGATAACCAAGAGTTAATGTTCCTAACACAATGTTAAAGTAAACATGTATGTGCAAACTGTCCAAAAATGTCTATGAAGATTTTTTTCTTTTTAAGTTTTTTTTTTTTTGAGCAAATGGTCAGGGAAGAATGTGTCCACTTAACATGACTCAGTCAACAGAAAAATATTTATAAATAATGAGAAATCAAACATTGCTTTTCTGCCTCTAATACTTCTAAAAATATCTCAAGAGGCAGTACATGTTTGTGGAAAAACCTTTCCCACCCTTTTTTGTGTAAATGTCTATGATCAAGTCACTGTAAAGCTGTAAAACTTTAAATAAATAAGTCAATTATATTGAGAAGAATCTTATGAATATAGTGCCCTTTAAGTTTTGGCAATTGCATAGAGTCTTCTCAGAAAACCGTGCAACATTCTCACATGTCAACAATATTTTTGATTCAAAAAGATCTGATTTGTAAAAAAACCAGTGGGGTTTATTTTATGTCTCAAAAACAAAGACATGAGTGTCATCGTCCAGCTGGAGTCTGCAGAAATGTTTCACGTAGGCGCGTACGGACTACACGCACTAATAATAAATAATACGCATGACACATATCTTCCAGACCACTGAAATCTTCACATGAACTCAGTTTTAGTTCATGTCTTTGTTGTGTAAAAGCAATGTCCTTTTCAAAGATTACATTTTGATAGTCCACTTTAAACATTCTACTAACTGTAAGTAATTTTTCAACTACATGTCAACTAACTCTCATTAGAGTATTTGTAGACTGTTAGGTATGGGTTAGTAGAATAAGTTGATATGTACGTTAAAGTAACTTACACTTTGGGAGATGGGGGAGCATCAAAATAATGACAAGACCAAGACCAGACCAGCATTCCCTAAATTTAAAAAGATCCACATTACCACCTGAGAAATTACTTATAACTTATAATAAGACACTATATAGAGCTGTTATCAATCAAATGAAATCATAAACTAATTGCATAAATTGTATAAATCACTTTTTTGTTCTTTCTTTTTTTAATGTAACACTGTCCAGTAGTGACACCAGCAGGTAAACTAATCATAAAATAATTGCAGTTCTCTCTCCATCAAATGTTTTCCTTAACTTCTTTGTTGAGAAGATTAGGGAACCTCCGCCTAGTAAGACCTGCAGCTGGGCAGTGAATGTGTTCACACACCGAATATCCTCCTCGACTAAGCTCTGCCGGGTGGCCGCTTCAGGGGGTCGGGCAGGAGGATCGGTGGGTACCAGAGACCTCTTTCCCCTAGCAGAATATTTTGGTGCATGGTTATACCTCCTGAATATATCTGCTGGGGCCCTGTGTACCATGGGCAAAGGTTACAGACTGCAGTTCAGTGTTCCACCACCGAGGTCATCGGTGTGGTCTGGACGGTGATGTGCCTAGCCAAGTGGCAGGTTAGAACAGGAAATGTGCTCCCTGCTGGTAAAGGAGGCCATAAAGTGTTCCTTCCGCCAGACAGGGAGTCCGGCTATATAGCCGCTACTTAAAAAAAGTAGGGGGTGGGTGCGTCCTATATTAGATCTGAGGTATTTGAACCGTTCTCTGAGGAGATTCAGGTTCTAGGTGTTGTTTTTGATTTGGCTATGTGCTTGGAGAAACACTCAAATCAACTTACTAAGAACGGTTTCTTTTAATTAAGGAACATTTCGAAAATAAGAGCCTTAGTGTCAAGGCTGAATTGGAGATGATCATTCATGCTTTTATTTCATCCCGTTAAGATGATCCCGCTATTGTAACAGTCTTTTTATTTGTTTAAATAAGAAAGATTTTCGTCACCTCCAGACTGTCCAGAATTCTGGTGAAAGGCTTTTAACCCACACTAGTAAAAGAGCACACATCACACCGATCTTAGCTTCACTTCATTGGTTACCAGTGAAATTTAGAATGCACTTTAAAATTTTGGTTCTTCCTTTTAGAGCCCTACAAGGACAGGTGCTTGTTACATCTCTAACCTGATACAGCTGCGTACGACTTCACGTAGTCTAAGATCAACAGTTCAAAGATTTTTAGTTACCCCCCACACACATCTTAAAACTCATTTCAAGCGATGGCACCTAGGCTGTGGAATGCATTGCCTCCTTCCTTAAGCTGCCTGGACTCAGTGGAAATTTTTAAAACACCGTTGAAAACTCTTCTATTTAAAGAGGCTTTTATCAAGACTGTAGGGTGGATAGTCTGGTCTTTTGTGCATTTCTGTTCATTTCCATTTCTATTTATTGTTTTTGTTAATCGTTCTGATTATGTTTTCATAAATGTTGTGTATTCCTCCTTTTTGTTGTGAAGCACTTTATGATTTTTATCTGTGAAAAGTGCTATACAAATTCATTTTACTTATTTACTACTTACTAAACAATTAATCTTTGCACTGCAGAGGACGTACAGAAGATGCATTTAAATTGGTAAATTAGAAATTCATAAATAATGTTGAAATTGATTGAATGTTTGTAAAAGCAATATCATGTTTGGAGTCATGCTCAAATTTGTGAAAGCATCTTGCCCTTGTGATATTGATTAATTATATCCCATGTTATAAATCCAGATCTACAATAACTTTTTTCAACAGTATCTAGAATTTTGTGAGCATTTTTATTCATTTCAGTGACATATTTTGACACAATCCATACATCAACCGGCACCATAAATAAAATAAAATGCTAAACAAGGTCTGAGTTTCAAAAAATTAGTTGGACGTATAATGGAGTATTTCTGTGTATGTCAAATATACTCCATACTTCCGGTTTCTCACAAGTTTCCATATAGGGCGGAAAATCCATATGGACACTTCTCCCTATGGAGAAGCACAAGTGAATCAAAAGTTATCCATAAAGCGAAACATTGGGTGAGTGGGGGAAGTCATGAGAAGTCTGTTTGACATGGGATGTTTAACATGATAGTTTCATCCTTAATGTTACATCTTCTAACTATGGCATAATGCAATATTGTCAGTCCCAAATTTCTTCACATAGGTTATTAGTCCAGTGGTAGATCTTTTGTCCAGCTAGCGTACAAGTTATATATATTCTCTCATTAAAAGCAAAGTGTTTATAAAGTTTATTAGTAATTCTTTATTTAGAGTAGGAACATGTTATTGATTGCCCCACCCTTTAAGAAGTGACCTAGATTGTTGTTCTGGAAACACTACTCAGACCATTTGACTCACTAGAACTTTGTCGTTATTCACTTATTCAGTTAAGTCATCAGCAGTTTACTTTCAATAAATACACATTTTGGACTTAGAAGGACTGAGTTATAAATATGTGGGAAC
This sequence comes from Pseudorasbora parva, assembly GCF_024679245.1. Lineage (NCBI taxonomy): Eukaryota > Metazoa > Chordata > Actinopteri > Cypriniformes > Gobionidae > Pseudorasbora > Pseudorasbora parva. The sequence goes on along the minus strand of NC_090188.1, from coordinate 39,417,789 downwards.
AGATCATAAGCTGTTATAATTCTTCCAATTTGACCTTGATATTAATTTGCATATTCACTAATATAAGACTCTTTCTTTATTACAGGGTGTCCCAGGTTCTAGAGGAAGTCCTGGCATTCAAGGCTCTCCCGGCACGGAGGTATGAGTGCACGTGTCAGTAATGGACATGTCCGAAACACCTCACACTACACTTGATGATGCTACTTTTCTATCTCTGACTGAGCAGGGCCCACATGGAGCTGATGGACATAAGGGGGAAAAGGGACGTCCTGGGGAAGCAGTAAGGAGCTATGCAATTTTTTGGCATTTTCATTATGGCAACATATTGAGTCATCACATATTTACATTTACTTGAGTTATTTTGCCAACTTTTGCATGCAGATTACTTGACAAAACCTCAACTATAAAATTAAATAAAATCTACTTCAAGATTAATAAGAAGTATATCAAATTAATCTATCTCATTTCAGTATATTTTTTTACCTACTAGCATAAGCAAGTGTTATTTAAAGGGGTGGTTGATTATGATTTAACTTTTTTAAACTGTAGTTACGACACTTAAAGTTCGAAGCAAATGGAGATGTTTACTTTTAAAGAAAATCACTTTTTAAATACTACAACAAACGGCTGGTAGGGACTACACAAGCTTCCTTCGGGGTTAGTGACATCCCTTACCCTAAAACTTACATAAACACTGTCCCTCGGGACACATAACAAGGGTCATGTTGAGAAGAGGAAGAGTTGTTGTAGTCGAGCACATTTGGGACTCGCTCAAGCTGTTGTACAGTATCTGTCTTTTCACATAATAGCATGTCATAAAAGCAAGATGATAAATTAAGTTATAACCGTAATTAAACTAAACTATTCAATCTTCATGCAGCAGATATTCTCTGGATCTGTGCTTCTTACAACAGTTCCCACATGAGTAATTTATAGATTATCATAACATAATATGCTAATCAATGAAAAGGCTGACATAATCAGTTTCTGAAATTTTCAGTGTATGTCTGCGTGAGGTAATTGGGGTAATCTGTGGGGTATTTTGAGATTTAAAAAAATCACATTCTCACTCTGGGGATATCAGAGACTTATTTCACATCTTGTAAAAGGGGGCATTATAAGACCCCATTAAAACAAAATTGTTGTAAGTTATGACAGCACCGGAAAAATTAGCTAATATAAAACTAAAATCTCAAAAGATCTCAATCTCAATTCTGATATTTACTGCACAGCTGTGGCCAAAAGTATTGGCAGAATCATAGATTTTGGGTTTCGCAAAGTTTGATTACTTTAATTGTTGTGGAGTTGATTCACATTGTTTCTAGATTATTGTAGAGAGTGATCAGGTGCATTTTAGATAATTGCAAAAAGCTTTTTTTTATTTTATCACAAAAACACTAATTTCACTGTAATTTGGCTAATCATGTGAACAAGTACTAGAAATCACTTTATCATTCTGATTGGATTATAAGTGCAGTCTTGTGTTAGCAATGGTTACCTCCAAAAATGAGCAGCCATCATCGCTTTGCATCAAAATGGCCTAACATGCAAGAAAATTGCTGCAAAGAATACTGTAAACCAAAGAACCATTTACCTGATCATAAAGAACTTCAAGGTGAGAATTTCAGCTGCAGTCAGAAGGCTTCATGATGTCCCAGAGTGTCCAGCAAATGCCAGGACTATCTCCAAAGGTGTTGGCTACAGAATCATGTTACCACAAATGAAGAGCTTGATCAATATTGTCAGCAGTTGTACGATGCTTCTGCACAGTCAGGCCAAGACTTTTGGACAACAGCCTGGAGTCAAGAAGGGCAACCACTTCACTCCAAGAAAAACATAAAGACAGACTAAAATTATGCAGGAAAAACAAGGATTGGAGAGCAGAGGACTGGTGCAGACTTTCTGATGATGCTCCCTTCCGGCTGTTTGGGACATCTGGAAAATTGATCATCAAGAATAGGTGAATGCTACTATGCTACTGCTACTCCTATGTCATGCCAAAAGTGTCGCATCCTGAGACCATCCATGTGGGTTTGCTTTTCATCCAAGGGTGTAGCTCTCTCAATTCAGCCCAAAAACATTGCCATGAACAAAATGGATCACAGATTTGTATGACATCACCGCAGACTTCAACTTCTCATCACATCTTCTGTCCAATCAAATGCTCTCTAGAATCTGAAGCCCCACCCCCTAAATAGACGCTGAAACTGTGGCTGCCATCTGCCATCACTTGTTCACACATTTACTATTTTCTGCATGGTGAATGGCACAATATATGAAGTGCACTATATACAGCGGCGTTTCTAGTGAGCGTAGACCTATGGAAAAACGGTAAGAATTGAGTTTAGGGTCCAAATTGTGCTATTACTTAGTAGCTTACAAACATGCATCCCCATATTTGATCCCCATACACCACTCGTCAACCCCCACATTGACGAGCGGTGACAGACCAATGAGGCTCAGATTCTCTCTCACACACACACACACCTCTGCTTCTGACGTACACTCTGCTCAGCACCGGTGGGACAAAGCCTAAGCCTGCCGCCATTTTCATATGTTTTAAAGGTTAATCACATATTGTTTAGGGGGGAGCCCCCCTAAAAAGGGCCTAGCGACGCCCCTGACTCTATATGTGATAGGAAACGATTCAGACAGTGTAAATATGCTTTCAGTTGAGGCAAATCAAGTTTGGTTTCACGTTAGTTTCACAAGCTCTCATGTCTCTGGACTGGATCAGATCGTGTGTGCACTGCCGCAGTGCGTGTGAAACTACCAGATACGCAAATCGTCACAGATGACCAAACATATCAGACCATTTGAATTCTGCACAGAATGCTGTATTTCAAATAAATATGGAGGGGATTATGATTAAACTGTTAGAGATTAGGAGGGAACTGCGAAACAGAAACTTTCTAGTCAAACTGATATAAACTAAATGCTACTGGCTGTTTAAAGAAAGGGGGAAATGACATCAACACTTGGAGTAATGCTGCACGTTTCAAGGCACTTCAGTGGGCCATATAATGTTCTCAAGGATAAGACTTTGCGAAACACCAAATTTATGTCACTGTCAATGCTTTTGGCAACATTATGTAGAATTTACTGAAAATATTTTTTTTCAGTGTGTGTGTATGTGTGTGTGTTTGTCTTTAGGGTGAGAGCGGCATCCCAGGTTTACCCGGGCCACCTGGCAAACCAGGTGAAAAGGTGAGTTTTAAAAACAAGTTTTAATAGATGTTTAATAAGCAGATAAAGCAGTTTATTTGGCCATCGCTGACAGTGAAATAACAGGTACAACTGCATAGGAATGTCTTTCTATTTTGGCTAGAGCAATGTTCCAAGATGCCTATGTAATTCTTAAAATTGACCATAATCATGCACATATGGAATCTGGCTTTATTTATATTTTCTGCAGATTTTGGAGGGAAATCTGAGGGGAAACTTTGGGGAAATTCTGCGGAATGGATTTAACATATGCGAAATTAAGCTAAGAGTACTCAACTTTTAATTCCAGCTCAAGAAGGATCAAAATAAACAAGGCATGTAATAATCCAACATGCACAGAGAGGCAATTTGTGGGTACTGATTCCGTGTGGACCAGGCCATTATCTTCAGAGATGGTTGTTTACTACTGCATGCCTTTTTGGCATAGAATATTACAATAAAACATAGGACATAGGTGCACATTTTGCATTTTAAGTAATAGTCCATTAACTTTTGAATTAGCACAGCTTTTGGTCCAGTCGCTACCAAACTCGTTTAGCCCACTTCACAAGTTACACAACTGATCATAGGCATAAATACATTAATCATAATAATGCAAAACAATAATGATATCCTTTATATTTTCACTGTTCCCCGGTCTGCTGTTCCCTCATAACACTCCATACTCACACACACGTAATACAGCCATATCACTCAAAACTACAATTCCCAGCATTCCTCCTGCCCATCACCTGCACCTGGTCAGCACGCTTCTCACCAACGTTTTTAAGCCCACAACTCAGCCACAGTCATTTCTCTTGTCTACGACTTGGACTTACCTGAGTTATTTATCCTCTGAGATTTCTCCAAAATCCTGTCTCCCAGTTCCTCCAGGATTCTCACAACCCCTGTAAGACAAAGACATTAGCTGTGTCTCATTTGTTTCAATTTCGAAGGTTGTGTCCTCTGGAGGACACATCCTGTGAAGGATGCGGTATATGGAGTGTCCTCAATCAGAATTAAACGAGACATCCTTTGTAGGACACACAGGCAGGAAGTATCACGTTGCTATGCCAACACGTTCAGCCTCCTTGCGCTCTCCCGCCAGTTATATGAATGAAAATGATTTTTATCTTGAAAATGTTTCTTGCCTTGACAGCAAAGTACTGTTCTAAACGTTTAAAAAGAACTAAACACTTGTAATCTTGCTTACCACAACTATCTGTTTGAGGTAATACAGCCTAATAACAAAAACAAGCTTGAAACTAATTTAAACACCACATCAACACTTGCATGTATATCTGGCGGTGGTGCCAATTTTTCATATTATAATTTTAAAAAAGTATAGAAGGGTTTTTAATGGTGACGCAAAGATTTGTGGGTTATCTGCCACAGCGAAGTATACACCTCATGCACACTACAAATTCCTGTGAAAGAAGGGCGCATTCGAAAGTTGCATTTGGAGTGTCCTACTCACTTTTTTGAAATGAGACACATTATGACGCATGCAGCCTTAGAATGTGACCTCCGGAGGACACATCCTTCCAAAATGAGACACAGCTATTGTTTATTATTCATTCACTCTTAACACTTCAGTTCGGACTGTCTCTGGCTTGGCGCACTTTTACAAGACGGAAGGAGTACGTATCCTAAATTACCTTGATGACTGGCTTATTTTGGCCCAGCCGAAGCGCATGCTGTGTGTGTACCGGTCCCTGCTCCTCAGCCATCCAGAATGTCAGGGGTTCAGTATCAACCTTGCCAAGAGGTTGTTGTCTCCCAGCCAATGATTATCCCTCCTGGAGGCAGTTTTTTACTACCCAAATGCCGGCCTGGGTTTTGTCAGAGCACTGAAAATTCAGTGGCTTGTGGTGTCATTCAAGGTCAGGGTCTCTCTCCACCTCAAGACATTTCAGAAAATGCTGGGCCTTATGGCAGGGTTAGGGTTAGGACAATTGTGCCAGGGCACGGCACAATGCAACTGTGCCTAGTGTGAGTACACCCTCAGGGTAACCCACGGCTGAGTTAAAGTCCTTGCTCTTTAGAAATTGCCCCATCTGTACCAGTTGGGAGTGGGTCTGGGGCGAGTCTCCAGAAGAAATGTAGTTGCGACTCTGGTTGGGGCACCCTGTGTGCCCGAAGGCTGGCATTTATCTCCTAGTCGGGCCGGATGCTATGCTGTCCTGGCACATCAACCGCCTGTGATGACCGCCCGCAAATGATGGCAGTTTTCTGCCGAACCTGAAGGGGCACCACATCCTGGTCCACATCCAGTAGATATACTGTTTCAAATGAAGACACAATGTTTTCTGTATCCTGGCTGTTGAATTAGAATAAATGTTTTGCATTGTGTTATGTTTTCTCTCTAGGGATCTGCTGGTGATCAAGGCATACAAGGACCACCAGGCAAAGATGGGCAAATGGTATGGTTACTTTCCTCTTCATTTTCTTAACTCCATACAGAGCATAGAGTTTTCCCTTTTTATTTCCAGCTATCAAAGCCAGTTTTCTTTATGCCTGTTGACATGAGAATTTGTTGCAGTTTGTCACCGCCTGACCAGTAATGTTTTTTGGTATTTTTCTAAGGCTGTTTGTGTAAACACTCACTTCAGATTTGTCCTATGCCTCAGCTCTTCATTGGAAATGTTCTTAGCCCTCATATCTGTAATCCTTCTGGGATACTAGCTAGTGAACAGCTGGGGCTTTTCTTGCATGATCTTGGTTATTAAATAAATCCCTGTCCTGAAAAGTACTAGATCTAAGATATAATGCTGGAATAAAACATGATGGACTTCATGCTTAGAGAGATGCTGGTATGGATAAAAATAACAATATCTTTCACAAAACAAATCTGTTTATGACTTGAACAGCATTGCAACCTCATTTGTTTGTTGTGTTCCAATACTCTTTAATTGCTGTAACTGACATATTATCTATCCTAGGGAGTAATTGGGAGTAGAGGCCCGGCTGGTCCGCCTGGATATCCAGGAGAGCCTGTATGTATATCACTTAATAATTTCTCCACTTCATTTTTGTAAGTGCTCAGTAATTATGCTTTAAATAATTTTTTTTTGTGTTTGTTTATAAAGGGGGCACCTGGCAGGGATGGAAAAAACGGAATCCCTGGAGGAATTGGTCTAAAGGTCTGTACTGATCTAGTTCTTCTCACCATAAAAAAAAGAAGATGTTTATTGGTTTCCTTGAACTGTGAACATGGACCATTGAGAATATTTGGCAAACCCACTTCCAGGAGGCTATGCAAGATCCCAAGATGCCATATTATTTTACAGAATTGAATGAAAAAATATGCTAGTACAGAATCTCCTTATGGAAAGCCATAAAAAGGTTTGCACCGTTGTTTCCTCTTTCATGTTGATCTACATGGTCTTTTTCCAGGCTTACAGATGGCTTTTATTAAACCAAGCTGTTCGTCAACATCTCGGTGGTTGCCTATATGATAAATCCTGGATTATATGCTCAGTTTCAGATCTTCTTTAAACATGCACTACTCCGTTCAGCCAGAACTAATGTTCAGCCAGAGAAAGGCAATATAGGCATCCTGTAAAGCTTATCAATGACTTTCCATAATTAGAATTATTTATGTATACAAAATTGCCATGATTAAACACCCCTTGCTTACACTTCTCTTTGTCTATCATACAACTTGCTTTAAGAGGCATTAATGATGTTTTGCAGTCCTCGTGTTCTCAAAGTCATGAGTCATCTGCGAAACACTATTGCTATCTTGATTTTATTCCCAGCAGATTCAGTGGCATTTCATTTTTTTTTTCTGGATCTTGCATTGAAGTGAAATGTAATGCTCTCAGTATTGTGTGCATGAAAAATGTGCTCAGTTTTATTTACTAAAATACAGTGTGTGTGTGTGTGCATCTCCGAACTGAACTACAAAAATAACGACTACTTTCCAATACATTTCGAACTCTCCTATCCACCCACAGCCCCACTCAGATTAAGAATTTAACTTTATTCTGACTATGTGATCTTTGTATCTTCAGGGAGATCCAGGACCACCTGGAATTCCTGGAGTGGATGGAAGAGAGGGACATCCTGTGAGTATATCTTAAACCAGCTTAGATCATTGCCAGGTGTTTAAGTGGGTGGACCTCATTGAAGTGCAAGCTGCTGAATAATACCAGACAGCATTTGAGCATAGAAACTCATGAGAAGTACACAATTTTAAAAGTACTACATCTAATAACATTTTCCAGTTTGGCTGACTGAACTGACATGATTTGAAGTCTTATTGGTGGTTAAGTCTTTGCACCTGGACTAGGCAGAAGAAGATTTCTATATAGCCTGAGAAATAACTGTGAGTGACTCAGCAATTCAGTTCAGCAGACTAGCGCTGGCAGCTGAGCTCTTCTTTAGGGAAATGGGTCTAAGAGCCATGGTTTTGTGGCTCTATTGGGTATAATGAAATTCTGCTAACTAGAGCCATCGAGCCAATCTTGGGACAAACAGCAAACAGACTAAAATGCACACGATACATTGAAATAGATCATCTAAGATGAGAGACATTATCAGCATTTGCTTCAGGATCCAGATTTTTACATTGAACATCAAATGGTTAACCCTGTATAAAAAAAAAACGATCCTAAACGGAACAAGATTATGATTCTGGAGACATTGTGGCCATTCAAATCCAGCAAATGAGCAATATACAAAGTGAATTGACCAGATTAAGACATTTAGATAAAATCCTCTTGTTCCAGAGAACAGCTCCTTCCTCTTGGCCATTTCCACTCAATCACACAAATTCATGTCTAATAATCAGAGGTGGAAAGAGTACCTGAAAACCATACTTAAGTAAAAGTACAGATTGCGACCTTGCAGCGAAATTGACTCTAGTATAAGTTACAAGTCACCAATTCCATTACCACTTGAGCAAACGTTTTAGAGTATCTAATTTTAACAGAACTTAAGTATTTTACTCATCCTGAATGTAGGCTCAAAGATTTGCTAGTCCTCAACATCTGAGAGACATGACAGTGAAAAAAAGAAATTTGTGAGAGCGCCTCAAAACTGCAAAAAAAAAAAAAAAAAAAAAAAATCAAGGCTGACACAATAGCCTTTAACGTCTACATTCAATTACCAGTTGTGATCAGATAAAAAAACATATCCTTCAAAAGGGTCTCTTCAGTATAACTAATAATTAAAATAATCTTAAAGTAAAATTAAACAGTCAAACCCTACTTGCACTGTCATGCTGCTCATCACCGGCTGTTCTCATCTCATATATGAAACAACTGTGATTCAGCAACTACCTGATAATGCATTCACGTTCAAGTAGCTTGTTGAAAAGTTTGGGTGAACAAAGACAAACCGCACAAGATGGAGTACCTTTAATGCCCGGTAGATGGCGATATCACTTCTTTATAGCAGAAACAAATGGCTGCATTAAAGGTTAGGTGCCATGCAAAGTGTAATGAGTAACATTTTTCAAAAATGTAATCAAGTAGAGAATAAAAGCTACTAATATCTTTGAAACTCAGTAAAAATACTGACAAAATGGGCCCAATGGTGACAAAATGGACTTTCAGTACAACTATGCTGCTTAGAGAGTAGAAAGGTGTTAACAAATTTGAAATCTGTGCTACCTGACCAGAGAAAACAGAGAAAAAAAACTTTTTGCCAAATGGGTAGGAAAACTTCAGCACCCATAATGCACTGGGCATATTACAAGGCCACTCCCACCAGTCTGCTATGGTTACACTAACCAGTGTGAAATACCACCTTGCTTTAGCAGGAAATACTTCCTAGCAAACTTTTAGTTTTAATGCTGTCGACTTGTATTGCAGACAGCATAAAATATCCCCGGTTCCACCTGACCAAGTGTCCATGAGCAAGACACCTAACCCCAGCTGCTCTCGACGAGCTGGATGGTGCCTTACACGGCTGATATCACTGACAAATGTAAAGCGCTTTGGATCGCCATAGGGTCTATTAAAAGTGCTATATAAATGCAGTCCATTTATTGTTCCTGGTGCAAGAATTCAACGAGTAAACTTTTAGCTGCAGTGAGTTACTGTCGGTTTAAGTAAAGATCCAGAGTGTTTGTAGGCAGCGGCTAAAGGCTGCAAACAGTTGTAAATACAGAGAGAGCCACAAACATAGTGTTTTAGGCCCAAAGAAAGGGAAAAACTCAAATAAACTGCCATTTTCACAAATCCCTGGAGCTGTCAAAAGGATGACATGAAAAACATGTAAAACATGTGACTTTTGCTGGCAAATAAATCTGAATTTCTCGGCCCAAGTAACACGGAAAATAAGTAAACATTGTACATTAACATAAACTGGCAACATTGAAACAATACAACGTGGGGTGAAAATTAATCTTTAAAGGTGCCCTACAATGAAAAATTGAATTAACCTTGCCATAGTTAAATAAAAAGAGTTCAGTACATGGACAGCACATACAGTGAGTCTCAAACACCATTGCCTCTTCCTTCATATGTAAATCATGTTTGTGAAAAACACCACGGAAAAAAACTGGCTATTTTTAACATAATGCCACATGTGACGCAATCGCTGGGATCATTAATATGTACGGCCCTATCATTTGCATGTCAGCCAATGTTCATTGTCAGGCGGAACTGTGCAGTGCGCAGCTGTAGGGAGTTCAGCAGATAAACAAGCATCACGCGAGGACAGCGAAAATGGCAGATCATAGAAATAAATGTTATGATCGTGCAGTGTGCAGGGGACGTGAGGACTTTTCATAGCCTTCCCATAGATAAAAAAATGTCAACAGTGATGGTTGATGTTTATTTACAATCAAATACTGCAACGATTAAATTCAAAGTTGTTTGTTTGCTTGGCCAATTTCACCACGGAGAGTTGTTCTAACCTGGGGTAATATAGCAGGATTCGCTCAGCGTCTAAAACTGAAGAAATTGCAGATTCCAACTATATTCCTGCAAGCAGTAAGTAGTAATTTTATCCACTTCTTGACTGTCGAACCCATTTCTGATTAAATTGAAAGTTTCTTAGTAAGAAATCATTACAATAATATCCCCTGTGTTGTCTAGATCTAACACAAGATGCTAGTATTGCAAACTCCAAGTAGCACACATAACAGTTTGTCAAATGACAAAGGTTTATATTATTTCCTGCCAGTGTTGTCATAAAATACAACAGTAGATATGTATGTCGATCTCTTTTGATGGATTGAAGTCTAAATTAGGCTATATTTCATCATCAACACAGAAGCTAACTACATTTACGCTCAGTCGATCATTGTAGCTAACGTCACCTCCACCATCTAAGTTGAAACGATAGTCATTTGACAAGGCTTCTAGTCAATTTTTTAAAATAAATATACATTTTAGAGAACTGAAGTATGATTATTTTGCAGCGGGTGAGTAGTAAACATGACACTGACTATTTTGAGTTGCTTCTACATTACTTTGTTTGGCTAAATAAATCGATATTTAAATCAGTAACTGTAACGTTACTGTAAAAAAAAAGCATATTTATGGGCTACCCAGTTCATATCGTAATTCAAATTTAAGAAGCTATCGTTGTAAAATCCTTGCCATGACGGATGGTATAGATGTGTTAGCTATCATTGAGCAGCAGTGAAGTGAAACAGCCAATCAGAGCAGAACTCTGAGAAATATTCGCAACCCTTCCAAATAAGGCAAAAACGGAGCATTACATCCTAGGGACAATTTCTAGGGTTGTAAATGGACCTGTAAAACCGTATCTGGACAATTTTTGACCTTAAATAAGCCATAAACCCTCTATATAGATATCAGAGAACAATTTAAAATATTGTTTCAAATCATTCTAAGGCACCTTTAAATACATTAACTAATTAGATTTACTTGCATGCTTTACACTGCTAACACCTGCCACGGAGATTGACTGAATTATATGGCCAAAAATGTCCTTTTCACAAATCAAACAATTGAAATTCAGACCACGTACATCAGTTTTACACCCCAAGAACAGCTACGTCTCACAAAACCTTTAATACATTTTTAATAATATGTGTTAAGATTTTGGCCAGGCATCCTTTTTGGCCACTACTTTACCTACAGTAACTAGTGAGATTCTATTTCAATGAAATCAGTTCAATTAACCGAGTTTCAGTTTAATTTTTGTACTTTACAGGCATTACAAATATATGTTGTGAAAGCTTGGGCATTGCACCGGTGCCCCCTTGGTTACTGGTGCTTAACTAGACAAAAAACAATCATGTACTATATGTACATTAACACTCGCTGTTAGCAGAGTTTCGTTTTTTCGTCTTGTACTATTCTTTTCCGAGGTCATTTTCAGTGACGCGAGAATTTATGCCCTCAAAGCAATGAAAGGTACTTTTTGCAACAACTTTCCATGTTCTTTTACTGGTCCCTGCAGAGCAAACTCAGACCAAACATCTGCTTCCGCTTATCGTGGAAAATGCCCATGGTGGCTTTGTTGGATATGCTAAAAATTGTAAAACATTGTTTATTTTGCTGTTCATTCATAAAGCACCAACTGTTGCTATCGTATTCAGCATCTCAAGAGGCTATTTAAATGCTAACTACCCTTAGTCCTTAAACAATGAATCATAAACATGCAATCGCCCCAAAAAGAATGATAACATTTTCTAACACTTATTGTTGGTTCATCCTATGCAATATTTATTCTCTGCAAAATAGCTGAATAACAAAAAATAAAATTATTCTGCAACATATCTAAATAATAAAAATAAACAAGCTCAGCTTAAGAGAAGTTAATTCATGTATCAAGCTGAAAACATGGAACGTACTTTCAAAGTAAAAAATAAGTACCATATTTCATACATAGGCCCTGTTTCCACCACAGGAACTTAACAAACAGCATTCCTCTAAAAATATCTTAATAACAGAAAATAATTTTTCTGCAAAATATCTAAATATTCAAAACAATGTAGACCATTTCCTGCATAGGCCTATTGTATGCTTTCAAACTATTGAATATCTCTTTAAGCTCAATTTCCATCTCATAACTTGTAGCTAACACTTATCTAAGTAAAATGAAAAAGTTTTTATATCAGGCAGGGCTGCTTTTGTGCCATACATGGGTATTCTGTTATATGCGCCTAAGATTCTACTGTACGCAGCCGTAGCATCTCTTCCACTATGTAGCCTGCAATCATTTTTTAAGCTCACCTTCAGTCACTTTCTGCACCGATGGAAAATCAAGTTCTGCCTGCTTAACAGGGGTTGCTGCAGTGTTATCTGTCGATGAACATGGATCACTCAAAATTGTTCGTCGAAGCGGTCTCATCAGGTGCTTCAGTAGATTACTTGTACTATTGACCGTGGCAGACAGTTTTTTTTTTCTCACCAGGACTTTCTACCTTCTTTTCTACCTGAGACAAAAATGTGAAGTAATTTGAATATTTCCATTTGGTAAAACAGCCACTCGGTTCTGCCAACATCTGCTTCAGACAGCTTCAAACGCAACTAAACTGGCGCGAACTCACGCGCAACTGTTCTACTATTTTAAAGAGGCCGCTTTCACTTTTACATTTATTAGACGATAGCCTACATTTAGATTTTAATTTCATTATTGATTTATACAGAACTGTTGAACTAATTTACAGGAACGCAAATACATCATAAGTAACTGTAATTAAATTACCTAAAAATGAACAGTAGCCTAATCATACTTTTTCACCCAACACTGATTAAGACACTGGACGGGCTGCTGCTTTTGCATAATTTTTTTCTAACTTGTCAACATGGTTGATCAAGTAGTAATGAAAAGTTTTATCTTGAACTATGTCATGGAAACTAGAACGTGTAAAACCTTAGTTTAACTAATAATCATTTAAAAAAGGAATTTATACCTGTACGATATTACACCCTGCCCACATTAGACCAGCAGTATGTAAAATGTAAGATGATTCCGCTGTGGGCACCATCTTGTAGTCAGATGAGGGAATTCATTCGGCATGACCCCCACAGTGCATTATGGGTATTCCCTGGCTGCTGAGTGTTGTACACTCATTGTCGGTTGTCCACTCATTATAAGTGCATTCAATAACCAGTATGGTTTCGGAGACCATTAAAAATGGATGTCCCCTCAAATCGTGCCCTATTTAATGGTATAGAGGTGATTTCAGAGTTCCCTTCAACCCAGATAACAATTTTAGGTTATAAGAACGTTTCCCTAATGTTCCCATTAAGTTATAAAAATGTTGTCTGAATGTTCTAGGAACGTTAAAATGTCCAGTTTGCGGAACGTTGTATTAACATTCTCATTAGCTTTTAAAGGTGTGGAGTATGATCAAATAAAATATTCCTGTTTTCTCCTTTAAAGTTCTTGCTTTTGTTTATTGACATCTTATTCTTTCTTAAAAAAAGGTAAAACCACTTTTATAATTGACTTTTATATTTATATGACATTTATATTTAATACTTATTAATTAGTAAATGTCATTAGTTTACTATATTTTTCTTTTGATTGTAAAAAATATATAACAAAAAATAGCATTTAAGTGCCATTAAGTTGTCACTGGATATACAAATGATGTATCTGAAGTTTAAGAAAAAAGCTGTATGACTAATTTGTAATGACTAATACTTTTTTATGTAGTAATGTTTTTAAAACGTTCCACTAACAATATAAGAACGTTTTTAGAACATTACTCAATAGCAAATAACGTTGGCACAACGTTCTAATAACATTACTGCAAGAATGTTTTATGATAACTTTTCAGTTTTCAGAGAACGTTAGCCAATGTTCTGAGAACGTTCCCTGTTAGCTGGGAAGTTCCTGTCCTAGCAGGGTTACAAGTAAAGATGTGTGTAGTCATTCACATTAACTTTGGGCATGTTCTACTAACTTACCAAAAAAAAAAAGTGTCCAAATATTAAAACTACTACTTTGAAATATTTGAAAAGACTTTGAAAAGTGTTGTTGTACTAGCTTTAAAATAAATGACACTTTTAAAAGTCTCTTAAGTGTCCAAATACGTTTGGGGCCACTCCACTGTATATGTTATATTTTCCCTCTGTGGATAATGTTCTCTGCCCTGCTCAAGAAGTGCCTGCCAATAACAATTTACAGCATCAACATTTGTGGTACCGACGTCTAAACATTGTACTTGGCAATAGTTACTTCAAACGTTTATGCATTGATTCTTGTTTCTCTTCAGTAAGATAATGTTCAGAAGGCACTGCCAAAATCCTGGCAGATGAAATCAAGACAGCTGTTTCTCAGTTTCTTACAGACCTACAGCACATAAAGAAACGGCAGATAATCAATGTTCAAGATAGTTCACTAAAAATGAAAATTACGCCATGATTCACTAACCCTCAAGCCATCATAGGTGTATATTTACTTTTTTTTCCAGACAAATACAATCGGAGACACAGTATATAAAGTCTCAAAATGTTCCTCAGCTCCTTGATATTTGAGTAGTTTAACTAAACTTAGACCTAGAGTTTCCTTCACTGTTCTGTTTCTTTGGCCACATTTACACTGCATGGTTCAAGTGACCCAATTCCGATTTTTTTCCTCTCATGTGGCACAGATCGGATATGACATGTGAACGTGTAAGCAGTAAAAAAATGGATGAATTCCGATATCCTCAGATTGGATTCAGGCCTCACTCATATGTGGTAATAAATCCGATATGAATCGGATACGTGGATTAGCATCTGCAATGTAAGCGCTCAAATCGGATATTCCCCAGTAAATGCGAGTCGTACGTCATTGAAAAAAGGACGGAGGCGAATGACGTCAACTCAGGTGGACACAAACTGCGATCAAGCGCCAGTGTTGCCAAGTCTGCGGTTTTCATGCGGAATTGAGCTACTTTAACACAGTTTTGAGTTGCAATTGGACGGGTTTTTTTGTGAAAACATGGCAACTCTGTCAAGGGCTCTCCTCTTTTTTTCCACCTTACGAGAGAAATGTTTTGCTGTCCTTTATGGATGTGTGGAACAGTGCAGACGGCAAAATATTGTACAATCATTTTGTCTGTGTCCATTGCATATCGCGCTGTTTTACCCTTTCGCCGGTTAAGAACGTCTCGGGCTGTTTTCCCAGTGTACAGTGTAAATGCAAATATCGGATACAAGTTGCTTTTGAAAAGATGATGTAAGCGGGTCGTCAAAAAAATCGGATATAGTCACCAAATCGGAATTGTGCATCAAGACCTGCAGTGTAAATGCAGCCTTTATGCTTTAAAAAATGTTCAAGACATGGTTACTGCCTTTCCCCCCATTGCACCGCCAATACAGTCGTCATATATGATTACAGTTGGAAAGATGTAGGCCTTCTTTCAGAAATTGCGGACATATTGAGTCACAATATCACTATCTTTTAATAATTAATCATGGATACATATGGGTCTAAAGTCATATTTGTACCAGACCTAAAAGTAACCCTTCCACGATCCATGGCACCAGCTGTGTTTGTATTGAGAGAAATCTTGTCTCTGGTTTGATGAGAGACATTAGCCTGACAAATCAGACCCACATCAAGATGTTTGGTCTGGAAACTCACCATTGATAGCTCAATCCGGGGGGCGGATAAACGGTTGTCTTTCAAAATCCCTCTGCACGCGATAGGATAGCGCTACAACCAACCAGAGCAACGAAGGTGAAGCAGAGCTTGTTGATAAATTAAACATTCACCGTATCCGGTCGGCAAAACTCTGAACACATCTTCCCTTCTTAAGAATGACTTCAGTGCCGTTCTTTGTCCTTTTCTCAGAGAAAAGCTTAACTCCAAGTCTTCCAGAGTCGCGGCCAAAGTTGATTTGAAAGACTGGCATTCGCCAGCTCCTGTGTTGACTAGTAGCCCGCAAGCGCAACTCTGCCGTCACTAGGTTAAGCCCCACCCACCGACTCTATACACGATGTGATTGGCCTGACCAGAGTTTGGTTTTTACAGCTCAGAAGTGTATTGAGAGTTGCTAGACGATGCTTGTGGTAGATTAGATTTGCTGCCACTAGGGTGCGTCTAGATTTCTAGGCTAGAGAGACATGAAAGAAGTAGTGAAATAGCATTGCTTTTGACATTATCAGGAAATCACTGACCTCGGCATGTCACAACTGGCCAATTAGAAGCAAGCATTTAAGAGAGCCGCACACATATAAGCTGCACATATAAAAACGATTAAAGAATTTGCAAAACATACTTTTATTTTTTTCCACAACAGGACATTTCCACATTTCACAGGTATTTCATGTCAACTAACAACTATCTGCAGATATGGCCTTAACCACAGTAATTAATGTCACATAGCATTATAACATTATAAAATATTAGTAATTAGAATTATTGGTTATTCATCACAGAAAAACTCTTCTGCTTTGCATGATTTTGTGAATAATGCATTGCTAGTCATGATTTGAGTAGTTCACTGGCTTCTTGTCTGTTGTCCTGATTATTTTTAAAGGCTCATTGCTGACTTTTTTTTTTTTTGCACTGATACAAAAATAGAATGCAGAGCTTGAACTGCTAAAAAACTTTTAAATGAAGGAAATGTTTTCTGCAGATTCACACATGCACACATCCATCACAAAGAGGAAGCATTCAAAGAGGAAATGTGCATGACCACAGAGATGCTTTAGATGATAAAATGCCGAATCTTGGCATGTTCTGCAGTTCACCTTAACTTTCCAAAGATTTAAAATGTTAAGCTTTCTAAGAGCAGCATGGTCTGTATTTTGAGATACAGTTTGAGGTTCTTTTTTTTATCGTCAAGGAGACCTAGTCAGTAAAATATAATAGAAAACACACTTTCCTGGGGAAACAGGCCAATCCGATTGTGTCCATAATATAAAATATATGTTTTGAGAAATGACGTAGGAGCCAGTCCTAACATGCTCATCCACCCCCAGCTTTTTGTGAAATAAACAGTTATGGAAATGTAAAAATTATAGTTAAAGCTCAGATCTCGCATCGAAATTCCCGATAGTGTCCGTTAGTGCTTCAGTGACTACGCTCAGAGAAGCTGTCAATCATAACATCACACCCCTGTTTTTATAACATCAAATAACCAGCTAACAACATATTTAAAGAACGATCACTTGAACTAACACCAGCATGATAAAAACTGCTTAAAATGACAGAAACCATCTTTGGAAAAAAATGTATTTGAAGTGTAACTTGATTGTTTAGTTCATTTCACGAAGAGGGCGGGGTTTATGAGCTGTACTGCATCCGGCCACCTCAAAATGCTTTGGCTTCACTTTTCAGGACTCGTGTGGCACACTCAGTACTGACAAATCACCCACTGCCCTCTTACATGGTTTTGAAAGCTTTTTATGATTCATTTTGTGGGCATTCAAACATCTTAAAATGCACATATAATGAATTTTCGGCCCTAGGGTCCTGACTGTAAGGGCCGCTTTCACTATAACATTTATAGCATACTGTTATAGCATGAAATGTTGGCCCAACTTGGCAATACAATGCTAGGGTTGCCAGATCATTACTCTGTAATTACTTACTAGAGAAAGCCAGAAGATCCCACACCCAAGCTTCTGAAATCCTGCAGATGTGCCGTGCATGCTTCCCTAAGCGCAGTAGTTCACAATGGCTTTGTTCAAAATGGCATACTATTTTACTACTCTTACCATTTCTTCAGTATGTATACTTTGCTCTAGTATGCACATTTTCTGTATAAATGGAATACCCGGATGAACTACCATATTTGCCAGCAGCTAAATTCAATTCAAGAAGACTGAGATCTGTGTTCGAAATGGGGATACTACAATACTCCTACTATATTGCAATATGCAATGTATAGTATGAATAGTATGTGAGTTTATGGATTACCTACTGCATGCTAGGGTTATTATACTATTTTTGCATAATTATTATGATTTTATTTGACATGCACAATCCACTGTTAAGGTCGGCTTTGTGTTGTAGAGATTTAAGTAACCATGTCAATCGGAATGAATTGGCCAGATCTGATTTAAATTTATTTTGAATTGTAAACACTTGATCAGAATGAAAACTGAAACTGGAAAGATGGAAAAATAGCGTAGTGACATATGACACAAGGAAAAAGTTTTGGTGTTGTTGAAGGAAAGATTTTTCTAAAAATTCTCACTCATTGTCTGGGAAGTGGTGCAGGACATTGCTTCAGACTCTCATCCATGGACGGATAGTTTTTGGTGCAGGAAGTATTGTTTTTACTGCTTGAAAAATTTAAGCAACTGCTTCATGTGCTCGCCATCTCCTAAATAAGTTAATATTAATAGTCTGCTTTTAAAAACAAAGAAAAGAAGCAATGGTAAGAGCCTGGCTATGCACATACACCAGGAGACTCTGTTTATTCGTGCAGCCTGCACATGCCAAAAGATCAAATTCGATTTGTTTTTATTCCGATTTAAAAAACCAAAATCTTGTATTCTAACCCTGTTTCTGGACGAACACCAGCAATAACATTTTTGGACGTCTCTCTTATCTGACTCATCTATTTTAATCTCTGCTAATGAGCTGATGAGATGAATCAGGTGTGTTTGATTAGGAAGAATTTCAACATGTGTGGTGTTCCTCAAGGGACACGGTTGGGAAACCCTGCTTTAAATCCTTAAGCAACATTTTTCCTAAAAATAAAATAAGATTGAATAGCTGCATTACATTATGATTTAAAGGCACAGTATGTAAGTTTTGCCACTAGGGGTTGCTTATTCAAAACAGTAACAAAGTTTAGCTTGATGACAGCGTGAATGAGCGTAGAATCATGGGATCAACTCCACAGTCGATGGAAAGCAGTCTGATGGGAATCATGTTCATGGATGGGCTAATGTAGGTCTATTGAAGTTTTGTTACCATTACTGGGGAATAAAGCAGGGAGGGCCGAGAGCCTGGTGTATTTGACCTTGTTTTTTTTCATGCTTATATGCTGCAGTAAGCCACTTCCGCTCTTTTTTTGTTTTTGTTTTTGTTTTTTTACGATTCAATTTATGTTTAACGTCCGCTTCTTTCTACTCTCAACTTTAAATTTTGTTTAAACTTTGTTGCTCACTAAAATTCACATTATTTTAATTAATTCTAATGAAACAGATGCTGAATTATTTCTTCAACAGGTAACTTTGTCTGATTCAATGACAGCTCATTATAATAGTTGAAAATGCTGATTTCAACATTTTTGGAAACATTTGAGTTTGTCAGAGTGTCTGATTAGTCAGTTTGTTCACCTGTTGGTCATTAGTTAGCTTGTTCATCCCTTTGTGTATATATACACTTATCCTTCATTCCTTGTCCGCTCTTGTTTGTGTCATGTTGTGTAATTTTTTTCATGGACATTTCTGCTGTACACCTGATGCGCCTGGAGAAACGAGACCATCCGCTGGAAGACCACACTCTGGGCTTCATCCAGCTTGCGTGCCAGACACACTGCTGAGCAAGCCTGAAGCCTAGTTCAGACTGCACGATTTTCAAACTCGTTGGGTCACTGCTCTTTTCACACTGCATGACTAACTGGGGTATCATTCAGTCACTGCTGTATTCACAGTGCACGATGGTTTGACGACAGAGGAGTTCACACTGCATGACTGTACAGGAAGAACAATCACAGACACCTCTCTCTCTCAGTTGCGCAAACTACGTTTCCCAACTACACGTGTGATGTGACAAGTAAACAATGTGAGATCACATGTGCGTCAGACCGGATTTCGTGCAAGACTTGGAATTGTTATTAAAAATGATAAACTGCACAAACTTTACTTCAAATTGTATGTGCACTGATTTGTGGAGAAAAATAAATAAGATTATGGTGGAGGAAATTGTTGGAGAGACAGAGGGAGCCAGGATTGTGTTCTACAAAGAGAGTTTGAGGTATATAAATAATTTTGTAATGTGCTGCTGCTGCGGCTGGATGAGCACATTTTTGGGCTTTGTTTCTGTTTGATAGAATTGTAAATCTAGCTGTTGAAATACTGATATTCTGCTCCATAACTCCTCCCTGAACCTCCTGCTGCCCTGTACAAGTACCTCACTCTTTCATTGGCTGTCGTCATCGCCAATGTCATTTTCAGTCAGAACTCATTTCACACTGCAGGAGTTTCAATCGCCGACAGGTCCAGATATTTAGCATGGCAAATATATCATGGGCGTCGCTGACTCGTCGGCGATTCTCTCTGATCGCGTCTTTGATCATTCACACTGCATGATTGTCACTCGCGTGCACAAGCACCAATTTGTCTATGATTTCAGGCATTTGTTGGTGATTTCACAAAACCCGTCAGCAAGTCAAAATTGGGGCAACAATCAGGCAGTGTGAACTACGTTTTAGTGAGCAGTCCAAGGCACGCCTTCCAAGGGATGAATTGAAGGTAAGACTTCGAAGGCCAGATTTGGGGAGTGGGTGCTGGTTAACAACAACTTCTCATTGAACATCGCCTTAAGGTAAGGACGATACCAGCCCCATTCCACATCCAGAGAGCAGCCATCTGCCACGATGACTGGCACCATGAAGATTGTACAAGAGCCCACTGCAGACCCAGAGAGGCGATAGTGGCTCATGTAGATCTACAAACCAGAAGGCTGGTGATCCGATCCCCGGTTCCACTTGACCAGTTGTCAAGGTGTCCATGAGCAAGACACCCAACCCCAGCTACTCCTGACGAGCTGGATGGCGCCTTACATGGCTGCCACCGTCGTTGGTGTATGAATGAGTGAGTGAATGTGAGGGAGTATGTAAAGCATGACCATGGGTCTGTTAAAAGTGCTATATAAATGCAGTCCATTTACCATGGATTTCAGCCTGCCGCAACTGACAAGCCCGAACTTGAAAAGAGGACGGAAGGAGTTCGCACCCCAGAGCCTTAACTACAAAGTGTGTCTGACTAGGTGTGCGGGCCCGCACCATTGCGTGATGCCGAGGGCGTTAGTGGAGTACGAGGACTGAGAGGAAAGCCCCACCATGGTGGCTTTTGGAGAAAAAAAGTGTGACTATTTCCCTTTTTCTCTAGACCCCACTGGTTCCATCCTGCCCTGTTTTCCTACTGTTCCGCTCAGATCTGACATTTTTTTCCTCGCTAGTTCCATCCTGCCCAGAACTTCTTGCTTTCTGGTTCTGCCCAGCCCTGACTCTTCAGTTTCCCTGCTGGTTCCATCCAGCCCTGAATCTCATGTGATGCCTCCTAGCTTCCCCCTTCCGGCTCCTCTAACCACCAGTTCCTCATCTCTGCCTCCTCTAGTACACTTCAGCCCCTCTGTATCTCCTGCACTAAACTGTGCAGTTCCGCTTCCGTCCTTCTGGCCACCAGCTGTGTCTAGTCCAGACGATCCTTTGGCTTCGCCTCAAACCTCTGAACCCACCACTCCATTGCAGCCTGTCAATGCATCATCTCTGCCTTGGCTCCTCCCTCCCTCTGCTCCACTTAAAACCTTCAGCCTTACGACTCCACTGGGCTCCCTCGTCCCACAGGTTTCACCTTGATCATATTACATTATCCTGCCTGCATCTTTGGTTCCACCTGGCTCCACCTTACCCCCACTTTGCCTAAGTCTTCAGGTTCCTGTGCTCCACCTCCACTACGGCCTCCAGCACCAGCAACGCCGCAGGAGCTCTTACGCTTGCTAGGTCCTCCTGAATCTTCATCACCAGTTATCATCATCTTTATCAGCCGTCCCCAGGGTGGCATCTGTCAAGTTTCCACATCATAGATCCCACTGCCTTTGACTGCCTTCCTGGCTAGTCTCTGGTCCAACATCTGGCTCCTCTTGCTCCGGCTCCCCCATGGATCCTCCCACCCTCCATTCCCCCTTTTGGTGTTTTGTGTTTGTTTCACCCTTCTCCAGTTCCTTGTTGTCCTCCAGATCCATCCCTTCCTCCCCTGAATGCTTTCCAATGTGAGGTCGTGCCTTCAGGGAAAGGGAGCAAGATTTTGCAAGATTTTGTAAAAATGTACATTTGGCAATATTTGGCTCTGTTCTAAATTCAACATCCTTTTCATGAGCTCCATGAAAAGCCAAGACTGATTCTGAAGACAACCTCACATTTTTTAAACTGAGACTGCAGCGAATTCACCCATGTATCACTGACAACAGAGTATGTATCACTGACAACAGAATGAAACTGATTAAGTCAAACACCCTTTAAGGAGGAGCTGGGGTGGAGGTGGGTTGCAAAGCTGCGTGCAGCAGAAACAGAAACAGCCACGCAGGCAGATTGAATTATACCTCTATGATATTACACTGGACTAGCTGCAGGGTGCTGTCTCCTGGTGAGACGTGGGAATTAATTCAGTGTGTGACTGTGCATTATGGGTATTCTCTAGTCGTTGAGCATACATCAGATGTACACATTATGAGGTGCATTGTGGGATTAAAGGAGTTCACTCTATAACGTTCCACTATGGTTTCGGACACCGCTACAAATGGCTGGCCCCTCAAATAGTGCCCCGATTAAGGATATAGGGGCCGATTTCAGACACAGCCCAACCCTCCATCTCAATCAGCTCCCTAGTTCACTAGTCAGGGCACTGATCAGGACATGAGTCAATGGGCTGACTCCCTGACCAATTCCATGACAACTGAATTAAGGAGCTGACTGAGACGCACCCCTAGTTTTCTTGAGTTGTCTAATTAGTAATTTAGTTCACCTGTTGTCTCATTAGTCAGCTTGTTTGTCCCTGTGTATATATAATCCGTTATCCTGCATTTCTTGTCTGTTCTTATTTGTGTTGTGTTGTGTTGTGTTGTGTTGTGTTGTGTTGTGTTGTGTGTAGTATTGATATCTCTCTATTTTCCTGAGTTTTGTCATGAAAAGACAAAATGTACACAAGTCAACAAAATGTATAACATTGTTCTAGTGGTTTTGTATATTTCAATCAGAAAATCGTACATTTTTGGGCCTTTAATGAAAAGCATGACAAATCATTAAACTCATAATATTTTTTGCAGTATGGTTTCAATGTACAAAAAAAATGTTTTTGCTGATCTCATCTGAGGGAAAACTATTATACAAATTAAGCAGTTGCATATACAATTAATACCGTTACAATACAATAATAACAACAATAAAGTGTAATAAGTGGTAATAGTTTAACATATCCCTATGGTTAGGCTATCATTCGCAATTAACAAACCAAAAGTTATAGTTATTCAATAAATGCCAATTTGTGTGCATTTATTTCTCTTAACAGCTATATCTAAGTTTTAAGTATATATATATATATATATATATATATATATATATATATATATATATATATATATATATATATATATATATATATATATATATATATATATTGTAATGCTATTTTAAATACTAGCACTTTAATTATTATAACAGGAAAGATAAAGTTACTGTACCTTGAGATTTGAATCTTAATCCTCCTACAGATTGTGTAGGTTTGCTGGCCCGATGTTATCTCCGGTGGAGCTGCTCCCTATATTACAGTAGTATCCGAATTTAACAACATCATGTTAAAACTATTACTTTCTCTGGCTGACAAAGCTTCAAGATGCCAGGAGGGACACATTTCATAAGTGATTAATCCAGACATCCCATGCATGTTAGCTTCATCAGAGGCCAGGAAAACCCACCGGTTTCCTGACACAGCTCTGTGTTCACCATGTTCCTCAGAGTCTCACTACATCCAGTAACAGGGTTTTCAATTATTCTCATTAGTGTAATGACTCTGTCTCTAATGCTAAAGTTGTTAATGAATATTATATGTATCCTGGGATTTTCCTGATTTCTCTAATGAGTTCATTGTTAAACAATAATTGCGCAATTTTTTTTAAAAACTCTTTTTTTCTTTTTTTCTTCAGGGCATACCTGGTATACCTGGAAATGATGGTCAGAGGGGAAATAAGGTGATGTTTTCCCTTTTTTGCAGTTTGTTTCGCATTTGTTGTTGTTTAAAGGTTATGATTCTTGCTTTTCTACAAAGCTTAGTGTGCTGCATGCACAGGCAACTTTTTAAGGCACCATGAGTGCACTTCCAACACTGATTGTATCTATAGGTAACTTAACTATATTAATTATAAATGAAATTTAATTCATAATTAATTACAGGGCTTAACATTAAATATTTTGCTTACCTGCCACTGTGTCTTGCCACTGCTAGTACATATTTTTCATACATATTTTTAATATT
This sequence comes from Pseudorasbora parva, assembly GCF_024679245.1. Taxonomy (NCBI): domain Eukaryota; kingdom Metazoa; phylum Chordata; class Actinopteri; order Cypriniformes; family Gobionidae; genus Pseudorasbora; species Pseudorasbora parva. The sequence goes on along the minus strand of NC_090188.1, from coordinate 39,393,502 downwards.
ATTTGTCAGTAGGTTTATTAGGCTGCTGTCAATTTTAGAGCTGACGCACGGATCCATTACACTGATACAAATATGTTTGCTTTCTCAACTGTTTACGTTCACTTACAACATAACTGACTGTAAATACTCGCTAAGACAGGCATTTTTACATTATTTTGTGCATTTGACTGTTTAAGTTGTCTGCCTATCACCAGACCAAGGTCAGTCTTGTAAGACTGAACATTGGTCTGGGGCATCTGCTCTGTATTTTCTACTACACAAGAGGTTTGATCAATGGGCATAGTTCAAATGGATAGTCCTTCAACCAATCAGACCACAAGAGACGTGATCAACAGACACCGATCCATCCTTCTCTATTCATCATGTTAAACCCGCCAATAGTGTGCCAAGTGGATAAGCCAGTCTGTGATTGGTTCCCACAAAAGTGTAACAGAAGCAGCAGAAATGAATGTACAGATTTTCAGCAGGGCTTTTTTTGCAGGGCAAAATCAAATTGCTGACAGACCAGTCTACCGTATAAGCACAATAAGCTGAAATATAGCTGAATTTAGTATGACAGCTTTATGTGCGGGAATGAGTAAATTATGCAGAGTAAATGCAATCCCATGCCGAAATTCAAGACCTGTAAAACAAAGTAACAGAGTTTGTGTGTAACTCGCTGGCGACGCGCTTCTTTTTGTGAAAACTTTTTCTTGAAAAGTGTCCATCTTGGGACCATAGTAACCATTTGTGACATTTTTTATGGCTCTATAAATTAACGTACCCTAAACATTGAAAATGTACATTCTGTTGGTTTCTTTATAGGGTGAAAGTGGCCTACCAGGACCAAAAGGTGCCAAAGGTATAACTGGAGACTCTGTAAGTAAATCTAAAAATATAATAAACACTTGAAAAATCACAATGCAAAAGTGAGTGTAACTTTTAATATGCTTATGATTATGTCCACTGCAAGTCCACTGATTATATCACATCCAGTCATAGAGCCACAGAGCCAAGAACATCACTGAGAGAGAAATATTAAACAAATGAGGCAATCGCATTGTTTTACAAATGTAGACAATAGGACTGTTCTCAGGGGACAATGAGCAAGTTAGCTAGGATTGTGGCGACACTGATGCTCAAATTATTTCCATTCGTAGGCATGCACACATGAATGAGAGGAAACACTAGCACATGTGAAGAGGTTTAGTTTTTGCTGCGTACCAATGTTTGCTGAGTCCGTAAATTCATACAGTATAGTAAAAAAATGTTTTACCAATTGACAATGTTAATGTCGCATATTGACCTCTTGGCTCAATATACCACATATCTGACATTTTAAATTTACCTGTAATTCGTCATTGATTAGTTATTAAACAGAAGTTCATATTTAAAGAGAACGTATTATATCTTACTTTGGTTTGTAATGTTGCTGTTTGAGCATGATTTAAGCTCTGTAAAGTTCGAAAGTCCCTTCAGCAGGAATTCTTCTCTATATCAGTCACTCTTTGTACTCACTGAAACACCTTCATTGTATTCTAGAGTTTTAAATAATTACAAACCCGATTCCAAAAAAGTTGGGACACTGTACAAATTGTGAATAAAAACAAAATTCAATAATGTGGAAGTTTTAAATTTCAATATTTTATTCAGAATACAACATATGCTTAAACTGAGAAAATGTATAATATTAAGGGAAAATAAGTTGCTATTAAATTTCATGGCGTCAACACATCTCAATTTTTTTTTTCTCATTTTATAACAGTCTGCAAATGTCTGGGGACTGAGGAGACAATTTGCTCAAGTTTATGAATAGGAATGTTGTCCCAATCTTGTCTAATAGAGGCTTCTAGTTGCTCAACTGTCTTAGGTCTTCTTTGTCGCATCTTCCTCTTTATGATGCTGCAAATGTTTTCTATGGGTAAAAGATCTGGACTGCAGGCTGGCCATTTCAGTACCCGGATATTCTTCTCGGTCATGATGTTATAATTGATGCAGTATGTGGTCTGGCATTGTCATGTGGGAAAATCATGTTTTTCCCTTTTGGATCATGTTTAGATATGGCTTCTTTTTTACCTATGAGTTTTAGCCGGCAACAGTGCATGCCACAAGGGATTGTGTTAACCGACAATGTTTTCTGGAAGTATTCCTGAGCCATGTTGTGATTTCCATTACAGTATCATTCCTGTATGTGATGCAGTGCCGTCTAAGGGCCCGAAGATCACGGGCATCCAGTATGGTTTTCCGGTGTTGATACTTCTGCACAGAGATTATTCCAGATTATCTGTATCTTTGATGATAGTATGCACTGTAGATGATGATAACTTCAAACTCTTTGCAATTTTTCTCTGAGAAACTTCTTTCTGATATTGCTCGACTATTTTTCACCGCAGCACTGGGAGAATTGGTGATCCTCTGCCCATCTTGACTTCTGAGAGACACTGCCACTTTAAGAGGCTCTTTTTAATACTCAATCATGTTGCCAATTGACCTAATAATTTGCAAATTGGTCCTCCAGCTGTTCCTTATATGTACATTTAACTTTTCCGGCTTCTTATTGCTACCTGTCCCAACTTTTTTGGAATATGTAGCTCTCATGAAATCCAAAATGAGCCAAAATTTGGTATGACATTTCAAAACGTCTCACTTTCTACATTTAATATGTTATCTATATTCTATTGTGAATAAAATATAAGTTTATGAGATTTGTAAATTATTACATTCCTTTTTGATTCACAATTTGTACAGTTTCCCAACTTTTTTTGGAATCAGGTTTGTAATATGCAGAGTAAAGGGGTGGGCCTTGTTGAGTTAATTAGTAAAGTGTTAAAACTGGTGGTATGGACCAGTACTATGGTAAGGGGTGGGACATTTCCCAAACACACTGGAAGTGCTTGACCAATCACAGCACAATGCTACTGCTGACCAATTTGAGCAGATTGTGCTTTTCAGAAGGAGGGTCTTCATAGAGACAGGAACTAAACAGAGCATTACTGGCAGACTGGGAAGAGAGGAGCTGCAGCAATGGAGAATATGGATAAATAATTAACATTCAAGCAGGAAAACCCAGAGTAGAGTATAGACCAAAAACAACATCAAGACATAAAAGGGCATGCTATGCCTCTTTAAAGATCAAGGCAATGTGAAGGATATTAGTTCAATGAATAGTGACAAGCTCAGTGAAAATCTGCCAAGATTTTGAATTAAACCTTCAATGAACAATACATTTTTTTAGCCCCTTAACTGTAATGTACCTTTAGTTGTCGGTGTGTTCAGTTTTGAACAAAAGGACCAACATAGCAGTAAAAACGTTTGGCAAGTTCTTCTCCTGAGACGTTACCTAGCTACAGTGATAAACAGCTGCTTCTAGTACTCATGCTGATACTCACGTTGATGGCACAAACATACCCCAGTTTGGAGCTCAATGTGAAACAGACCTGCGGAGGCAGGGGGATTTGGAATCATTCTTTTGTTTGGACCAAGTGTGAAAACAGTGTTTGGAAGTTTGGAATTGTCCTGACTCACGACTTGTTTTAATGGATATATTGGAAATGATTTATGCCAACAATTTTGATTTAAGCCAATGCAAAACAGAGGGTTTTTACGCTGTTGGCTAAGTCTTATAAAAATGAGGAAATGCAAGATAAGTTTACTTTGTTTTTGGAGTAAACTTCAATCAGAAGTCATCATGCCTATACCCTACTCTTTCTGAAGGGCAGAGTCCTTGAAGTGGGGATTTTGTAAGTAGCAAGTGTTATGTAGCCTAGTTATTTTTAAATGCACTTGATGAAGGGGAGTGCACTTGGTGAAACATAACAAAACAACTTGAATGATCTGTTTATAGATTAACTCCAACCACCATCTAGCTTTAAAAGGAATTGCAAGGATTCAACACTGTGGATCACATCATGAGTGCCCATCACATGTACCCTCTGCTAACAGACTTGTGGAAGGGATTGTTTTAGTTTGGAATGCACTAACAAATGTTCTGCTAGGAAACCTTGGGTCCTGCCATCCATGTGGATGTTCCTTTGACACGTGTGTTTGTGTTTGTTTTTGTCTTTCTACAGGGTGAGATGGGATTGCCTGGAATGCCTGGTTCAAGTGGACAACCTGGACCTAAGGTCACAATGCATGTTTTCGCAATGCATGTTTTCGCCCTTTGTAAAGTTGAATTCATGTTGAAATCATTATAGGTATTGATTACTTAGTTAGAGTCTCTATTACATTATTATAGTGATTTCAAAGCAATTGCAAGACAGATGGTGAAATCCCTTTGTTCTGCCTGCACCTTTTTCTCAGTCGCCTTTCCTCATCTGTGTAGACATGCATGTGGATTGCTACATGTGATGTGTAATTGTCCAGAACAAAAGCCATAACTTATAAATGGTTATGATCCTTCAACTTGTTCTGCTTCAAATCCTGTATTTTTAAATTGTGTCCAAGGAAAGAAAAAACAAAGCCAGGTTCAAATCTCTAGTGCAGTTACTTTCAAATTTCAGAATGCTAGCCAACAACGCTTTTCTTCATGACTTACTGAACACTTTATGAGACAAAATGGACATTTTTCATTAAAAAAATGACAGCAGAGGGAAGAAATATGTGCACACTATTACATTGTATAGTAAATATCCTGAAAACGTAATGTTCTCAGTGAGCTCCAAAGAGAGATTCTCACTCTACTTTTAACTTGGCTTGAGTCTGTAAGATTTTTTAAAGAGATAGTTTCCCCAAAAATGAATATTACCCCATGATTTACTCACCCTCAAACCATCCCAGATGTATATGACATTCTTCTTTCAGACGAATACAATTGGAGATATATAAAAAATATGTTCTGGCTAATCTGAGCATTATAATGGCAATAAATGAGAGCCCAAAATCGAAGCCTAAAAAAGTGCATCCATCCATAATAAAAATACTCCACACGGCTCCAGGTGGTAGTAAAAGGGGGTGAAGCAATGCGTTTATGTAAAAAAAAAAAAATCCGTTTTTAAAACATTTTCCGCCAGACCGCCTTAGGTATTCATTCTCATGTTACGTATAACACATTTGAGTTTCCTCAAGAACCAATAAGGTTCATTCTTATGTTACGCAAGGAACACACTAGTGAGGATGAGAGCGTTTTGAAATGAAAATGTGATGTTTAAATGTATCCGGAGTAGTGTCGACTTAACCACATTTGTCTAACCTTTCCATGGGATATATAATAAAATTCTTCCTTATTAACTTTGACACTCAAACTTGAATTTCCATTATTAGGGCACTAAGGGGGAAAGTGGAGAGCTCGGTCAACCAGGACCTCCAGGGCACGAGGTAAAAGATTATATTCATATTAAACTTTGATGCTTGAGGGAAGAGGAAACAGACTTAACAGACTGCATCTTTACATGTTTTAACTTTAATTTATCATGCTTTTTAATAAAGGGTAAGCCTGGAGAGCCAGGGACCGCTGGCCAACCCGGACATCCAGGAATGCCAGGATCACAGGGACAGAAGGTGAATAATAAATAACCACCTCATATACTTCCACATCACATTATATCTGGTGTTACACATTTACTAAACTTTCTGAAAATGATTTTGCTATTGCATCCAAATTGCATTTATTTCCTCTGATTTAATGAGAAATAAAAGTCTGACATTGCATTTCTGGTCAGTCTTGGAGGCGAAAGCCCACTTTATGGTGAGCAGATTTTCCAAGTGTAGCTCTATTAACTTTAGTAAGGTAATGATCATTTTTACCATGGCAAACAAGAAAAGCATTCATGAAAGATGCTTGTGGTTTACAAGTATTGGCTGCATTCAGAGAAACTTCATGAATTATTGACAGCTGTTTTAAAATTCTTAATTACTGCGGGTTTGCTTTCTGTTAGAAGTGGCAATTTTGTTATGAATCCATCATTCAAAATTTTTGTATGGTCTTTTGAAAATAATTTCAAAGACTGTTAAACGGTAGCAGTAACTACCTCACACATGGTACTTTACACGTGATAGTCTTTAAAATAATTTCATCTTTGGCGGCAGTTTTCAGTTTCAATATAATTCAGTGATTTATGATGCAAATTTTAGAGATGAAGTATACATAAATAATATGTATACTTTGGTTTAAACTTTTGAAACCACTAGCCCTAAATGCATGAAATTACCAGCATAGTCATACATTTGAATGTAAATATTTACCTTAATTTCAGGACGTCTCTGTGTTTTGAAAATGTCCAGCACAGTAGCGCAGTGGTTGTTTTCAGGAGGCCTTTTTGTGTGGATTTTGCATTTTCTCCAAATGTCTGCGTAGGTTTCCTCCTAGTGCAAATGGTTGGGGTTGGGGATGTGCAATGTCGCGAGAGTAGAAGACACAGTAAACAGTGGAGAACAAGGGAGTTAATATAGGCTTGAAATATAAGGTATTAGAAATATTAGATTGATTTGATTAGATTAGTTGCAACATTAAAGTATTATAGATCTCTTAATATCTTTTTGATTTTGGTTTTTAACAAACTTTTATTTTGCTATCCATAATTTAAGTTCCTATATGCTTCACTTCCAGAGATATAGGGGGTCCTACTATACATTAGGTGGTCTTAACTACTATGTACTTGCAAAAAAATAAAATAAATAAGTACAATATACAAACCCAATTCCAATAAAGTTGGGACACAGTACATATCAAATGTTTAAACTGAGAAAATGTATAATTTTAATGGAAAAATGTTATGGCCTCAAAAAAGTTGGGACAAGGCCACGTTTACCACTGTGTGGCATCCCCTCTTCTTTTTTTAACTGTCTGTAAATATCTGGGGAATCAAGTTTAGGAATAGGAATGTTGTCCCATTCTTGTCTAATACAGGCTTCTGGTTCCTCAACTGTCTTAGGTCTTCTTTGTCACATCTTTCTCTTTATCATATGCCAAATGTTTTCTGTGGGTCAAAGGGGATCTGCACTGCAGGCTGGCCATTTCAGTACCCGGATCCTTCTTCTACACATCCATGATGTTGTAATTGATGCAGTATGTGCTCTGGCATTGTCATGTGGGAAAATGCAAGGTCTTACCTGAAAAAGACGATGTCTGGATGGGAGCATATGATGTTCTAGAACTGGGATAAACCTTTCAGCATTAATGGTGCCTTTCCAGATGTGTAAGCTGCCCATGCCACACACACTCATGAACCTCATACCATCAGAGATGCAGGCTTCTGAACTGAGTGCTGATAACAACTTGGGTTTTTCTTGTCCTCTTTAATCCAGATGACATGGTGTCCCAGTTTTCCAAAAATAAATTCGAATTTTGATTAGTCTGACCACAGAACAGTTTTCCACTTTGCCACAGTCCATTTTAAACGAGCCTTGGCCCAGATAAAACGCCTGCGCTTCTGGATCATGTTTAGATATGGCTTCTTTTTTGACCTATAGAGTTTTAGCCAGCAACGGTGAATGGCCCGTAGATTGTATTAACCAATGTTTTCTGGAAGTATTCCTAAGCCCATGTTGTTATTTCCATTACAGTATCATTCCTGCATGTGATGCAGTGCCGTCTAAGGGCCCAGGGATCATGGTTATCCAGTACGGTTTTCGGGCCTTGACCCTTACGCACAAAGATTGTTCCAGATCCTCTGAATCGTTGGAAGATATTACGCACTGTAGATGATAACGTTTTTTGTCTGAAAATCTCCTTTCTAATATTGCTCCACTATTTTTTGCTGCAGTATTTGGGGAATTAGTGATCATCTGGCCATCTTGACCACTCTGAGAGGCTCTTTTTATACCCAATCATATTGCTAATTGACCTAATAAGTTGGTCCTCCAGCTGTTCCTTATATGTACATTAATGTACGTTTATTTTCCGGCCTCTTATTGCTACCGGTCCCAACTTTTTTGGAATGTGTAGCTCTCATGAAATCCAAAATGAGCCAATATTTGGCAAGACATATCAAAACGTCTCACTTTCAACATTTGATATGTTATCTATATTGTGAATAAAATATAAATTTGTATTCCTTTTTTATTTACAATTTGCCCAGTGTCAGACTTTTTTTGGAATCGGGTTAGTACTAATTGTGTTCATATTCTATTGCAAAATACGGGTAAAGTTATTTACAGGTGTGGTGGTGTGGGTCAGTTTAAGGGTAAAGTTAGGGTCAGGTGTGGTGGTGTGGGTCAGTTTAAGGGTAGAGTTAGGGTCAGGTGTGGTGGTGTGGGTCAGTTTAAGGGTAAAGTTAGGGACAGGTGTGGTGGTATGGGTCAGTTTAAGGGTAGAGTTAGGGTCAGGTGTGGTGTTGTGGGTCAGTTTAAGTGTAGAGTTTGGGACCGGTGTGGTGGTGTGGGTCAGTTTAAGGGTAGAGTTAGAGACAGGTGTGGTGGTATGGGTCAGTTTAAGGGTAAAGTTAGGGACCAGTGTGGTGGTGTGGGTCAGTTTAAGGGTAGAGTTAGGGACAGGTGTGGTGGTGTGGGTCAGTTTAAGGGTAGAGTTAGGGTCAGGTGTGGTGGTGTGGGTCAGTTTAAGGGTAGAGTTAGAGACAGGTGTGGTGGTATGGGTTAGTTTAAAGGTAAAGTTAGGGTCAGGTGTGGTGGTATGGGTTAGTTTAAGGGTAAAGTTAGGGACAGGTGTGGTGGTGTGGGTCAGTTTAAGGGTAGAGTTAGAGACAGGTGTGGTGGTGTGGGTCAGTTTAAGGGTAGAGTTAGGGTCAGGTGTGGTGGTATGGGGGAGTTTAAGGGTAAAGTTAGAGACAGGTGTGGTGGTATGGGTTAGTTTAAAGGTAAAGTTAGGGTCAGGTGTGGTGGTATGGGTAAGTTTAAGGGTAGAGTTAGGGACAGGTGTGGTGGTGTGGGTCAGTTTAAGGGTAAAGTTAGGGTCAGGTGTGGTGGTGTGGGTCAGTTTAAGGGTAGAGTTAGGGTCAGGTGTGGTGGTGTGGGTCAGTTTAAGGGTAAAGTTAGAGACAGGTGTGGTGGTGTGGGTCAGTTTAAGGGTAGAGTTAGGGTCAGGTGTGGTGGTGTGGGTCAGTTTAAGGGTAGAGTTAGAGACAGGTGTGGTGGTGTGGGTCAGTTTAAGGGTACAGTTAGGGACAGGTGTGGTGGTGTGGGTCAGTTTAAGGGTAGAGTTAGGGACAGGTGTGGTGGTGTGGGTCAGTTTAAGGGTAGAGTTAGGGTCAGGTGTGGTGGTGTGGGTCAGTTTAAGGGTAGAGTTAGAGACAGGTGTGGTGGTATGGGTCAGTTTAAGGGTAGAGTTAGAGACAGGTGTGGTGGTGTGGGTCAGTTTAAGGGTAAAGTTAGGGTCAGGTGTGGTGGTGTGGGTCAGTTTAAGGGTAGAGTTAGAGACAGGTGTGGTGGGGTGGGTCAGTTTAAGGGTACAGTTAGGGACAGGTGTGGTGGTGTGGGTCAGTTTAAGGGTAAAGTTAGGGACAGGTGTGGTGGTGTGGGTCAGTTTAAGGGTAGAGTTAGGGTCAGGTGTGGTGGTGTGGGTCAATTTAAGGGTAAAGTTAGGGACAGGTGTGGTGGTGTGGGTCAGTTTAAGGGTAGAGTTAGGGACAGGTGTGGTGGTGTGGGTCAGTTTAAGGGCAGAGTTAGGGTCAGGTGTGGTGGTGTGGATCAGTTTAAGGGTAGAGTTAGGGTCAGGTGTGGTGGTGTGGGTCAGTTTAAGGGTAAAGTTAGGGACAGGTGTGGTGGTGTGGGTCAGTTTAAGGGTAGAGTTAGGGACAGGTGTGGTGGTGTGGGTCAGTTTAAGGGTAAAGTTAGAGACAGGTGTGGTGGTGTGGGTCAGTTTAAGGGTAGAGTTAGGGACAGGTGTGGTGGTGTGGGTCAGTTTAAGGGTAGAGTTAGGGACAGGTGTGGTGGTGTGGGTCAGTTTAAGGGTAGAGTTAGGGACAGGTGTGGTGGTGTGGGTCAGTTTAAGGGTAGAGTTAGAGACAGGTGTGGTGGTATGGGTCAGTTTAAGGGTAAAGTTAGGGACCAGTGTGGTGGTGTGGGTCAGTTTAAGGGTAGAGTTAGGGACAGGTGTGGTGGTGTGGGTCAGTTTAAGGGTAAAGTTAGGGACCAGTGTGGTGGTGTGGGTCAGTTTAAGGGTAGAGTTAGAGACAGGTGTGGTGGTGTGGGTCAGTTTAAGGGTAGAGTTAGGGTCAGGTGGGGTGGTGTGGGTCAGTTTAAGGGTAAAGTTAGGGTCAGGTGTGGTGGTATGGGTTAGTTTAAGGGTAGAGTTAGGGACAGGTGGGTGGTGTGGGTCAGTTTAAGGGTAGAGTTAGGGACAGGTGTGGTGGTGTGGGTCAGTTTAAGGGTAAATTTAGAGACAGGTGTGGTGGTATGGGTCAGTTTAAGGGTAGAGTTAGGGACAGGTGTGGTGGTGTGGGTCAGTTTAAGGGTAGAGTTAGGGACAGGTGTTGTGGTGTGGGTCAGTTTAAGGGTAGGGTTAGGGACAGGTGTGGTGGTGTGGGTCAGTTTAAGGTTAGAGTTAGGGTCAGTTGTTGTGGTGTGGGTCAGTTTAAGGGTAGAGTTAGGGACAGGTGTGGTGGTGTGGGTCAGTTTAAGGGTAAAGTTAGGGTCAGGTGTGGTGGTGTGGGTCAGTTTAAGGGTAGAGTTAGGGTCAGGTGTGGTGGTGTGGGTCAGTTTAAGGGTAAAGTTAGAGACAGGTGTGGTGGTGTGGGTCAGTTTAAGGGTAGAGTTAGGGTCAGGTGTGGTGGTGTGGGTCAGTTTAAGGGTAGAGTTAGAGACAGGTGTGGTGGTGTGGGTCAGTTTAAGGGTACAGTTAGGGACAGGTGTGGTGGTGTGGGTCAGTTTAAGGGTAGAGTTAGGGACAGGTGTGGTGGTGTGGTTCAGTTTAGGGGTAGAGTTAGGGTCAGGTGTGGTGGTGTGGGTCAGTTTAAGGGTAGAGTTAGAGACAGGTGTGGTGGTATGGGTCAGTTTAAGGGTTTAGTTAGAGACAGGTGTGGTGGTGTGGGTCAGTTTAAGGGTAAAGTTAGGGTCAGGTGTGGTGGTATGGGTCAGTTTAAGGGTAAAGTTAGGGTCAGGTGTGGTGGTGTGGGTCAGTTTAAGGGTAGAGTTAGAGACAGGTGTGGTGGTGTGGGTCAGTTTAAGGGTACAGTTAGGGACAGGTGTGGTGGTGTGGGTCAGTTTAAGGGTAAAGTTAGGGACAGGTGTGGTGGTGTGGGTCAGTTTAAGGGTAGAGTTAGGGTCAGGTGTGGTGGTGTGGGTCAGTTTAAGGGTAGAGTTAGGGACAGGTGTGGCGGCGATTCTCTCTGATCGCGTCTTTGATTATCCACACTGCATGATTGTCACTCGCGTGCACGAGCACCGATTTGCCCATGATCTCGGGCATTTGTCGGCGATTTCACAACCTGTCGGCGACTCAAAATCGGGGCAAAAATCGGGCAGTGTGAACTAGGCTTAAGTCCCATGGGAACTCCATTGTAGCCGGAAACAAGGCAAATAGTCCAGTTGGGAAGAGCGTCGTGTTCACGAAGAAGCTCTTTTCATCGGCTCGTCGTTTCTCAGTACTGAACGTGTCCTAAATAAATGGTTTTCGATTCTGTACTGCTGATCCGAGAACTGCTGCACGTTCAGTTACGTTCAGCATGCTCAGTATCAGCTGCTCGTGAGTTCATCGGTTCTCTCAGCAAAATATGACTCAGTTCAGTGAACGGTTGGAGTTACAACATATAATTCAAGACATTAGTTTATTTCTATTCAGAGGGACTGTCACTCATGTCAGATCAGCGCTGATTTGAGACGCGATCCGTTTAGAATGATTCAGTCCGATTTGTTGAACTGGTTCGCCCGGTTCACTAAAAGGAACCGGTTAAAAAGAACGATAGAGTGATGATCCGATCGGGCTAACAAGTGAAGAAGAAATGTTTTGCGTTTGTGCCTTTCCGAAATGTGGCAACAGAATGTGAAAATTTACAGTGAACACTTTGACAAGGATGAATAACTTACACAGACACAACACAGCGGGCCGGGTGAAGAAAAATGCCATTCCGTGGCCGAAGACGGGTGCCACCACTGTGGAGGTAATTTAAACAATGGCTAAGTGGCTAATTGCATCTCGTTGTCATGTAAGGGACCTGTTCATGTTGGACAGACATTTTAATTGCCTTTTATGTCTGTTAAGAGGCACAAAGACACCCTTTACGTTTATGCCCCCAAAGCGCTGTTTTAGCTGAGTGGGGGCTCTGGGCATTAACTGCAATAGCTCTGTGTTGCAGGACCAATCCGGGTTTTCTTTTTTCTCTAGACTGTACTCACAAAGGTATAACGAACAAGATAAACTTAAAACTTCCCTGGAGTTGTCCTTTAAGTAAAAGACAAATAGAATAGGTCAGGTCTAGTCTTAATTGGTCAGGTCTTGACAAAAAAGGCCAAAAAATGAAAATAACTAAAGACTCAGCTGCTCGAATTGAAATCAGCAGGTCATTCCACTAGTAGGGAATAGTTCAGGAAAAGATCCATGAGAGTGATTTTCTGTCTCTATGAGATGGCACCACTAGGTGTCGTTCGCTTGCAGAGCGCAAGCTTCTGGAGTGCACATAAGTCTGAACTAGCAAGTTTAGGTATATTAATGCAGAACCAGTGGTTGTCTTGTAGGTTGAACCAGTGGTTGTCCATCAGTGCCTTGAAAGTCTGCCTTGCAAACTGACAAAGGAAGGTGTGACGTGTGCTTTCTTCAGCTCGTTGAAGACCACTCTTGCTGCTGCATTCTGGATCAGTTAAAAAAGCCTTAATGACTTTAATGACATAGCACTGTCAATTCATAGCATTAAGATGGAGTTGGTCCCCCTTTGTAGCTATAACAGGTGACAATCAGCTCTTTTCACAACATTCCTCTTTTACAAGAGTTTGGAATGTCTCCGTGACAATTTTTGCCCAGTCACCCAGTGTAGAGCATTTGTGAGGTCAGGCACTGAACATCATTACGCATACCAACATGGATGAAAAGGGCTGGCTTGCAATCTCCATTCCATTTCATCCTGTAGGTGTTAGATGGGGTTGAGGTCAGGGCTCTGTGCGGCCCAATCAAGTTTCTTCCACACCAAACTCATCCAACTTTACCCATGTCTTTAAGGACCTTGCCAAACCCAGACTCATCCATGGGATAGCCAGACAGAGAAGCATGATTGGTCACTCCAGAGAACACGTCTCACTGCTCTAGAGTCCAGTGGCGGCTTGCTTTACACCACTGCATCACACGCTTTGCATTGCATGTGTCTTGCATGCAGCTGCTCGTCCATGAAAACATAAAGCTCCCACCGCACAGTTGCTGTGCTCATATTAATGCCAGTGAAAGTTTGTAATTCTTCAGTAGGCGACTTTTTCACAGTAAGCGCCTCAGCACTCAGTGACCGTCTGTGGCTTTATGTGATCTTCTGCTTTGTAGATGAGTTGCTGCTGTTCCTAAACACTTTCACTTTCCAATAATACCATTTACAGTTGACTGCGGAATATCTAGCAGGGATGAAATTTCACAAATTGACTTGATGCAAAGGTTGCATCCTTATCACAGCAGTGTTGTTGAATTCACTCTTCAGAATGACCCTTTTTTTTGGCAAATGTAGACTACATGGCTATTTCAAAATAGTTTTGCAAAATTGATAAGTTAGAAATAAAGTTGAGAAATTGTATTTGGGGACATGGAAATTTACCTGTCAAGTGCTTAAACAAGGGTTTGGAGAACAGCTATTTATGGAAATCCATGAGGTATGAAAGTTGACCAACATTGTATGTCAAATTTGGACATAAACTCCACCAAACTGTAACAACTCTTTTTTTGTGAAGTTCTCAGAAATCTTTTGATTTTTTGATCTTTTGACTAGGTTTCTGTTCTTTCAGTAGGGCAGAGGTCCACATATATTGTCAATAAGCATGTGAAATAATAGAAGGATTTGTTTGGATTATCTTTATCTAGTTATAGAAAATCAAATGTCAGTTGTTACTATTTGCAGTTTTTTTCTACAAACCTTACAGTGAAATGTGTGTTTTTTATTTTATTATTTATTTATTTTTTAACAGGGTCAAAGAGGAGATGCTGGTGAAAGAGGAGCAGATGTAAGTTAACCACCTACAAAAAGAAGCAAATACTATGGCTAGAGTTAAGGATAAGGTTTTTGGTGAAAATGTTTTCGCATCTTTCAGTTGTTAGACTAAAAGAGAACCTTCCCTTCTAATTGACTAAAACTGTGTTACACGTGATCACTAGTAAATGTTGGCAAATGTCTTTTGGCTTGTATTCCGGTGGAAAATGTGGCCGTTTCGCGGGTTCTACTGAATAATTACATTATATTTACAGTGACATGCAATGTCTAAGAAGTTGCTTTTGTCACAGTAGAACTTTATTTTACAATCCTGTTTCCCATGTACATATTATGTACTTATTATAGTAATTACAATAACTGGGTAATAACTAGGTACTAATCCTGAACCTACCCATGAAACTAATCTATGTAGTCACCTTATAATACTCAGTAATTTCTTTGGTCAGAACACTATAAATGCACGCACTGTAAAATAAACTACAGTGAGGTCCGATTGTTTCCACAGTGTGGAAACATGGTGGAATCCAATCATAATAATGGAATTTACTGTATGACTCAAAATGTCACTGAATTTGGCAAAATGTGGATAAATAAATCAAACGTAGGGCAGTAGACTTAATCAAATAAGAAAGACTGCTATTTAAATATGAATATGGAATGATTAATTTCATGTTTTGAAGATTTATGAATTTTTTATTCACCTTTTTGATAAATATTTTGTATTAAATTATAAAAAATAAAAGGGTCCCTATTGTTATTAAATTGTTAAAATATTGTTTGTATTTAAAACATTTAATTAACCCATTAAAAATGGAACAGATGAATTTCATAGGGCCCTAATATTGCATGAAAGTGCTGTGCAACCACATCATTGTCTGATCTCTGTGATGAGAAGGATTATCATTTATTTCATATTCAGTTGTCAGTCAAATATTCACTTCAAGTAGCAGTTTCTGTCCCTAGAATGATTACATTGTAAAGTAGAATATTATTGCAAAATGATGTAAAGTTTAATCCTTCAATATTAATTAAAATGAAGAAAAGGTTATTAAATAAAATACATAATTTTATAATTTAAGCATAAAAAAATGAATAACTTTTTAAATATTAATTTGTACATTTTATAAAAAAGAATATATGGCCATGTGTAACACGGAGTTCCACTGGAGGCGGTGCAGTTTTTTATTTAACAAGGTTGATAAAGCAAACAAAACCGACTTCCCTTAAGAAACAAGAATATATTGCAATATATTTGAAAATATCATGCAATATATTCACATATATATTAATATTTTCCAATATATTGCAATATATTGAAAGCAGCAATCATTTGTATATTTTGCAATATATTGCATGAATATATAATATATTTTATAATACCATCAATATATTATTCCATATATTAAAATCTATTTCAAGAAAATATATTGGTAAATATATTTTCCTTTTGAAAGGGTTGACAATGCGTTGTTGTTGTGGCAAAAACCTAATCGGTTGCACTGAATGAGAGACGAACCTTTGCCAATTGTCTTTGTAAAGACTTATTTCCTTGCAAGAAAAGTCACAGTCATAGCCATCCTGAACGTCTGCAGAGTGCTAACTGCAGACTAAACAATTGAGTTCCCTTTTTAAACCCTTTTCAAGGTCAGCATCTCTACACTCATCCAGTAATTTTCCACACACACTCAAGTAACCCCATGTGTTCGATCCTGACGCTTGAATTCTCAAAATTAGATGTACTGTTGATCTCAAAAGCCAGTTTTAATTAGAATTAGTTTTCATCTATGATACATTTGTTCCACCACACCATGAGCTAGACTAACATGGACATAACCTCACCAAACAGTGGGTTACAACATCAATACTAGTCAAAGACACATGGCAAACATGAGGGCTTAAATACACAAGGACTAATGACTAAACAAGACACACCTGAGAACTCCGATCAAACAGTGAACCAATGACAGAACATGACACAAGACCACATGAGGGCATGGGAATCACATGACAAAACCAGGGAAGAGGAACATGAACAAAACCCATTTCACTGCTCATCAAGGTTACGGTCATATATTAATGCAAGGCATATGTTTTTGACATAGATGAACATTTCAAGCACTCAAACGTATTTCAGAAGTATGTTGCATACAATATGAGTGAGTTCATTGAACATGCTTATTATGTTCACAAACCTAAATGTCCAAAAAGTTGAGTTTTTATGTCACTAAATTTGGTTTATGTATTTAAACAGGGGATGAAAGGTGAAAGGGGAGACTCTGGCAGACCTGGTGTTCATGTAAGTCTGTGTGTGTGTGTGTGTGTGTGTGTGTGTGTGTGTGTGTGTGTGTGTGTGTGTGTGTGTGTGTGTGTGTGTGTGTGTGTGTGTGTGTGTGTGTGTGTGTGTGTGATGGGCAGGTTTAGGGTCAGGGGCAGTTTAAAGGGATAGAAAATACAGTTTGTACAGTATAAAAACCATTACACCTATGGAGAGTCCCCACAAAGATAGTGAACCAGACGTGTGTGTGTGTGTGTGTGTGTGTGTGTGTGTGTGTGTGTGTGTGTGTGTGTGTGTGTGTGTGTGTGTGTGTGTGTGTGTGTGTGTGTGTGTGTGTGTGTGTGTGTGTGTGTATCATAGCGTGTACATTATATATGAAATGCACACTCTTATTATATTATACTTATGTTGAAATGTATCTGACAATTTTTAAAATAAAAAAACCTACAGCACATTAAATTATGCACATTTAGGAATTAAATGACCGGATGAAAATAAAATAAAATAAATAAGTAACATTAATTTCTATATGTGAAATTACAGAATCAACCACAAGGTGGAGTAGTTTATCTTACTTTATTGCCATTTGCAAGGCAAGACACACTGACTGGGCTCATTTTTCAAACCGGTTTAGGGAACTACAGTGACAGAAAAAAAAGTCCACACATGTTTGTGGATATACTAGAAAGCATTTAGATGTCGATCTAGTCACAGACTAATTTCCTGGCAGGATCTAACAGGAACTAGCATCAGATAATAGTTTGCCAAATCATACAGGTGGCTTTGTAAACGCTATTGTTGCTTTATTGTTATGGAGCTCTTTTGTAACCCAATTGCTATATGTGACTTCTCTCTACACAGGGTTTAACTGGGCCAGCTGGGCAGAAAGGAGAGGTGGGCACATCTCTGATCTGAATGTACAGGCACCATTAGCTCTTCTGTGAGTGTGTTGAGTTGAGTTGTGTCTATGTGCATGTCAGAAAGGGACTGCAGGAGAGCCCGGTCAGAGGGGTCAGAACGGCCACCAGGGGCTTCCTGGACAGCAAGGACAGATGGGACCCCCAGGGCCCAGAGGACAGAGCGGAGAAACTGGCCCCCAGGGACCACCTGGACCTGAGGGACGAGCTGTATGTGTTGTCTCCGAATAACTGTTTATTGTTATGTGATATACTGTATGCCTTCCTCTCCGGTAAGAATATCTAGTCAATGGAGGATATAATCTTGTTCCCATGATGGCGTGTGTTTTTGCAGGTCAGAGAGTATTCTGAGCAACACATCCAGCAGATTTGCAGAGACATTCTTCGAGGTGAGTACCCAAAATCTGTCATCTTTAATGTATTGTATAAATGCATATACAAGTAAATTACACAAACAAATGTCCAAAAAAACATCTTCTTTTTTTGCTTGGAAAATGAATTATTTTAATTGATATTGAAATTAATTTAAAAAAAATTGTTCTATATCTATAATATCTATATGATTATAGATGCACTTTTTTAATGGACTGATGCACTTTTATGATGGATAGATGTACTTTTATGATGGACTGATGCACTTTTATGATGGATAGATGTACTTTTATGATGGACAGATGTACTTTTATGATTATAGATGCACTTTTATGATGGATAGATGTACTTTTATGATGGACAGATGTACTTTTATGATTATAGATGCACTTTTATAATGGACTGATGCACTTTTATGATAGATAGATGCACTTTTATGATGGACAGATGCACTTTTATGATGGATGGATGTACTTTTATGATGGACAGATGCACTTTTATGATGAATAGATGCACTTTTATGATGATGGATGCGCTATTATGATTGATAGATGCACTTTTATGATGAATAGATGCACTTTTATGATGAATAGATGCACTTTTATGATGAATAGATGCACTTTTATGATTATAGATGCACTTTTATGATTATAGATGCACTTTTATGATGATGATGGATGCGCTATTATGATGGATAGATGCACTTTTATGATGATGATGGATGCGCTATTATGATGATAGATGCACTTTTATGATGAATAGATGCACTTTTATGATTATAGATGCACTTTTATGATTATAGATGCACTTTTATGATGATGATGGATGCGCTATTATGATGGATAGATGCACTTTTATGATGGACAAATGCACTTTTATGATGGACAGAATACAGATGCACTTTTATGATGGATGGATGCACTTTTATGATGAATAGATGCACTTTTATGATTATAGATGCACTTTTATGATGGATAGATGCACTTTTATGATGAATAGATGCCCTTTTATGATGGATGGATGCACATTTATAATGGACGGATACACTTTTATGATTATAGATGCACTTTTAAGATGAATAGATGCCCTTTTATGATGGATGGATGCACATTTATAATGGACGGATACACTTTTATGATTATAGATGCACTTTTATCATGGATGCGCTATTATGATGGATAGATGCACTTTTATGGATTCAAAACAGAAACAGCCTTTCATTGCCATCATAAGGCTTGGAAGAGCCAGGACATTTATTAATAGAACTCTGATTGTATTTGTCTGAAAGGAGAATATCATAAACCCCCAGGATGCTTGAGGGTGCATAAAACATGGGGTATTTTATTTATTTTATTTTATTTATTTATTTATTTATTTTTGGGGGGGGGGGGGGGCGGGTGGACTGTGACTTTTGGACAGATATTTGTATTGGACATTTTTTTCATAATAAGTTGCTTTTTGTGGCTTGAATAGTTTATGATTACATATGAAGTGTAATAGATCACCTTTTTCTGGTTGGCACTGATTTTTCAAACTTGAATTCTTCAAAGTCATTAACGTTACTTTGCTCATTCATGAAGTGAACATTTGCTGGAATACTAGTGATATGACTCATTGTTTTGGACTGCGGGCCTGCGGCCTTGGTCTTTAGATGCGAGTACAGTATGATCTGTCCAGAGTGGGATTCCTGTGAGATGTCTGGAGCCCATGGCCAATTTTTGCCTTTTTGAATAGATGTCTAATGAGGCTTTAAAGCACTGGATTGAATGCACTGACTTTTGTGAGGAAACAGCTGATCACTTTAATTAATCACAAAAAGTTGTTTTGGCTACTAGAAGTTTTTATGTTAGCTAAATGTAGCATCCAAATTGGCTGCCGAGAAAAAGTTCATTTTAAACCCTGAATGTTCAGAGGCCTTCCTGTGTCTGATTCTGTTTTGGGGTTACAGCTGAGATTCCTGCTCTTCTATTGAGTAGCCAGCAAAATCACCACAGAAGCTGCGAGCACTGCTACACACGCGTTGGACCCCCGGGGCCTCCAGGGCCACCAGGCCCTCATGGCTCTCGAGGATTCCCAGGGTTATCTGGTTCTAACGGGATACAAGGCCAGCGGGGTTTACCTGGGAGGCCTGGTGTTCCTGGCATGAAAGGTACAGACACACATATCACAATATTTACATCCTTTCGCAATGTTCACAGATATCCACTGGCATAAAAAAAAAAAAATGCAAATGGAATCACAATTATATAAATCAATTACAGGTCCTTCTCAAAAAATTTGCATATAGTGATAAAGTTAATTATTTTCCATAATGTAATGATAAAAATTAAACTTTCATATATTTTAGATTCATTGCACTCCAACTGAAATATTTCAGGTCTTTTATTGTTTTAATACTGATGATCTTGACATACAGCTCATGAAAACCCAAAATTCCTATCACAAAAAATTAGCATATCATGAAAAGGTTCTCTAAACGAGCTATTAACCTAATCATCTGAATCAACTAATTAACTCTAAACACCTGCAGAAGATTCCTGAGGCTTTTAAAAACTCCCAGACTGGTTCATTACTAAAAACCGCAATCATGGGTAAGACTGCCGACCTGACTGCTGTCCAGAAGGCCATCATTGACACCCTCAGGCGAGAGGGTAAGACACAGAAAGAAATTTCTGAACGAATAGGCTGTTCCCAGAGTGCTGTATCAAGGCACCTCAGTGGGAAGTCTGTGGGAAGGAAAAAGTGTGGCAAAAAACGCTGCACAACGAGAAGAGGTGAGCAGACCCTGAGGAAGATTGCAGAGAAGGACCGATTCCAGACCTTGGGGGACCTGCGGAAGCAGTGGACTGAGTCTGGAGTAGAAACATCCAGAGCCACCGTGCACAGGCGTGTGCAGGAAATGGGCTACAGGTGCCGCATTCCCCAGGTCAAGACACTTTGGGCTACAGAGAAGCAGCACTGGACTGTTGCTCAGTGGTCCAAAGTACTTTTTTCGGATGAAAGCAAATTTTGCATGTCATTCGGAAATCAAGGTGCCAGAGTCTGGAGGAAGACTGGAGAGAAGGAAATGCCAAAATGCCTGAAGTCCAGTGTCAAGTACCCACAGTCAGTGATGGTCTGGGTGCCATGTCAGCTGCTGGTGTTGGTCCACTGTGTTTTATCAAGGGCAGGGTCAATGCAGCTCGCTATCAGGAGATTTTGGAGCACTTCATGCTTCCATCTGCTGAAAAGCTTTATGGAGATGAAGATTTGGTTTTTCAGCACGACCTGGCACCTGCTCACAGTGCCAAAACCACTGGTGAATGGTTTACTGACCATGGTATTACTGTGCTCAAATGGCCTGCCGACTCTCCTGACCTGAACCCCATAGAGAATCTGTGGAATATTGTGAAGAGAAAGTTGAGAGACGCAAGACCCAACACTCTGGATGAGCTTAAGGCCGCTCTCGAAGCATCCTGGGCCTCCAGAACACCTCAGCAGTGCCACAGGCTGATCGCCTCCATGCCACGCCGCAGTGAAGCAGTCATTTCTGCAAAAGGATTCACGACCAAGTATTGAGTGCATAACTGAACATAATTATTTGAAGGTTGACTTTTTTGTATTAAAAACACTTTTCTTTTATTGGTCGGATTAAATATGCAAATGTTTTGAGACAGGAATTTTGGGTTTTCATGAGCTGTATGCCAAAATCATCAGTATTAAAACAATAAAAGACCTGACATATTTCAGTTGGTGTGCAATGAATCTAAAATATATGAAAGTTTAATTTTTATCATTACATTATGGAAAATAATGAACTTCATCACAATACGCTAGTTTTTTGAGAAGGACCTGTATATAAATTGAGCTGTTTAGTCCAGATTTTCTGAAGAGACAATCACTTTATATTATGAACAGATTGAATTTAGGCTTTTATTCACATATAAACTTTGATCAGCGAACATAAATGTATGCAGATGACATTCAAGTTTACTTGCCATTGAGGCTGGTACAGCTGGTATTCAAACGGTAATCGATAACTTAGGCCATGGAAGGGGTACCTACAGCCGCAGATGAAGATCAGCATATATAATTTGATATATTGGCAGATAAAGACAGTGGTCCCTAATTGCTTCTTTTATTTAAGAGCAATAGCCAAACTGAAACCAATACTCTCAGCCAGCAACCTGAAAAAGAAGTCCATGCATATATTTTTTCCCATCTTAGACTACTGTAGTGCACTTTATGTTGGGACGTGTCAAACACGCACTACACGCTTGAAGCTTGTACAAAATGCTGCCGCAAGGTTGTTGATGAATGGTGGAAAAAAGGACCATGTTACTCCCTTATTAGCATCTTTAGGTTGGCTACCAATACATTTTAGGATACAGTATAAGACTTTGATATGTTTTTAAATCACTGCATGGAATGGTGCCAGAATATTTAATTGATCTTATTAAGCCCTATAGTGCAGGCATCTGATCAGCAAACAAGTTTTTTTTAACTGTTCCTAATCCACGTCTCAAAGTGGAAGGTCGTGCTTTCTCTGTCACTGGTCTTAGATTGTGGAATAACCTGCCGTTGGATGTTAGATCGTCCTTAAATCGAAATGTTTTTAAGGATCGTTTAAAATCGGATCTGCACTCTCTGGCATTTTAGTACATTAGTACACAGAAATGAATAAACAGAAGCTCAACCGTATTTTTTAATGCACAAAGACAAACCTCTTTGGTCAGAGTAGTTGCGTAGCTGTCAGTGGAGGAACATAAATCTCTCATTTGTGTTTCAAAGGTGAACGAAAGGGTGAGGGTGAGTAAATAAAAGAGTTTTCATTTTTTGGGGTAATTTTATAGGTTTTAAAAGCTTCCAAAGTGAAATCTGTAGCAGCATACATTTACATATATTCATTTAGTTGGTTTGTTTTGAAACACACAAAATTATTTTTTTCTGGCTTTGTTTAGGAGATCCAGGAGAAAAAGGTGATAAAGGAAATCAAGGACGGTCAGAAATTGGAGACCCAGGCCTCCCAGGACCACCAGGTGAGCAGATGCAGCAACACAACTAATATTCATTATTAAATGAGCCATTCGTGTGTGAATTAAAAGGGTGTCTTCTTGACAACTTGTTTGTAGAGAAACTTTTCTTGTGAGTCAATCGTTGATAAACGATCAAAAGCTTTGCGTTCTCCAACCGTACGTCTGAATGTATTGCAGCGCATGTCTGACTTTGACAAAAACAGGATTTTCTCAGCTTTTTGCTGAAAATGTTGCTTTTAAAAAAATTTTTTTTACTTGCCACAAAAAAGGGAAAGCATTAAGGTTGTAGTGTTGTAGTCTAGATCACCTAAACCAAGACCAGACCAGCACTCCTTAAATTCATCTAAAAGATCTGCATCTACTCTCTGAGAAGTGTCTTTGTAACGGTGGCTGTTTCAGAGGAACGAAAGTAGGATCCATATGCAGCAAACATTTATTCAAACAAACATAATAAAAGTAAACCCAGACACGATCAAAGAACGCAAGCACAACTGACAAGCACACTGGATAACATCCATAGAAGGACAAGACATGAGAAAGAACACAGGGGTTTAAATACACTGGGGAAAACAAGTTTAACAAATTAACAAGACACATCTGGGGAGACTAATCATGATGAAAAACTACAAAGAACTACAAAATAGCTTTATTTTGTAATTCTTTGTAGTTTTTCATTTTCACTTTGTAATATTCTCTTGCTCTTGTGATATTGCTTAGTTATATTCTGTTATATGAAAAAAAAAAAAAAAAAATCTCAGAATTTTGTGGGCATTTATATTAATTTTGCATTTTTGAGACAATCTTGCATTGATTTTGAGCCCGGCAGCACAGTCACAAAAGAAATCACATTACAAAGAAGTTATTGATTGCATTTTAAGCAGTACATTTGACGTCAAATCACATTAATGATGTTAAATCAGAAAATGCACAGGCAGTTTAGTGATAACCTTCACTAAAGTGATGGTCAGCTGTGGTCTTGAGATAAAATCCAAAGTCCTCTAAGTCTGAGACTGAGAAAAGATCAAAACCTTTAAAAAATTGTCTGAAGACCGATCTCGAGTACAACACTATAAGCTAGAATCAAAGTTTTGTTCAAAAGCAGCTCTGTTTTTTCTTTTGATGTATTGCATGTTCAGGTATGCATACGACTAAATATTTTGAGACCCATGAAAGTTTTGTGAAAATGATCAAAAATGGTGGCAGGCAACTTTTCCCCCCCCCAAAACACTGTATTTAACATACAACAAGATATCGAGATAAGTTTTATCATGACACCAGATGTAGTATTTGGCAAAAGTGCATTTTTCAGCTTTTTGCTCAAAATGGAGTTTATTAATATTTTATTAATATTACCCACATTCAGATGCTGATAAAAAAGAAAACATGAAGCTACACTCTTAGAAGAAACGGTTCTATAGGTGCTATGTATTTGGAACCTCGAAAAGGTTCTATATAGAACTCTTTTTAAGCGTTCAATCAAAGGAACCCTTTAGGGGTTGTAACCAAGCGGCAACCTCCTGCGATCTCTCTTGAAGCCAATACGGAAGTAATGTAAACTGTAATTCCTAAACTGGCCACTAGGGACAGGCTCCAGAAGGGAGCAGAATCTCATTGAGCCCCATGTTAAAATTCTCAACTTTAAAGCAGAAAAAAACATGTTTACAGCCTGGTACAAATTGTGGTTTTGGCCTTTAAGGCTAATTTTGATCTTCATGACAACTGTGAGGAGGGTGAATTTTTTTATAACTCATTCGTTTACGTTATATAAAGCCTTAAGGTTCTGCATAATTAAGGGCGTGGTTACAGGTGAAGAGCCATTTATCCGCCGTCTATAGTTATTGCGTCACCTCAGCTCCGCGCACATCCCGCCTTTTTGCCCATTTTCTGTTATCCGGGAGTGACACGCGTTGACTCGCTCACAAGATGGCAACGCCCAGCTCGCCCCTACTTTAAGCTTCAGAACGGCTTATCAGAATCCTATGGGTGACGTCACGGACACTACGTCCATATTTTTTTTACAGTCTATGGTTGTAACCAGGAACATTTTTCTATATGGAACCTTTTAGGGGTTCATTCACTATCATTTGTTTTTTCCTTTCTGGATTAAATATTTCATATTATTGACAAATATTTCAGGTCATTATTCAGTGTAATCAAATGCATTTATGAATACATGTAAATGATCACACAATTTAAGATATGGGGGTTAGAAAATGTATATATTTATCTCATTTTATGTAGTTAATCAATATCACACGAAGAGTGCCATTTCAGTTTTTCTCCTCCAAAAATCAGCATGATTAAAATGTGATATTAAGTTACTACAACAGTTTCATAAACAAAAATGTAATTACAACTACAAAATGTTGAAAAATATAATGTAATAATATATGAATGAAAAATAGCATGAATAACCTTTGTGCCAAAAGGGTTCTTTCTTGTCATTATAGAACCTTTTTAGCATAAAGAATAGAACCCTATGGTTCTATATAGAACCCCAATGAACCCTTTTTTTCTAAGAGTGAAGACTAAAACTGGTCTCTCTTTCTTTATTTTGATATATTGCAAGTTCAGATAGGCATACAACTACATATTCTGGGGGCCATGGCATTTTTGTGAAAATGATTTAAAAAAATGTTGGCAGGGAAAATAATCAGGACATTCTTCGAGAGCAAACACA
Source organism: Pseudorasbora parva (assembly GCF_024679245.1). Taxonomy (NCBI): domain Eukaryota; kingdom Metazoa; phylum Chordata; class Actinopteri; order Cypriniformes; family Gobionidae; genus Pseudorasbora; species Pseudorasbora parva. The sequence goes on along the minus strand of NC_090188.1, from coordinate 39,368,252 downwards.
GTGGACAGTCGGCAAACAGATAATGCTTGTATTTATCGTAGAAACTGTCAGATATCACTTTGACACAGAATCTCACTTTGGCTCCAGGTCCAATGGGTCCGGCAGGGGTGGGAAAGCCAGGTTACCCGGGTAAGCCGGGCACACCGGGTCACAGCGGCGAGGAGGGGAAGAGAGGACACCCCGGCGAGCCCGGCCAGCCAGGCGTCTGCCATCCGTCCATGTGCTACGGTGCGATGTTGAGAAGAGACCCTTTCAGTAAAGGGCCAAACTATTGAAAGAGCTTTGGCTGGACGGCAGACAGTCTGGATGCGGTGCTGCTCAGTGAACGAAAGAAAACAGCAACAGCGAATCTTTCCAATCTCAGGATGATCAAGAGTGTCTCGCACTCATGGACACATGAAGTACCTCTTAAAGTGTAAATAATAAGTTGCCTACATTAACACCAGCGATTGTCCACGACTCGATTCCACACTCGTCTTACTATGTCACAAGCTGAGATGTGCCATGATTAATTCACGCTGTTTGTCACGAGGAACGAAACGCATCAGCCGGACACTTGTGAAAAGCATCCAGCGTGAGGAGCTCTGGAAATCCTACCTAGACGTCGACTCGCTTCTTCCTCACTCTCTTGCTCCCCCAAGTGGCGTTCAACCATCACCAGCCCATCGTCTCGTCGTATTTATGATGCCAGATTTACTGTCAGTTTGTGTTTCTTGTGGTCGGATGTTTCTTTCGCAGCTTGCAAGCTTGTCATGTGAGTTCCTCTGCAATGCTTCATGCCTTTCTATCCCTCTCGAATTATCGTCCCTCTAGATATCGCTAGGGTTCCCACATCTTTTGACCAATGAATTCTCATAACTTTTCCAGGTGTTTGTGATTACAGGAAACATTTAATTCAATTTGTAATTTCTAACCTGTAATATTATAGAGCAGAAAAAAATATATTCGCTATAAAAATGTCCATGAGTTTTTCATGAATATTTAAGATTTTATTCATTTCCACATATTTTCCAGGCTTCCCATAGTCTACAAATATTAATGTGTGGTTAGATTTTAAATTGTAAACTGAACAAATTTATCATATACATTCTTAATCCACCTTTTCTCTACAGAAAATGAGGAAACAATTGTCTTTCTTTTACCCTTGGTCGATAAAGGGTGTGTAGAAGAGTGTAATAAAGCACACCTTCCCATAAATGTATAATTTTTTGTTATTTATAAGAACTGATATCAGTTACAGCTTCTCCTGTGAGAGCGCTTCCTTATTTTTGCAGTGATTATTTTTTTATAACATTCATGTGTTTGAATGACTTTTAATAATATTAAAAACTTTTTTTATTATTTTTTTGTTGCTGTTGTTGCTTCATGTTCTGTTACACAGATAGTATTATTATTATTAATTTTCTAGGTAACAGGCAATCAATCGACTTATTCTTAATGTATTAGTGCCACATTATTGTTCAAACATGCATTATGTAGGACCTCATACATTCAGCATTAAAGCTAAAATGCTACTGAAAACATTTACTGATTAAAATGCAGCTCTGTTCTGTTGTAACTGTGCACAGATCTTGTCCTAGATGTCGCTGTTGCTCTTTTTTTACATTTTAGGACGTTCCCTGATAAGACTTTCCCACTAGGTCTTCATCTGAACCTCAAATCACTCCCTTTCTGATGTCTAAGTGTCCTCACGTTGACATTGACATTGATTTTTACATTTGCAATTAGTTTGGGCTCACTCATTCTTTATATGTTTCATATTTAAGCATCATAACAGTATCAACCGTTAACTTTCCATTCTTCAAAAGTATGGATCCTGGGTCTTTCGTGAGGAGCATCCTGGGTCACTTTCTACACAGTATTGACCCTGGGACCCAGGAATAGCCTTTTGTCCACTGTAGTGGACATTATATTTGTAAAGAGCACAGTCAGGGCTTTACAGAGATTCCAAGTGTTTGGAGGTTTCACCAGGACAACTTCTTTGTCTTTAAAAATGACTGACATTAAAGGCACAATATGTAAGTAGATGTTTCGGATAAAAAAAAAAAAAAAAACACTAGAACAATGATATATGTTTTGTTGACTTTTGTACTTACATTATCCCAAATGTTTCCAAGAATGTTTAAATCCAGAGAAATAAGCCTTGTCAACCAGGACAAGGACCATGACACTGTTAGTCTTATTGTTTAAATCGTGTTTTCTTGATTTACTCTGAGTACCATGTTTTACCATGCCTAATATTGATATCTGCAGTGTCTCATAGTCTCCGCCAAGCGAACGCACAAAGTAGCATTATAACAACTTTCAACACACTCAAAAGTTTTTTAATATGATAAAACAGAGCTGCGTTTCCCCCATAGACTGTAAAAAAAAAATGGACGTAGCGTCCAGGACGCCACCCGTATAGGTTTCTGATTAATTTTTTTAAAAGCTAAGCGTTTTAAAGGAAGTGCATGTAAGATTGTGGCCAAAACTGGTACTGCAATCACTTTCAAATGACAGTAGAGCGGTGTATCCCTCTCCCCCTCCCCCTGACTCGAGGTTGCCAGATTGGCTGCAGGATCAGCTGGAACGTTTGTAGTTTCAGCTGTGGTAACTAGAGCAGATCTGGCAACCCGGATGCCCAAACACTACTGACTTTGTGATTGGTCGATAGGTGGAGGGCGGAGCTTCAGGCCAAAACACAACATGACAACATCAACATCAGTTGAGGGCTGCAACAACAACTTTTAAATGACAATATCCTGGCCGGACTGCTGTTGTCAGTGATATAAGTATTTGAAATTAACATGATTTCTTAATGTCTAGTGATAAATATCAGGGCCATTTTATGATTTATTCAAATACATTTCTGACATACAGTTCCTTTAACATGGAAGAAATACAGATTTGACCCTTTTGGTCTATAGTGGCCAGTCGATGATTTGCAGTTTAAGTTACTTCCGTGTTGGCTTCAAGAGAGACCGCGAGAGGTTGCCACTTGGTGTAAACTAAAAAAAAGGTGAAATTGTGAATTGTGTATTGTGTTTCAGTCTATAGGCGGTAGTAATTCTTTACAAAGTGACATCACCGTCTACTGGCCTGGCATGATTAATACAGCGTTTTTGTCGTTTTCGTGGATCTGTGTAATAACAATGTAATACATTATCTCATCCATGAATATGATTTCTGCCAGAGTCGCATCGGATTCCTTTCCATCGGCTGTAGAGGAGAAGACGACAAATCCCATGATTCCACAAAATCAAGGCGTCATCAAGCTGAGCCTTTGTTTTGAATAAGTGACCCCTAAAGCGGTGAAACATTACATATTGTGACTTTAATTAAGTGATCAAATTTAGCACTCATTATAAATTATTTAAATAGGAGAAATTTTACAATTGTTTTTCATAAATCAACATCTGCGGAAAATTTATACGGTTTCTCAATTTTTAAAATATGACTTTCTGTTACAAAACAGGGCATTGATTTCATATTTTTCCACTGTAGAGGACACCAGGACTTAAGCAGGTATTCTGGGAGACACACGTGAGTATGGAAAGAAATTATAAATCAAAATTCAATATTATTATGAAAATGTTGCCGATTATTACTCCCAATATTACACGCATTTGTTCATTACTTGTTGCTCCAAGAACAATATGCAGATTAGATACAGTGTGTAGAAACATTGCATTGAATCGGATAACCCATTTATGGCAATTTTTCACATATGAGTAAAGTTATTAATTACGTTATATAACTTTCATAGCATAGTTCTCAGAGAGAATCATATATAGAAAGTATTGGAGTCCACTACTGAGAACATATCATAAAGCATCTGTTTCTTATGCGCTAATTATTAAGGGGAAAAAAATGTTTCTCCTCTTTTCCTTCACTCTCGGCTCACTCATAAATAGCCTACTCAAAGTAAGTAAAAATACAACGTTCGTTTGGTAAAGAAATTAGTAGCCTATACGTGGGCACAATGCATATAATCCAATCCTAATCCTTCAGTGCAAGATTTTTTTTGCACTCGTAGAAGTCTCTCATTGCCCTTTTCTAGATAATGGCCGTGCCATAGCAAACTCGTGCGTGCACTCGATGGCTGTGAGCGGGAATATAAGCCAGCAGCTCGAGCAGCGCTGAAATAAAGCTGACAGGTGTTTGCCCGCCTGGACTTTTCCTTTGACTAATCACGAAAGGTCTCATATATCAAGTGTCTCTCATTTCACGGTGAGCTTGCATTCATGCCCCAGGTCAACGACGTTTTATATACGACCGCTAGAGGTTGATGCAAACCCTCCAGAGTGTGGGACGGACTACTGCTTTCAACACTTCTTCAGGGATGTAGTCTTGAGTCGGTGCGCGCACAACTTGAGCTAGTTCATGCACTGACTCCTGAGGCTGCGCGCTCCTGGGTTCAGTCAATGCACAGGGGAAGAGTCCTTGTAAGTTTTTCTTTTGCTCTTCTATTTGTTTGATGCTAAATTAAAAATGCAACTGAATGGCAGTAGTGGAGATGTTGCCTAACAGTGGCACAGCGCGAGCAACAGCTGACCTGAGGCAAGTCTAAGAAAGAGTCCAAAATATAAAGACTTGATTAGGCTAATAAAGAAACTCAAGCAAAGATATTAATGGTGCACCATGGAGAGCGCCACCATCAACCCAGCACTCGCTTGGTGAAAGCACCATCATCCTGAGAGATAAACATGAGAGCGCCAACATTTGGACTTCTGTGGAGCTGTCTCGGCTTTCTTCACGGCGTTCAGTGCGGTTTAGGAGACAACCATGTGCATTCGAGCTTTATTTACAGGCGGTTGCGCAATCACGAGCGGCGAGAGATCCAGAGAGAGATCCTCTCCATCCTGGGCTTGCCCCACCGTCCCAGGCCCTTCTCCCCGGGCAAACAAGCGTCGTCGGCACCGCTCTTCATGCTGGACCTGTACAACGCGATGACGACCGACGAGGAGGACGCGATACTCGGGAAGGCGCTCGCCGGGAAACCGCGTAAAAGCGCGCCTGGAGTTCCACACGGGTACTCGCGCGCCCCGCAGCAGCCATACCGCGCGGCACCGCTGACTAGTCAGAGTCCGCCTTTGGCCACCGCGCACGACACCAACTTTCTGAATGACGCGGATATGGTGATGAGCTTTGTCAACCTAGGTAGGTATAAACTATACAATCGGATGGAGGGTTTCTGTGTTCTTTAAATTCATCTAACATGTATGGATGTGTAAAATAATAATAGTACTATTTTTACTCACCATAAATTCGTTTCTCTGACCCAATCAAAACCGCAGGGAAAATAAAAATGCATATAATACGTATCCTCATATTTTACTCATGCCAGTAACACTACAGTGTCGTTCACCATAGTAATGCATATATATTACGCATACTTGAATTTAAACTCTACATGTACATGTAGTTAATTAATATTACTTAAATGTATAATTACAGTCTAGAAGGTTACACTTTATTTTAAGGTGTCTTTGTTACAGTGTAATTATATATTTAAGCACTGAGTAATATTAATTAATTACATGTACTTACTATAGTGTTAGGATTTAAGGTTTCGGTTGAGATTTAGTAGCATACAATTATGCATAGTTTACTGTAATTACTGTGGTAATTACATGTAATAAATGTAACAAGGACACTGTAAAATATAGTGTTACCTTATATAGTGTTAGATTATAGAAAAATGAAGTAAAAAAAGAAATCCAAATAAACTTTGAGCAGGAGAACATTTCTACTGGGTTTATGGCAGAATTATGAGATTTATTGCATTTATTTGTGTTTAATCTGAAGTCTTCTTTTTTTACCCATATAGATGTGAAGTTTTGTATAGAACCACTTTTAAAAATTGAATGTTTTTACAGAAAACTCCTCTCTGTCTCTCAGACACCAGAAGACGAAGGTTAAACTTCGTCTAAACAGAAGGAATGCAATTACAGCTCAGCTCCTGATTTAAAATGCTCATTATTGATAATTGCCGGCTACCGTTGGGTTTGTCACAGTATTACTGATTTAGTGCTTCTCCGGTTTATAACATGTAAAATTATAACCCGTTGGATGTCGCAGACACACCGGAGTCTAGAGGAGTAAACAAACATCTTATGTTTAGTTAAACACAGACATTGGATATTGAAACGGCTTATTGGAAAATTTAAATGAATGAATGCATTATCTGAGAGCATCGTTCAACAATAATATAAAATGCAATCAGTATATAGGACTTTGACTTCATTCAGTGATGTTGTACACTTAAGTGATTGTAAATTTATATTAGATTTTTATGGTTTGTCTTATCTCTTTCAAAGCTTGTTTGATTTCCAATGTAGTGTGATTCCAATGAATGAATTCCTATGAATGTTTTTTTTTCTTCTTCTTCATATTACTGGAATGTAGTCCTCCACATGTACGGCGTCCTTGAGAACTCTATAAACTGTGTATATATAGGACTGTATGGTTACTGGAAACTCTGAGGCAATTGCAGGTTCTAGAGAGAAAATAAAAATGTGGCTATAAAGAGTGTCATTATATCAGAATACACATGCATGCACGTATACTGTATAGTGAAACGCGCATGAAGCAAATTACGCATGACGTTTACATCCAGGGTTTGTTAATATCCTGTCATTAGTAATAACTGCTTTTTGCTGTTATTTGAAGAATGCGGTGATAAGATTGAACTGTATACAACTTCGGTGGCTGTGACCTCTCACCTCACAGTTCATGTAAACTTATCAAGTGACTGTCTGACCTGAGGATAATTTGCCTTAATTACTTCCTGTTGTTAAGCAGAGGAAAGAGCTTGAAGAAAAGGCCGCTTTTGCTCTAAATCTGCTAATCTGGTGCCAGTAGCTAGTGGCTGTTTTTCTTGCTTGGCAGATCTAATTTATGCCTGGCTTTGCCACATTTTTGCTCTTTATTCCATTGACCTGACGGGATTGAATATTACACCAGAGTGAATCACAAAAACCATTTATGAATTTGCTGTTTTTATGGATTTGTCAGGAGCTCTGTATAAACAAAGTTTGGGCCTCAGATATGGCCGAGTAAATAAACGTGTGTGTTAAGGTGGAGTCCCCATCATCACCTAAACCGGTGCTCTGTGTGTTTCCACCCAGGGCATGTACAGCGTCTGCTTTCACAGCTCTTTCTGTACAATCCGACTCAGGCGCTGAAAGTATTCTGGATATATTGCAGCCAGGGCTTGACGTTGAATTTTGCTCATTAGCCACTGTGGCTAGTGGTTTTCCAAAGTTACTAGCCACTCAACATTTTCACTGCCCACAATTTGTACTTCGATACCATGGGGAAAAACTGCCATTTAGATATTTTTTTATATTATCTCATAATTTGGCAGCAGGTTTATATGTCTGCTGTCACTTTAAGAGCTGACGCACGGATCCATTACCCTGTTACACACACGCTTTTTCCTTCTCAACTGTTTACATTCACTTAAAACAGAACTGACTGTGTTTGCATGAATACTGGTCAAGATCGGCATCTGGACATTATTTAGTGTATTTTACTGTTTAAGCGTGAAAAAGAGCTCAATGTTGTGCTGAGAAGCGGCTTTATGTGGGTGTTAGCACAAAATCTGCAGGAATGTGTAGAATTATGCGCAATACACACAATCCCACGCTAAATTTCAAGCCCTGTAACAGCAGCAATATTCATCCAGAGCAAATGAAGTGAGTGAGTGACGGGTTTGTATGTCACTTGCTGCTAGAGAGAGAGAGAGAGAGAGAGAGAGAGAGAGAGAGAGAGAGAGAGAGAGAGAGAGAGAGAGAGTTCCATTATTATGCCTTTTTAAAAGACTACAATTGAAAATGTACATATTAATTATTCAGTAGGAGTAAATGTGTTACACATCATAGCTGAAATATACATACATTTATCGCCCTGATCACACCCTTGCATTTCAATACAAAATGTGTTGATGTTGTAAGTAAAAAATAAAATAAAATAAACAAAATACACCAAAAGAAGTACACCAAGAAAAGAAAAAAAAAAAACACTGAGTAGAGCTTAAGCCTCTATTCAAAGGCAAATCCGGATCATTGCCATGCACTCAAAATATACTTTTACTTTAAATGATCTCCTTGCACTGAATTAATTAAAGAATATCTCCCTATTGCCTGGAAAGCACTAGATCCCCATCCTCTGTTCTCAATTAGCTCCAGGATGCTGAAGTTGAGTCTGGCCAGCTGCTTTAACTGTGGCCTGCCCTCTGACCTCTCCGTGTTAAGTAACTGCAGACTTTCACTGTAGATAAACTATCAGAGAGGCCGAGCTGCGCTATTTCACCGGCACCACAATGCAAACACACTTCAGCTCTTCTGCTTCACACTGCACTTCATCTACGGTGCTGTACAGCTTATGCTTCAAAGATATGGACTGCACTCTCTACAGGAAGACCTTTCCTATTTAAAGGGATAGTTCACCCAAAAATGAAAATTGGCCCATGATTTACTCCCCCTCATGTCATCCTAGGTGTATATGACATTCTTCCTTCAGACGAATACAATCAGAGTTATATTTAAAAATGTCCTGGCTTTTCCAAGCTTTATAATAGCAGTGAGTGGCTGTTTTGAAGTCTATAAAAGTGCATCCATCCATCCATCATCAAAGAGCTCCACACGGCTCTGGGGGTTAATAGAGGCCTTCTGAAGTGAAGCTAGGCATTTGTGTGAGAAAAATATCCACATTAAAAACTTAACAAGATGTAATCTCTAACTTCCGCTAACTATCCTCCGCGCGTTCACGAAAGACTGGCGTTCCAGTGTGTGATGTAGGACGCTCCGGTGAGATTATGCTAGATCTCGTGAGAAGTTTTGCTTTGTTATGTCTGTTCTGCGCTTCTCTAATCGTCACGTGAACTTACACTACGCCTGCGTCCTACGTCAGTCTGGAACGCAAGTCTCTCATGAACACACGGATCACAGTTAGCAGAAGTTAGAGATTATACATTATAAATACGGATATTTGTCTTAGAAAACCCCAACGATTCACTTCAGAAGGCCTTATTTGGATGAACTATCCCTGTAAAGAAGAAATGTCTTCTCGTAGTGTCTGCTATCCCTTTAATCCCTTTGTTCCTTGTTATTACAGTTCAGTAATGACACCAATTCATGTTCAGTTCCATTAATGTTAAAAGTAAATTTTGTAATCAATCAGTTCTGTCATTTCAATAAAATTATTTTCCTGCCTCAAAAATATAAGCTATCTTTTAACGAAATTGGTTGAAAAATAGGCTTATATGTTGGGACACATTAATACTGTATTCCTTCCCAGCAGAAATCTAGATAATACTTTTTTTTTGGAACAGTTATCTATGCATTTCCATGGGGCAGCCGTAGTCATTTATAATAATAATAATAATAAAAAAAAATCCTACACACATAAAGGGTTACTTCAGCGATTTAGCATTAAGCTTTTTATCAGTACAAACCCGGGAGTATATTCGAATGATCGTGCTTCCGATGGACAGTCACAGGTTTTTATTGCAAAAACTGACCCAAAACAGTATAAAAGTATTAACTCATGTTGCATTCCAAGTCTTCTGAAGTCATACGATATCTTCATATAAGGAAGAGAGTTGATCTTAATGTTTTAATCGCTGAAATGACAATCCCGCTGGCTGCTGAATGCACTCATTCATATTTCATTCAAATGATACAAACGACTCTAGAGCATTACGCAATCAGTCACAAGACACACGAGAGCCAATGACATTTTACAATGAAAGCTGATGTAATGACGCAATTGGTCAAGAGACATACGAGAGCCAATGCAATTTCACTATGAAATCTGATGTAACAGGCAGCAATATTTGAAATTTGATGTGCATGATCTTCGGCGGATAGCGACTCTGATCGCTCAATCATTTGGCCTCAGAAAACTTGGATAATTTTTACTTTTTGAATAAATTGGGGATGCAGTCGTATAATGCCTGTTATATCCTGTGTTTTATCATGATCACACATATGGGTAGGTTTAGTGATGGCATGGGGTTGGGTTACATGTTAAAAAGTGTCTAAACAGCGTAAATACAATTAATATAAATAAAATTATGCTTGCTGATTAAATTGAGAATCACACTCTAACATGTCATGATGGCAAAATCATAAACCAATAAAATTTCATCATGACGATAACGTTCCCCCAACCCATTGTGTCTGTGTATGACGCCAAAGGTTTTTCATTGAAATGAATGGAGAACTCAGCGCGTTGAAATAATGACGCCTATAGGGGTACCTTTTGCGTGTTCATTGTGACGCTGAAGGCATTTGACCATGCTTCGGATTTTAACGCCTTGGGAGTGAGAATGGGTTGATATTTATTTCTGGGAAAAAATCCCCAGTTGATGCCAATATGGTCATTTTGTGTCATTGGAGGATTTTTTTGGCCAGAAGCTAAAGACTGCAGCCAGTAGAGGGAGCTATTTCCACATGTTTTTAACGGGTCCGTTGGGGGGTGGGATCGCACTCACAACACTCGGCTCAGGCAGCCACATGTAAACGGATTCATGCCAGCATTCATGTAAACGGAGCAGTGCAGAGAAAAGTGAGTGTGTTTCTACTTTTTAAATAAATTCCTATGAAAGTTGAGCTTCCAAAGGAAACTGAAAACGCACGAGACGGAACACGCTCTGTGAATGTATGCCAACTCTGTGGATGTGCTTACCTCAGCTCTCATGATGAATGTAATCTGACTCCTGCTGTGGTTGTGCCATGACATTCGCTTGGCTCACTCACATTATATTAAACACGTTCAGTTTTTAATTGTAGTGTCTGTTCTCTTATAGCCTGACGTGGTCATACTCAATTCTAGTCAGAATATGAGTCTGAAACTGCTCCATTGGGCTGTGATTATGGGGCGTGTTTCAACCGAACCAGGAAAGACCTCAATTGGACAGACCTACAACCAATCAGAGCAACGAAGCGCTGTCAACAGAGCTCAACTGCACAGTGTTGCCAAGTCCGCGTTTTTTTCCCCGCGGGTTGTTTTCTATGTCCACGGGTTGAAGCGACTATTATGTGATATATAGACCCATGAGTGTGAATTTTAGCAAGCAATCTTGCTAAAATAGCACATTTAACCCCCAAACACCATTTTTTCCCCCGGAGAACCCCCCGAGAAGCTCTTGTTTAGGGCTAGTAGTTGGCGGGTTTTGTTGTAAAAACTTGGCAACCCTGTCTGGACGCGCGCTGGAATAAACGATCTATGCCGGTGTTGTAAAAAAAAAAAAGAATTGAATGATACACAGAGTACTTACCCAACATGATCATCATTTCTGAGAGAAATTTTGATGGTGAATGCATATACTAACAAGCTCTCAGTTTAAGATTTGAACAAATATAATCCAAGCCCCTTTGATGACGTGATGATTACGTTGCTGTTGATCATCTGTCTGTCATCGTCTAAAGCCCGCCCTGATGATCTCATTGGTCCGAACAGTTTCTGTTCAGAGATAATGACTCCTCTATGGAGCAAAGCCAGACCGAACTGCCCGACCTAAAAATGTTGTGGGCGGGGCTAAGTTCGGCTGGCATCCAGGCTAGTTCTGAACTAAATGAACAATGGGAGGGGCGTTGCCTGCAAGTGATCCAGTAATCCAGTAGCGGTGGCTTTGGGAGTTGCCTCGTAGGCAATGAAGCAAGTGCAATCTGGGAGTTGTTGTCTTTCATCCCTATGAGACAGATTTTGTGTTTTCTCAGTTCAGAAGGCACCAAATTCAAAAATAATTTCATATTTCTACTACATTAATGACCCAGTTTAAATACAAAGCTTAATGCTTAATCACTGAAGTAACCCTTTAAAATAGTCATCAAAGATAAGAATCAGAGACCCAACAAAGTGAAGTCTAAGAATTTTTTAACAATATTTACCCCAATTTTTTAAAATTATATTTCTAGATACGAATATACAAATGTTAGATTGGATCTTTATTTTACATTTAGACACATATATGGCACATAGAAGGCCTTGGGATGGGGGTTCAGGGTTTGCCTCTTAAGTAAAGTATGGACCATTTTTATATTTTGCTCAAAGTAATAAACTACTAAAAATTAAACAACTTATCTAATCTAATAAGTAAAACTCGATGAGCACAAAATAACTAGTTATGTCAGATTTTATAGTCTTCCCTTGCCATTTCTAAATAATTTTCCACATCAAAACGTTGCATATTATGAAATGCTCTTAAAATGCTGATTAATAATGCTGAATGTGTGGGAAAAAAACAACATAATCAAAAAGGCAATCTTTGTTTCTTTATTTCAGGGATGCACCAGTGTATCCCCCAATTATCGGTTTTGATTATTTTCACGATTCTTTAAAAACTTCCAATAATCAGGGACGATTATATCCTATCAATTAAAAGGGGTGGAAAAACGTGTCAGACTGAAACTCACACTGTATGAAGAAAATCTATCTTGTGTTGAATTTAGGGCTGTCAACGTTAATGCTACAATGACGATCAATGTTAAAGCATGCTCCACCCTCTGAATCACCTGTAGTTCAGGGTTGCCAGATCCATGTTTTTTTCCCCTACACTATACATTATTTGTAGCGCCTCCCATCTAATAATCGCATTGAGCTTTGTGCTTGTTACTTATGATAACAAACAAAGTCTAAAATTCTCAAACTGTCCATTGTATTAAGAAAATCAAACAATAAATGGCATTTTGATGCTCTTAAACTGTAGCGCCTAAGTTCAAGTGGTATCGTGAAACACGACTCTTTGCTGCCTCTTACTACAAGTTATAACATGAAAAAGCATGCATGAACATCAAAAGGTATATTGAAATACACAGTAAAACGTAATGAAATGTATGCCTTCTCACTCAATCAGTGTTTCTGCTGCAGAACGACATCAATAAAACAGCTTGTGAACACTCACTCACCTCAGGAAAGTTGTATGATGTTCACAGTTTGTTAGTAACACTAAAGAGGAGATTATATCCTTGAATAAATGCTGTGTTTATGAAAACTACCGTTTGTGCAACTGAGTTGTATACAAACATTTCAGCTTTTGTTTGAGTGTGATTATTATTTTGGAAAATAAATAACAGCTGAATATCATAGTTTGGGCTCTGTTGTTAATTGTATCCTCTAGCATGATAGTAATGTACCAAATGAGAGGGTTTCATAAGTAGTTTACAGCATTATTTGGGAGAGATTTGATTACAGTATCGATATCATCAGATAGATTTAGTATTAGTGTATCTTTATTCCCTTACAAAAAATGTACCATAGTAACCGTACACTGTAAAAAATTATACGTTCAATAAATTATGACAACATATGTTTTTACATTGTTTTAACTCAAAATCAAAATAAGTTAAGCAATGTTAAACTTGTTTTTATTAGTTATACAAGATATAACTCATTTTTTAAAGTCAGTTTAACATAATTTAAGTTGAAATAACTTAAACATCCAAGTGGATTGTACTGCAAAAGTTTAAAATTTGCCTTTTTTTTACAGTGTAGTTTCTGCCCCAAAAAAATTTTTTTTTTTAAATAATATATATATATATCATGTGCTTGCCTTCAGGAAATTAAATGTTTTCAATGCTGATTACAACCTAGAATAGAGTGAATGTAATCTTGAAAACTGCACTGAGAACTAGTAACTATTTTGTGATTCAGAATGGCAGCGATAACACAATCAGATTGAATCCTGTATGAATGTTCAGAGGCCTGTTCAAGGGCATGCACTGTTTGATAGCCATCTGGCAGAGCCGTTTCTAGATATATGGAGAAAGCCTTATCTACTAGGCACTTCCTATATATCAAATACATTTTCTTGTTAAGGTTTCTACCATTTAGGACATGTTTAGGAGGTAGCACTACATTTCTGACAGTGATAACCTCTCACCCACATGGTATTTCTGCAGATTAGAATTTAGATCTTGGGAGGTCAGAAAACTTGTGATACATTGTTCACAAAAACATGAATTTTGTGTCTTGTCAGCTTTTCTCTGCTAGCGCAGTGTGTTATTAGTGAAGGCCTGTTTTTCTTCCCTGACAGCCCATTCATCATGGACAGAGCACACAGGGAAGGGCCTGTGCAGCGCTGCTACCTGTGCTTAGATGGCTGATTTAATGGGCTGGATATTGCTTTTGTTGGTCGTCCAAATGTTTGGACTAGGCGTGGAATGTTGACCATTTTGATGAATTACCTTTTAAAGAAAGCAGCTCCTGACACTTAACATGTGTGTTATAGTCTTCTCCGTCCTCCAGTACGAAACCGATGAGTCCTGTGCAGATTCTCATTGTGTGCTTTGTGTTTCCGTGCAGTTGAGAGGGATAAGGATTTCTCCCATCACAGACGACACTACAGGGAGTTTCGCTTTGACCTGACTCAGATTCCGGAAGGCGAGGCGGTGACCGCCGCTGAGTTCAGGATTTATAAGGATCAAAGTCCCGCAAGATATGAGAACATCACCCTCAAGGTCACCATATACCAAGTCATCAAAGAATATCCCAACAGGTTGGTCATTCCCCCATTTTACACTATACCATTCAAAAGCTAAAACAAATGAATGTTTCTCAGGATCCCATTAGTTTAGTAGAATGCCTGGATTTTAATTACAGAATTTAAGTAAGGAATAATTGACTCTGGGCTGTTGAATTATTAGAAGAAATACTGCACACCCGAGGTTTAACGGGTTTAACTGGTTTAACTCTGCACTGTGTCTTGGCCGTTAAATCTCGGGTGTGCAATATTTTTCAACAATTCAACGGCCCAAAGTCAATTATTCCACTTAAACTACGTTTACCACACCTTAAACACACCTTGTTTAGATACTTTATTTAAAGACATTTGGTTTTTGTCCTTAAAACACATAGGACTAATTAGGTGTGTAGGACTATTTTATTTTGCATCGCATCCCAAGTGTCTCTTGCTAATTCCAAAACGTAATTTTAGATCTAGTAATGGAGGCTTGCCACTGATAACAGACTCTGCATTAGTCTGATAGTCTGAGTCATTATTAGAGCGAGAGAGAGAGAGAGAGAGAGAGAGAGAGAGAGAGAGAGAGAGAGAGAGAGAAATGAAGTGTGCGTGCATTACCTGAGTCTGTGTGTCTTTCAGTGTTCAGCAGTGTCTCGACTAATAGTAAATCTGTAGGTTTATCTGCTTCAAGAACAGCACCGTTATTCCCTCACTTTTAAGTAGATTTTAAGTTGTTGGTGTTCTTGAAGCAGATAAACCTACAGATTCATTATTACTCGAGACGCTGCTGAACACTGAGAGATGCACAGACTGAGGTAATATACACACACACTTTATGTCTCTCTCTCTCTCTCTCTCTCTCTCTCTCTCTCTCTCTCTCTCTCTCTCTCTCTCTCTCTCTCTCTCTCTCTCTCTCTCGGGAATAAATGTCATGTAGATTTTAAGTTGTTAGACTATTTACTAATTCTAAACTTGTCAGAGCAGTGCTGAAAACACATTTCTGTGTGAGTGTGTGTGTGTGTGTGTGTGTGTGTGTGTGTGTGTGTGTGTGTGTGTGTGTGTGTGTGTGTGTGTGTGTGTGTGTGTGTGTGTGTGTGTGTGTGTTTGAGGGTAAGAGAGTATGTGCTGTCAGTGCATAATAAAATGTAATTTTGTTGCAAACATCATGGATTTTTTTTTAATCTATATATTGTTTTGCTCATTGCTCATTTCATTGGTCAGTGTGGTTGTGTGTTTGTTGTTGTCGGCTGTAAGGACCACTGAAATCACTGAAATCATGTGCTGGAGTTATATGGAGCTGTAATGTGGTCAAAACCCGCTGGAACTACTTTAGCCATGCGTTTCATCAACCAGTCAGGTTCAAGCATTCAACAGCCCTGTAGTATAAATTAAAATGGATAATTGTGAGCATTTTCACCTACAGTCGAGCACTTTTGGCTATGATTCAGTCTCAGGGAATTTCCCACAACATTTTATTCAAAATGTCTGGATGAGTTGGAGCAGATATTAAATGAAACTTCAAATCTGTTTTAAAAAGCATCCTAATATGAACCTCATGAATCTGGTTGAGATAATAAGCAGGGTTTGCAGAGCTAGAAAAAAGGCTACTTTGAAGAAGCTCAGATTGTTTGTTTCTGTTTTTATGTCTGTGTGTATTGATTTTGTCTCGATCGTTGTCATAGTTTGATTGATTAGCCCCACCTGTTTCGTTCTCTCCCTCAGTCAGATTATATTCCTCTGTTTGAGTCGTTCTTTGTCTATGTAGCTGTTTAGTTGGTTTGCTTTTCTCTTGAGTTTTTTTGTTTGTTATTTTGATTAAAGTTGTGAAATAAAGAAACTTCAGCAAATAGACCCTGCAACTACTCCCATCATGGCAACCATCCTGTGACAGTTTCATTGTTTTGATGAGTTTTTTTTATTCTGAAATGTAGAAAATAGTAATATTAACAAAGTAGATATTTATTTTGGTCAAAGAATGATCATGTTGCAGGTGCTGGCTAATATGCCTTTGTACACCGACGCATGTGTCATTCCTATTTTGCAACCGCGCAAAGTGCGCTTTTCCCTCCACAGAAGCACGTCGCTAAACTAGTGAATGAACTTGCGCTCCCTGGGCGGTTCAGCGCCAAAAGGAGGCGTGTTCCGGCGCAAACAATCCCTGGTGCTATTTTGCTGTTCCATTAAACAATTGCGCCACTGACCAGAAAAAACCTGGTCTAAAGTCAGTGGCGCGTTGCGCGTTGTTCATTATGCTATTTGAAGGGCACATGCTTGACCATAATGTATAGCGTGCACAATGCGCATACACTTTGCTCATGTAATCTACACAGATGCAACAGTTATTTTTGCAAATCATAAATTGTTACACTAAAAAAATATTAACACATGAGATGACGGAAATCATTGTGGTGTGCCACGAAGATGTGAAAAAATAGGCATAAATCTAGCTAACAAATTATTCAGAACATCAGTCTAAACTAAAGAACACGAGTCTCCTCAGCTGTGAACCGCTCCTGTGCTTCGCGCTTTGACACTTGTGATTCAGATCGTTAAAATAGGGCCCACTATGTTTTTTTTATGTATCTTCTGCTCACCAAGGCTGCATTTGTTTGTTTATAAATTCAATAAAAACAGTAATATTGTGAGATAATATTACATTTTTTAAATATCATATATTTCTTTTTAACGGCATTAATAGTTGCTGCTGCTTAATATGTTTGTGGAAACCTAAAGTTCAAAAGAACAGAATATATTTGAAAGAGAAAACATTTGTTAAATTCTAAATGTCTTTACTGTCACTTTTAATCAATTGAATGTGTCCTTTCTCAATAAAAGCATACATTTGATTTAAAACAGCAAAAATCTGTCCTGGTCTTTGACCAAGCGAGGCTTTCATTAAAGATAAACTTTATCAAATAAAAACCTTTTTAATGGCAAATTCATTAATGAACTGAATCCAAATGGAACTAAATTTACTGGAATATATTCTGTGAATCTCTGAGGATTTGTAAACTTTTGTATATCTCTGAATTTCATACGTAAAATGAAATACTGTCAATACATTGATGTAAGATTGCTTACACATGCTAATGAGATCATGTCGATGAAACGCTTTTAAAGCTGAACTCAGCGGCTGTTCATGCCCTAGAGTAACACGTTGAGTTCAAATGAAACCTGACTTCCAATTAAACCTGTAGGATAGTCTCTTAAAGCCATGCCTGGTCTGTAAAACACTTTAGGCAGGCAATCAAGCGGAAAATAAAAGGACATCCTGTTTACATGAGCAAGTCTGGATTCTGTCTGGAGGTTTCCCTCGTGACGATTAAACTGCATGCATCAGGATGTTTTAAGACAGTAATTTGTCACCATTGAAAAACTGACAAAGGTACGCACTGCCTTGGATTATCCATCATAAAGTTTCAGAAAACATGTGGATGAAGTTAAATACATTTGATATTAATATAACATATTTTGGAACATGCTTCAAGGATGATGTTGTGTAACATTATTCAGGAACACGTTGCTTTGACTACTACTCTAGGCTATCATATTTACTACAGGATCTATTAATATGTAACTGAACGTAAAAGATCCAGATGTCAGACTAGTATCTTTATCATTCTGAGTATTCCACAAAGAAGATTTACTTTATGGAGTTTTAAAACCAAGGCTGGGAGGAGTTCGTTCATCTGATCCTGTCAATCATTAGGCGAGAGTATATAAACAGCTGCGCGGCTCATCCGTGATGATTCTTCCAGCATCCCTCCATCACCCCGTCTCCTGCCTTAAATCTATCTGTTCATTACTAACGTTCTTATGACATCGGCCGGTTGAGTTTCCAGCTCTATTTTGGATAGCAAGCCAATCCCGTTCATCTTTATCATACTCAAATATATATTATATGAACTTGTGAAATATCAAAGAAAACTTAAGTATTATTTTGCTTTCCCTTAAAGTGTTCTGACTTGCATTATAATTCCTTTATTTTCTATCATAATTTACAGTAAAGCATATTTTATATTGTTTTTAGAAGTGATTTGTGTGTAATCGAGCAGTCTCTGTTGTCCAGTTTCCACCGTAACGGCGCTGGATTTCGTGCCGGAGCTTGTATCATGTTCAGCGGGGGAACTTCTAACTTCAGAATGCCACCCTGCGTTTCACTCGTAGCCAAAATATGCTATGACTGACTTCATAACTTATGCAGTATTTATTTAAGTAGTTATATTCTGTATCTTTTTTAATAAAACTAAAAAAATTGTATGCAAGACATCAAGCGTTTCCATCACGCAAACAGACCAATGCGACACTCGTTTAGGGGACTGGCATCACCTAATCCCAGGATCTGTGCAACACAAAAACTATCCAAACACTGGGTACCCAGTGTTTGGGTAGTTTTTGTGTTACCCAGATCCTGGGTCAGATGGTAGTTTTTGTGTTACCTAGATCCTGTGTCAGACGTGACGACCCAGTGTTTGGGTAGTTTTTGTGTTGCACAGATCCTGGGTAACACAAAACTACCATCTGACCCAGGATCTGGGTAACACAAAAACTACCCAAACACTGGGTTGTTATGTCTGACCCAGGATCTGGTAAAACAAAAAGTACCCAAACACTCGTTTAGGGGACTGGCATCACCTAATCCCAGGATCTGTGCAACACAAAAACTACCCAAACACTGGGTCGTTACATCTGACCCAGGATCTGGGTAACACAAAAACTACCGTCTGACCCAGGATCTGTGCAACACAAAAACTACCCAAACACTGGGTCGTTACATCTGACCCAGGATCTGGGTAACACAAAAACTACCGTCTGACCCAGGATCTGTGCAACACAAAAGCTACCCAACACTGGATTGTTATGTCTGACCCAGGATCTGTGTAACACAAAAACTACCCAACACTGGGTTGTTATGTCTGACCCAGGATCTGGTAGAACAAAAAGTACCCAAACACTGGGTAGCGTCTCGGTTACGTATGTAACCCTCGTTCCCTGAAGGAGGGAACGGAGACGCCACGTCGGAGTACCGACGAATAGGAATCTCGCTAGCGAGAGCCAATCTACTTCGAGTGTAACTAAACGAGCCAATGCACATTGGCATGCAATGATTGCACCAGCTGCCCATGCCACGCAGAGCGGGTATAAATGAGGCACAGGTGCTTGCATTAAATTAGTCTTTTGCTGAGGAGCCGAGTAGGAGAAATGGCACCCCAGCAGGGTACAGAGGACATGGCGACGGGACGTGGCGTCTCCGTTCCCTCCTTCAGGGAACGAGGGTTACATACGTAACCGAGACGTTCCCATTCAGTCGGTCACTCTCGACGCCACGTCGGAGTACCGACGAATAGGAATCCCTACCAAAGCGCCATGGCCTGTGCCCCCTTCCAGTGCCCTGTGTGAGCCTCCTGAGCTCTCTTACCTGACGAGACGGGGCTCACACAGAGAAGTCCATCACTGCTGTTCTGCATGACCCGCTCAGTGACTATTGGATAACACTGGGAAGCATGCCCTAATGGGGGGCCGCTGCGGAACCACATCATACCAAGGAGAGTTATGTGGACACAGAGCTGAGCCGTAGCCCGCCGCCGTGAGGGGGCCCCATCCCTAAAAGGAGGGCTCTTCCAAGGGAAAGACACGGGCTTCCGAGAGGAGCAACCATGGAAAAATATGTGGGATCCCAGCAGGGTCACTCACATGGCCCAAGCCAATACCGGTTCTCAAGGATTCAGCGGTAGGAGGCCTGATGCCGGACGCTCCGCCACGCCCGGCAACGAGGGCGGTGGAGGACTCACAGAGTTTGCTTCTGGAGAAAGTAAGCGCCAAGGCGCAGCAAGCCGACAGGAGCCGGGCCTCTCAGTGCTTCTACCTGTTTGAGGTGAGAACACAGGAGGAACCCGGCTCCACACGTAAGCTATAGAACCTAACGAACGTGTTGGGTGTCGCCCAGCCCGCAGCTCTACAGATGTCTGGCAGTGAGGCGCCACGTGTCAGCGCCCAGGGGGATGCACCACATCTAGTAGAGTGTGCTCGTACCCTGAGTGGACAGGGCACACCTTGTGCTTGGTAAGCCAAGGTGATGGCATCCACTAACCAGTGGGCCATCCTCTGCTTGGAGACAGCCTTTCCCTTCTGCTGGCCTCCGTGACAGACCAAGAGCTGAACTGAGGTCCTGAAGCTTGAGTTCTGTCCATGTACCTAAGTGGATGGGACAGAGCAAAGCTAGGGCTGGGTCTGCCTCCTCCAGGGGCAGCGCTTGCAGGTTCACCACCTAGTCCCTGAAGGGAGTGGTGGGAACCTTGGGCACATAGCCAGGCCGGGGTCTCAGTACCACGTGGGCGTCACCCGGCCCGAACTCCAGGCACGAATCGTCGACCGAAAATGCCTGCAGGTCCCCTACCCTCTAGATGGAGGCCAATGCAGCCAACAGTAAAGTCTTCATGGACAGAATCTTAAGCTCTGCTGACTGCAAGGGCTCACATGGGGCATTCTGAAGTGCTCGGAGCACCAGAGCAAGATCCCAAGAGGGTATGGAGGGAGGTCGAGGAGGATTTAACCGTCTCGCCCCCTAAGGAACCTGACGACCAGGTCGTGCTTCCCCACCGACTTACCTCTACATGGCAGAAATAGCAGCAACGCAAACTGATGGTGGAGGGCGACAGCCTCCGCTCCAACCCCTGCTGCAGGAAGGAAAGCACTGACGCGATCGAACATCTTCGGGGGTCCTCCCGGCGGAGAGAACACCAATCGACGAACAGGTTCCACTTCAAGGCATAGGCCCGTCTCGTAGACGGTGCTCTAGCTGAAGTGATGGTGTTAACTACCTCTTGAGGTAAGTCACCTAGAACCTCCGCGTCCCGTCCAGGGACCAGACATGAAGTTTCCAGAGGTCTGGACGCGGGTGCCAGAGGGTGCCCCGTCTCTGAGTTAGAAGATCCTTCCTCAGAGGAATCGGCCAAGGAGGGGCTGTCGCGAGGAGCATGAGTTCTGGGAACCAAGTCCGGTGGGGCCAATACGGGGCCACCAACAGGACCTGCTCCTTGTCCTCCCTGACCTTGCACAGTGTCTGTGCAAGTAGGCTCACTGGGGGAAACGCATATTTGCGTAGACCCTGGGGCCAGCTGTGCGCAAGTGCATCCGTGCCGAGTGTGCCCTCGGTCAGCGAATAAAACCACTGGCAGTGGGACGTTTCAGGGGAGGCAAACAGGTCGACCTGTGCCACCCCGAACTGAACCCAGATCAGCCGGACCACCTGGGGGTGGAGCCGCCATTCTCCCGGAAGCGCAGCTCGTGACAGCTCGTCGGCCGCCCGGTTGCGCACCCCAGGGACATGAATGGCCCGAAGCGACCTCAGACACTTCTGACTCCAGAGGAGGAGATGGCGGGCGAGTTGCGACGTGCGACGTGAGCGTAGACCACCTTGACGGTTGATGTACGCAGCGGTCGCCGTGTTGTCCGTATGGACCAGTACATCTTTGCCCCGTAACCGGCCCTTGAGGCGGCTCAGTGCACGATGTACTGCTAGCAACTCGAGGCAATTGATATGCCACTGCAGGTGCGGGCCCGTCCAAACCCCTGACACTGCATGCCCGTTGTACGTGGCACCCCAGCCCATGGACGAGGCATCCGTGAAGACCACAGCATGCCTGGATACCTGTTCCAACGGCACTCCGGCCCGAAGGAACCCGGGATCTGACCAAGGCGCTGAAGGTTTTGCGGCAGGACGGAGTGATGCTCACCCGATACGTGCCGCGTGTCCACGCCCATCTCGGGACTCGGCCGTGAAGCCAATGCTGAAGCGGTCTCATATGAAGCAGGCCGAGCGGTGTAACTGCCGCCGCAGCCGCCATATGCCCCAGGAGCCTCTGAAAATGTTTCAGTGGAACCGCCATCCTGCCCTGAAACGTGTTCAGGCAGTTCAGCATCGACTGGACGCGCTCCTTCGTGAGACGCGCAGTCCGCTTGACCGAATCCAACTCCATACCGAGAAAAGAGATCCTCTGCACGGGGGCGAGTTACTCTTTTCCCAGTTGACCTGAAGACCCAACTGGCTGAGGTGTCTGAGCACCAAGTCCCTGTGTTCGCACAACTGCTCCCGGGACTGTGCAAGGATGAGCCAGTCGTCGAGATAGTTTAGGATGCGAACGCCCTGTTCTCTCATGGGCACAAGGGCCCCCTCCGTGACCTTCGTAAAGACACGGGGGGACAGGGCCAGCCTGAAGGGTAGGACTTTGTACTGATATGCTCGCCCCTCGAACGCAAAGCGCAGGAACGGCCTGTGTCGGGGGAGAAACGAGACATGAAAGTACGCGTCCTTCAGGTCGATCGCTGCAAACCAATCTTGGGGACGGATGCACTCGAAAATGCGTTTCTGCGTGAGCATCTTGAACGGTAGCTTGTGAAGGCTCCGATTCAGTACTCGCAGGTCCAAGATTGGCCGTAACCCACCGGTTTTCTTGGGTACAATGAAGTACGGGCCGTAGAAGCCTGTCCTCATATCGGCTGGAGGGACCGGCTCTATCGCATCCTTCGCCAGTAGGACTGCGATTTCCGCACGCAGGACACGGACGTCTGCAGCTTTCACCGAAGTGAAGCGGACGTCCGTGAACCTGGGAGGGGGAACGCCGGGCGAACTGAATCGCATAGCCGAGCCTGATGGCCTGAATGAGCCAGCGAGACGGACTGGGGAGCTCTAACCAGGCTCGCAGAGACCGAACAAGCGGGAACATCAGGACCACCGGCGTACCCACCATGGGGCAGCGAGGTGGAATACAGGCACCGGCCTGGGGCGGCTGTCTCGTGGAGGTGGCCCGCAGTGAGGTGTGAATGTGCTGTGCAACACATACCTGATTCCACGGAGGGCAGAGGGTCCGCGAGGAGGCTGTGGTGCATCCCTGCGTCATCCGCTGCTGCCTGCTGGCGAAACAGGAGGAGGATGAGTGTGGTCCGGCGTTTGACCAGCCACAACTCTCCAAGCCCCCTGAGGACCCAGAGATAGAGGAACTGCTTTTTTTTTTTTTTTTTGAGAGAGTTTGGGTACCACTGGTTGTGACCAGCGGCAGAACAGAATTTAGACTCAAAACATTCCCCGGCCCTCTTCCGGGGAAAAGCAGCCCCGCCCATCTCCAGGTCACCCGTCTCAGAGGTGATGTTTCACCGACCGCTTAAACAGCAGTAGAGACGGGTGGCGTCGTCCTCCTGCCGTGAACACAGTAGAGCAGACTGTGTCGAGGGTCCCTTTTTTTTTTTTTTTTTTTGCAGGGGCGACGTCTTTGGCGACAAGCAGACTGAGGGGCGGCCCATAAGGCGCTCTGAAGCTTGATTTCCTCAGCCCGCTACCGACTGCAAAGAACTGCTGGGCTCAGTTCTCAACAGTGTCGCCGAAATGGCCACCTTGTGAGATGGAAGCATCGTGAAGCGTACTTTGACGACCACTCGCATCTCAGCAAGGCAAACCAGGGGGCGTTTCTGGACCACAGAGGTGGACATCGTCTGGCCGAGGGCCTGCGCCATGACCTGATCACGGTTAGTCAACGTGCGCAGCTCAACCCCGACTCAGAACTACCCTCGTGCATTAAGAGTGCAGGGCTGAGGTGGTCTGCGTACAGCCACCCCACCAAGGAGGGTAGTGAGGGAGGAAAAACTTATGCAGTGCTGGCCCCTCTGGAGTTCCATACTGCCAAGTTTTACATGCACATCTGGGATAGATCCCAGGAAAGCATGGCTATTGACTCTGAATCTGATTCAGCAAAGCACACACCATTACAGTGGGCTCAGCATCATCTTCATTCCCAGAGCACAACAGCCCTCTCTCCGATGTAGCGATTGACATCTGATCCTCAGCTGGAGCCCTGAATGAAATGCTAGGTTCCCCCCTAAGAAGGACCAGCAACTCCATCCAAAAGCTGCACAGCTTGCAGTGCGCTAGAGGGGGAGGGGCCCCAGGGGGTTGGATCCCCGAAGAAGCCCCACCCACCTCAGGTCACCCCAGCCCTTACACCAAAGTAGACCTCTCCTGTGGCCACCAGGGAGGGCGCTACAACGGGAAATCGGCCCGGGGACAGCGCACATAGAGCGGCGAGCGAGCGCTGGGTTGCCGTGACAACGCGCGCTGCAGCTTAGCCGCTCGACGGCACACGACACGCAGAGAAGCGAGAGGTCCGCCCGGTTTTCCCCCGGCGGCAGCTCTCGCTGATCTCCACGGTCTCCCAGAGTGTCGAGCAGACCCGCGGCTGTGCTTTTACACACGAGCCGCGGCTGGCCAACAACAAAGGGGACTCAAGCTTCCCGGAGAAAGAAGAGTCGCGACCGGCGTGCCGACGTGGTCATGTTCCCATTTGAAAACATGAACCACCCACGAACGCAGTCTCAGCATGCAGCCCAGACATGTGAAACAGTGCTCGTGGCCGTCAGTGAGGACAGGGAACAACCGCAACCAGAAACACACAGGTAAATTGTCATCTTTAAAAAGATGCAAGCTCTACCTGTGTAGCTCTTTTAGGGAAAATGCTCTCTGGGGTGCTGAAGCACACAGGGGATAGTCGCGGCGACACAGACAGGGAATTCGTGCAGCCTGTCATGCGCGCTCTCTTTCTCATAGAAGGCGATCTCTTACCAGCCGTGAAAACGGCCTTTCAGCGCTCTAAAACAGCGCACCAAACCAGCTGTGAGAACAGCCTTTGTTTTTGCTCAATAAAACAATCGAAAGTGAAAGAGAGAAATTCGACCCCGCTGCAATGCCGTCACTCCAACACCAAACGAGGAGAGATTCACCCGAAGAGCTTGACTCGTTATAATGTTAACACACGCTTGTAGAGAGTGATTTCAGGACGATCCATTCACCACTCGGCTCCGAAGCAAAAGGCTAATTTAATGCAAGCACCTGTGCCTCATTTATACCCGCTCTGCGTGGCATGGGCAGCTGGTGCAATCATTGCATGCCAATGTGCATTGGCTCGTTTAGTTACACTCGAAGTAGATTGGCTCTCGCTAGCGAGATTCCTATTCGTCGGTACTCCGACGTGGCGTCGAGAGTGACCGACTGAATGGGAACTATACGTCTGACCCAGGATCTGGGTAACACAAGAATTACCCAAACACTGGGTTGTCACGTCTGACCCAGGATCTGGTCAAACAAAAAGTACCCAAACACTGGGTAGCTAT
The DNA here is from genome assembly GCF_024679245.1 of Pseudorasbora parva. Lineage (NCBI taxonomy): Eukaryota > Metazoa > Chordata > Actinopteri > Cypriniformes > Gobionidae > Pseudorasbora > Pseudorasbora parva. Next base: position 39,342,640 of record NC_090188.1, on the reverse strand, counting down.
ACGTCTGACCCAGGATCTCAGGGACACAAAACTACCCAAACACTGCAGTGTAAATTTCTTTTGTTGGTTTAACTTGAAAAAGTAAGCAACCTGGTTGCCTTAAAATTTTGAGTTTATTGAAATAAAAAAAATTGAGTTGATTTTTTTACAGTGTGGGTTGTCACGTCTGGTTCCGGATCTGGGTAACACAAACACACAAAAAAAAATTGTTTTAAACAATATGACTAACTGTGTTGAGCTGTATATCAAAGATTAGTTTTCTGTCTATGAATGATCCAAACAGTTGCTCATCTGTCTAAAAAACACTTCATATATTAAAGCTCTTTGGTGTTGCCATGGTTTCTACAAAACAAAACCAGAAATCGAGGGTAATGAGGGTAAAGGTATGATGCCTTTAATAGTCCGTGTCATGGATAAAATTACTTATTTCACTGGATTTAAACATTATTGGAAACATTTGGGATAATGTAAGTGCAGGACAACAATATATAACACTGTTCTAGCGGTTTTTGGATATTGTATTCCAAAAATCGTACATTAAAACATTTTAATATATTTTTTTGTGTTATGAAGTCAGAATTGCGAGATATAAAGTCACAATTAACTTTGTAATGTTTTTTGTTTGTTTTTTTCAAATTTTTTTGACAAAAAAAATCAATCAAACTGTCAAGTGTTGATAAAGAAATAATGCATTAAGCTAGAATTAGTTTTGTTATTGGTGTTTGGTTTGTTTAAAAGCAGAGTGTCTGTTCTTTCTCTTGATATATTTTATGTTCAGATATTCATTCAAAAAATATTATGGGGGCTATGAAAGTTTTGAGAAAATTATCAAAAATGCTGGCAAAGTTTTAAAACAGTGCTGGCGGCAAATAGTTAATGCACTATATATAGTTTGGCAAAAGTGATGTTAAATATTTTTGACTTAAATACAAGTTTTTTTTTATGTTACCACTATTTTCAGCATTGCATTGCTCGTGTCAATAAGATTTGAGTTAGAATAGTAACTCAAGTCCAACTTGACATCTAAAGTACAGGACGTCCAACCTGTGCGATAAACAGCACATAGCCTTTGTGGAATGATGTATGAGAGCAGTTTTCCTCAGAGCTTTCCTGATTTTTTTAGGTTAAAGCCAGCTGGGCTCAACTAAAAGACCATGACATCATGGCATCAGGTCAGCTCTGTTCCGTGACGTTCAGACCACCTCATGTCCGACGGGAATAATCTCGCTTAACCAGAGCCCACCCGAACCAAAGCAAACCTGTTCTTCCTCAGTCTCACCAGATATACTGGCTGGTAATGGCCATGGATAAAGCTTTCCATTAACAGCTCATTTGCAGGTTCCAGCACTTATGGAAGTCTTGAAAGACCATCAGTTATCACTCCTTGCATATCTCGGCAGCTTGTCAGAGCGCTTGCACCCCAGACAGGGCCATCTGGCCTTAATAAAGGGCCTCTGCATCAAGAGACTTCCTAAAAGCCAGTCTGTGCCCACCTGCCTCTTCACGGTTCTAATGGCCTTCTAATCTAGATTGAGACCCGTGACTTATCTTGAGTCATCCACGGGCACATCATACACAGGGCCTTTTCTCACCATGAACGAATGCAGCTGAGTATTTCAGTGGAGATACGGCTCTCCTGGGGCAATGAACCAGGGGTTTAAAATGGATTCTGCCATCATGGCTGTGTTTATGAGGCACCCACGTCCGACAGCTTCACACATTCGCTCCTGTATTTTCCTGCAATTTAATGAAATTTAGTGCTTCACAGATTAGCACCCACTTCATATATCCTGCCAAAGTGTGCCCACTGCGAGTGTTAATGGGATGGTGGTAAACGGCACCTTTACAAAACAGCATTGTGGAGGCAGTGTGATACCGTAATGGGATTGGGAGTAGAGCACCAATTCTTATTCAGATCTGGTTTCATTTTGTGCTGTGATGCTACTGTATCTACAAGCGTCATGGCAAAGGAAAATCTGAATTTAATGGAAGTGCCGTGACACACTGAATAGATAGCACATGTTTCTGTTCTCTTGTCCACCCCGGTTGTTTGCAGTTCGATGTAGTCCAATTCACAAGTGAATGAGTCGGATAATTTTAACCTTTGTGAATCAGTCTAATGACTCACTCTCCGGCTGAATCAGTGAGAGCGATTCTCAACTTTTTCACTGAACCACAGGTCATTACTTTTGTCATGTGGAACTGGAAATGAACCAAGAAGTGTTGTGTAATGTTCAGCTGAAGGCTCATGAGGCTTCAATCAGTGTAATTGAGTGCGGGAGTAAAAACTCCATTCTGTTTCTCCATAGGGAAATTCATTTTTAATGATATTTTTACAGCCTTACTGTGAACTACTGGGTTTTTAATCAATAGTGTTTGCTGCAGTTAAAGCCATCGGCCCACATTATTAAACTGTGTTTAGCAAAATAATTTGTAATTTGTTTTATTCTGTGCAGAGATTTCAACCAATCAGAAAGTTAAAACAAGCAAAACATGCCAAAAAAGCTCCTCAGCTCCACCCACTCCTCTGAAGCAACGAGTCCTATATGCTCTCAAAATATTTGATAATATATGCATATTTTGCAATTAAATACACTGGGGGAAAAACAATTTCAAATTTACTTACCTTTTCTGGTAACACTTTACAATACGGGTACACTACATTAATTCATGCTTAACTAATGCACAGATAATCATGAGTTAATGTATTACTAATGGTGAACTAACCCATTTATTAATGATCACTGCATCATCAACTAATGAAGATTCATCATGATTAATAGATTAAGTAACCATTAAAAGGTTATTGGTTAAATATGTCATAATGTATTAATTCCTTAATAACATATTGTATTTACCAATAATGTAAATGAATGTGTTAATGTGTCAAAGCTATGCATTTCAACTTCCAGTTGTCAATGATTTATAAAGGTATCATTATGTTATGACTTTACTTGTTGGGACACATGACTATTAACTAATTCAAAATTAATTAAAAACCCCATAACCACAATTACAAATTACTTAATCAATTAGTTAATAGTCATGTGCCCCAACAAGTAAAGTCATAACATAATGATAACTTTATAAATTATTTGCTAATGATTAATTAAAGCAAACAACTGGAAGTTGGAATTAATAAATTATGACATATTTAACTAATAACAATTGCATGATAAATTCATCTATTAATCATGTATAATCTTCATTAGTTGCTGATGCAGTAATCATTAATAAATGGGTTAGTTCACCATTAGTAATACATTAACTCATGATTATCTGTGCATTAGTTAAGCATTAATTAATGCATATTAGTGTACCCGTATTGTCAAGTGTTACCAATTTTCTTTTGTAAGTTTTTGCACGTAGATGTAAAAACTAAGTTAAGTCAAATTAACAAAGAAAATGAACTTGGCCAATTAAAGTTTGTTGAGTAATTTCTACTTAGTAGAAGGTTACTTTGAAGTACATTTTACTCAAACAGTATAACACTGAAGTAACTCATGCTTTTAAAGTGTATGCTTTTCTTTGAACATCGAAATAAATTATACAGTACATATTGTGTAGGCAACATATTAACATAATTAAAGTAATGTGGTAGCCATCCGCATACAGAGATCTCAATACATGGTACACAACACAATAAATGAAGTGTCAGTTTGAGCTGTAAAAAAAAAATCAGGTCTCCAATTGAAAATGTTCTAGTGAAAGTTGGTCAAATTGAATTTCTGTGAATTAAATTGCATCAATTAACAGAAATTCAATTTGGCCAACTGAAAAATTTAGATGGGATCAGTCACTAGAACATTTTCAATTGATGATTTTTGTTTTGTTTTTACAGCGAGTAGAAAATGAACTCCAGGCGTCACAAAACAGTGAGTTACTAAACCTAACAACAAAAGACATGAATGAGAAACAGTGTGAATACAGCTGGAAAACAGTGAAAAATGTGACCATATTAATGATTTATGCCTCAGTGCATGATGGGAACACCAGTATCAGAAAGATGAGTTGGTTTGCTTCATTTTAACATTGATATTCCTGCTTTAATTCCTACAAGGTTAAACAGAGTTATAGCTAAATATAATAAATATATGCTATATTTTTTATTCTTGCCTGAAATAACTTATGCAGGTAGAATAATCTTATTTTATTATGATTATTTTTTTCAGGTTTTTAATTTGATTATGCTGTTTAGCAATGCTTCATGGGACTGTGGTTCACAGTATTTTACCTTTGTAATTTTGGCTGATTTTAAATTACTGTTGAGCTTCAAATCAAAGTTTCACCTCATAGCTGGTTGGCTTTGTTCATGGCTTATAACAGTATAATAATGGACTGTTTTGAATGGAAAAAAAATGAATGGACAAAATACTTCTGCAGCCAACGCCACTGAATAACAACATTTAGAACAAGGTTTTTGACAACAGGTGGTGCTTTAATAAATGAAATGCCAAATAACACCAGTGTTTGGAATATTTGGTTGGGGACAAATTATTATGGGTTGCTCTTCCTAAAGTACTAAAAGAATCATCAGTGGAATTGTTAAGAGGAATCTGAATTTTATCAGATGGTAACATCATCACGGCACTTTGATGGAACTGAATGATTTACCATTAGCTATGGAATTCACATGGTACTCCAAGGCACTTCAGAGAATACCATGGTACTTTTTGGAAAAGTTCTGATAACATCTGTTAAGATCTGTTTTTACACCTCTCTGCTTTATGTCAGTTGTTGAAAAGAAAACGAGAATACTGAGATATCACAAGGACGCAGGGGAGTGTGGTGTGGCGCTGTGGCATGCTGGGACGTGCCACTGTCTCTGATCATTTTTCTGTCTGTGAGATCCGGGCCGCTGTCTCACTGTGTGGCCCATGTGCTGTTATGGAACATCAGTTAAGTAGATGAACAGGAATGGCTTGTTGACAAAATTGTGGTCGAGATGAAAAGGAAGATTTAAGAGAGAATTTGGTTGCACTCGTTTCAATATTTGTTTTTGTGTGTTATAATCAACATTGCTAATTAACATGCAGAATGACTGCAATTAGCAAAATCCAACTCATTCGTCTCCGATTTTAAACATGTCATCACAGTTTAACATTGATCTGTTTGCGTGGGAGAGTGAAATATTATATTCAAAAATATAATGTAAATCATTGTGCGCTTCTATTCTCTCATTAGGGATGCTGAAACATTTCTCTTGGACTCGAAAAAGGTCCGCGCTACTGATGGGGGGTGGTTGGTGTTTGACATCACGGCCACCAGTAATCACTGGCTCCTGAACCCGCAGCAGAACATGGGCCTTCAGCTCTGCGTGGAGACCACTGACGGTAAGCGCTTTAATTAAGGACGCTCTGCCGCTTAGATGCATGAACGCAGTCAATCCTGCTGGGTCATTTTCTTACAGCTGAGTCGACAGCAGAATGCAAACTTACTGCTCTTGTTTTACATTAATTTTCACATTATAATTTTGTCTTTAATCATGCCACTTTAAAAAAAAAATCCCTCTTTACTGCTGTAATTGTTTTGAAGTCACCATTATGGAGATCATTGTTCCATTAGCTTTTAATACCCTTTGTATTTCTGTTCTAGCAGAAATTTCCCAAATAAAAAACATTTGTTAAGATGATGACAAACTAGAATATGAAATAATGTATTCAAAACATTCCTAGCATGAATATGACGTTTTAGTATTATTTAAGCATGAAGATTTAGTAATAACTAATTTAAAATATTGGAGCAACTGCTGAGATTCATCGTTGAAAGGTGTAACGTCATCGGATAAGCATCACCTAATGATGCACCGATAATAAAAACATAAACCAACATTGCAAAAGAATTCAACAACACAAATGGCAATTAACAATAAGTAACAATAAGTTATGCAGCACAGATAAAGCCAGCAAGAATCAAGAAACTGCGCTGCATTCTGGGTACCTTCGAGGTACATATGAACTGTAAAAAATACAGATGTTGGGGTGGTGGTGGGGCTGTTTACAGTAAATTGCTTTTTCCATTACTGTAAAGCCATTTTTTTTACAACTGCACTTTCTTGTGCTATCAGATACAAGAAAAAAACCTACTGTGAAATTTCTGTGAATGTTATGCAATTATTAACCAGGAAAATACTGTAATTTCAAACTAAATTGTTTAACAGTGCACACTATGCTTGAGAAATCTCTGATGGAGCATTCAACACATAATAATGCTCATTAAATTGTCAACATCAAATTGTGTTGCAAAAAAAGTGACAATAATCCTAATTTGTAAACTAATCAAGAGAACAGAATAAATAATGCAAACTTAATCAAATACATGACCATGGAGCACAAAACAAACAAACAAAAAAAGTCATGGTGTTATTGGTGGCAATAGTCATTGAATGGGTCAAAATTATACATTTTTATTGTATGCCAAAAACCATTAGGATATTAAGATGATCACAACATGATCATGTTTCATGAAGATATTTTGTCAATTTCTTACTGTAAATTTATCAAAAATGTATTATTAATAGTCATTTACATTACTAAATACTTAATTTGGACAATATTTAGATTTATTTTGCACCCTCAGATTCCAGATTTTCTATAGTTGTATCTCTGACAAATATTGTCCTATTCTTAGTTTATTTATTCAGCTTTCAGATTATGTATAAATCTCAATTTCAATGACTGGTTTATGACTGGTTTTGTGGTCCAGGGTCACATATTAGACAAATAGGTTCATTATTCAATTTTTTTTTTTTTTTTTTTGAATAATTCAGTGACGATGTTGCAAGATTCGATTTCGCTATGAAGCTCTTATTACGTGTCAGTTTTGCATCCTCTCACAAATATTTAGAGTTGGCCCAAGAAACTTTGGGTTCACTTGCAAGGAACTCAAAAGTTCTGCGTGCAAATGCAACAGATTTTGCGAGGGAACACAAAAGCATTGTTTTTTTTTCCATCCTCATGTCCCTCTAGGGACTCCATAAGGAACAGATCAAAATATAAATTAACCAAACATCTTCCTATCCGCTGTAGCTCACAAATTCACACTCACACATATCCAAACTAATCTGACTGAGCGAAATGGTGCTATCGTTCGGAGCATTCATTCTCCGTCAGGGGTTCTCAACCCTGGCCCTCGAGGTCCACTTTCCTGCAGTTTTGCACCAACCTTGATCAAACTCACCTGAATATTAATCCCCAAGACCTTGATTAGCCTGTTCAGGTGTGTTTGGTGGGGGTTGAAGCTAAACTCTACATGAAGTTGAGAACCAATATTCTACGTACTTTAGTTGTGAAGAGAATTAAAATGCCTTTTGTGACGTGTGGTAACTTGCGAAACATCTGGAAATAAGGCACAACAATGAAGAACTTACAGCAATAACCTGACATGAATTACATCTCAAACCGATTTTTTAAGAGTTGTTTAACGACAGCTCTATATTGTTGGACCAGTGTGGTTCGAATGACGGATATGCGACAAAGTTTCTATGCTTTTTGAGACTAGCCAGTTGATTTGAATCATGAATCACACTACAGTGATTAAACAGTGATTTACATCGTTGTACGGGAAACGCACCACAAGTTTGAATATGTGGAACTTAATGTGGGATGTTTTGCATTTAGTTGTACTTTACGATGGATGTCTGCCAGGTTAATGCTACTCTATGTTACTCATTTGTTGGGGGAATTTATTGAATAATAACCATCATTGGTCACTTTAATAGCGCTGTCATATTTTAGTGTTCTTTCCTGCAGATAGGACTTTGTTGTTTTCAATTATTGTTGCATTCCTTTTTACTGGAAATAAGGACCATGCAGTGCAGCTGGTTTCATTTCCATTCTCATAATCATTATATTAGCTTCAAAACAGACACGTTTACCAACGTGAGACTCTACAAAAGTATCATCTTTGAGTCAGGACTACACCCAGTTTTTCCTCTTTCTTAAATGGGAACCTGATGCCTTGAAGTTGTCAGAATTTTAGGATCGGTTTTCAGCCCTCTCCCTCTCAGTTTGACATGCAGACAATCACTACAGTATCTGTGCGGACCATAGAAACTGTCATACATAGTTGTGTTGATTTTGCCACCCAGGATGAGACTTTCGTGTCTGAATCCTGGCTGTTTGTCTCACATTGATCGCTGTAATCGGATGCATGCATCTGTTTGATTTTCAGGTAGAAGCATTAACATGAAATCTGCTGGCATCATCGGAAGGAACGGACCTCAGTCCAAACAGCCTTTCCTGGTGGCTTTTTTTAAAGCCAGTGAGATCCTGCTGCGTTCTGTAAGAGCAGCAGGAGGAGGCAAGAGGAAGAGCCACAACAGAAACAAAAGCAAAACACAACAGAAAACTTCACCAGCTCCCAAAAGTGGAGGTACAGTTCCCAAAATTCAAAACACTGGAGTGGTCCAAGAGCTTTTTGTGGACCAGAATTTTGTGAGACTTGAACCACGAATACACTCACACACACACACACACACACACACACACACACACACACACACACACACACACACACACACACACACACACACACACACACACACACACACACACACACACACACACACACACACACACACACACACAAAAGACTGGATTCAAGGAGTTCAAGGAGATTGTCTAATGTTAAGTGGTAGCGTGTTCCAAATATTGGTGAAAACTGAATGACCAAAGTCTGTGGTTGGTCTAGATTGCATTCCACAATCTTGATGAAGCTTAACATTATAATCCCGCTGTCAATTGTTTGTGCTGTTTACAAAGCCGAGGGCCGGATTTCTTAGGATTCAGTGATTTTTGAGTGATGCTTTGCAAACTATTCCATAAAAAACACCTTCTGCCTCTTTAATAAGTTGCAGTTGTCTCTGTCCTCCATAGATGAGTCACTTGAAGAATGCCTGTTGAGCTTACCTGATGTTTTCTGAACGTAGGGGCACTTTGCTGCCATCAAATCACTGAGTATTTACTGCATTCAGAGTCTATATACAAAGATGTCCTGCCAGCTGCAAACATAGAGCACATTGAGCCCACACACACTCCTAGACTAAACAACATGACTACTTCAGTGTTTGAAGGCTCAACGTCCGTTTTGTTGCTGTTATCTAGATCAGAACACCAGTGAACAGAGGCAAGCCTGCAAGAAGCATGAACTTTACGTGAGCTTCCGCGACTTGGGCTGGCAGGTAAGCGCATGTGGCTACTCGCAAGACATCAGTTACAGGACTGCACAATGTAATTGCTCCATTCCGCCAGAAAATACATCACTGTCTCTGTCTCGTTTTAGGATTGGATTATTGCTCCAGAGGGCTATGCAGCCTTTTATTGTGACGGAGAATGTTCATTTCCACTGAACGCACACATGAATGCGACAAACCATGCCATTGTTCAGACTTTGGTAAGTGTACATTGTTTCATTATTTAACTCTTTCCCCACGAGTGTTTTTTATTTTATTTATTTTTTCAGGCAGCACCAGCATTTTTGATAATTTTCCAAAAAGTTTAATGACCACCAGAATATTTTTTTTGTAGAAATATCTGAATATGAATGGATATACCAAAAGAAAGAACAAAAGAACAGATCGTCTGCATTTATTCTAGCTTCATCATTCATCATTTTTTATCAGCACTTTGATTGTGGGGAATTTTTAGCAAAAAGCTGAGAAAATCATTTTTTTTTTTACTTTAAAGGATTTGTTTGTAAGAAATGTATTTCAATTAATAAAATGGCCCTGGTATGTCACTAGACAATAAGAAATCATGTTAATTTCAAATACTTATATCACTGACAACAGTAGTCCGGACAGGATATTGTCATTTAAAAGTTGTTGTTGCAGCCCTCAACTGGTGTTGATGTTGTCATGTTGTGTTTTGGCCTGAAGCTCCGCCCTCCACCTATCGACCAATCACGAAGTCAGTAGTGTTTCAGCATCCGGGTTGCCAGCTACACTCTAGTTAGCACAGCTGCAGCTACAAATGTTCCTGCTGATCCTGCAGCCAATCTGGCAACCTCGAGTCAGGGGGAGGGGGGAGGGGAAAGTGATTGCAATACCAGTTTTGGCAACAATTTTACATACACTTCCTTTAGCACATAATACACATGCGTGAACATGTAATATATGAAAAATACATGAACATCACGTTTATGTTGTTTACATGGAGACACTAAATACATTGTTTTCATAACCACTATTACTAATGGTGAACTAACCCATTTATTAATGATTACGGCATCAGCAACTAATGAAGATTCTATATGATTAATAGATTAAGTAATCATTACATTGTTATTAGTTAAATGTGTCGTAATGTATTAATTCCTTAATAACATATTATATTAAATAATATTGTAAATGAATGTGTTAATTACTTCAATGGGTCAAAGCCATGCACTTTAATTAATCATTAGCTAATGATTTAAAAAAGGTATCATTATGTTATGACTACTTGTTGAGGCACATGACTATTAACTTGCTGCCCTGATCTGCATTCTTGGGACTTGCATATCCTCTTCACAATACCCAATAGACGTTCTATGGGGTTGCTGGCCAATTAAAGCCGGGTGCACACTGTGCGATTTTGGCCACGATTTGGCCGTCTGGGACAAATTTAGCAAATCCTAAAATATTCCTCAGATCCTAAGCTAAAATCTGACGTCTTTGGTCGTTAGTTTGACATGTTCACCGGCAGCCGATCAATGAGCGCTGCGATCAAATTTTACCTCAGACGAAATTCTGGCAGTGTCAGAAAATTTGGCACACAATCCTGCAGTGTGACTTCTCCTACGACGACAGTCAAATATCTCCGTTTTTCAAGACAAACTATGACCAAAACGAGTACTAGAGATTTCTTTGTAGCCAGCATTTCAGTCCCGCGTGTAATTCAGCTCACTGTCACTGAACGCATCATTCATTGATGATATAAAACTCCGGGTGAGTTTTCTTGCGCGCGTCCATTTTTAGCGCGCCTTAACTATCGTGCAGTCTGACATTAATGTCAACTGAGATCTTACAGTGTGACATGGCGATCATGTTCGTACAGTCTGACAAGGGACATTCGCAAAGGATTTTGAAAAATCGCACAGTGTGCAGGACCCTTTAGAACAGGGATACCATGGTCCTTAAACCAGGTACTAGTTGCTTTGGCACTGTGTGCAGGTGCCAAGTCCTGTTGGAAAATGAAATCTGCATCTCCACAAAGTTGGTCAGTAGCAAGAAACATGAAGTGCTCTAAAACTTTCTAGTATACGGCTGCATTGACCTTGGACCTCAGAAAACACAGTGGACCAACACCAGCAGATGACATCGCACCCCAAACCATCACTGACTGTGGAAACGTTACACTTGACCTCAAGCAACTTTGGACCACTCAGCAGTCCTTTTTGCCTTTATCCCAGGCGAGACGCTTTTGATGCTGTCTGTTGTTTAAGAGTGGCTTAACACAAGGAATGCGACAGCTGAAACCCACGTCTTGTATACGTCTCTGCGTATTGGTTCTCAAAGCACTGACTCCAGCTGCAGTCCACTCTTTGTGAATCTCCCCCACATTTTTGAATAGGTTTTGTTTCACAATCCTCTCCAGGGTGCGGTTATCCCTATTGCTTGTACACTTTTTTCTACCACATCTTTTCCTTCCCATTGCCTCTATATTAATGTACTTGAACACAGAGCTCAGTGAACAGTCAGCCTCTTTTGCAATGACCTTCTTGCCCCCCTTGTGCAAGGTGTCAATGGGTGTCTCTTTGACAACTCTCAAGTCAACAGTCTTCCCCATGATTGTGTAGCCTACAGAACTAGACTGAAAAACAATTTTAAGGCCTTTGCAGGTATTTTGAGTTAATTTGCTGATTAGAGTGTGGCACCAGATGTCTTCAATATTGAACCTTTTCACAATATTCAAATTTTCTGAGATACTGAATTTGGGATTTTCCTTATTTGTCAGTTATAATCATCAAAATTAAAAGAAACATTTATAATATATCAGTCTGTGTGTGATGAATAAATATATAATATACACGTTTCACTTTTTGAATGGAATTAGTGAAATAAATCAACTTTTTGATGATATTCTAATTATATGACCAGCACCTGTATATATCGTCATAAGTTTGAAGGAATTTTTTTTTTTTTTTTTACAAAATACACTGGTTGTCATTTAACATAATATACATTTCTAATGTTTTTCCCATTACAGGTCCATCTTATGTTTCCTGATAATGTTCCAAAGCCATGCTGCGCACCAACAAAACTGAACGCCATATCCGTGCTGTACTTTGATGACAGCTCAAATGTAATCCTGAAAAAGTACAGGAACATGGTGGTGAGGTCCTGTGGATGTCACTGAGGGCAGAGGAGTGCCCATGTCATATTGCTGGACTAAATAACATATCAAAATAAATAGTTTTTGACATTTGATGTACAGTATTATGTATATATTAGCTCATAATTGCTCTTATTTATTTTGCTTTGTTTTGTAATAACGTTGTTAAATGTGTGATGTAGATCAGTTACCACTCGTCCCACAGATCCATGGCTGATTTGCGCTTTCTCTGATAATATGTTAATGAGTTAGACCAGGGAGAGAGTCGTTGGCTAAAGGATCAAATATAATTTCCTTTCTTTAGGTCACATCATAAATTCATAGGCAACCACTCCAAAACAGAACTGCTGCTATTTTACAAAATTAATGTAAAGGCCTTAAAGGACAACTCCGGTGAGAAATGACCCTAGGGGTAATTAACAGATGGTTACCAAGTAGATTGTTCTCTGGGATGCGTTTTCATGAAAATCGAATGTAAAGAGTTTTATCTCTAAAAACAGATGAGCTTATAACACTGGTCTATGGGGCACAGGGTAAGTGAAATTAAATCGCTAGCTAATACCACTAACAAGGCTCAAAATAGCCTCACACTAACACGGGAGCATAATGAGGGTCCCTACATGCAAACTGAAGGATTGAGAACTTTGTAAGAGTACAAATAGTTTAATAAAAATATTATTTATAAAGACAGTGCATTACACGTTTACGGTCAGGCGCCAACTTGGAAAACAGTCTCGACTAGTCGAGTGACAAGCGCTGTTCTAAGTGAGCTGGTTGATAGGAATTAAGTTTGTGATTACATGAACATTTTTATTTATTTATTTTTCTCTGTTGCGTTCAGTGTTTTCTTCCGGAAACAGCGGACCATATGAGATTCCAAGTCACAGTTCATCACTTAGCACAGCGTTCGTGGTTTGATGAGTTGAGACTGTTTTCCAAGATGGCGCCTGTCCGTGAACGCGTAATGTACTGTCTTTATAAAGTATCTTCTTATTAAACTGTTTGTACTCTTACAAAGTTCTCAATCCTTTGGTTTGCTTGTAGGGACCCTCATTATGATACAGTGTTAGTCTGAGGCTATTTTGAGCCTTGTTAGTGGTATTAACTAGCGATTTAATTTCACTTACCCTTTGCCCCATAGACAAGCGTTACAACCTAATATGTTTTTAGAGATAAAACTCTTATCCCAGAGAACGATCTACTCGGTAACTATCTGTTAATAACCTCTAGGGTCATTTCTCACCGGAGTTGTCCTTTAAACCCTAGTCACCAATTTACATTTTTTTTTTTTTATTTGGAAAAAAAGAACAGCCATAATGGATTTAGCAAAAAAATAATTTAATAATATTTCTTTGTTACAAATTAGTGTAGTGTGGTTGTAAAAGCACTGAGTGTCTATACATATTTCCTCAAATAGCCCAAAGTATTGCAGCCCACAACTGCTGATTTATATTTAGATATCAGTTGGTTTGCTTTAGATATCAGTGGGTGGATATGCAAAATTAAGGTTGATGTTTGTTTGTTTTTTCTGAGCAAATATTCTTCCTCCTTATACACGTGTATTAGTACTCTGAGTAATATATTTTTTGGACAATATTGCATTTATTATTTTAGAATCATGTTTGTATGTCATTAAATATATTTTCAAATATATTCTCCTGTGTCTGTCTCTACAACAGTTGACTTATCACGTTTGTTTCAGGATTTAAATGAATTTGCTGAAAACAAAACCTCTCGGTTACGTATGTAACCCTCGTTCCCAGAAGGGGGGAGTGGAGACGTTCGTCGAACGTGACCGACTGAAAGGGAACTTTATTATTGACCTTGTTTTGAAGTATTTTTCCAAAGACTTGGCTTGTTTTCGCCACTAAATAAAAAATTAAAAGGTAATTGCAACTTTTTAATTTCACGAATCTGACTTTTTTTCTTGCAATTGTGAGTTCTAAAGTCAGAATTATGAGATATTAATTTGCAATTCTGACTTTTGTCTTTCAATTCTGATTGTTTTTCCTGTAATTATGACTTTTCATGAATTTCAGACTTTTTTCTCACCATTCATTTTTTCTTGCAATTGCAAGTTTATATCTCACACTTTAAACTTTACAATTACAATTGCAATTACAAGAAAAAAAGTTTAATTCTGTGGCGGAAACAAACTTCAATGCAAATTTGCCCTTTTGTCTGTTTTAAAAAAATATTGGCAAACAAATAGATTCATTTAGCCAGATGTTTTCATGCAAATCTATGCTGATCACAACATTTTTATAAAGTAAATTTTTTTGTTGAATGCCAGAAAACTGAGTGACTGTATTTGACTTAATTCAAACCAGCGGTCAGGGTACCCAGATGTTCTGTGGTTCCGATCTAAAAAGGGTGTTGACGTCCCATGAATAGCAGAGGCCACCTGCTAACCTCACTTCTAGCGGTGTGGATGATTTGCATTCCTGCGGCCTGCTGCCCTGCACGATTACTCCTGCTGCTTCACAATCCCATCTACTGTTTAATATCATGGATTTCATCCAATTCCACTAAATGTCTTCCTTTCTACAACAGCAGGCTCAGTATGAATGCTGCTATTTTAGGGAATTCTGTGCCAGCGAGCAGGCTCTCTTAGTATAAGCCCTGTAGCCACATGAAAGAGGAAAGAGATCATTCGCCATAGTGAGTACGGATGAATTTACTGTGAGCAACACACATATGCACATGATTGATCAGTCTTAAGGTCTATTGGACACCAATCTTCACACTCATGATTAATATCAGTTTGTGTACATGTAAAAGCAAGTCATGAAATTCCTCCAGTTCTGTGGCATTATCCAACCAGACGTACTTCCTAATCCATGAAAACATGTAGTCGTACCCAAGCCTGCGATGAAAACTTCTGCATACCCCTCCTCCTCCCCAGCTCCACCTGTAAAGATCTGCAACTGGGGTTTAATATGTTCTTACAGCCGCATATCCTTTCTGTATATTATTGAACAGATGATTGTATGTGCTCCCATGCGACCGGGAGCAGTAAAATAATCGTAATGATGCCATACAATTGAGGATTTTTTAGACAAAAAGTTGGTTGCGAGAAACATAGAATTAGGTCCCCCAGCTCACTGGGGGTGCAAATCAGGCTTAAAATTTGTCTGGCCAGCCTAAGACAACTGGAATAAGATTATTTATCATATAATCACATAATAAAAATAAATTATAGTCGTTATGTTTATTCATTATTTCTCCAAAAAATAACCTGAATCTGTGATTTTTCACAGCTGGCCGTGGCTTAGCATTCATAATTACTTTAATTTGTACATGCGCAGATTTAAATAAACAGTGGATAGTTTGGTAACAATCGACATGAACAATTCTTCTACAGCATTTATTAATCTTAGTTAATGCTTGTTTTAGCATATAGTAATACATTATTAAATTCAAAAGTTGTATTTGTTAACATTAAAGTATTAGTAGTATTAAAAAAATAAGTTGACATGTCATTGTAAAGTTATAGTGAGTAGAATGTCTGTTAGGGAGCATCAAAATAAAGTTTTAGCAGAAATTAAAGGGATAGTTCATACTTTACACACCCTCAAGCCATCCTAGGTGTATATGACTTTCTTCTTTCAGCCAAACACAATCAGAGATATGAAAAAAAAAACAAAAAAACATCCTGGCTCTTCTAGGCTAGAGAATGTGGGGTGAGATTTTGAAGCCCCGAAACAGCTTTCATCATAAACGTTATCCATACAGCTCCAGGGGGTTAATAAAGGCCAACTGAAGAAAAATATCCATATTTATAACTTTATCAACTATAATCACTGCTTTCTGATAACGGTCGTACGCAAGTCTAGTTCCGGTGGAAGAGCCTCTGACCAGATGCATGACAAGTGACCTCTGACCTGGCGCATGACGAGTGACCTCTGACCTGGCGCGTGATGAGTGACCTCTGACCTGGCGCGTGACGAGTGACCTCTGACCAGATGCATGACGAGTGACCTCTGACCAGACGCATGACGAGTGACCTCTGACCAGACGCATGACGAGTGACCTCTGACCTGACGCATGGCGAGTGACCTCTGACCTGACGGATGGCGAGTGACCTCTGACCTGACGCATGGCGAGTTACCTCTGACCAGACGCATGACGAGTGACCTCTGACCAGACGCATGACGAGGGACCTCTGACCTGATGCGTGGCGAGTTACCTCTGACCTGATGCATGGCGAGTGACCTCTGACCAGACGCATGACGAGTGACCTCTGACCAGACGCATGACGAGTGACCTCTGACCAGACGCATGACGCATGACGAGTGACCTCTGACCTGACGCATGGCGAGTGACCTCTGACCAGACGCATGACGAGTGACCTCTGACCAGACGCATGGCGAGTGACCTTTGACCCGACGCATGACGAGTGACCTCTGACCTAATGCATGGCGAGTGACCTCTGACCAGACGCATGACGAGTGACCTCTGACCTGATGCATGACGAGTGACCTCTGACCAGACGCATGACGAGTGACCTCTGACCTGATGCATGGCGAGTTACCTCTGACCAGACGCATGGCGAGTGACCTCTGACCCGATGCATGACGAGTGACCTCTGACCAGACGCATGACGAGTGACCTCTGACCAGATGCATGATGAGTGACCTCTGACCTGATGCATGACAAGTGACCTCTGACCTGATGCATAACCAGTGACCTCTGACCTGACTAAGACGAGTGACATCTGACCCGATGCATGACGAGTGACCTCTGACCCGACGAGTGACGATTGACCATGATATTTTTTTAATATAACTCTGATTGTGTTTGGCTGAAAGAAGAAAGTCATATACACATGGCTTGAGATAAAGGATCATTTTCATTTTTTGGATAAACTAACTGAACCCTTTAAGTAGACTTGAATGAGAGTTGCAAAGCGACTTACAGTATTTTTAATAGAATGTATAAAGTTAATCAAAATATATTGTTCATTGTTAATTCATGTTAGCTATCCTCTGGGCACCCTATAGTTATTAACTTTTAACAAACGAGTCCCTATTGTAAAGTGTTAGCAGAATATCAACTGTTTATTTATCTGTATATAATCTCTGCATGTCCAAATGAAAGTAATTATGAGCTCTATGACTCAAGGCAGGACCAGCTGTGAAAAATCACTGATCCAGGTCATTTTTAGAGGAATAATGACACTGATTCTTTGACTTTTTACAGATTAAAGGCCTAACCATCCAGACTATGGAACTTAATCTGAAAATGCTGTGCGTGTAAACACGCTTGTTGAAATTGTTCACAGAGTTCGGATTTTGAACCATAAAGCCAGCGGACACCCACCGCACCACAAATCTGTGCCTCATACGTTTCAATTCTCGCTCAAATTGCAGCGCTGTTTCTGCTTTTTGAGCTCGTTGTAGTAATGAACTTCATATGCTTGATGTTTTGTGCTTTCAAAGGGGCGATTGTCAGTCATATCCATGTTACACCGCATTAAACGTTGGTATGCTTGAAATGAAACTGCAGTGAAACGCTGCTAAAAATGAAGTTCTGTTGTCCTGTACATGGAAGGAGACACATATTAAAATGATTAGGGATGTGTTTTATCTAGTTAGGTAAATATTTAGGACACTACACCCCAAGAGAACACAATCTCCACACGTGTAACTTTGTTTAAATGAATGGAAAACACATGATGATAGTTGAAATATGTGAAATACCTAAAGGCTTGGAAGAGTTTGTTTTGTGATTTTACACAGGGGACAATAACTTTTTTCTTGTACTGTTTGTGGACAATTAATGAAAACAAACAAATAAATAAAGTGTCAATCACTATCATAAAGTATCAACGTTGTCATATTTATTTGAGAAATTCCTCTCCCATTACTTTATCCTATCGTAAGCTAGGACATTTTTCTTTTCTCTGGCCTCATAGTTTATTTTGAAAGTGTCCGCTTGCAGTCGGCCCACAACGCTGCTGAAACTCGATCTAATCAAAATGTTTTCCAGTTTACTTTCTTCATCTTTCCACATAGCCTTTTTTCCAATTTGGCTTCAGTGGGTGGGCTATGGACGCTTATTACAGCTCAATCAGACGTCCCTGAGCAAGTCCACCATCTGGGTCACATTTTTTACACGCTAGTTACCAGGACAAGGTCACGGCTGAGAATACAGAGGATGTGTTCTGAGTCCAATGTTATTTGTATGTGTGTGCGCACGCTTGTTTTGGTGTGAAAGAGGCGAAAGAAGACTGCGTTTGACCCCAAGAAGTCTCCTTCAATCTGTGTAAAGAGGAACACCTGTACTCGACTGCGTTCGGCAGCCCCTTTCATCCGCTGATTCCCAATGACTGCTAGAGTTTTTCTGGATTGAGCTGGGTTACAGTGCATTACAGTCATTTAATCAAAGGCAAACATCCCTCCAAATGTGGTATAATCACTGTAAAACACACACCAGCTTTGAGTTGTCTAATGCTTTTATAAAACACCGTCAACCACAATATAATAAAAGATACTATTTATTCATTTTAATTATCCATAAAGTATTTCCACTCCCATATTACAACTGTTGTGCGCCACATAACAAGTGTAACAATAAAGATATGTGGTCATAGGCATTATCAACTCTGTTTTATAAAAATAATTATAAAAGAGCGGTATACTGATATTCGGTTTGTGCAACACTTTATAATATAGAGTAACAACGCACTTATAAATGATATGCAAACTATTTGTTTATAGTTATTTAATATCTGGGGTCAATATATAAATAGTGAGTGTTTCATAATTAACAGAGTGTTATTGTTTGAATAGCTCATATGTAAAGAGTTAGATAATGCTTTCTTAACTTATTAACAGTAAATATTTCTCTCTTTAGATTAGGTCACAGAAAATCAGAAAATGGGAAATTACATTAATTAAGTGCTTTAAACAAACCTTTATTAGAATAATTGCATTTGTATTCAGTATTACTTAAAATGCTTACAAATACATTAAGCACATATGCATACAGGCACCCACACACACACGTGCACACATGCACACACCTTGGGTTACCAAGTTTTATAGGGACTTTCCATATAAATATTTAAATATTTATAATATATAAATATTAATACTTCCATATAAGTATTATACTTTTATACTGTACAAACTGTATATTCTTTCCTGTAATCCTAATTTATGTATTTTGACAACGTGATCTAATGAGTATTTGTATGTAATTCATATTGACAGTATTATTATTTATTTTAAATGGTTATGATTAGCTTTGCAGATTAATTACATTTTTAAATTATCCTTGACCTAATCTAAAGTGAGAACTTTTGACTGTTAATAAGTTAATAGTAAAGCAATGTCTATCTCTGAGCTAAACAAATATTAAACACTTTGTTAATTACAGTAACAATGAATGAATAACTCTCTGTTTATATATAGCTTATTAATGTATTAACTATAGTTTATAAACTATTAATTAACTAATAGTTGATAATTTAACTTGTAAATACTTTGTCACTGTATACTTATTATAAAGTGTTTGTGATTAACACTTTATAATTAATAAATTATATAATCCACGTAGACAATGAAAAAGACGCATTGGGATTGGCATTTAGAGACATTCTAAACTCTATTGGAGTTAGACAACACGTATCAGGACCCACTCATCGCCTTAATCATACTTTAGATCTAATAATGTCACATGGAATAAATGTTGATACTGTTAAAATTCTGCAGCAGAGCGATGACATCTCAGATCATTACCTAATATCATGTATACTTAATTTACCTAAGGCTGCAAAGCCATCCCCTCGCTTCAAATATGGCAGGACGATAACCGCTGCGACTAAAGATTGCTTTGTACATAATCTTCCTCATCAGTTCCATCTCCTCAGCATTACAGATAGCCAAGATGAACTTGATGCTGCAACCGAAACTATTGACTCTCTCCTTACTAGCACTTTAGACATAGTTGCTCCCCGGCGCTTAAAGAAGATTAAAGCAAATAATCCAACGCCGTGGTACAACGAGCACACTCGGGCCCTTAAAACAGCAGCCAGAAAAATGGAGCGCAGCTGGAAGAAAACAAAACTAGAGGTTTTTCGCAATTTGTGGAAAGAGAGCATGATTGCATACAGAAAGGCCATAAAAACTGCTAGATCTGCTTATTTCTCATCTCTTTTAGAAGAAAACAAACACAACCCTAAGTATTTATTCGATACAGTGGCTAAATTATCAAAAAATAAAGCTTCAGCTTCTGATGTTTGTAAACAACACAGCAGTAATGACTTTATGAACTTCTTTACTAGTAAGATTGATAATATTAGGAATAAAATTATAACCATGCAGCCGTCTATTACAGTATCACTTCAGACAGAGCACTGCAGGGTCACTGAGGAAAAAAAAAATTACACTCATTCACTGCTATAGGAGGAGAAGAACTGGCTAAACTTGTAAAATCATCAAAATCAACAACATGTATGCTTGACCCTATACCGACTAGGCTATTAAAAGAGATACTTCCAGAGGTCATAGATCCTCTGCTTAATATCATTAATTCATCTTTGACATTAGGATATGTACCGAAAACTTTTAAGTTGGCTATAATTAAACCACTTATTAAAAAAACGCAACTTGATCCTAAAGAATTAGTCAATTACAGGCCAATCTCGAATCTACCGTTTCTATCAAAAATACTAGAAAAGGCCGTGTCTTCACAATTATGTTCTTTTTTAGAAAGAAATGGTATATGTGAGGATTTCCAGTCAGGATTTAGACCGTATCATAGCACTGAGACTGCTCTAATTAGAGTTACAAATGATTTACTCTTATCATCTGATCGTGGTTGTATCTCTCTATTAGTGTTACTCGATCTTAGCGCTGCATTTGATACTATCGATCACAATATTCTTCTGAATAGAATCGAAAATTATGTTGGCGTTAGTGGAACTGCTTTGGCATGGTTTAAATCGTACTTATCTGACCGTTATCAGTTTGTAGCAGTAAATGAAGAGATGTCACACCGATCACAAGTTCAGTATGGGGTACCGCAAGGCTCAGTGTTAGGACCGTTGCTTTTCACCCTGTATATGCTACCACTGGGAGATATCATTAGGAAACATGGCGTTAGTTTTCATTGTTATGCTGACGATACTCAGCTCTATATTTCCTCACGCCCGGATGAAACCTACCAATTCACAAGATTAACAGAATGCATAGCTGATATAAAAAATTGGATGAATAGTAATTTTCTGCAACTTAATTCAGATAAAACTGAATTTTTAATTATTGGACAGAAAAGCTCCACAAGTAGTAACCGAGAATACTGTCTAACACTTGATGACTGCTCTGTCAAGCCCTCGTCGTCAGTGAGGAACCTGGGTGTGCTCTTTGATACCAATCTTTCATTTGAAAGCCACGTTTCTAGCATCTGTAAAACCGCATTCTATCATCTTAAAAATATATCTAAATTACGGCACATGCTTTCAATGCAAAATGCTGAACAGTTAGTACATGCGTTCATGAGCTCAAGGCTAGATTATTGTAATGCTCTACTGGGTGGTTGCCCTGCTCGCTTAATAAACAAACTCCAGCTAGTCCAAAATGCAGCAGCTAGAGTTCTTACTAGAACCAGGAAGTATGATCATATTAGTCCAGTTCTGTCAACACTGCACTGGCTCCCTATTAAACATCGCATACATTTTAAAATCTTGCTTATTACTTACAAAGCACTAAATAGTTTAGCTCCCCGGTACTTAAGCGAGCTCTTAACGCATTATACCCCATCACGTCGATTGCGGTCTCAAAACTCTGGCCAGTTGATAATACCTAGAATATCTAAATCAACTGCAGGCGGTCGATCATTTT
This sequence comes from Pseudorasbora parva, assembly GCF_024679245.1. Taxonomy (NCBI): domain Eukaryota; kingdom Metazoa; phylum Chordata; class Actinopteri; order Cypriniformes; family Gobionidae; genus Pseudorasbora; species Pseudorasbora parva. The sequence continues at coordinate 39,320,478 of NC_090188.1, read as the reverse complement.
CCTATTTAGCTCCTAAATTGTGGAATAGTCTTCCTAGCATTGTTCGGGAAGCAGACACACTCTGTCAGTTTAAATCTAGACTAAAAACACATCTCTTTACTATGGCATACACATAGAACATTTTTAACTTTCATTATTCAATTCAATTGACTGATTGTTAGGCTGCATTAACTAGGTCAGCCGGAACCGGGAACACTTCCCATAACACCTGATGTACTCGTTACATCATAAAAAGAGTGACATCTACGCTAATGTTAGTCTCTCTGTTTATCCCGAGGTTTATCCCGGATCTGGGCCCTGTCCGGATCGGATGGTGGACCTGCCTGGACATGACCAACGCATCCTGGAGTGTCTGCTGAGCCGTGTCAAATGGTGTCTCCTCCCAATTTGCCTCACTGGCACGACATGCTCAAAACCCGTCTTCGGCGCAATAATTCCGATCTTTCATGTATTCATACTCTTGTGTAATTGACGCCCCATCCTAAATAAATCTGTCTCTTCCGTGATACCCTGAAAATTTTGAATAATCCGATCTAATATGATTTCCGACCTGTAAGGTTGCCAGAATAATAATCTTACACGGTGTGTTAATAGGCCAGAGGAGAACTGGCACCCCGACTGAGTCTGGTTTCTCCCAAGGTTTATTTTTCTCCATCATGCCCCGATGGAGTTTTGGTTCCTTGCCACTGTCGCCTTTGGCTTGGCTTGCTCAGTTGGGGACACTAAAAATATGGTTAAAGTTATTCAACTTATTATACAAATAAAATATATGAATTAGGTCTTATTTAATTCTATAAACTATAATACTGATCTGCCAACATTGTCGCTATATGATAAATTAAAATAAGCTGATAACATCACTGTTTTCTCCAGTACGGCTGAACAGCCAAATCTAATTTTGTCGCAATATTACCCTGTTTGACACTGTGAAGCTGCTTTGACACAATCGTGATTGTAAAAGCGCTATATAAATAAAGTTGATTAATTGATTGATTGATTAAATCCTTAACACTACACATCTGCAATCAATGAAGCCTTTTTTTGGTCGATCAGGCGTAACACTGAAGTAATTAACACTGATTACCTCTTCATCACGGCACCTATTAGTGGGTGGGGTATTTTAGGCAGCAAGTTAACATTTTTTCCTCAAAGTTGAAGTGTTAGAAGAAAAACTGGACAAGCATTAGAATTTGAGAGAGTTTGGCAAGGGCCAAATTGTGATGGCTAGACGACTGGGTCAGAGCATCTCTAAAACTGCAGCTCTTGTGGGCTGTTCCCGGTCTGCAGTGGTCAATGTCTATCAAAAGTACTCCCAAGTTAGGCGACAGGGACAGGTCCGATCAAACAGACAAGCATGCTCCTGGATCAGACGTAAAAACTGTTCTGGTAGTTTTTGTTACCCAGATCCTGGGCCAGATGTAACCACCAAGGGGTTATTTATTGCAGGCTTTTTGTGATATTTTTGCAACTCCTGAAGCAGGTGCATGTCTTCAGTAAAAGTTTTTGTACATTTCATTTTATCTATAAATTTGTTATTGTGCTGTATATCCTTTAATTTTATAATGTGAGCCACCTAAATGAGTGTTGTGTCTTTCTTTTGCGTGATGGAAACACCTGATGCATTGCATAAATATAAAAATTTGATTCAAAAAGATATAGAATATAAATACTTATGATACATATGTTAACTCTTTTCCCGCCAGCGTTTAAAAAAAAAAGTTGCCAGCCACCGCCAGGGTTTTTGGCAATTTTCACCAAAATTTAATAGCCCATAGAATATTTTGTTAAATTAATATCTGAGCATGCAATATATCAAAATAAAGATCTGACCCTCTTCTTTTAAATAAAAAAAATCGTTTTATTCTAGCTTCATGCATTCCTTTTTTATCAACACTTGAATATGGGTAGGTTTCATAAAAAAAGCAACATTTTGAACAAAAAGCTGAGAAAATCAAATTTTTGTGAAAGACTGTTTCCAGATCAGATTCAGAGTGATGATCAAACACAGATGGATTAGATCGAGTCCATCAACACCCCTAATGCTTACACAATCCTGTAGCTCATCCCGGGTCCACATTTCATTCAGTAACATTAGGCAGTTTTGATTCATATGCTGTTTAATGAGGATGATCACGTTATTTTTAATATGCATATGATTACATGTGATCGCTCGTTTCACTGCGTCTTCCTCACGTGTGTTTTGATCAGGAGATTCAGTACTCATTCAGAAGATTAAATACAAACCCAACAGATCACTCAGATCAGCAGGATCAAGTCAGTTAGAAATACCAAGAGTTCACTCAAAGCAAGGAGAGTCTGCCTTTAGCTATTATGCCAGCCGTAGTTGGAACCAGCTTCCTGAACAGATCAGATGTGCTCCAACAGTAGCCACATTCAAATCCAGACTCAAAATACATCTGTTTAGCTGTGCATTTACTGAATGAGCACTGTGCCACTGTACGTCCGACTGATTGCACCTTATCTATGCATCATTTTTTAAATAATTTTTTATAACTTTTTTAGTTTACCTGTTCTTTTCTTTGGTTATCATCATTTTATTACTTTTAATTCTCTTTACATTGTATTCTTTTTCTTATGCATTTTTTAGCCCTATTTTAATTCCTTTCTATGTAAAGCACTTTGAATTGCCATTGTGTATGAAATGTGCTATATAAATAAACTTGCCTTGCCTTGCCTTGCCTTGCCTTGCCTTGCCTTGCCTTGCCTTGCCTTGCCTTGCCTTGCCTTGCCTTGCCTTGCCTTGCCTTGCCTTGCCTTGCCTTGATAGAATATGGCAAAGGAAACAAGTTGTCAAATTATGCCTCCTGAGCGGAACCCCGTCAACCATGGCGTGGCAAGCCCAAGTTATGGCCACATAAACCCTGAGAGTGGCAGGGCATGTGCCTGTTGACAGCTTTTCCTTAAAGACCCCATTTATTGGCACAAACTTTCCTAGTTGAGGAAGCCCTAGCACTTAGAATGGTCTCAATAACAGCAGATGAAAACCCAGCGTCCCTCAGGTGGTACTCATCAGGGGCCAAACATGAAGGTTCCACAGGTCGTGCCTGGAATCTCCGAGAACCATATTCTATTTGGCCAACGCAGCTCTATTAGTAAGATGCAAGACCCTTGTTGGCGAACCCTGGCTAGAACTCCTGGGAGCAGAAAAATTTACCATACCCCCCACCCATGAGAACCGATGTTGTTCGGCACAGCTTCGTGGGGAGGGTAGGTTTCTTGAGCAAAGACCTAGATGAGAGATAGCCCGTGACTGTCTCTTCGACCTCCGTATACACACGATTTTGCACCCATGATAGCCGAGAAATTCGACGTCGAGGGCAGAAAACAGGCAAAGTGACTTAGATGGTTTGTCATGGAGGTCCACAAAGAAAGGCAGAAACTAACGTCTTCATCAAAATTCCCGCACAACCAAAGAAGCACCGGAGCGTGCTTTGAGATCACGCAAGGAGATGTGTGGGTCTTGTGAAAGCTACAGACCTGTCTTTTGCTTGTCAGTCAGATTCATCGCGGGTGCAGACTGAAAGTAGCCGAGATGAGCTCACAGCATTTTGACTGTAAACAGCTCGTAATGCCGGCACTCACCTGACTCCAATGCAGCGACTGCGTGCATTTCCTTCAAACACACAAAGCAGTAATCGTGTGTATCCACATCTGCTATTGGGCGAGAGCATGGAGCAAAACAATGCTTAGACTGCTGACTAATTTTCAACTGATATAGGTTTCTTTTAGCTTGAAATCTTTTCACTAATGTTTCAAGAGAGATGAAAAAGACATATATTTGCAAATTGCCAGTTGAAAACTAACTCATAACAAAGATATCAAGTCGAGTTTTGAAAGGTAGATACAGCTTTTTCAGAGATTTTTTAGAGAGAGATTTGTTTTAGCACACCAACACAGAATGGTCTGAAAACAAAAAGACCTGAAGGGACACAGTTAGGGCTCATCTTTTTATAGCCTTGTGTAGCAGGTGGGTGGGTGACGTCACCCACCGAGGCTATAATACTGACAGGTCAATTTCATTGATGTGTTAAACACACTACGTCACAGTTGGTCACAATATAGACATTCACAAATGCGCCAAGTGCATCATCGAGTGTAGCTTTTGAAAGGGAACGCAGGGCGGTGGACTTAAGTTAGAAGATGCTCACCTGAACCACTGAAAATGAAACACTGAACATGCCCCGGCACGAGATCCATTTTAAAAAGTTTAGAGGATTTAAGTTAATCCATAGACTAATTAATGTATGAAGTAAAAAAAATAAATAAGATAGAATTATAGTAAAAATGAATCAACTATGTTGAAGTAAATCAGCCCATTAGGATGGGTTGATTTAACAACCTGACATCTCTTCCGTCCTATATTTACCCAACCCTTGAGTTGAAAACAACCCAAATTGGGTTGTTTTTAACTCAGTGTTTTTGGAGTGACTAATGCTCTAATGATTGCTTGTTGATGTTCATTTTGCAAAGTAGTTAGTAGAATATGTCTAAAGTGGAAAAGAGGAGAGGAGAAAGAGGAGACCCATTGCAATCAATCAACACCTATAGTTACATTCAAGTGAGAGCCTTGACATTCAAGAAAATAAGTCTTGAAATTCATAAAAACATTTACAACTAACAAAAAACATTTATACATACTGTATTTTAATATGCAATGGTGTGTGCATCTGCACTAATATGCAAATCTAGTTACATCCATAGATTTAGATTCTCTGTTTTCACACACAAGGTCTAAGTCTAGTCCCTGATTAAAATGCATGTTTGAGCTGTTTTAACTGAACGCAAATCTTATAATATGTAAGTGTCATTGTTTTGTCTCAAGATGCACACTAGTATTTTTGCACAAGGCATGTTTATAAAAGCTACTTAAATATCCTAATTTAACTGAGGCCAAATAGGCTTAATCTAAGCCCCCTCTATGTGTCTGTAGCCTTTTAGCATTGGGTTTTGAGAGTAAAGCTATAGCAGCACAAACAAGAGTCCTTTCAAAAAGGGCAGGCAGACACAAATATTACCTCACATCCCATGTGGAAGGGTTCACGTTTTCCGCATTGTTTACTTTCCCTCTCAAGCTCGTATGTTTTCCCTGCATAGTGAGTTGAGAAGGGACTTTCCATGGATACTTTTAGTCTTCATGTCAATGAATTTGGTGGTTCACACTCGGTAAAGTGCGGATGCAGTTGAGCTGCGCTCTACATTTCATTATAAGAGGGTCGTATATTATTTTGAAGTAAAAGCTGCCCAGCTGATTAATATTTGGTCTAAATAGTTTAGCATGATCAGGAAAAGACCTTTACTATAGAGAGTTATTTTTTCACACCTTAGCCGTCGGCAGCTGAATTTTTTTCATTTTTCACTTCGCTCCTGTAAATGGAGTGCTGAAATATATCTGAAACCTTTTTGAACTCATTGGATTTGTACGCTGTGTGGAGCGAGCCAGCAGAATCCCTCCATGGTGCAATTAAAAATTCCAACCGATACATCTAGAAGCACATTAAAACATCTGTCCACATGTATCAATGTCAAAATGTGTTAACACTCCGTGTTCTAGTGAAGTAATCCAAAAGCAAAGTATGCAGAATGTTATGGTCAATCTGATGCGGTGGACTCAGAAAGTTACAATTTTTATTAGTTTTTTTCCCCAAAAACAGCTGAACTTCCACACATGCTTGACAGGATCAAAAGAGAGATTTTGGGAAAGGTAAACCATATGGATGAGCAACAGGTGAACACATTGTACTTTAATACATATTATCACAAACTGTGCAAAATGTGCAAAAATGTATTTGTCACCTATAACCAGATATGAAGATATGATATGGAATTATTATATATTTGAATCACTTTGGCATTTGTTTTACACAATGTACTGTATTTACACTAAATCAATCTGGTGCCATTTCCACCTGGATTTGGCCTACCCAAATTGAAAAGCCTCCCATACACACATACAGTGGTCTAGGTTCAAATTGTTGGTGTCATTTTACAGGAAACCCTTTAAAGTTACATAAAACACTGATAAAAGTGATAAACATGTAAGTATGTGTTGTGTAAGCTATTATACCCCCCCCCCCCCCCCCCCCAAAAAAAAGGTGCTTTTTGATTTTTTTTATATGGTGGTGGTGGAGGTAGCAGGGGCGGGGGTATCCCTTCAGACCCATTTGAATAACTCTTGCATACAATATGACACAGACAAACTTCTTTTTCCCACTTTTTCTGGAATTTAGTAGAAATAGCCCAAACTGATGATATATAGATAGAGCTATTAAAAGCATAATATCCTGGTCCTGAGCGAGAAACCCTGTTTACAAGACGGCTTATGCGTGTGCGTTTCAAATCCGACCGAAACTTGCACATTATGGTACTTTAGACTTTGTGTGAGAAGGGCTAGACCATCAAATACACACAACAAATAGCCTATGTCAAAATGACCGCTTGGAGAGTATTCACTTTAACACAGTTTATGTCTTAAATGGGTGTTATTATATAGTTATGTTATTAGAATTGCATTCAGTCTTAAGGGGATCTAATAAACCGTGACGATTGTGCCATTTAATGTAAATCAAAAAACAAAAGTCAAAGATACTCAATAAACAGATATTTTACATTTTCAGATTATAAAGCAATGTTAATTTTGTTCTTAATTTAAATTTTTATTATAAAAAAAGAACAAACAGAACCGATAAGAATACCGTTAAAAGTACCGGATCGGACGGCAGTATCGATAAGAGTAGTAGTACCGTTACAACCTTAACGATACTGTAATAAAGTTCATAAATATAGGAAGGAAGGAGGCAGGAACATTCAAAAACTTAAATTAAATAAACAAACAAAAGGAAAGCAACACAGGCAGCCCCTCATGGACAACTGCCCGCACACACATAATAAACCATAAACAAAACTCAATGTAAATTCCAGACCTTGCCCTCTTTCGTCCTTCACTGGTGTCGCTCGTCCTTATATGCCTCCGAGCTCCCTCATGGGAGGACTCGAGACCGGTGTGGCTCACAGGTGACACACATTTACACTCACGCCACAGTCTCGCTCACTCCCTCCCATGTCTCTCAGTCGTCCACCTCTCCACATACCCCAATCGCCCCTCGCAGGCCAGGGGATACACCCGAGACGGCACCTACTCCCCCCCGGGGGGCCCAATCTCCGCGTCTCACACGTTTGGGGTATGGACAGACGAGACAAGAGAAATGGGAGTCGATGACAGAGCGACAGGACGAGAGAGTGGAGAGAGGAAAAAAACAATTCTGGTCCGTTTCCTGGACACCCTACCACTCGGTCCTCACCGGCCAAGAGGCTCTTCCTCCTGGTGCCATGTGATGGCCCGATCCTCCTCCGCCCCCTTGCGGCCGGCGGTGGCTCTTCCGATTGAGGGCAGTCGGCAGCGAGTCCCGTGCTCCCTGCTCCTCCCCATCATGGAGGACGGCAGCAGGCTCCGGCCCACAGCCAACACCGGTGACTCCTCCTCTCCCTCCAGGACGACCGCCACCCCACCTCGACCCTGGGGCACGGCAGCGAGCTCTCCATCTCACCGCTCTTCACTCGCTCCAGTACCATCACCTCGGGCAGCCACTCGCGGCCTTTGTCCATCCGCGTTGCCTAAACTCCACAGCACCGCGATCCCCCTCAGCAGCAAGGACTCTTCGACAGCATGTCCCTCCTGGGTTTCGGCATCAATGTAATAAAGTTCATAAATATGGGAAGGAAGGAGGTGGAAACCAGATCATTTAATCATTGAAACATTCATATATATACTTCGAAGCACTTCAGAGCTTAATGAATCAGAGTATTGATTCATGATTTTCTGAAACCACAGGATATAAAATTACCAAAAAAAGATATTCTATTTAAGATATATATATATTGTGACAAGTGTCCCGAGCGCTCATCAGCGTCGCCCTGGAAACAAGGCGGGAACACCTGCACCCGCTCATCACAGGCTGAGCCGTCACAGCTGCAACTCATCAGCGGGCGGCTTTATAAGCCTGCCCGCCACCCAAAGAGGTGAGAGATGTCTCCAGAAGACTCGGCTAACTGTTGTCTCCATTCTCCCTCCAGAGAGCAGCGTGTGACGGCCAGCACTCACTCTGAGCACGGATCCAGATCACCGCGAGCACCGAGGACGCAAGAGAGACCACACCGAGCACGGAGCACCCCACTCGACGCACTTTCACTTTCACCATTGTCAATAAATCCACCCTTCGGGGAAATTCACCTGCCCCCCTGTGTCGTGTACTTCTTCACCCCGTCACACTGGTGGAGAATGCGGGCAAGAGTGTGAAGAAGTACCGACATCAGGTTCACATGGAGTGTTTCCCGTTTCCCCGAGACTTTTTCCCTGGATTTATTTTTCCCCCACACTTATTGGTTTTTTCCCTCTGTTTCCCCAGGTGGCGCTCCTCCCTGCAACGATGGAGGAACTGTTGAAACACCTCACCGAGGTGAGCATCCGCCAGCAGCAAATTATGGAGCATATGGCCTCTCGACAAGACACTACAGAGCGGGAGCTGCTCACACTGCGGGCGGCCGCTGCCCAACGCGCTCCGCTGCCTGACCCTCGCGCCCAAGCAACCCAACTCATGCCTCGGATGACTGAGCACGACGATGTCGCCATGTACCTTGAGATGTTTGAGACCATCGCTACCCGCGAGGCGTGGCCAGAGGATGAGTGGGCTCGCATCGTCGCCCCGCTGTTGACCGGGGATGCGCAGCGGGCGTACTTCGCGCTTCCCCCTGCGCAAAGCACTTCGTATGCGGTGTTAAAGAAAGAGATCCTGGGCCGCGTCGGGCTATCCGCGATCAGCGCTGCACAACTCTTCCATGACTGGTCCTATGACCCACGGCGCCCACCCAGACTCCAAGCCGCGGATCTCTCTCGTCTGGCACAACACTGGTTGCTGGCCGAGGGTCCCACCGCCATCCAGGTAGCGGAGCGCGTCGTCATTGACCGCCTCCTGCGCGCGCTCCCGCGCCACCTCCGTCAAGCCGTGGGGATGCGGAAGCCCACCACCAAGGATGAGCTGGTCGAGGCTATTGAGCTGGCGGATGCCACCTTCCACCGGGAGGTCGGGGAGCGAGCGTCGCCTTTTCCCCGAAGGGTGGTCCAGGAGCGACGCACGCCGGAGGGTACCTCGCGACCAGTAGGCAGGCCGGCGGTTCCCGGGCCTCCGGACGAGCCCATGCCCACCGAAGCCCCGCGATCCCCTGGACGAGCATGGCTGGCAGGCTGCGCCGTGCACACAGAGAACGCGCCCCGGGCGGAGATGAAGATTAACGGCCGTCCCTTCCTGGCTCTCCTGGACTCCGGCAGCGCCATCAGCCTCGTACAGGCGGCAATCCTGCCGCCGCGAGGAGATTCGAAGACCTCCGTCCCCATTGTGTGTGTGCACGGCGATACCCGAGAAGTCCCCGCACGTCGCGTGTCCATCGAGGCCGCCCCGGGCACCTGGGCCATCGAAGTCGGAATCGTCAAGGATCTGCCGGTCCCCGTGTTGCTCGGAAGGGACTGGCCGGGGTTCGACCGTCTCCTCACCGCCGCCACTCAGCCTGTCAGCCAGCCCGGGAGCCGCCCAAAGCGCCGGACCGCACGGAGACCCAGACGGCGTCCTGTGCTGTTGGCTTCCGACAGCCCCCGAGACGGTGAGTCCACCCCCCAAGCTGCTAACCTATTCTATGATCTCTTCCAGCAGGTCTCGGGGGCCGGGGCGTTCGCCCGCGAGCAGCACGAGGATGACCGTCTGAAGCACTGCTGGGCTCAGGTACGGGTCGCGGAGGGGAAGGACCTACAGCCCGCGCCGCACCCTACGCCCCACTTCAAAATTGAACAAGGCCTGCTCTACTGTGTCGCTCAGCGAAGGGGGGAGGAAAAAAACCTGCTCGTCGTGCCCCGCAGCAAGACCGAGGCAGTGATGGAGATCGCCCACGCACACCCCATGGCAGGCCACCTCGGGGCTCAGAATACCATCCAACGGATCCGAGATCGCTTCCACTGGCCCGGCCTGGAGGCCGAGGTGAAGCGCTTCTGCCAAGCCTGCCCCACCTGCCAGCGGACATCGCCACGAGTTCCTCCCCCCAGCCCGCTGATTCCGCTGCCCATCATAGAGGTGCCCTTCGAGCGAATCGGAATGGATCTGGTGGGACCGCTGCCGAAGTCCGCCCGGGGGTTCGAACACATCCTCATCATCGTGGACTATGCCACCCGCTACCCAGAGGCCATTCCCCTCCGGAAAGCCACGACCAAGGCCATCGCCCAGGAGCTCTTCCTTCTGTGTAGCCGGGTGGGCATCCCCGCCCAGATTCTGACTGACCAGGGCACCCCGTTCATGTCCCGGATGATGGCAGATCTCTGCAGGCTCCTGAAGGTCCAACAGCTCCGCACAATGGTGTACCACCCCCAGACCGACGGCCTCGTCGAGCGATTCAACCAGACGCTCAAGCAGATGCTTCGGCGGGTGTGGCCGCCGAAGACCTGCGGGACTGGGACAAGATGCTGCCCTACGTCCTCTTTGGCATCCGGGAAGTCCCCCAAGCGTCCACCGGCTTCACCCCGTTTGAGCTCCTCTTCGGCCGGCAGCCCCGCGGACTGCTCGACGTGGCCAAGGAGGCCTGGGAGCAACAACCGGGGGTACACCGTTCCACGATCGAGCACGTGCGGCAGATGTGCGACAGGATCGACCGCGTGATGCCCATCGTCCGGGAGCACCTGGCCAAAGCCCAGCAGGCCCAACGGAGGCACTACGACCGGGCCGCCCAACCCAGAGAGTTCCAGCGCGGGGACCATGTCTTGGTCCTGGTCCCGACCGCCGCCTGTAAGTTCTTGGCCACCTGGCAGGGTCCCTTCACGGTCGCCGAGAAGGTCGGGCCCATCACCTACCGGGTCCGGCAGCCTGGGAAGAGGAGAGCCGACCAGCTGTACCACATCAACCTCCTGAAGCGCTGGGTCGGGACCGGGCCCCAGCTCTCCGCGTTCACGGAGTCGCCACCCGTGATGGTAGACATGGACCCCCAACTGTCGGCGGCCCAAAAGTCGGAGTTGCAACACCTGGTCAGTCAGTTTTCTGCGGTGTTCTCCCCTCGCCCCGGGCGGACTCACGTCCTGGAGCATGACGTCCGGACGGCCCCAGGAGTCGTCGTTCGGCAGCGGCCCTACCGTGTTCCGGAGGCTCGGCGACACGCCATTGAGGCGGAGGTACAGGAGATGTTGAAGTTAGGGGTCATCGAACCATCACGCAGCCCGTGGTCCAGCCCGATTGTGATGGTCCCAAAGCCCGATGGCACCTTCCGCTTCTGCAACGACTTCCGCCGGCTCAACGAGGTCTCGGAGTTTGACGGCTATCCCATGCCCCGCGTAGATGAGCTGCTGGACCGCCTGGGGAGGGTGCGGTACATCTCCACCCTCGACCTCACGAAAGGGTATTGGCAGGTACCCCTCTCCACTCAGGCCAAGCCAAAGACAGCCTTCTCCACTCCGAGCGGCCACTGGCAATACCGCGTCCTCCCTTTCGGCCTGCACGGAGCACCCGCCACCTTCCAGCGGCTCATGGACATCCTGCTCCGACCCCACCAAGCCTACGCGGCGGCCTACTTGGATGACGTGGTGGTACACTCCGAGACCTGGGAGGACCACCTGGACCGGCTGCGGAAGGTGCTGTCGGAGTTACGTCGGGCTGGGCTGACCGCCAACCCCCGGAAATGCCACCTAGGACTCGCAGAGGCCAAGTACCTCGGCTACCAGGTGGGACGGGGCCTGATCCGACCCCAGGAGAAGAAGGTCTCTGCGATTCTCTCCGCTTCCCGTCCCACCACGAAGACGCAGGTACGAGCCTTTTTGGGGTTGGCGGGTTACTATCGGTGCTTTATCCCTGACTTCTCCTCCTTAGCCTCTCCCCTGACAGACCTGACCAGGAAGGGGCAGCCAGAGAAGACCCAGTGGAGCACCGAGGCGGAGGCGGCGTTCCACCGCATCAAGTCGGCCCTCACCTCGGCACCGGTCCTACGAGCGCCCGACTTCAATAGCCCCTTCCTGCTGCAGACGGACGCCTCCGACACCGGGTTGGGAGCCGTCCTTTCCCAGGTCACCGACGGCGAGGAACACCCGGTGATCTACATCAGCCGAAAGCTGACCCCAGCAGAACAGCGCTACGCAACCGTGGAACGGGAGGCGTTGGCCGTCAAGTGGGCAGTCCTGGAGCTCCGGTATTACCTCCTGGGCCGCCACTTCACCCTGACCACTGACCACGCACCACTGCAATGGATGGCCCGGGCCAAGGAGACGAATGCCAGGGTGACGCGGTGGTTCCTGGCGCTCCAGGACTTCAACTTCACCGTCCAACATCGTGCTGGGACGGCCAACGCCAACGCCGATGGTCTTTCCCGGATGTGGTCAGCTTTCGCAGGTCTGTCAGGCTCCACTCCCCAACCCCCCCCAGTTTCCCCGCTTCTCCGCAGGACCAGGACGTCGCTTAGGGGGGGGGAGTGTGACAAGTGTCCCGAGCGCTCATCAGCGTCGCCCTGGAAACAAGGCGGGAACACCTGCACCCGCTCATCACAGGCTGAGCCGTCACAGCTGCAACTCATCAGCGGGCGGCTTTATAAGCCTGCCCGCCGCCCAAAGAGGTGAGAGATGTCTCCAGAAGACTCGGCTAACTGTTGTCTCCATTCTCCCTCCAGAGAGCAGCGTGTGATGGCCAGCACTCACTCTGAGCACGGATCCAGATCACCGCGAGCACCGAGGACGCAAGAGAGACCACACCGAGCACGGAGCACCCCACTCGACGCACTTTCACTTTCACCATTGTCAATAAATCCACCCTTCGGGGAAATTCACCTGCCCCCCTGTGTCGTGTACTTCTTCACCCCGTCACAATATATATATATATATATATATATATATATATATATATATATATATATATATATATATATATATATCAATCAAAGTATGAAAATTGCATTTAAACAGGAGTGAAAAGTACCACTGCAATTAAGGCTCTTATTATTGTTTAAATAAAAAAATCTCCACTACCTGTACATTTAAATGAAATCAATGTCATGCATCAAAATAACAGAATGTCTATGAGCAAAGAAGGGATCTAGGAAGTCCTGTGCCAGTCAAGCAACTACCATTGAAATACTAACAGAATTACATACCCCTGTGTATAATAAAAGCTTTTTTTTCTAGGCTACTAATTTGTCTTCAGAGAAAATGCACATCATTCTAAACATACCTGCTAGAAATGCTCTTCATTGCTTTATGCAATTGTTTGAGTAAGACTTGTTATTATGAAGTTATTGGCAAGCCTCATACAGCCTGCAGTGTCCATACGTTTCCCACAAGTGGACACACTGAACTTTTGATGTTGCAATCAAAGCTTGAATCTATTCTAGCAGCTTATATGGGACAATTGAAATCGTATGGATGAAAATTGATCAAATCTGACTTGAGTTTTGAGCAGTTCACTATGTTTTCAGGATTTATCTGATGGCTTAAAACCTCTTTGATGCTTCATCTAAACCTGTTGCCCGTAAAGCATATTTCTCACATCTGTTTCCATGCTAAGAATGAAAAAGCGAAGAACTAAACTCTTTCACTGACATAATGGTACAGATTACACCAGCACTCCAAATAAAACATCCAAAGAAGGCTTCGTCGCATCTGCGATTTATCTTTTCAATTCATCCACGGCATGGAAGCTCCATTTCTTCCCTCATTAAAGTTATCCGACCGATTTGGAAGCCAGTTTTAGTCACGGATAAAGTTTGTTATGGTGTTGTGTACTAGATTTCACTGGAACTAATGCTCTGGGAGACAATGAAAGAGTTTGGTCCCTGCATGTTCTTTTTAGTTGGAGATCAAGCACCAAAACCTGGAAGTGTCTCACACCCTCTATGGTGTAAAAATATTGTAAAAAGTAAAGTTGTAAATAAAACAAAGACTATTATACCATTTCAGTTTTTCCACTTCAAAATGCCACTTTGACTCAAAGTTACTTGCCATTTGTTGGTAATTGTTTGTGAAATTTACTAGGAATTTTTGATTAAAAAAAATGTTTTTCACTAAACTTTTTTTCAGTGGGAACTTAGTGAGTGAGAGTATGACTCACTGTGGGTCATCAGTTACACTCAGGGATGGACTGCCAATGAAAAACAGACCGGGAACACAAACTATTGCTTCAATTCATAAAATTTATGGGTGGACCCTCAATGACTATGTTACACCTCGTCACAGGGCCACAGACAATGATCCTGGTTGTCTTCCCCGTCAACAGCCGTTACCCAGTTCAGTGGTTTTAATTGAAGAGTCAGGTTTTAAAGGGGTGATGACATGAAAAGTCATTCCTGTTTCATGGCTTAAAACATCCTCCTTATTATAAACAAAGCATTTGATCAAGCTCCAAAAATGGCTCATTTGGATATTGCAGGATTTTTCACATCATACGGATAAATACATTTGACTGCCTCTAGAGCATAGGCTGTAAAAAAAGATGGACAATACACCTTCACTCTCTTCCACTGAAGTAAGTAAAGCTGCCAGTGTCCAAATATAGCACTGACATCTTGAGGTCTCAAGTGCGAAGTGTAGCCGTGATATCAAGGTTTAACTTTTTGTGAAATAAACAGTTATGGAAATATAGAAATTAAAGATAAGCCCTAGATGCCTGAAAAAATGTTTTGACATGCTCTGATAGTAATGCTTATTTTCAGTTGCTTATAGACAAATTAATGTCAAAAGTGTCATACACTGTATTCAGCACAAACTGGGCGAACATAATATGTTAGCATATGTATGTACATCCTTGTATTTTTGTCAGAGAATAATGTTTATGATTGGTTTTTGAAAAAACACAAAAACTCTGTTGCCTAGAGTTTTTGCTCCAAGATGATGTAAAAATCAATGTTTTACTCATTCAAATAAAAGTATTTATTGATTAAAATTTTGTAGGATGCTTTTTGTTTACAAAGCCCATAGGCGAAGATTCATGAACAATCATGAATAATGCTGTGATTCACCCCTGAGAGGACAAAATAACCGCACAATGAGCTGCATAATGAATGACCCCTTGAGTCAGGTATGTGAGAGGGAACTATAAGAAAGAATATTACAAATATATGTGTGTGTGTGTGTGTGTGTGTGTGTGTGTGTGTGTGTGTGTGTGTGTGTGTGTGTGTGTGTGTGTGTGTGTGCGTGTGCGTGTGCGTGTGTGTGTGTAGTTTATTTAGAATAACAATATAAAATGAGAGCCATCGGCAGAATGTCCTATGTGGACTCCTCCCAAAGTTCCTGAAAAATGTCCATTGGTGCCTCAGTGGTCACTTCACTCATTACTTCACTAACATCAGCTTGATCAAAACAGCTTGACAGAAACCATCTTTGAAAATGTCTTTATTTGAAGTTGATCTATAGCCCTTTCAGATGGTAATTGTTTCTCACATGGAAATCCATAAAAAATGAATTTGCATGCCTACTCAGTGATAACACTCGTACATTTGGATGGTGATTTATTCACAGTCGAAGAACGATTTTTTTTGATCCTGCACACTTGGGAACATCTGGAAACACCTAGGAACATAACATGATGATAACATTATTGTATGCTGTAAAAAATGACATATGCTTGGTATGATAAGAATAAATCCATATTTAATTTAATAATAGAAAATTATATCCTAATTATTATTTAATTATTTAAATCTGTTTAAAAATAGATAGATATATGCTGTAGATGTAAATTGTAGTTAAAATATTTTCTTTCTTGTATTTTATCTAAAAAATAAAGTATTAAAAAAATAAAATATTTTAACATATATAATTCAATTTCAAATGTTTACATGCTTTTCTTCTTTTTATTTTTTGAGTGGTAATGAAATGTATTGCTCTTGTAAATGCTTGCCAGCATTTCAGTAATAAAAGTGTAGGCTAGATCTTTAAAATGCATCCAAATTACAGCAAAGCGCAACCGTACGGTGCTCTGCAGGTGTCAAAAAAGGAAACAGTGAATTTTAAAGTGATATATTCTTGAGATGTGGATTTGGACGGCAATTAAATGACCACATGACCTTTGCTGTTTGTCAAAAAACAGTAGGTAATTTGGCTGGGGATTGGTATGCGGGTGGTGGGAGAAAAACACTGACATTCTGGATTAGGACAGCAATAAAATAACTGACTAGCCCCTGTCAATGATGAAAATACCTTATGACCCCATGAGAAACAATTACCGTACGAATAGGGCTTAAGTCCTATTTCATTTCATGGAGAGGCCAGGGTTTATAACCTATACTGCACCCAGTCACCTGCAGGCAATCGAGATGATAAGGACTTGTGCGGCACACTTGCTTCAGAGCAAGACATCAGTGAATAGTTATATTGCATCATTGGCCCCATCCACTGGTGTTCAGTTGCATAATGGCTGGCATTTGCCTACACTAGATGTATCACTTCAAA
Organism: Pseudorasbora parva; assembly: GCF_024679245.1. Lineage (NCBI taxonomy): Eukaryota > Metazoa > Chordata > Actinopteri > Cypriniformes > Gobionidae > Pseudorasbora > Pseudorasbora parva. Next base: position 39,304,004 of record NC_090188.1, on the reverse strand, counting down.
AGCAACAGATGTGTGTTCAGTTTCTGAAATACTGACATAAGAATGTTTGCTCTTTTAACGCATCTTCAGAAGGACTTCAGAAGAATGCCAGTGTAGGAAACAAGCAGATGATTTATTTTAACAGCATTCTGGTGCCGAATTTCAACCCCCTGCCAAATTGTTACTCCTCTTTTTGAAGTCGCTACCTGATTGCCTAATCCTAACCCCTTCCCCACACCTACTCCTAAACCTACCAATAGTAGGGGGTAATAATCTGCCAGGGGGTCAGAATTCAGCACAACACCGGATCTTGTTGGAGGATTATATGTTTGTTTGCAGCATTTTGTTATGTCAGGGAGGCTCAGTGTAATGGAGAGTTTGCAAAGAGGCACCACAGAAGTACCTGGGCTGCTACTTTGGCTGATGCCTTTGGTGGAGACCTGAGGGCTACTGTCAGGGCTCGACAGGACAGCAAGCCCCTTTGGACCCTACCCCCTCTGCTGCACTGGTGGAGCTTCCGAGAGAGCACGCTGGTCCTTCCAATGGGGGGGCAGTCGGATATGGATTCGAATGCTACATCGGTTGACAAGCTAATGGACTCCGGAGATGAAGACTCGGCTGCATTGCGCCTTTCGGGTGTGGTAGCCTTGCCTGAGCCTTAAAAACAGCTGTTTTTGTATACAGGAAGTCAAACTTAAGGCCGCCACTGTAATGCAACGTATCGCCAACACCTCTAAGCAAACCTCTTCTGACTCATATTAAATGGTCTTCGCAGGAACACACTGATTTGCAGTGATGTTTGGCTCCTAAGTAGAAAACGAGGATGCGGTATTCCCCTTCCATATTTATACCCGCATTGCGGGCAGAGTGTGGACCACATGCCAATGTCGATTGGCTCGTTTAGAAACACTCAAAGCAGATTGGTCTCTGAAAATAGATCCCAATTCGACTGTCAGTTCTGACAGTCTGACGTCTCCATTTCCTCCTTCAGGGAACTGGGGTTGCATAAGAAACCGAGACATTTTATCTAAGATAATGTTTTCAAAAAACTTAGGCTGCATCTAAAATCTCTATAGTAGGTGAAAATCTGTATGTGACAAAATATTAGTCTGAATTCATGGTACTCATTAAAGAGTAGGCAAAAAATACCTGGATGACCTACTACTTCCGGTGAGATACTGAAGTGTGCTTATGATATGACACGGTATTATTATGATATGGTTTCATCAAAATCAACAACATGTATGCTTGACCCTATACCGACTAGGCTATTAAAAGAGATACTTCCAGAGGTCATAGATCCTCTGCTTAATATCATTAATTCATCTTTGACATTAGGATATGTACCGAAAACTTTTAAGTTGGCTATAATTAAACCACTTATTAAAAAAACGCAACTTGATCCTAAAGAATTAGTCAATTACAGGCCAATCTCGAATCTAGCGTTTCTATCAAAAATACTAGAAAAGGCCGTGTCTTCACAATTATGTTCCTATTTAGAAAGAAATGGTATATGTGAGGATTTCCAGTCAGGATTTAGACCGTATCATAGCACTGAGACTGCTCTAATTAGAGTTACAAATGATTTACTCTTATCATCTGATCGTGGTTGTATCTCTCTATTAGTGTTACTCGATCTTAGCGCTGCATTTGATACTATCGATCACAATATTCTTCTGAATAGAATCGAAAATTATGTTGGCGTTAGTGGAACTGCTTTGGCATGGTTTAAATCGTACTTATCTGACCGTTATCAGTTTGTAGCAGTAAATGAAGAGATGTCACACCGATCACAAGTTCAGTATGGGGTACCGCAAGGCTCAGTGTTAGGACCGTTGCTTTTCACCCTGTATATGCTACCACTGGGAGATATCATTAAGAAGCATGGCGTTAGTTTTCATTGTTATGCTGACCATACTCAGCTCTATATTTCCTCACGCCCTGATGAAACCTACCAATTCACAAGATTAACAGAATGCATAGCTGATATAAAAAATTGGATGAATAGTAATTTTCTGCAACTTAATTCAGATAAAACTGAATTTTTAATTATTGGACAGAAAAGCTCCACAAGTAGTAACCGAGAATACTGTCTAACACTTGATAACTGCTCTGTCAAGCCCTCGTCGTCAGTGAGGAACCTGGGTGTGCTCTTTGATACCAATCTTTCATTTGAAAGCCACGTTTCTAGCATCTGTAAAACCGCATTCTATCATCTTAAAAATATATCTAAATTACGGCACATGCTTTCAATGCAAAATGCTGAACAGTTAGTACATGCGTTCATGAGCTCAAGGCTAGATTATTGTAATGCTCTACTGGGTGGTTGCCCTGCTCGCTTAATAAACAAACTCCAGCTAGTCCAAAATTAGTGATTGTAAAAGCGCTATATAAATAAAGTTGATTGATTGATTGATTGATACAATGCCACGAGGCCACAGGAGAAGATTTATGAATGGAAGTGATACAATGCAACTGACGCTGGTAGGTCACATAATAATGGCAACATGGTGGATATAGTGCATCTGGATTACATTCATACTCATACAGAACATATTTTTAAGTGGTGGTGAAGTAATTACTTATTAATAATTTTTATTTGCAGTAACATTAACCAATCATAACTGTGACCGTTTACTGAAAAGCCTTAAAGGAGCCGCGCCTAAAATCTGATGATTTCAGACAGAGGGTTGAACATAAGTATTTAAATTCAAACCTTACAATCATGTGAAACTGCCACAAATGTGTGTACATGTAGAAAATTGTGGATCTGCTACTGTGGCTCCAATGGCCCCGCCTGATAATGTCTGACCTTTTATCCTTTTAAAATCTTTACATATTTACTTTGTATCTAAATTTGGTGTCTACAGCCAGTCCACAAATCTACTGGCCCGCGGGGAAAACACACGGCGCGCCCCATAGATAGTCCATCGGTGATTACTCTACAAGAGACAGCAAAGCATAAATATTTTACCTATTTAAGTTCACAGAGGCAAAGGTTAATTCACGAGAGGCCCGAAGCTAACCCAGCAGGATTTGTTTGTGCAAAACGCAGCCAATCGCGTAGTAGTCTGCTTCTAAATCATCTACAATTGCAAGAGGAATAAGGTAAAAAGAGGAGAACATCTGGTACGGCAAAAGTAACCCATGCTTTCAGGTAATGGCTAATGAAATTGTGCTTTATTTAACATTTCATCCTGCTGTCATGCTCACTGGCTAAATGTTTACAAGACCATGTTTGGAATGATAAAAGAAGTTCAGAAAGCCCCCACACTCACTCACCTGCGCTGTGTTACTTTACATTATCCAGGATGCCCTGAAGGTGTAGCTCACCTCTTTGAAGTAAACCCCGACAGCTGGTATTTGTCAAGATGAATGTCCACTTTTTGTCCTTTTAGTTATAGAGCATTCAAGGAAAGGAAACGCTAAATGGCTCGGTAGGGACACAGATCTAATGCGGCAAACTCCAGCTGGGGGCAATTCTGAATCATACACACCCGACACAGAATGTTCCCAGCAACCCATGGCTCAGCTGGATTACATACCTTCATGGATATATAGGAAAGTATGTACAAATTAGTATATATATATATACTATATATGTAAATTCCATTAAGGAGATTAATGTTTTTTTCCTTGCATTCAATTTGGCTAACAGATCAGAGAATTTAACATATAGTGGAAAATAAATAAATCCTAAAGGGGATTTGTGTGATTTTGGCACAAATAGTCTCATCACTATATCAATAACTCATATCATTGGCCAAGCAAATATTGCTGTGACAGCCGGTTAGGACTAGCCTAGAAATCTAGACACACCCTAGCGGCAGCAAATCTAATCTGCCGCGAGTGTCGTCTAGCAACTCTCAAAACACTTCTGAGCTGTAAAAACCAAACTCTGGTTTATGTATATAGTGTATCGTGTATATAGTCGGTGGGTGGGCTTAACATAATGATGGCAGTTGCGTGCTACTTGAAAATAAAGAAGCTGGCAAACTGCTGTCTTTCAAATCGGCTTTGGAAGACTCTGGAAGACTGGAGTTAAGCTTTTCTTTGAAAAAAGAATGGCACTGAAATCATTCTTAAGAAGGGAAGATGTGTTCTGAGTTAAACTTTTTATGCGCTTTGGCTGATGATTTACACAACAACACATTTTGGGGGACTGAAAATGCGGACTTTCGAAAAACGGTTTCAAAGTGCAAGATATTGTTATCTTCTCTGTGTAAACTACAAAAACATTTTGCATTTGTACATTTTAAATACATTAACTTTAAATGTTAAATGTTGAACACTTAAATTTGTAATGGGGTAATCAACTGGAGGCAAGCAACAGCGGGTTACATTTACAAAGCTATACAAAGACACATGGCAAGTATGAGGGCTTAAATACGCCGTTTCTCAATATGCGTACTTGTGTGTACTTGTGTTTTCGTGGACTTGTGAAATGTCATCAGTCTCTGCCCAAATACTGTTCCAATTCAAAGTTCACATCTAGCCATGCATGCTACAGTTAAAATCTGCCCCTTTTATCGAGGATGCATCGAGAGGAGATAATCCCAGAATGCAACTCGCACAGATCAGGAAGGGCAAGTTTTAAGACTTTTTCAGGCAAGAATGTACTTGTTTAATGATTAAATTTGTGGTTTATTTATAAAGAGAGTGCCTATTTGGATATTTTATCTGCCGTTTTCGGAGTTCGACTAGATCTCACAACAAATCACATTTTCAAAAAGGCGCTCTCTTTATAAATAAACCACATATGTGAGCTTTAAACAACTACATTCTAGCCTGAAAAAGTCTTAAGACTACATTGTGACACATTAACAGTAGTGTTTTTAAATTGCTCTTGGTTTCTCATCCGCTGACGCTTGCTGATCGGGGCGAGATTCATTCTGGAATACCAGTCTGTCTGAAGCAGTGTTGCCACAGTTACTTTGAAAAAGTAAACTGATTACTGATTACTCCTTTAAAAAGTAACTTAGTTACTTTACCGATTATTTGATTTTAAAAGTAACTACGTAAGATTTACAAGTTACTTTATTAGTTACATTCAGCAGTTGTCAACAACACCCCTGCCGCCTCAACATAGAAATGACAACTGTTTTTTTGCAACACTCAATTTATTGGAAGTGTATTTTTTACAGTAGTCAACAATGTATCTTCTGACTAGAGCCCTGCATTTATGCCTGAGCTTCGGGCCAATTTTCAAGTCATACCTAAAAAGCAGACTGGGCTTCTGGCTTTTTTTAGGCTTCTCCTTTGTTTTATATTTATTTTATTAATTAAAAGGAACAATGAGATGTGCAGCGCAGGTGAAACACCATACGACCACAATAGCTTACGCGACTGTCAAGACATGACTCGCACAGGGTTAAAGAGTCTGAGTTAGAGTTATGGCCTTTTTACAACTGGTTCCTTCATTCGTTTTCTCTGTCCAGGTATCTATCTGATTGCGAAATGACCAGGAGTAGACCTAAATGCCTTCCAAGATTCTTTCGAGACATAGGCCTATAGCCTATTTAATTCCGATCACTCAAATAAATCAATTCGGAAGGTTAATGAAACCATTTCAGATGAAACCGGACAAATGTAAATGTATCTGGTTGTTTAATATAACCACGTGTTTTTTTTTAGTTTTTTATTACTTCTGGCAAACGGTTAAAAAATAAACGTATGTGAGAGCATGTTATGGGCTATATGTTGTAGTCAGATAGTTGATGGTCCTACTGCAACACGTATCGCTACAAATGAGTAAAGCAAATGGCCGTAAATGAAACTTAAAATAAGACACAAAAATAAGTCACACAAAACACAATCATCTTCAATAAAAATGAATGAGACTAAATGATCTTACCAGTGCTTGGGTTGCTCTCTCATATTGCGGTCTTTGAATTTGAAATGAGCTGCTGAATAAAATGCATCTTGAATATTTTGTTTCATTGATGTAAACTCTATTAAATAAGCATATACTGTGGGAATTGAAGATTGGATTTATATTCCTTTTGCGGAGATTATGTAGCCCGTTTCGTTTGTGAGCGCTGTTGTGAGCAGTATCAGCCTGCCTCATGAGGATCGTCAATAATGCCTTTTACTGTGGTGGTAATAGTAGGCTAAATGAACTAACATTGTGATGCTTGAAGTGTTTTATATCTATGAATTGTATTATAGGCAAGACAAGTCAAGAGTTGATTTGAGAGGCTAAATTTGTTTAAACATGCGGTTAACTCATTGTCTCACTGCTCAATCGTCACATAAAAAGCTTAAACTTTAATTGAACAAACAAAAAATTGCTCTAAACATTTTTCAAAATGAACTTAATAAAGAAACAAAACGAAATATTACTACTTTGACATTAAAAACAAAGCTGAATTTTGATAAGCTATTGGTTTTTACTAAGGACAATGACTAAAATAGCAACTCACAGTGACTTGGATAAGTTACTTTAATCTGATTAATGGTTTGTAAAAAGTAACGCATTAGATTACTCTTTATAGGAAAAATGTAGTCAGATTAGAGGTTACTAAGTAACGCTTTACTGGCATCACTGGTCTGAAGTCCACGAGTCACCTCTCGATGCATCCTCGATAAAAGGGGTGGATCAAGGACACATCCAGGGATTTGAACTGTACTTGGCTAAATGTGAATTTTGAATTGAAACGGTACATGACCAGCAACTGATGATGATTCACAATTGAGATTGATGATGATTTCTCCCGTCCTCTGGAGTTCGTTCTCCCTAGTCAAACTTGGCAAGTCTGAACTACCAAAGACGCAAGTCACAAGTTTGCGTACTTGGTATTGAGAAGCCTCAGACTACTGTATGGGCCAAGGGACACCTGCGAACAATGATCAAACAATGAACCAATCAGAACATGACAACATAGAACACACGACAAGGGAGCACATGGCAGGATCACAAAGCCCCTTTCACACTGCGATTCCAGCAAATACATTGTTAATGCGACCCGACATTTGTTCCCGGGCTGCAAGATTTGGTCCATTCACACTGCCAGCAAAATACCGTAATATGTGTGTGCTTTCACACACAACCCGTAACGGTCCGGGATCGAGTTGACACATGACATCCGGATGTGACGTATAATGTACGAGTCGAAAAAGATTGGTGCCAAAGAATAAGGAAAGGCAAAACGGAAATGTTCTCATTGCTTTTTAAAAATGTAAACATTGCTTTGTAAACATGATAACGCGTACGCTGGAAGCAAAGCTTGCTGAGAGTAGGAAACAATGTGACGCAGCGAGAGCACAGAGGTGCCATCGAATGCTAAAAGCTACCACTCTGTGTACACGGCTCATGCAACTGGGTGTTTCTGATAGAAGATTGTGGATGCTACGAAGACCTCAAGGTGCTGTATTTTGGACTAATGTCCTAGAAAACCGCCGATCAGTGGCGTCAGCACTTTCGAATGTCACACACCACGTTTGTATACGAACACTCTCTGCATTTAAAACACAGACTAGCTCTTCTGGCACTGCATTATTGAAAAAACAAGCTCTAGGAGTCGCATGATAACTACTTCATCACTACGTCACATCCGTTGCGGCATTAGTTTTGGCATTTGTTCACACAGCGCTCGTCCCGGATCGAACCCCGCAATGTTACTAGGTCCCCGAACCGGGTTCAATTCGGTAATCAATTCTGGGACGTGGTTGCTTTCACACAGAAGGCGACCCTGCAATGTTCCGGGAATATTGCGGGTCTGACGTGCAGTGTGAAAGGGGCTATTAGGGCACAATGGAATCACGTGACAATAGGAGACATGACATTGAACTTAACAAAATAAGAACTTGAAACAACATCAAAACAGTAGACATTACAAAGTTAAAATCATAAGGAAGTTCTTTAGTATTGTAGTTATCAAATTAAAATACGTGTACTTTTTCGAAGCAAGACAGAAGAATATTTAAACAATGATTCAAAATTCAATTTAAAGCACAACTTTTAATTAGACTTTATTAAAGTCCACTTTGTTTCTTATTTTGTTGAAAAACAGTCATGCAAGTTCTCTCTCTTTAGGCTCATGCTAGATTTCATAATATCATATGATCTGTTGAGTTATCTGCATTAAAAAGTGCATAAGTGCACATTTAATGCATACCAGAACTTGTTCAACATAAAACATGTCTGCAAACATAATGAGTCTTTGAACTGGTTTACAGGTCACAGTTACTAATTTATAAAAATCTGAATAATTATAATATATATTGTATTTAGTATATATAAAAAAATATATATATAAAAATTAAATTATATATTAAAAAAATATATATAAATATATTTAATGAAGTGACTTCAGAGGTCATGGAAAAGTCATGGCATTTCATTTTCCAAAAAGTGTTGGAACCCCGAACACATTTTGATATACCTTATGATTTATCAGCCTCTGCCATGCGAGAAATGCTGATACCTAATAAATGCAGCCAGTTGCATTTCCCCCCGTGAGAGAGAGGCCAGACCCTCTCACGACACACCAGCGTCTTACTGAGGAAGAGTTCGGCACAAGAGCTTCCTTAAACCTCTCTATTGTAAGCACCTGGGCCAGGAAGAATGGCTCTTTCACAAGTAAATTGCTGCCCGGCTTTACAGAGAGATTTTATAACAGAGCACAGTTGACATTGGCAAGAGTGCCACAGCCGGCCATTGAAAAGCATGAGCTGCCTCAGTCACAGGAGATCAATCACAGCAGCGTATTTCCCCGAAGCTGTAGATTTCCGCTGGGGAGGGGAGCCAAGGGCAGTAAAATAAGCAGCTTGTGGTTAGTCTTATTGTAGAGCCGAGAATCCCAGCGGGTCTCGTACTTCACGTGGAGCTGTCAGTCTAAAGCTAACAAAATGCTGTCTAATGTCTTCAGCCTGCGTTTTCCCTCCCCCTCCCTTCATCACTGTGTGCAGGCAGGGATGCTGCTACCATGGTAACAGCTGAGTCATTCTGTGCCCTTTGAAGCGATGCTGTCGGGCTCCTCCAGCTCATAAAACAGTGTGAAGAAGCGCATACACACTCTGATCACTACAGGTGTCATCCGGGAACAACACCGGGCTAGCGGGTCGTGCTAGCCGGATGGGTAACGTTTCTACTGCGGTCAAGCACTGCCTGAGCTATGAGACTTTCCTGCGGGATTATCCTTGGTTGCCACGGATCCTGTGGGAAGAGAAGGTGGGGGTCTGTTTTTGCATGTGCCAGATTTATACATGGAAATATAGGAATGCAGTCACATAATTCCACAATGAAAATGATCTGACCCTCGTGAACAGTATCCAACTGTCCTTATGCAGAATGTGGATAATTTGTGATTGAAATTTAAGATATATAAACAAATATTGCTTTTAAACAAGTAGTACATGGTGCGTTATTTATGCCAAATGGCATTCTTTTCCACTTCAAAAGTTAAGAAATTTAAAATGCATTCGAAAATATGATTTGATAGCTATGGCAAACTGGCAGGTTTTTACATAGGTGTACAGGATTTATTTACAGGATTGCTCTGAGATTGAACATCAATCTACCTCCGTCTTTCTATACTAAATGCTAAGTCCACACTGGCACTAAGGAGCAATGACATATTCTTTAAGTATCCATCCTCAGTATAAGAAAACGCTTCACTCACAACTTAATTGGACATTAAACACTATCAAGTCTCCCCCTTTTCCCATCTAGCTAAAATACACATACTAATGTGTCTATTTACATCTAGTGCAAACATTTTTTTTTTTTTTTTTTTTTACTCAGCATGCTTTGCTTCATTGCTTTATTAAGTCTCATGCCAATCATGCTGGGAAATATAGTTTCAGGTACTATATGTCAACCAAAGCTACTTGATGGCAAGTCTGAAACTTTGGCAAGGTCCCAAATGGCTCCCTAAACAGTCAAGATTTTCAAAGTCTTCCATCGAGCCTGAGTCCACACTCGTGAGCGCCTATCTGATACCTAAAATGACAGATGGGACACGCTACGGTCTCAATGACTTAACGGTTGTGTGCACACAGCAGCAATTGTATGTCCACAAGTCCAAAAGTGCGAATGAAGTGTTCCATTTGGGACAGGGCCTTTATAGTCAAAACAGCGTAATGCTGGCTAATGCTACATTATGCAGTTAAGGCAACTAGAGGACTGTTTTTTGTTCAATGTCAGTGGAGGAGAGGTTTCAATATGCTGAATAATCAGCCTTTTTACGAAAATAGCTTATCATTTAATGAATGGAAAGCCCATCGGCTAATCTTCAAGATGTTTGCTCACTAACATTAATCATAAGTATGATAACCAGAAAATCCTCCCAGGATACCTGGAATCAGTGTTACAGAACCCCAGACACATTGTTTTACAATTTTTGTAGTGTACACTATCAAACCAATGAGAGCTTCGGATTTTACAATTTTTCTTTATTTTTCTGTGCAACTGATACTTACCAGTTCTTATTTACTGGGCTTACCTATAAGGCAGTTGTGCGACGGGTATGATTCAGTTTACAGCACTTCTCATTCATTTCTATGGTATCCGCAAACAGTGACTATCGCACAACTCAGAATGATATTCAGTGACAGCAAGGCTGTAATGTGATTGATTATCAAGGCACACGTGATTCAAATTAGCCACTATGCTATTTTCCATTGGTAGAGCCACAGACCCTCATATCTCCCAATAATAAGACTATCTAGTCAACATCCAAAGTCACTTTTGAGCACTTGATTGGTTAAGATTTTAGAGGATTGCATTAATCAAATGTGCATTATACCCCAGACAGCAACATTGTGGCTGCGTCCAAAAACTTAGGCAGTGACTTAATGCCTTGCTGCTTTATCAGACAATGACCTGTAAGAGAGCGTTTGTGCATGAAAGTCACCTTACAAAACTGATTTCAGACAGACTTCTGAGGCAGCGTAACAGCTTAATTATCTACAGCAAAGTAGAGCGAGCTTTGGTGAGAACTTAACAAATATTTAATTGCTACAGTAGTAATTTCTCATAAGAAATTACATCAGAAGTTGAAAATGTTGGTCAAAAACTTACATTTACACAAACTGATCAGCAAACACAACTTTCGGACGCAATCTATTTTCTAGCTCTACTGTCACAGAATGGGATGCACAGGTTTGTGGGATATTAAAGGCAGCAAATGATTCATCAATGCTGCCTTCAAAACTATCAGGAGACAGTAAGTGAAGATAACTTTGGATTCAGACATGTCTCTATGCCTAACTACCTTGAAATGTGTCCTCTGAAGTCAGGATTTTCCAGGTTTTGCAGCCAGTGTAAGACCCAGACCTGAGCCTACACTATTTTGCTGTCTGGGTTTTTACAAATTAATTTCACCATAAATAAAAGCTAAATTAGCTATAATATTGAAGTAGATGGAGAATTTTGACTTATAAATAATAAACCTAAAATCAATTTGTTAATAATTTATTGATTTAGTGTAGTTACTATAAATAAAGACAGGAATATTTTCTTCGAAAGACCTTAATGTTTGTTGTGATTTTATGTTATGCACTGAGAAAAAGTAAATAAATAAATAAATAAATAAATAAATAAATAAATAAATAAATAAATAAATAAATAAATATATTATTATTATTATTATTATTATTATTATTATTATTATTATTATTATTATTATTTATTTTATATGAATTTCTTTTTTTATTTTTGTGATCAGACCAATAAAAAATTGGCACGGTCATTTCACTTCTTAGGCTTGAAGTCCAGAATGTTTTAAAAATACAAAGACAAAACACAGCTAAAGTTTCCTGGTCTAATTTATTTAGTTAATAAGAAGAAAATGCCTGATCTATTTCTAGTGGAGCCTGTATTTCTGGCATGAGCAGTGAGTTAAAAGAGAGCGAGTTTGATATATGAGTGAATTTAATAGGCTGTCCTAACTGCAGGCCTCGGGTGATAACAGGACAAACCACATCAGTCCTCCTCCGCCTACCCAGTGCACACTGTCAGTAACTTCTTAAAAAGTAGTTTGTTATCGTTCCTTTCACACATACATTTCCTTCCTCCGAAGCAGCACAATTAAATCAAACTTGCCTCTAAAGAAACTATGTGCGGTTCCTCAAAGTGAGCATTTCAGTATCAAGAGGCTGAGATTTTATAGCTGTTCAAATCTTCTATAAACATAAAGCATTGGCCCTTGGTAATGCTTCTCCCCGAATTCAAAGGTTAAGCTTTGGTTTTATCATTGGAAGTCAGGAAATGCTTGTTTCCAAAGCACATTTTGTCATAAATGGCCTGGCATGGATTTAAAGACCAGATTCAAAAAATGAATTTGTATGCACCATTTGACAGCACTGCACAGAGGATGTGTCTTAATCCCCCTCTCAGATTTTCCGTACAGCTCTGTCCTCATTGTTTTTCAATTTACAGTGTTCTGAACTGCCTAAGCTCCCACTTCAAGTCAAAATTGTGGAGGTCGGACCAAGAGACGGGCTTCAAAATGAGAAGGTAGCGATTTAATAATTCTAAAATGCTTGTAGCATGTGTATTATTAGCATTCTCCTTTCACAAAAAATAGCAACATAAACTTAAAAGCATAAATATATTGAGCGGTTATAAAATGAAAAAGACATTTGTTAGCACAAAACATAAAAAATGTACTACCACCAGATAACTCATTAATTACATGTTTTTAACCAGACACACATTTAGAATGATTTAGGCAACATATGCTTATTGGGAAAAGTGTCCATAAAAGTAAAAATTGCATGGTTGCTTTAGAAAATGTGTCTTAATCTAACCTTTGCCATTGGTTAGTGTTAGTGTACACTCCTAACAATAAAGGGTCTAAAATGGTTTTCACAACAATAAGACAAACCATTGGTGGTTCCACAAAGAACCTTTCAGTCAATATTTCTTAAAATAACTTTATTTTTCTTAGTTTAAATACCATCTTAAGTGTTAACTTTAAATAGTTATTTGCGCATTGGAAATTATCTATGGATGTTATGTTCTTTTTGGAACCATAGATGCTAATCAAAGATTGTAGGGTTTAATAAAGGTTGTCTGTTATTTTGAAATGCAATAAAACATTAACATTTAATTTCTAAACTGCTGTGAATGGTATAACAACTAACATAATAAACATGTAGGACTTTAGTATGGGGAACATATATTCACTATTAAATATAACTTCTGCCTCAATAAACACCTAATTTACTGCTTAGTAATAGTTAGTAAGGTAATATTTAAATTAAGGTATTGGGTAGTATACAAAAAAAATCTACAATGATGTAGAATAGATTCTAGATGTAGAATTTATTTTATTTTATTTTTTATATATAAGTATTAATAAATAGCAAATGTACTAATAGTATGCAAGCTAATAAGCACCTAGTTATCAGTGATAATTGAACACGTATGGCATCACTCAATGGACAATAAAAAATGTGAAATGTGCTGTGAAAGTGTTGGGCGAGAAACAATGAAACTTCATTTTGCAGAAATGTTGCCACAGCCATGTGTTTCCATTGAGCCTGGTTTGAATTTAGTAAGTCTTATTGTATATATTCACAGGAAAAATATTAATTCAATTATAGTGACAAATAAATTATTCATCTCAATAGCACGGTGCTTTTTTGGCTCACAGATGTGCATGCTCCCTCTTCATAGAAACATAAGACTTTTGAATTGTGTTTTTGCAGGAAATAGTGCCGACAGAAGTCAAAATCCAGCTGATAGACATGCTCTCTCAGACCGGTCTGCCTGTGGTAGAAGCCACTAGCTTTGTGTCTTCAAAATGGGTAGCTCAGGTAATAATGTGTACTCAGGAGTGTGCTCAAAAACTGCATTTCTGGGATAAAGTTTGAGCATGCATCCTTGTTGGTTTGTTTTTCAGATGGCAGACCACAGTGCAGTGTTGAAAGGGATTAAAAAGTCTCCTGACGTAAGATACCCTGTTCTGACTCCCAATATTCAGGGCTTCCAGGCAGCTGTAAGTAAATATTTGCATCATTTACATTTATTTACAAGTGACATTTCCAATTTACGTTCCATGCCAGGTCAATGATGTTTTTCGTGTATAATAAAACCCTTTATTTATGCATGCGCTCTGCCTACGCATCCACTGCCCCTTTTCCTTACATAAGTGAGCAACCTTTGCTTCTTGTACAATTTATTTGTAAATGTTTAGCCCATTTCTGTTAATTGCTTTCCTTGCTAATCAAGCAAGTTGTACTCACCAGCCAACATCTAGATCAAACATCAACATCTATAGCACAAACTTGATTAAATGTTTCCTGTTAAAGGTTGCAGCAGGAGCTACTGAAGTGGCCGTGTTTGGTTCCGCCTCAGAGACTTTTAGCAGGAAGAACATCAACTGCTCCATAGAGGAGAGTTTGGAGAGGTTCGAGCAGGTCATCTCTGCAGCCAAACAGGAAGGCATACCAGTACGCGGGTGTGTTCCATGGACCCAAGCTTCCTTCTAAGTATTTAGGCCAGTGCTCATTATATGCACTTTCACTTTGACACTAATATGGAAAGCAGGTCAGCAATAATAAGTCTAAATTTAGTCCTGTCAATCATATAATCATTGTGGCCATGCTGATAAAAAGAAATTGAATTCAAGAAGATTCTTCAAACAAAATAGCACAGCAACAGATTTGAGGCTTGATGGCAAAATGCCTCTTGAGGCTGTATCTCTACAATGCTTTTGCTTAATGACACCAAACTTTGCATTGTCATTGTCACTTCACTCTGACCACACTACATCAAGTTTGTAACTATTGGTTAAAAGTGATAAACCATTAAATCATATTACTACTGAGTGTATAGCCTGACGTGGTCATGATCAGTCATGAAAAAATAGAATCCATTTTTCGAAAAAATATAATCCAAGCCCCTTTGATGACGTGCATGATTATGTTACTGTTGATCATCTGTCCATCATCGTCTAAAGCCCGCCCTGATGATTTCATTGGTCCGAACAGCTTCTGTTCGGGGATAATTACTCCTCTATGGAGCAAGGCCAGACCAAACTGCCCAACCTAAAAAAATAGTGGGCGGGGCTAAAGTCTGGCTGGCATCCAGGCTAGATTTTGTAGCCATTTTGCCTAAAATAATCTTACAATTTCTTTAATTGCTCATTGTTGCAGTTTGTCAGACATTGTCTTGTTGTCTTTTTTGTGCTTGGCACCAATAATTGCTGCTTGCAGCTATATTATGGAATTGAGCTTATTCTGATTTTAGTGGAATATATGTGAGAACATAACATTAAATATGATAAATGCATCAACCAGAGCATTCTTAGTGAGCTCTATCAAAGTTTCCAGAATTTTTATTAAATAAAAGTTCAAAGCATGTGTAGATCTTTGAATAGTGAACATTCCATTTTTGCCCAAAAAACAAACAAAAAATCTGATATATTTGATATATCTCTGCAGATATCCTTTACAGTCCCCACAGGGACATTAAACAAGGATATTCACCTGTACTGAGTCACTACTTAACTAAGACAGGAGAAAACATGTTTGTTTTTTATGAGAAGTTTCTGGACTTCATCTTTGGTGTAGCAAAGAGCAGGAAAACATCTACTGCTTCATACAGGACATCTACAGAAGTTTGAGCAGTTCATTTCAGCAGCCAAACAGAAAGGCATATATGTTGGATGTTGTTCATAGACCCAGTATTTTGGAATAGGCCAATGTTCATTATGTGCACTTTAAGGCTATTTTTAATGAGAAGCAGGCCAATAATCTGCCAATGATGTCAAAGTCAGTGCAGAAACTGGTTGACTGGAAGAAAGGATGGTGATGTAGATTATAGCAACTCGATCAGGGCTGCATTTCCCAAATGCATCCTAGGCCTCTAAGTTGATCGTAGAGACCACTGGTGTCAATTGTTCTACGATCAACATAGGCTTACAATGTTTTTGTGAAACATAGCACTAGGCTGGTAAAGGAAAGATTGTAGGCAAGACTGTAAACTTATGATCAGGATAAGGGCTTATGTAACAGCCAACAACAGCATTGGCCATCTCGAATGAAAAATCCAGTATTGCTGCATAAGATATGCAGCAATACTGGAAGAACCCGTCCCCCCCCCCCCCCCCCCCCCCCAGAGATTTTTGTGTACATGGTTAATCAAATGGGTGGTATTGTAAACTGAAGGTCTGAAGTG
Source organism: Pseudorasbora parva (assembly GCF_024679245.1). Lineage (NCBI taxonomy): Eukaryota > Metazoa > Chordata > Actinopteri > Cypriniformes > Gobionidae > Pseudorasbora > Pseudorasbora parva. The sequence goes on along the minus strand of NC_090188.1, from coordinate 39,287,896 downwards.
GATACTCTTGTATGTTTGTAGGATTGACCCTTGCTCACTTTATTGCATTTTTGTTCTGCAACACTGACTGTTATGAATTTCCTTCAAAATCTGAATTTTTATGAGTAGCTGAATGCTTCATAAATTAAGTTAAAACATAAAGACACATGATCCAGGTGATTGTCTATCTGCTGAATGACTGCTGGTCTTAGACTGCAGTGATGACGTTTTCAGGAGAAATTCATTATATAAGCAAGTTCTTTGGGTTAACCAAAAGGTTAGTGTCTTCTTTTATTGTTGAACTTATATTTTTTGGGATTGTTCTCCTTTGAGTATTTGAGATGGGGCACCAGAGCAGCAAATGAAATTATTCCAGAATTAATCAGTAAATAATTCAAGTTCCAGATGTGCATGCAGTGTGGTGCTTTGTATCAGTTACAAGTACAAGTCCAGATGTGTCCACAGTTTTCAGCCTGTGCTTTTTACTGAATAAAAAAAACAAAAACGGTCGAGAGCAGTCACTTCAGTCTGACAAGCTCATTCTGGCAAATGTGACTCAACGCCTAATGTTCAAGAAGAGGCTCCACGGAAATTCTGGTAGCACACAGAAGTATCGTCTGACGACCACAAGCCCAAGAGAAACATTTTCAACTTTTCACTTGTTTGTTCACTGTTTCTAGCAGAACATGTTTCCTTCACATATGGAAAGCACATATAGCTTGTACGTTGCCCTCTAGCACCATTTCTCATTCCCACTGTCAACACTATTGGTACTATTTGTCACAACCTTTTGACGCAAGCCATATGTTTAGCCTGCTTCTGAACATTTTGTTTCATTCCATGATAGATGTAATCCATTGTAAGAGCAGTTCTGGCCGCTGTGGATTTGCGGTTGCAGTAAAACAGCACCCGCCATTATTTCACCTATGTTGCATGACTGTTGGTACTGTTAGCTCAAAGCTATATATCCTACAACTTATGCTTAACTTCACCTCTCATGGTTATTTTGCTTCTTTCCAGGTATGTTTCCTGTGTTCTTGGCTGTCCGTATGAGGGACAAGTAAAACCATCACAAGTCACAAAGGTAATGACGTAGCATCGCTCAGTCCAAATAGCATTGTTCAGAGTATAACAGGCCGAAGCAAAATGAACGGGCCTTCCAGTATGTGATAAATCTCAGTGGGTGTTGAGTTCTCTGCATATTTTTTCTTCCCACAATTTTCATAGTCCCACAGGCCCTTATTACGATATTTGCTAAAAAACCTACATGACGCTGAAACACGGCAGTGCTTTTCTAATGCTCAGAATGAGCTCTCTGTGTGCATGTCTTCATCTTGTTTATATTTCCAGAGGGGATAGTGTTTTCATGGCTTTCCTCTGTTCCGGCCCAGGTGGCAAAGCGGTTGTTTGAGCTGGGCTGTTATGAGGTATCCCTTGGGGACACCATTGGCGTAGGCACTGCGGGCTCCATGGCCAAGATGCTGAGTGATGTGTTGACAGAGGTGCCCGTCGGCGCACTGGCAGTGCACTGCCATGACACTTACGGTCAAGCACTGCCCAACATTCTCATTGCTCTGCAGGTAAGGGACATTACGGTGGTCACAACCATGAGGTACACTTTTTCATACATGCACAAGGGTTTTGGAAGAAGGACATTGTATAAAAAAAGAAAAAAGAAGAAGAGATAACTGTATCAGGCTTTATCATACTTTTAATGCATACGTATTCTGCTATGCAATCACAATTTCACCCATTGTTGCTGTTTGAACTCAATTCATAATGCAACACAACACATCACATTGTCAACATGCCATGGGCAAAATAGAAGAAAACAGCATAAATTGTTTTCTTCTATTGTCAGTGTGACTACAGTGAATAATACCCTTTGAAACGCAACACAACTACACGCTGCAATATTAATGTTGCCGCAAGGTATACTACAACTACTTACCCTAATAAAACATACAGTCAGACCACTGAGTACTGAATTTCTTAGTGCCACAAAAATGCACGGAAATATGTTTGTGAATGGCAATCCCTTGTTAAATCATTCCCATCTGCCTTTGTGTACTTGTGCAGTACTTGTGTAATCACAACTATTTAGAATAACTCATGATGACAGGACATATAAATGCAGTGTTAAATACAAAAAAGTCAAGGCATACATGTGGATCCACCTACCTAACAAAAGTATACGCTCTAAGAATGAGATCTAATGTTCCCATTACACACATGAAAACATTATTTCTGAATGTTCTTTCTGAACATTCAAAACATCGTTTTTTAAATGTTTAGAAAAGGCAAATGTTAAGGGAACATTGCATTCTGTAACTGAGCAAACATCTGAGCAAACACATTACTTTTGAACATTCTCTGAACATTATGACATTTTTTTTATGTTACTGGAAGAATGTTTATTCATAACTTTGAGAGAACTTTAAGAGAACCTTGCCAGAACGTTAGCCAAAGTTCTGAGAATATTCCCTGTTAGTCGGGAAGTAATAAAGAAACATGAACCACAAGTTCACAGTCTCTCACCACCTTACCTCACATACACAGACAGCGCTCCAGGGAGCACAACAAAAGCTACTGAAACACACTCCAAAACCCTCTGGAGTATCAGCGATTAAATATTTGTTTTGTATTTTCACCTAAAAAGCACAGAACACAACAACAACAACAATATACCACCAAAAATATGCTTACACAACACTGCCAGGCGTATTTGAATGTGTCAACTCTACGCTTTTATGAAACAGTGGCTTCCTGTGGTTTAATTTTCACAAACCTTAAACCACAGAGCGTGGTCGCAATTCAGAAATAACACTGGCATGGCTTTATCAGCTCTCCAGGGCCCTTTGTGAACTCTTTCACAGTTTGTCTTCCCCCGTAGAACGCCAATGCTCTTTGGGGGCTGGGCGGGTCAGCAGATGTGAAGGACTGGACACAAAGGCTTACCTATTAGATGTCTGTTTCATATGACAGTGGCTTGGCCCTTGACAAAGCCAACGATATGGAGGCTAGAGCGGGGCCCTCGGGGGCTCAAACTCATCTGTCGCTAGGGCCGTTGAACTCTGTGACAATGCTGTGCTTAAAGGGCAAGGGGAAAATTATCCTTTCATCACTCGCTACTAAACAGAGGGAGACTGGGGAAAAGGAAAACCCCATGCTCTAGTATATTCCATCCTCGGCTCCCACCGCTTTTTAGCCCTGTCTGTCTGTTTATCCGTCTCTTTCCAGCTGTAACTGTGTAACCCTAACTGTAGTCGGTGCGCCAAAGAAATGGCCATAAATTTCCTTCACTTATTTTTTTCTATGAATTGTGTGACATGACAGGGGGTCCTTTTTCAAAAGATACGAAAATGAGCGAAAATAACTCACCAAATGAAAACAAAGTGCAAAGTTCATATAGTACTGAAGTACTCCAAAACCACACTTTATTAACTTCCTTATATTTAACTGTCTATCTGTTTGTTTTTAACGGTTTGTAGTAAAGAGGAGGTTGGTAATGGAATTTGAAAGAGTTAAGTCAAATGCTCTTTAAGGTAATGTTAAATGCAGTTATGGATATATGCCATCTACTCAAAACCTGATAGTGTTTAATAGTGTTAAACTTCTTTTTGAAAATCTAGTTGCCAACACTGCAAGTTCCTTAGAAAAAAAGCAAACTTCGCTTAAATGGAAGTGAAAATTAAAATTCTCTCATTAATTACTCACACTCATGTTATTCCAAATCTGTAAGACTTCCGTTCATCATCGAAACACAAATGAAGATTCCTTTGACCCAGTTTTTGCCATGTGTTTTAGTTATTCATTTCATTCACCTGTCCCTCATTAATTAACTTGTTAGACTATTTTTTACTTCCATGTTGTGTGCTCTTCTACAGCCATCAACTGTAAATACAGGACTCAAGAAACAAGGACTCAAAAATTGACTCAGCAGGTGGTATATTGTGCTCCTTCTTTCAAAAGGTTGTAATATTAAATCATGCATGGAGGAGTTGCCGTCTGACTGACTGGGATGATCAACAGCTGATGAATTTGTAGTTTAGACCCAAATTTATCCCTGTGGACACCAGCTAGAGATTCCAATATAATTAAGTGGTATCTGGACTTGGTTCTGAGAACTCCTCCCAGTAGCGCTTGATTCCACTCAAATCTCAGCACTCTTTTCCCGACTCACTTCAACCCCAGCCCAAAGGTGAAGGATGAGGAAAAAGAGGCAGTCCTCTGCATGCCCATCCCTTGAGCACAATACAGAGTCTGTTCCAGTGAGCGAAATCCCAGAGTCCTTTCCAGTGACCAAAATTCCTGACTCCGTTCCAGTGAGAAAAATTCCAGAGCCCATTCCAGGGACTGAGATTTCCAGGTCTGTTTCAGTGAGTAAAATCTCAGAGTCCATACTAGTGAGAGAAATTCTTGAGTATGTTTCAGTAAGAGAAATTAGTTTGTTACAGTTCCAGAGCCTGCTCTCTACAGGGAGAATGTAGAACTGTCAATTATGGCTCCAGTTTTTATATGTGTTTGGGCCACACACAGATCCACTCCAGCCCTTGAGCACAGTCCAGTGTCAGCCCCGACCCATGAGGCCACTCCAGAGTCTGCTCCAGCCCATGAGCCCGCTCCAGAGTCTGCTCCAGCTCATGAGCCAGCTCCAGAGTCTGGTCCAGCCCATGAGCCCGCTCCAGAGTCTGCTCCAGCTCATGAGCCAGCTCCAGAGTCCGCTCCAACCCATGAGCCTTCTCCAGAGTCCACTCCAGCCTATGAGCCTGCTCCAGAGTCCACTCAGAGTCTACTCCAGCCAATGGGGGGAGGGGGGACTATACATCCCTGGCAAAAGTGGCTGAGACAAGCTTCGATGGCAAGGCCATGAAAGCTGGTCCTTCCCTGGCTCCTTGAACTGCCAAGGCCTCACTGGTACTGTGAACTACTGGTACCATCCAGAAGACAACCTGACTATCAGAACCCCCCACCCGATTGCACTTTCTTTAATGCGAAGTCGGATTAAGGGGGGAGTAATGTCAGGACTATGTTCTGTTTTTTTTTTCTTTGTTTCCCTTTCTGATTGCTTATTTTTCTTTGACCTAGATTCCCCATGTGTTTTAGTTATTCATCTCATTCACTTGTCCCTAATTAATATCATGTTAGCTCCTTTGTTTGTCCTTTGTTTTTAAGCCCTCGGTTTCAGTCTGTTCCTTGTATAGTTTAACATCATTTAATGTTGTTTCTCTTCTGTAGTCTCCTGATTTTTTTGTTTAGAATTCAATTAAAAGTCTATTTTGTTTACTTCCTTTTGTGTGCTTCTGTACAGTCAATGACTGTGACAACGGCCTGGTTAATAATCTTACTTTTAGGAAAAAAAGTAGCTTGTTAAAATTGCAATCTTTTTGTACAGTATTGCAGAGATTACATGCATTTTTTTTGCTGATACAAGGATAATCTTTGTTTAGGAATACAATATTCTCTCATTGGTCTTTAAGTCCCTAGTTGCCAAATTTGATGTGTTCATTGCTAATGGAAATTTCAACTTGTTCAATATCTCAACAAGGGTACAACCATGTAGGGCACAGTAGCCGTTGTAACATCAAATTAAGTAACTTTGACAACATTGATAGGAGACAGAAAAAGGCTCAAATTCCTAAAGGTGAATCGGCATTGAACCAACATCTCACAGACAACCCAAGAGCACTGAAAATAATAATGCCCTGTCATTTGTCCTCCTCCAATGACCCCCTAGCAGAACTTGGTGGAAATTAAAGATTTTATCATAGTTTTTCATTAGGGTTCACCAGTCGTCTCCGCCACCAGCTGAGACAGAAATGAATTTCACTAACCCTGTCAGCTCAGAGTCACCCCAGCTTTTGTCCATGATAAAGATGTTATAGGCTCTTTGTATTGCTTTTCTCAGGGGCTTAATGAGGGTGGAAAAAAAATGAACTCTCTCAGATAGTAGCACAAAAAGGTTTGGTCTGATTATTTATTGGGTTTCGAGAAAAAAAAATCGAAGTTCTCATATTCTGTCTAGGACACTGTGAGCCCAGACTGCTCCGGATAGGCAGATTAGTGCCGTACTCGTGCCAGTCTGACAGTTTCACCGATGGTCAAAGCCAGAAGTAGTGTTCCTTCCTAACACAGCATGCCATGATATATCTATTCCTATCATAAATCAAGTCTAAACCTTGGGAAATCTGTAATTTACGGAAGAGGTGGTCCTGAATTTAAATAAATCATCAGGCACTGCAACATACCGTCCATGAAAATGATTATTTTTCAGTAATTATTGTATATTCTTTGATGTGAAAGGTCAAAGGTGTACTCAATCATTTTTATTATATGTTGCGATATCTTTGACTTGTTTCAAGCATCTAGATGTTCCCACACTTCTTACCAAGTTATGAACAGACATTATTCCAGTAATTTTCACAGGACATTAGTTAGAAGTTAATAATGTTCTTAAAGCGTTAACACAATAACATTATTTCTGCATTGTTCATGGAATTTTTTTTTCTTCTTCCCTCAAACATTTTAGTTGGACATTTATAAATGTTACTATTTGTTTTTGCGATGTTCAGTCAATTCAAAAGTATCATTCCCATAAATTGATGAAATGGAATGATAATTCAATATTTGTTTATCCAAGAAAAAACTTTTAGAGAGCATTGTTTAGAGAACATTTAGAAATTACATTTTCATAACTTAATGGGAATGTCAGAAAAATGTCAGGTATAAACATTTAAGAAAAAAACAAACAAAACAAGATGATTATTTTGATTTTTTCTTTAGTTTGCCATGAGGAGAGATACATTTTGAATTTTCACAGAGAACATTTTCTTCCTGATTTTTTGACGTCTAAAAAATGGTTGTCTGAGAAACATCAGAGACTAATTTGTTATTATAATGAAAAATTACAGAGAACTCAATACAATTTCCCTAGGTCATCAAATTATATTACGAAATTCAATAGTGTTTACTATTTACATGGATTTTAGGAGGCTCAATGTCAGTAGGAGATCTGTGTAATAGACTCTGATGAGTGATTAGCACAGCTCCCATTACTGCGAAAACATGCATGAAAACACAGGGGAGGGTTTGACAAACTCTTCACAGCTTTGACTCCTGTGGAGACGCACATATAACTGAACTGGTAGGGTGCCTGTTCTCTCAGGAAGTGGCTGACCTGAGCATGAAGCGCTGACCTGTGTTTATGCAGCCATGATATGAAGTGTGGAAGGTCAGCATACAGACTTTGAGCCATCCCAGAGGACCTGTGGTTGTGGCTGGGAAACAAACATAAGTACTTTCCCTCCTTCTTTAACCTAATAAAAAAAGAGATCATGCCACTTATTCACAGAAGGATGCTTCAGCCCTCTTCCATGTTAAAATGATTTATCCTCCAGAAATATCGCAAAAAGGGAACTGTAGACATACATCAGAGTGAAAGCCAGCCTTTTGTCATCTAGACTGGAGTAAATGAAGCATAACACCACAGATTGGAAAACACACCAGGTCTTCACACAGTCATTCCGGGAACAACATATAGTAGTAGAGTCCAAAATTAACACTCACCAAGAGCCAAATGCATGAAAAAAAAGTGTTACTCGCCACATGGCTGGTCGCAGCTGCAACAAGAAATGGATAAAGTTGAACTGAAACTTTGAACAAATTCAATTTATAATACAATAATGTGACCCTTGCTGGTGTAAGAAAACTGAGCAATTGAATATAATCTAATGAATAAAAATCTGTTGTGACTTATGTGTCCTTTAACTTTAATATTCATTGGGGGAAAAAATGAGGGGAAAAAAGGGATTTTTTCTGTTCCTCGTACCAAAATGACAATGTGTCGATGTGTCTTCTGAGAAACAATGTATTTGTTAAAGGTGCAGTTTCACAAAGACTGGCACATATATAATGCTAGGTGACACATTATTTAAAATACAAATGTACAACCAATCCATTTAATGTATGTAAAGTTGTGTGTAAAATGTTGTATTTATTAATTTGTTTGACGGCACTGAAGATACATATAAGTTATACTATGTATAAGTTATACTATGACATTTTGAAATGTATATTAATTTTTTTTTTGCACAAAAATACAAATATATATGCAGAAACACTATTATTTCAACTTCCATTCGGTCTGAAAGTATCTGTTTTTAAAAGCAAAATCCTTTTTACTAAACAAAATGCTCCAAACAAACATAATCCTCAGATGCTATCTGGAGCGCCTATAAAATAAACAATCAAATTGTTTCCAATTCTTCTAAAATCTGAACAGTAAACCAGCTGTTTAAACTGGATGTGTAACCGAAAATTGTCTTTCTCACTTCTATTTGTATTGTTGTCGGCAGACTCAAGCATTTAGAGTCTGTCAGTATCACTGTCTATCAGTGTAGACAGTGTCAGTAATTCTAATCTGAACACACATCTGTATACTGTATCAGTGTAGACAGCATCAGTCATTATAATCTGAACACACATCTGTATACTGTATCAGTGTAGACAGCATCAGTAATTATAATCTGAACACACATCTGTATACTGTATCAGTGTAGACAGCGTCAGTCATTATATTCTGAACACACATCTGTATACTGTATCAGTGTAGAGAGCATCAGTCATTATATTCTGAACACACATCTGTATACTGCATCAGTGTAGAGAGCATCAGTGTAGACAGTGTCATTCATTATATTCTGAACACACATCTGTATACTGTATCAGTGTAGACAGCATCAGTCATTATAATCTGAACACACATCTGTATACTGTATCAGTGTAGACAGCATCAGTCATTATAATCTGAACACACATCTGTATACTGTATCAGTGTAGACACCGTCAGGCATTATATTCTGAACACACATCTGTATACTGTATCAGTGTAGACAGCGACAGTCATTATAATCTGAACACACATCTGTATACTGTGTCAGTGTAGACAGCATCAGTCATTATAATCTGAACACACATCTGTATACTGTATCAGTGTAGACAGCATCAGTCATTATAATCTGAACACACATCTTTATACTGTATCAGTGTAGACAGCATCAGTCATTATAATCTGAACACACATCTGTATACTGTATCAGTGTAGACAGCATCAGTCATTATAATCTGAACACACATCTGTATACTGTATCAGTGTAGACAGCATCAGTCATTATAATCTGAACACACATCTGTATACTGTATCAGTGCAGACAGCATCAGTCATTATAATCTGAACACACATCTGTATACTGTATCAGTGTAGACAGTGTCAGTCATTATAATCTGAACACACATCTGTGTACTGTATCAGTGTAGACAGCCAATAATTATAATCTGAACACACATCTGTATACTGTATCAGTGTAGACAGTGTCAGTCATTATATTCTGAACACACATCTGTATACTGTATCAGTGTAGACAGCGTCAGTCATTATAGTCTGAACAAACATCTGTATACGGTATCAAACATCTATAGACAGCATATGTCATTATAATCTGAACACACATCTCTATTCTGTATCAGTGTAGAGAGCATCAGTCATTATAATCTGAACACACATCTGTATACTGTATCAGTGTAGACAGCATATGTCATTATAATCTGAACACACATCTGTATACTGTATCAGTGTAGACAGCATCAGTCATTATAATCTGAACACATATCTGTATACTGTGTCAGTGTAGACAGCATCAGTCATTATAATCTGAACACACATCTGTATACTGTATCAGTGTAGACAGCATCAGTAATTATAATCTGAACACACATCTGTATACTGTATCAGTGTAGACAGCGTCAGTCATTATATTCTGAACACACATCTGTACACTGTATCAGTGTAGAGAGCATCAGTCATTATAATCTGAACACACATCTGTATACTGTATCAGTGTAGACAGCGACAGTCATTATAATCTGAACACACATCTGTATACTGTATCAGTGTAGACAGCGTCAGTCATTATAATCTGAACACACATCTGTATACTGTATCAGTGTAGACAGCATCAGTCATTATAATCTGAACATACATCTGTATACTGTATCAGTGTAGACAGCATCAGTAATTATAATCTGAACACACATATGTATACTGTATCAGTGTAGACAGTGTCAGTCATTATAATCTGAACACACATCTGTATACTGTATCAGTGCAGACAGCGTCAGTCATTATATTCTGAACACACATCTCTATACTGTATCAGTGTAGACAGCGACAGTCATTATAATCTGAACACACATCTGTATACTGTGTCAGTGTAGACAGCGTCAGTCATTATAATCTGAACACACATCTGTATACTGTATCAGTGTAGACAGCATCAGTCATTATAATCTGAACACACATCTGTATACTGTATCAGTGTAGACAATGTCAGTCATTATAATCTGAACACACATCTTTATACTGTTTCAGTGTAGACAGCATCAGTTGTTATAATGGCTTCTGTTTGCTTTAGGCGCAATGCTCACATCTAGTGCAGGCAAATGTTGGCAATTTAGTGACTGAATTCCAGTGGGCGGGGCCTATGTTGCAGTGACTATTGGCACAGACTAGTATGTGTATAATTATTTGCTAATATCTTGCTCTAGAATTGGGCATATGCAAATGTAATTGCTTGAGTAACATCACATATCTGCAATATTATAACAAGCTGTTTTTGGAGCTTGATTAAATAAATGTTTTGTTTATAATGAGGAGGATGTTTTAAGTTATAAAACTTGCAAGATATTTTAATGGTAAAAGCAAAGCAAATTTATCGAGATTTTCCATTGACTCTAATGGGAACATTTTCTTTTTTTGTTTCAGATTTTTTTTGGTTATTTTTGGAATTTGGACAGAATTTTTTATAATCATTAAACAATTTCACAAAGCAAAAAAGTCCTTAAAGCTTGTGCAGCTTGTGTCCCATAACAAGAGATCAGTGAGGAGGTCATTCTCTAGAATGTGACATTTTGGTTGTTGTTTTTTTCTACAGGCCTGAGGGCAGGTCAACTCTCCCTCGTGCAAGGTCATCTCAAGCCAATAATGCCTTGGTCAGTTAGGGGCCACATTTATATGGACAATTCCAAACAAAATGAACAAATCTGAAAGATAGTTTAATTTATGAAACCTTAAAGACATTTTCATTATCAGTAAAACATTTTCTCTAAAGCTGATTTAAAGCAATGCACTAGAGGACTTGACTCCACTACACTTTCAGAAAGGTTTTATTATGTAGACATAGTAATGGATTTTAGACTTAAGTATATTTGATTTCTTCTGAATAATTTCTTCTTTTTATGCATTTTAATTTGGCTCATCTACAGTAGAGATGTCCAACCTACTGTAGGGAAACTGACATCTTCACACTTTGCTCGATTATTTTGATGGTTGTAGGGACATTCAAATCAAATATCCCCTCTGGGCATCACTTTCACTGTATGTGGATATATGCAAGCTTATGCATAAACATGTTGTACAAAGAAACAATTGTCATCCACACCCATGTCAGCGTATCCACTCGATATATAGAGGTGTTTACATGAGTCACATATATTCAGGTGGAAAGTTCTTTACCTTGGCATTGAGACCGTGATCCCAAACCATAGAGGGCATTCATGCTGTAGGGCCCTATGAAATATAATTTCCATCTTTACTTTAAAATAAGTCATTTATTTTCTTTTATTTTGTCTTTCTACAGATCGCTCAGAAACATGTTACCAGGGAAAAGCTGTGTCTTGGTTTCATAGAAACAGCTTTATTTATTTACCGCGCAGAAGCTCTGTCCCAAATCGGAAAGCTGTCGGCACGCTGGGTTTCCCACAATGTAATCTCTTGTGGAAATGTCAGAGTTAACTCTGCTTCACAGAAAACAGACCATTCTGCATTGTGCCTTTCAGACTTCCCATTCATACTCGCAAGAACGCGTCCAACTGAGGTGGTCATTGTTCGTGTCTGGCTTCCTCCGAAATTCCTTGTCTTCTTTAACTCACAAGCTTTCCTCCCACGCCTGCAACTTCGCCACAGCCTGACGCAGGTCTTTGCGAGAGCTCCAACACTTCAAATCGTGATTTTAGCAACACATCTGCTTTTTAAGCCAAGCTAAACTAATTGAACAGCTTCAATTTGGAGTTCCTGACCACTGTTTGCTGAACATCATGTCCTTGCACAGAATTCAGAGTCAGCAAATCTGGATCGGGTCCCTGTACGTTTTGGTCTGCCTTCACACAGCGGGTGGATGCAGTAAGGACTGGCGACGAAGCAAATTACCACTCCGTGTTTACGCAACAAAGCGTCTGCCCTGCAGAATATCTTGCCCTGACGCAAAAAGTCAAAAGCCCATGTCTGGAAATCTGAAGTACAGTGCAAAGCGGCATGGGTCCCTTTCCTTTTGCCAACAAAAACAACAATTACAAGCGACTCAGACGGCCCAGCTATGAAATAGGGCCTTGTTGCTGAGAAAAGCTAGCAATTAGGGAGCATTGTTCAGCAAAGGAAAGCAGCTTTTATTATTTTCTTGGTCAGCTCGCCATGCCCCAAAGGTCTGAATGGACCTGAATACAACTTCTTATTGATATCCAACGATGCTATATCGAGGTCAAAAGCAGGATAGGAGCGTTAATTTCACCGCTCTGTTGGATTCCATCCCCATTTCCCCCCTCTTGACATCTGGCTTTGCCTGGGAAGCTGGAAAACGTCTTTAATATTCTCATGACAGTCAAGACGACATATGGAAAACATTGTAATACCTTAATCTGCAATACTTCTAAAAAGACAGAGAGGGGATGGCAGATTAATGCTTGGCTTTCTAATTCGTAGGCTTCAGAAGTTCTTCTGGGTACCCAGACATCCTGCAAGACTCTTCGATATACATCACACACTCATTTTCCACACCTGCCAATAGAGCTCCTGCAGGGAATACACCGTCTAATAATTTAAAGTGCTAGATCAGCCACACATCTAGATTCTGTCATTAACACACCTTCGTGTTGTACTTGGAACACAAAAGGGGAATTTTTGAAGAAAATAATTAAATATCCATATGACTTGGGCACTTTTTTCTAAGTCTTATGAAGTCCTACAATAGCTTTTATTTGGGGCTGTTGTTTTATTTTGGTCAATATCTGGACTAGTAATCGGGCATACCGGGCATTTTCCCGGTGGGCCGACTCACTTTGGGGCTGAAACAAAGTTGTTTATTTATTTTTTGCCACTGACTGGCACATCACCCCCAATGTTTTGTCTTCTGAATTTAACTTTTCTTTTTTTTAAGCACATGGGAAACTGCAGAAATATGCTTTGTTGCTGCTGCTCCATGAAGTGATGAACAAAACTTTGACACTAAATTTTGTTTTATACGATTGTGTGATATGGGAACATTACAGGTTCTGTGGTGAGTCAGCTAAAAACAGCCGCGACCATGTAAATACATGACGAGATAAATTGGAAAATGGCAATAGACACAACTACAAACTTGTTAATAGCACATATACAATTTACCTTGCAGCTACTAAAAGTGAAGAAATTAGGTGTTTTGGCAAAACATTTATGTATTCAAAATTTTGCTATTATTACTTATATTAAATATTGCGGAATATAAATCACTTTTATAGAGTTTCATATTTTCTACATGTGTTTACAATTTGTTTTATTACAAATTCAATAGTTCATTATTATTTATTTATTTTAGAAACCATATACCCATGGTAATGAGGAGCATGGTTTTACCTGTGACTTCCATGGTCTTACAGTTAATGAAACTAGCCGAATTAAAATCGATTCTAATGTCGTTAGGGTAATTAAAGGAGAATTTAACAAAACAACTTTAAAGCCTGGATCCCATGAATTGAAGAGAAAGCTTTTTTTCTCTTTAAATGTTTTATGAATTTTTTAATAGTTCTAATGAAATGTAATATTTCAATGAGAACCTCACCACAGAGAGACATCTCTGACTAAATTTGGTAGATATAAAAGACAGAGAAAAGAAGTTCCTGTTAGATGCCCATGTATCTCTTGCCGGCCTCTTCGTTAATACAGTCATTATTTTCATTTTGTTTATTTATTTAATTAAAGTCTTTTAAATGTCTTTTCATTTTCCCGGCTCCTTCCTTCCCATATTTACAAACTGCGTTACACTGTGTTTCATATCTCTGGGGCTGCTGGGTGGGAGCTGCGTGCCTTCCTCGCGCAGAGCACAACGAAAGGAGAGAATTGCTACCCGTGCTCCCCCACAGAGAGACTGGGAGCTGGGTCAGTGTTCTCACCCAAGGTCTTACCGAGGTAGAGCAGATCTGAGGACTGTTCTTATCTCCAGGAAGGCTTCAGTGAAGACATCCTGATGCCAGAAGTGTCAGGTTTCTGATGGCAGTCCCCTCCGAGGGGAAGTGGTGCGTTCATCATTACATCGCTCCTGACAGGCTATTATGCCAACCCTGCCACCTCGTGTGCTTCAGGGTGCAGCGGTCCCCGGTGAGCACATATATCAACATCCGCCTGGAAACTTAGGGGCGCTGGGAAGCTCGCACCCTCCGAGGAGGGTTCAAAGCTGCTTAGTTCATTTGCTCTCAGCTGGTATGCCGCTTCAGGACACCAAGCTGACAGCTCAACAACACCAGAGGCCAGCCTTGAGGGGCTGGTTCCCTTAGTAGATTTTCTGGCAGCATGGAAACTTCTGCCAAATATCTCAGACTGGGTCCTGCACACAGTAGAAAAAGGATACAGAATTTAGAGCCCAGATTCATCGGGGTGGTACCAACGGTAGTCAAATCTGAGCAGTCTTTGGTAATGGAACAGGAAGTACAGACACTTCTGCGAAAAGAGGCTAAAAAAATGTGTTAGTTCCATGACAATAGACCACCTTTCTTGGCACAGTATGGGATACAAGAGCATGAGGGTGTGGCTGATGCCAGCCAGAGTGAAATAAATCCTAGAAGCCATAAGCCGGATAAAGCTAGGCCAGTCACTCACTGTGTAACAGTTTCAGAGACTGTTGGGTCTGATGGCAGCAGCGTCCAATGTGATACCTTTTGGCCTGCTGTACATTAGACCCTTAAAGTTGTGACTCAGAACCAAGGGGTTCTCCCCGAGGGGAAATCCATTTTGCTTCAAGGTTGATGGCTATGTGCCTTGGTTTTGTGGATGGATCCTTGGTTCCTGTCCCAAGACTCGGTGGGGGGAGCTCCTTGTCGTTGTTTAGTGCTAACGACGGATGTATCTCTCTCTGGGTGGGGAGCGGTCATGAGTGGCTGCTCCGTTCAAGGTCTTTGTAGCTGTCATCAACTTTCCTGGCACATAAACCAGTTGGAGCTGATGGCCATGCTCAAGGCATTCAAGCACTTCCTCCCAGACCTGAGGGGCCATCATGTGTTGGTCTGTATGGACAACATAGCGGTGGTCTCTTACATAAATCACTTGGAGGGTTTAGGTTCACGTCGGCTTTGGAAGCTGGTGCATCGGGTTTTGGTTTGGACCTAGGGGAATCTGCTATCAGTTTGAGCATTATATATCCTGGGGTATCTAAATAAGACAGCAGACTCCCTGTTGAGGCAAAGAGTAGTGCCGGGAGAGTGGAGACTCCACTCTGAGGTGGTGGAGGTCCTATGGAGCCATTTCGGGCAGGCTCAGTTGACCTGTGTCTCGAGAGACAACGCACTGTCCCCTATTTTACTCCCTCATGCATCTGTCCCCTCTGGGACTGGAAGCCACGGTACAGAGGCCGAGTCTGTATCTGTATGCCTTTCACCCTCTGGCATTGCTACCAGGAGTTCTGGAGAGAGTACTGTTGATAGCCCTGTTCTAGTCGGGCCGAGTATGGCTTTTGGGCATTGTGTTTCTCCTCAAGGTCCCCGTGGGAGATTCCTGTCAGGATGGACCTTCTCTCCCAGGCAATAGGGTCAGTCCTGCACCCATGCCCGGAATTGTGGAAGTTGTGAGCCTGGCCTCTGAGGGGGCCCAGCTCATAGTCTCTCTACAAAGGTAGTGGAGACCATATTACACTCTAGAGCTCCTTCCACAAGGAGGCTGTAAGTCTCAAATAAGGCTTAAATGGAGAGTTTTTTTTTCCCGCTTGGTGTACAAACCATTCATTGAATCCAGTTAACTGCCCAGTTGGTTCAGCACTAACCTTCAGAAAAAAATTAGCTTCAGGGTTATTCCCTTCCACTTTAAAGGTATACATGGCGGCTATATCTGCCTACCACCTTCCTCGAGAGGGTGCATCAGTGGGGAGACACCCATGGGTAAATCACTTCCTCTGCGGTACGTTGAAGCTAAGGCCTGCAGCATGCTCAAGGGTGCTGACCTGGGAGCTGGCCATAGCATTAGAAGTCCTGGCTTTGGCCAGGGCTTCTTCTCTATTAAAAGAATCTGGGATTTACAGGCACTGTCGGTTGCTCCCTCTCGCCTTGACTTTGCACCTAGTATGGTGAAAGCGTTTCTATTCCCAAAAGAAGGATATGTCCCTAAAGTCCCCACTTATGTGTTGGGCCATAATAGTGCTGAGAATTGCAGTATGACACAAACAAGACTTTGCAATTAATGACTGAAAACACAGGTCTTAAATAGGCAAAGATTATGATGGGAAGGAAAGGGAGTTGGGACGAGTGCCCTCTGGTGGTTATCATGGGCACTCCAGCTGGATGATGTAACATTTGTGTCTTACTGCCACTAGTGTTTATTTCAGGTAAAAATGTGCATTAAATTGTATGTATTTTAATAAAAATGTAGAGGCACATTTCTTTTTTTTCTTCTTTTTTTGTGGGTTGTACATACTTTTCCACAAGTATGTAATTCCAAATAAAAAAGATAGGAAGACATATAGAAAGAGATCCCTTGCTTATTTTATTTCTATTTTTACATTTACATTTAGGCATTTAGCTGAAGCTTTTATCCAAAGCGACTTACAACTGAGGAGTACAGAATGCGATCTGTCATGAAGAGGCCAAGAAATGCAAAAAGTGCCTTAAATACAAAGTTATGTATTTATGTATGTATTATGTAGTTATGTAAGGGGGGGGGAGGGGGGGGGTAGAAAAATAGAGGAAGAAGAGTTAGATTTTTTTTTAATGAAGATTAAGGAATTTATAGGGATTTCTATGAAGATGGATTATCAAAAACACACTAATAACTTTTACCACTTTGTTAATGTTGAGTGAATGAAATTCAGATATAAATAATAACATTAACATGACATTTTTACATTAATAAATATGCCTTATGAATGGGCAACTTTGGTCATGGAGGGCCACCATTCTGCAAGTTTTGCTCTAATCCTAATCAAACACCTGAATAGGTAATCAATATATTTATCACTAGAAAACATAGCACTCAGAACATATAACAAAACATTCCTATCAGCTGGCAAATATTGCTGAATTCAGAGTATGAAATATCCCAACAATATCTGTAACAAACCACTTCCAATAAAATAGACTATTTTTGTTTGTTTTTTAGCCAGCCAGATTTCTTAGCTTGCCAGTGCCTTAGTTCAAAAATTGAACAACTCGAATTGTACTCAATTATTCAGTGTATAGTAGTAGTAATAATAAAAACAACAACAGTGAAAGTGTAAAAGAAAATGGACCTTTCACAACTCAAGTTAACCCAAAGGGGATCTGAGCCTAATTATTTTAGGGAAAACTTCAACTTGTTTCATAAACTGAAGGAATCATATCAGCAGCTTTAAAGAGTTCATTGAAGTTCATTGGTAGTAGAAGGCCTACGTCTTATCCTTTGCTTAGCAACATCTTCTGGGGGTGTTTGGTTTAGCGCTCCAACAAAAGCGCAGACATGCAAAACTGGCCCAAAACGCATCATTAATTCTCATATGGAGGCCAGACACTTGTGGTTCACTGTAAAAAAAAAAAAAAAAGAAAAGAAAAGAAAAGAAAAAATGCCTTTTTTCACACCCCGTTGAAAATCCACAATTACTCTGATTATGAACATTGTGCAATCCAACCTGCCTGCTATGCAAGTTCACAGAGACAGTAGGCACATTTACAGGTGATTATTTTTTCATATGTATGAGCTGTATTTATTCAGGACCACTGAAGACTGAGGCATTGTACTCGAGGTTAAACCATAGTGCCTCTGCGTGATTAACATTGAATTATTATTACGCCTTGGGTTCAAACGGTTCTCCCGTTTGCCAAAACCAAGTATCTTTCACATTAGCAAATCTGGTTTTGGTAAAGGGAGTGCTGTCCCACCAGAGGTCATTTACGATTGTTATTTCCCACATTCGCCCTTGAAAGAACACATTTATTACATTAAAATAAATCTCCTCATTCACCCTCATGTTTTCTTTAATGTGTGATTAATACCCAGAGTAGAATTACCATAGCATCATATCCTGGTTCAAAAAGTGCAGTCCAACAGAAGGTACAGGTGCTCCACAATGTACCAGATGTTCTATGCCAATCTCCAGGAACCAGAGTAACACGTAAATACCAGATAATGGATGCTATTGATTTCAGGTCTTGTAGGTTGGTTTTAACCTTGGTTTTATCAATTTATGATTGGCAGATGGGGGTTTCTGTGGTCGACTCCTCAGTCGCAGGCCTAGGAGGATGCCCATATGCCAAGGGAGCGTCTGGCAATGTTTCTACAGAGGATGTTTTATATATGCTACATGGTCTTGGAATTGAAACCGTAAGTCTTGTTTTTAATATATATATATATATATATATATATATATATATATATATATATATATATATATATATATATATATATATATATATATATTATTCATTAATAATGTTACATTACAGCACTTTTGAACACCTAAAGTGTAATGTTCCAAATTTTTAACCCGGTTTGTTGTTTTACAATGTCGGAAGTATATGTAAATGTTCAATGTCTACTTGTTCTCTATCGTCTGGGCAGAGAAATTTCCAGTTGGATAGCTCCAGGGCTTTTAAGAAAACTATGGATCATACTTCCACATTATTGCATCCAGTCCACTGTCAGATTGGAAGAGGATTATTATCAGAACAGTTATTGATTGGGTTAATCACTGAAAACTGTATTGCACTTGATCTTCAACATTTATATAGCGTTTTAATTTGCGGAACAGCAGTTTTTCAGTTTTTCCCCACTATTTGAAATGATGACTAAAAACACAGAGGTTTTTCAGATTGTCCACAGCATTTCTCTCTCCATATTTATGATTCTTTGCAGCCTTTATCTGCTTTCTACAATACGCTAGATCATCACTGACACCGGCAGTAACTCGCTCAGGCTAAATGTTAACTCTTTGAATTCTTGCAATTCAAACAATAGAAGAATACAAGACACCATTATGAGGGGATTGTATAATTGCAGGTCTATTTGGTGTCCAAAGTCATTCTTTTTTAAAAGTTTTATTATTATTATAATTTTAATCATTTGTTACTCATTGTCATGGATCACAAGATGTTACAGGTCATAATCATATTTTCAAAAAGTGTTGTATATAGGTGAAAAAGAGGATTCCCTATCTCGAGGGAACTTCGAGCTGCGTCGAAACGCTAGGGGACGCCTCTGCGTACCATGTCATGAAGCACTTGTGTAATCAGTCCAATAGCGAGACGATACGTCACAGGCGGGTGACGTCATCGACCAGGAAGCTATAAAGCACACCTGGACCAAACAGTCACTAGCTTCTGTGTCTTCACAAGCGCTCTGTGTGAATTGTATGTCCATTTATTGTGTGTGTGTTCAAAAAAAAAAAAAGAAAGAAATATGGCAAGTCAGTATAGGTGTTGTGTTCCTCCCTGCCCACGTTACTTCACGGGTGGGGATACACACGTCCTAATGTGTGATGTGTTTGGGGCTCGAGCATGCCCAGTCAGCTCTCGAGGGGGTCGGCTGCGAGCATTGCGAGAGACTCCCAATGCGCATATTAAGATCACGCCGTGCACTCTTCGAGGAGAGTGCTTTGGCTCGCGGTCCTCAGGGCTCGGGTCCCACTGTTGCCGAGGCGCAGCGAAGGCTCGCGTCCTTGGGGATCGCAGTTGGATCTAGTGGCGGGGTTAGAGACGGGTGATCCCCTATCTCTGCCTTTACCCACTGGATCTCATGCCTCAGTTAGCGAGTTGGAAGCACGCTCTGCGGTTTTCTTCCGCTCGCGCTGAGGCACAAACGCAGCAGCACTCCAGCTCCAAGGAACTGGATGTTGTTAGCGCTGATGATGATCTGCCAAAAGAAAATGACACACACACACTCATAAAAAGAGGTGCTATTGGTGTAACTCGCGCTGTGTCCAGGTTAAGTTTAGACTGGCCGGCCGAGTGTCAAGAAGTTCGCCAAAAAATTAATAAATATATAAATAAAATAAGAAAGAGAAAGAACAATATAATGGCGAGCAGACAGCATGTTTGAGATTACGAGGGGCTGAATCTAGTGGCTCGGATCTCGCGTTTGCCGAGGCAGCGTGTAGATCACGGGTCTACAATATAGATTCTATGACTCGATCGCGGATCTCGCGCTTGCCGAGGCAACGTGTAGATTACGGGGTTGAGTCTAGTGGCTAAGATCGCGTGTTTGCCGAGGCATCGTGTAGATTATGGGTCTACATCTATCATTCAGAAAGGGCGACGATGTCTCGCGGGGAAGAGACGCTGCGAGCTATCTCTCCCCCAAGTCCGCATCGTTACACAGCCCCACAGCTGCCCACAACAAGCCGGTAAAAAAAAAAAAAAAAAAAAGTCGGCTTTGGGGGTAGGGCATATTCGGCAGCAGATCAGGCAGCCGCCAGTTTGTATACGGCGGTTGCCCTGCAAGCATAATAAAACAAGCAGACCTGCTGGGGGATATTGATATTGAGATGTGAAATATAAAAAATATATATATAATAAATAAATAAATAAATCAAAATGTCCCTCTGGGGCTGTCGGGCGGGGCAGCCTCAGCCGAGTACATCCTTTCTCAAACCTACACCGAGCAAAACAAAGAGAGAGCGTGGCCGCTCGGGGCCCCCCCGCAGAGAGATCGGGGGTCCGGGCGACGCGCTCAGCCGGGACCTTCCCGTGGTAGGGCGGATCTGAGGGCCGTCCTTACTGCTAGGAAGGCCTCGGCTAAGAAGTCCTTCCGATGGCAGTCCCCTCCGGGAGAGTGCGGCTCGCCGAGGCGCCCGCTCGTTCCCGGTGCCATTGGTGGGGGGGGGTGCCACCCTGCCACCGTTGGTGCTTCAGGGCGCGGCGGTCCCCGGCGAACATATATCTCCTTGTCCGCCCGGAAACGTAGCGGCTTGGGGATGTTCGCGCCCTCTCGTGAGGGCCCCGGGGCGGTCAGTTTGGTTGCTACCTGCCGGTTATCCGTTATAGGACACCGGGCTGACCACCCAGGAAAATCCAGAGACCAGCCTCGAGAGGCTGGTTCCCTTAGTAGATTTTCTGGCAGCGTGGAAACTTCTGCCGAATATCTCAGAATGGGTCCTGCTCACATTATAAAAAGGGTTCGGGTCACACCCACCCGTGTTCAGCAGGGTTACTCCTACGGTAGTAAACCCCGAGCAGCCTCTGGTCATGGAACGAGAGGTACAGACTCTTCTGCGAAAAGAGGCTATACACGGGTCCCTCCCCTCTGCAGAGAGTCGGGCTTTTACAGCCGGTACTTCATAGTTCCAAAGAAGGATGGAGGGTTAAGGCCTATTTTTAGATCTGCATCAGCTAAACAAAATGCTCACGATGAAACAGATCGTGTGTCACGTCAGGTCCGAGGACTGGTGTGTCACAATAGACCTAAAAAATGTATACTTCCACATCTCCATCCTTCCGCAGCACAGACAGGTCTTCAGGTTTGCTTTCGGGGGCGAAGCTTACCAGTATTAAGTGCTGCCATTCGGCCTAGCTTAATCACCCCACACTTTCACCAAGTGCGTGAATGCAGCTCTGGCTCAGGTGCGACTCCAGGGCATTCGCGTGCTCAACTATATTGACGATTGGCTGGTGTTAGCATAGACGAAACAGTGGGCGTTCAGCATCGAGATGCTCTTCTCGCCCATAGGAGAGTGTTGGGGCTAAGGTTGAACGGAAAGAAAAGTGTGCTGGCACCTATAAGCTGCAGATCACTACTTTTCTGGCGGTAGTCTGGGACACGAAAATAATGTCGGCTTGGCTATCCCCTCCCAGGACAAAAACGATCCTGGATACCGTGAACCAGATAAAGCTAGGTCAGTCACTCACTGTGAAACACTTTCAGAGAGTGTTAGGGCTGATGACAGCAGCGTCCAACGGGGTACCTTTTGGCCTGCGGTACATGAGACCCTTACAGTGGTGGCTCAGGACCAAGGGGTTCTCCCTGAGGGGAAACCCTTTTTCGCTTGATCAAGGTCACGCGGCGCTGCCTACGTGCCTTAGTGAAGTGAAAAGATCCTTGGTTCCTGTCCCAAGGTCCAGTTCTGGGGGCTCCTTGTCGTCGCGTAACGCTAACGACGGATGCCTCCCTAACTGGCTGGGGAGCGGTCATGAGTGGCCGCTCGGCCCAAGGTCTGAGCGGCCGTCAGCTCTCCTGGCACATAAACCAGCTGGAGCTGATGGCTGTGTTTCAATCATATAAAAGCAAACACTTCCTCTCAGACCTGCGGGCCGCCATGTGTTAGTTCGGTCAGACAACACTTCGGTGGTCTCGTATATAAATCACCAGGGGGGGTTGAGATCGCGTCGGGTGTGGAAGCTGACACATCATATGCTAACATGGGCCCAAGGCAAGATGCTCTCGCTCAGGGCGATGTACATCCCGGGGGTCCTGAATGTAGCGGCAGACTCCCTGTCGAGGCAGGGAGTGATGCCGGGAGAATGGAGACTCCACCCGAGGTGGTGGAGGAGCTGTGGATCTGCTTTGGGCGTGCCCAGGTGGATCTGTTTGCGTCTCGAGAGACGACACACTGTCCAGCATATTTCTCCCTCACGCATCCAGCCCCGCTGGGGATGGACGCAATGGTACAGACGTGGACGAGGCTGCGTCTGTACGCCTTCCCCCCTCTGGCATTGCTCCCAGGAGTGCTGGAGAGCGTCCGCCGGGACGGGGTTCAGCTTTTATTGGTAGCCCCGCTCTGGCCGGGCCAAATATGGCTCGCCGAGATTATGTCTCTCCTAGAAGGTCCTCCCTGGGAAATCCCAGTCAGGAGAGATCTTCTTTCGCAGGCCGGGGGGGTCAGTACTGCACCCGCGCCCGGAACTGTGGAAACGGTGGGCTTGGCCCCTGAGGGGGCCCAGTTCATAAACACGGGTCTATCTACTGAGGTGATAGAGACCATGTTGCACTCCAGAGCACCATCCACAAGGAGACTTTACGCGCTCAAATGGAGAGTTTTTTGTCGCCTGGTGTACGCACCAGGCTTTGGACCCTGTTAACTGCCCGTTCGGTTCAGTTCTTGAGTTCCTACAAGAAAAATTCTCCGCAGGGTTATCTCCGTCAACACTGAAAGTATATGTGTCGGCGATATCTGCTTATCATATTCCATTAGATAATGATAGGCACCCTTTTGTCTGGAGTTTGCACCAGGAATGGTAAAAGCATTTCTCTTCCCGAGGGAAGGATATGCTCCCAAGGTCCCGACTAATGTGCCAGGACCAGTAATGCTGCAGGCTTTCTGTCCGCCTCCGTTCACTAGTCAAGACCAAGAGAAGCTAAATCTGCTATGTCCGGTCAGGGCCCTAGATGCATATGTCCACAGAGCTGCCCTGTGGCAAAACTCAGAACAGTTGTTTGTGTGTTTTTGGGTCCCCGAGCAAGGGAAAACCGGCTTCAAAGCAGACGCTTAGCAAGTGGATAGTCGAGGCTATTTCGCTCGCTTATGAGTCGGCCGGACATCCTTCACCAATGAGGGTCCGCGCCCACTCCACTAGGAGTATGGCTGCCTCTATGGCTCTTATTTCTGGAGTTTCATTGTCAGAGGTATGTGATGCGGCTGGGTGGTCCTCTCCGCATACATTTGTGAGGTTTTACAATCTAGATGTAGCCTTACACCGGGGTCCCGGGTGTTTCTGGGTTGATTCACACATACAGACATTTGGGACTCTGGCGGCGTGGGTATTGAGGTCCCCTAGCGTTTCGACGCAGCTCGAAGTTCCCTCGAGATAGGGAACGTCTCAGGTTACGTATGTAACCATGGTTTCCTGAGAGGGAACGAGACGCTGCGTCGCTATGCCATACTCCCAGCATGCCTGTGATCGACTTGTTCGGCTTTTTCCAGAAGCTAGTGACTGTTTGGTCCAGGTGTGCTTTATAGCGTCTTGGTCGATGACGTCACCCGCCTGTGACGTATCGTCTCGCTATTGGACTGATTACACAAGTGCTTCATGATATGGTACGCAGAGGCGTCCCCTAGCGTTTCGACGCAGCGTCTCGTTCCCTCTCAGGGAACCATGGTTACATACGTAACCTGAGACGTTTTTTTTTTGATGTCCGAATTGATATTTTTTCCCTCATGGATCATTGTGTAATCAAAATATTATTATTATTATTTTATTTTTTTTGGCAATATTTAATTTATAAAAGCCCTAAATAGTATTTTTTATAATATTTTTTAATAATTTTCCTAATTCTACAATATTAAATATATTTTAATTACTTTTATCTTATAAAAATGTGTCCATAATGTGGACGTTTTGGTTAAAAATAGCATATTCGGTTACCATCAAACTCTTTTACCAATGATGTGTAACAATGTTGACAGTATGTAACAGAATTGACACACTGTAAAAAAAAAAATGGTTGTTTTTTTTTTGGTTTAACTTAAAAAAGTTTGTAACCTGGTTGCCTTAAAATTTTTAGTTTATAGAAAATAAAAATTTGAGTTGATACAATCAAGGAAATTTGTTTAATAAATAGAAACTCAAAATATTTTTCTATCTGAACCAAATAATAAATTTGATGACTCATGAAAATAGCACTATTTGGCATGTTTCACTGCATCATCTGAAATAAAACACACACAATTACCCAATATGCTTACGAAATATTTTAATAATATTTTAATAAAGGTTTTCAAATCTCAAAAAATTGTCATTGTATTAACTCAAAATTGTAATTTCAATGAACTCCAAATTTTAAGGCAACCAGGTAACTTTTTTTCTAAATATTTTTTACAGTGCAGTAACAGGGTTGACAAATAATACTATAAAGAAATCTTTTATGATTTTTTTTTTTTTCTCGATAAAAGTAAAAACGTGTAACTTGTGTTTGGCAATTACTGATTTATTACAATTAAGTATGGATTTACTAAGATGTTGGCTAAGAATTTCTATTAGTGAACAGGTTTTGTCCTTATATAATCAATGATGAATAAAAGTTTGCGAAGTATTATTTCATACTAAAGCAATGGCTTTGGATGACAACACGACCAGTGCATTATGGGTGTCAAAGTTGTATTACCTATTTGGTTAAAGTGTAATCCGCGTGAGTCAGCCTCTAACTTTAGTTCTCTTACCCAGCGCTGTTCCGTGGGTTCTTGGCTTCATTCCTTTTATTAGGTTCTCACCACTGTAGGAGAACACTGACATGGAGCTCCAGTGATGATAGCACTTGTTTATTTAACAATTCAGAGGCAACATCATGAATGGCCGCAGCCGATTAAAGAGTGCATCTCATCTCTCCCCCTGTACTATCACAACTGCCCACATTGAGTTCTCCCGCGATTTAAATCATGGGGCGCATTCTCGCGATATTATCCCCCATCCTATTTAAAGACATAGAACATTATAACTCTTAAATTCCACTTTCTACAAAAGTTAGGATTACACTAGTCACCCTTCTACTCTATAGCAGCCAAGTTTTACTCAAAGCCAGCCTTGAGATACCCATTAGGTTATGCCCAAAAATGTCACAATGTGATTAAATACAGAATATCAAAACAACTCACATCAAACAAATGCTGGCATCAAACTGGAATCAAACAAAGGTTGTTTATATATATATATATATATATATATATATATATATATATATATATATATATATATATATATATATATATATATATATGAATCAGGCAGATATAAATTAGTGGATATGTGCAAAGAAACCACAGATGGAGATCTGCACGTTACTTACATTCTACGCATTTTGCTATTTAAAATAAATACCACTTGATCTGTTATTTTGTTGCATCATACAAAGTCTTGAACACATTTTTATGTTTGACTTTTGTATCCAAATACTTTCTGAGGCCACACTATATACATTACATTTTATACATGTTTATACATACACTTTCCAGTTTTTCCATTGCTCAGTTTTCCCAGTTGTCTCAAGAACAATTGAACAAAATGTGGAAAATTGGTTGTCATAGTATATACACAACATTTACATAGAACTGTGAGAGAGTGTCTGGAGGGCATGATTTGGTAAAATTGTGGAGAACAGCCCTGATATACCTGATATTCTGGTGGCAGTAATTATGTTCTACAGTTTCTCACACATTTTTTTTTTTTTTTTTTTTAATCCACACCCTTTAACTGCTTCCTCTTTTTAATCCTCACACAGATAACATCTCAGCAACACTAACCTGTGACTTCCAGTTTCTTTTGCTCTTGCACCCCCTGGTGTCTGCTGTGATTGGTGCAGCTCAGTCTGTTGTTTGTGTTTCTGATGCAGGGGGTGGACCTGTTGAAAGTGATGGAAGCAGGAGAATTCATCTGCAGAGCCTTAAATCGAACGACGAACTCCAAGGTCAGCCAAGCTGTTAAAAACATCTAGCAAAAATGTAAATAGTGAAGTCCAAACTTCCAAGACTAGCCTTCATTATACAGCAAACATTTTGAAAAAAACAACAACAACAACAAACAAATTGAAAATCACAGCTGACAGGGATCGTTCTCAGAACTGGCTAACGTTCAGGTTCTCTCAAAGTTACAAACAAACATTTGTCTGATGTTATCTGTTCTTTCATAATGTTCACACAAAAATGTAATTTATATGGTTAGTGGAATTATTTTTCTTCACTTTCATCTAACATTTTTTTAATGTTGCTACTACTTGTTTTAGAAAAACATTCAAAAGTAACTTTCCCATAAAGTTTGTTACAAAATGGAATTTTCACCTTGGTTCATGACAATTTCCAGCTCGAATCCCTCCCCCCAGACAGCACGCCAAATAAGCATTTAAATTTACTCTATATAATTATATGTAAGTGTGAACTCGTGAAACAGAGCTACGTTACCATAATAGTGACTGGAAAAGTGGAAATTGCACCAGTCACATGTGTCCCGTCATAATAAAAGTCCCGCTGCTCGTGAGGCATGTGTTGTTTATCTCATTAACAATCGGCCGTGCTCAGCTCCACAACACTCGCTCCTGCTCTGCTTCACACTACAGTAACGTTAGTAACCGCATCCATGAACATGATTTCTGCCAGAGTCCTATCCCGATTCTTTTCCACCAGCTGTGATGTGAAGACCAGATTCTGCGCTCAAACTTGGCATCATCAACTACGCCTTTGTTTTGAAAAGGCGCCCTCTAGCTGACAGAAAAAAGACATAGTGCAGCTTTAATGTTTGTATAACCAGGGTATTGAACCAATAAATAATAATTAAAAAAAGAGTAACTGTGACTTTTTATCTATTTTTTTTGTGTAAAGTCACAATTCTGACTTTTTTCTCTCACAATTGCGAATTCGCTTCCCTCTTTGGTGCGATTTGTTTGGTCAGGTGTGAAAGCAGCAATCGCACTCGGGTGCGCACCAAAAGCGGACCAAACAAGCGTACCGAGCCCTCCTTGAAGAGGTGGTCTCGGTACGCTTTCAAACGAACTCGGGAGTGATTATTTTGTGGTAAGAACGTGATCCGACCTCGAACATAAACAACTGCAAAAGTACTGATAATTTTTGGACTAAACCAGCTGCCGTATGCAGTGCATTAGAAGGTTGTTTTCAAGCCGCTGCCACACTTAATTATAGAAAGGTTTTGTTTGCATACTGTGGTAAATACACACAATGTATTAGATTATGACCAGGCCAAAACCAGCCCGCACAGTCGTCTCTCCATAGCTGTGTATTTTGCTGGCTTTTCCTCTTCTGTTAGAATTTTCCCACACGTAAATTCTGAACAATCGAAAAGCAGTTTAGGAAATACGCCATGGCCAATGAGTGGTGTGGATGTTGTCATGTGCCTACATTTTGGTTCGTTTCAACTGGTTTGGACCAAAGCAATCAGTGTGGCGTGAAAAGCAACCAAAAAAGCTGAAAAATGCAACAATGTATAATTGTTTTCCCTTGGTTCGGACCAAATGAACCAAACTAGAGATGTGAAAGCACCCTATATCACGCAATTGCGAGTTTATATCACAGGAATCTGACTTTATAATTCGCAATTGTGAGAAAAAAAGTCTGAATTGTGAGATAAAAAGTCGCAATTAATTTTATTTTTTCATTTAGTGGTGAAACGGGGCTTCCAAGCCAGGGGGACTTTTTTTTGGATATTTTGAACATTCAGAAAACTGACTATGTTTTGTGTGGGCAGCAGTGGCAGTGGCTCAGTGGTTCCTGTGGGTTGTCTACACGAGCCTTGCATGGCTGACACTGCTGTCGGTGTATGAATGAGTGAGTGAATGGGTGAATGTGAGGCAATATGTAAAGCTTTAGTGGCCCTGGGTCTGTTTAAAGCGCTGTATAAATGCAGTCCATTTACCATTGCATGATGGGTAGGTTTAGGGTTTGGTTTAATATGTGTGTAGGTTCAGGGGTAGGGATTATACGGGAGTTGTGAAAAGCAAACCTGCTTAAAAAAGTTAGAGAATATATATATATATATATATATTTTTTTTTTTACAGTATACAAACCATTATGTCCATGGAAAGTCCCCATAAAACATGAAAACAAAATGTGTGTGCATTTTACACCAAAGAAAAGAGCAGATTGATCACCGGAGGAAAAGAAGTTTGCTTATTATCTCTTCCATCATGTACCGTCATGTTCACAGTATTATCAAAACATTTACAGCAGTATGATAAAAGAGTATTCAATCTGCAAATGTATTTATATTACTAACTAAATGAATGAATTCTTCCACCAAGTGATACAGCCTGATTGTATGTTGTTTTTAATCGCATTAATGGATTTTGGGCAGCCATATATCAGCTCTTCAAATACCTAACTATAAAAGTAATTTTATAAATATTTAGTGCAAATCATTTTAATGTGTAATTTAACTGTTCCTTATTCCTGTCTTTGTACTAACATCACATATATTTACCACAAATACTTTTTAACCTGCCTCATTACAGTTCTCTAAATTGGACAGCTTTGGATGCATGTATATATGTGGTGAATAAAACATTTTTTAAGACATTCATGTGTCGATGTACTTTTGACTGTGAGAGCTTCCACCTCTATATTTCTTTAGATGTAGTGTAAATACAGGTGAGATGTTCTCTGAGCAAACATGTTTTGATCTCTCGTGGTCTATAATTTACCTTTCTCTCCTGGCCATGTTTATCAAGTGCTCCAATTGTTTGGGTGAGTGTTAAACCAGCACTGTTTGCCTGTATATTGCCTATGTTTGAGAAGGTAATAGATATCGAGCCCTTTTCACTCTCAGGTGTATACAACCCAAAGCAAACAGATGGCCACAGCTGTTTATTACAGCACACTGCCATAGCTTGATCCTCGTGTGATTTAACAAATGAAGGCAGGGCTAATTCTGTTAGAGAAAATGCATTAGCTTGACATAAGAAATTGATGTTTACATTTAATTTATTTTCTCCTCCATTCCATTTTTTTTTAACACGTCATCTTCTGAATTTTAAGTCCAAGCGAAGGGTTGGGTATCGATCATTTTCCAAATCCCTGTGTTTGCATTTGAAAGGGGTCATGAACAGAGGTGGGTAGTAACGAATTACATTTACTTCGTTACATTTACTTGAGTACATTTTTTGGGTAACTTGTACTTTTAGAGTATATTTAAAAATGGGTACTTTTACTTTTACTCAAGTACATTTCTTGTAAAAAAAACTGTACTTTTACTTAGTTACATTCGGTGGCGTTCCTCCGCTACTGTCAATGGTGATAATTAATTATATATTTTAAAATAAGTTATGACTTGTTCGCAAGTCTCGCGAAACGTTGGAGAGGCTGCTTCGCGAGAGGTGGATACGCATCACCCGCATAAAATTAGCGTGCGTTTAGTCAGAAGATGATGGCCGAAGCAGAGGGAGATGTGTGTGAGCTAAGGCAGATCACCCGTACGTGGCCTCATGTTCAGCCTGTTTTCAGTCCAAGATGTCAAAAAGAACAGTTTCATAAACTAATGCATGCTGTGTGCACCAATATGAACTGACATCTCAGCATACAATAATTCCAGCTCCAACCTGAGAGAGCAGTGGTAAGTGTAACAATGATGCCTATATTTGAACACTGTTAATGGTAATTTGGTAACTATGGGCACTTTTCCTTTATTGTAATACTATTTCACACACTGTCCGAGTGTTTTCCTCATATGCGCTCTTGTGCAACATTGACAAATCGTTTGAATCCTCCGAACACACGTCCACAAACAAACGTTCACATCTGCACATTTACATTATCTTTTTTTTCTCATAAAACGAGCAACCTCATTGGCAAAATGTACCTGTGACAATGTTTTTGCAAACCACAAAATACGTACCAATACACACTGCAGGAATTCCAACAGAAATGAACACTACAGGCAGAAAAACTGCATTTTTTGTTAGTCTATGGTTTGTAAAACATTTTGAATTTTGCATCACAGCTCCATGTTCTGCTTTTCTGATTCACCAGACTTGCTCAATAGCTCAGCTGATACAGATTTGTATTTGCAATGCGAAAAGCTTGAGAGCGAACCCCGTGAAGAACGAGTCATGATAAGAGCCCAAAGACGAGTTCTAAACACAAGCTAAAAATACATGGACACAATTTTATTTTTGTCACATTTGCTTTTGTTAACACTTTCGGGTAGGTTTAGTGTGGGTGTAGGCTACGTTAAAAACACAACGTAACAAAACATGTCAGATTCACGCAAATCTGTTCTGGAAAAAAATAAGCTTTTAGCGCCACCCAGTGGACATTTCACTTTGAAACTGTCGCAATATGTACGTATTGGTACATATTTTGTGGTTTGCAAAAACGTTGCCACAGGTACTGATGAGATCAGGCTAAAAACGAAACAAATTGAATAGCCTAATGTGACATCTTGCATTTATACACATATCCGGACAGACAACAGTCTGCAGTGTTTAAAAATGGGACTGTATTTTTAAGAATGCATATACTTATAAAAATATAAGAACAAAGTATGTTTTAAAAAGAGCTGTGGTTAGCCCAGCACACCATTAATTTACACTGTTTAACCATTAAACACACACACACACACACACACACACATATTTGGAGGTGTGTGAAAGCTCTCTAAGTAGTCTGAAATTCAGGGTTTTTGGATCTTATCAATCAGATCGAAAGTAACTAGTAACTAAGTACTTGAGTAGTTTTTTCATCTAATACTTTTTTACTCTTACTCAAGTAACTCTTACGATTGTTACTTTTACTTTTACTTGAGTAAATATTTCCGTAAGTACTTGTACTTTTACTTGAGTAAAGATTTTGGCTACTCTACCCACCTCTGGTCATGAACTGCATTGTTTTATTATGCTCTCTGGAGTGCACTTATAATGTTAGTATGATTTTTATTCATAGTATGATTCAATTGAAAAACTTAAATATTTACAAAATGTAGCTGTTAGCGTTCTGTCTGGGATCAGAGTTAGTGATCATATTACCCCTGTTTTGGATTCTTTGCACTGACTCCCTGTCAGGCACCATTTTAATTTTAAAATCCTTATGTTAGCATATAATGCTTTGCATAATCTGGCTCCTTAGTACTGATCTGTTAACGCCTTACACATAATGTAATCTGTGAGTGGTCTCTTGGTTGTTCCCGCAAGACACGGCTGTGTTCTAGGGGTGATAGAGCTTTTTCTTCCTATACTGCTAAGGGCATGTGTGGGGAGTATGTGTTATTTTGGCAAGGCTGCCAGTTAAAAGGTCACTTAAACCCGCGGACATGGAAAACAACCTGCAAAAAAAAAAAAAAAAAAAAAAAAACTTGGCATCACAGTACAGTTTAGTTCTGTTGAAATTTGACAACTAATGTTATGCGTCGCTTCGTCGCTCTGATTGGTTGTAGGTCAATTCAATTGAGGTATTTCCTAGTTCGGTTAAAACACGCCCCATAAATACAGGCCAGTATTAGACTCATATTCTGACTAGAATTGAGTATGACCACGTCAGGCTAAGAATAAATATGTTTGATATATAAATGTAAATCTTTTGCCTTATTGAAATTGAAACTTAGAATCTATAAGTACTAGAATCAATAAGCAGATTTGCTAAAATTCAAGCGACACCCAAGTGTAGCTGAATGTTTCAAACATTTACAATCCAACGCAATACTTTAATAATCTGTGCAGCATAATTTAGTTTTAGGCACACAAGTTAATCGGACAGACACAAAGTGATAATGAAATATAAGAGTTAACTTGCTGCCTGTATATAATGCTTTTCAAAAGATATGCATCACAATGTCTCTGTTCTCTTGAATGCAATGGTTATTTTCTTTTTAAAGCAAACAGGTTTAGTGTAAAATGAAAATGTCCAATGAAATATACACAAGGTGTTGTTTTAATAAACTATTATGTATAATATACTATTTGGTATAATACTACATCAATTAAGTGAGTTAATGAAAAAAAGCATGTTAATCTTCAACTCTTTGTGATAAAAGTTTAACCATGAGGGGTGGGACAAACGTCTCATTAATGTCTGTAGTGAAGTTCCTAATGGTGATTTAGTGTGGCCCGGACACCAGGGTTCAGGAAACACATCATTAGACTTAAAAAACATCTGGATTGAGGTGTCGAGTGTCGGCTGAAATGGAGACGAGAGAGACTGATGTTCCCTGATGAATATCAGATGGACTGAAGAAGACAAGAACATATATTTTCCTCATGCTGGATATTCATCTTCCATAACCAAATAGAGCTCAATGACAGAAATGACATCAGAGACTCTAAATGTTGCTCATTAACACTTTATTTATCGTTTATGCATTTGAAACAGAACCAGGATACATTACAAACAATTAGCTATACTGACTGATATTGTGCAATACTGAACTACACAAAACTCTTAATTTAAAGTTGTTTTGGTGCTACAGTATGTTTAGGTTACGAGAAAGTGATAAAATCAGCATGGAAGTTGAAAATGAGGCGTTTGGCAGCTTAGTTTATATATACACACTATATGACCACAATGTGCAGAGTATTAGGAATATCTTGTCTCTTACAGAAACCAGAATTGTATAAGATCACTCAAATAGTAACAGATGACAACATTAGAGACTTTGACTGATGGTCCTCAAAATGTGGTTTACCAGCAGCTTGGTGCACTCTCCTTAAAACAAAGGGGATATATTTTGTAATTATTAAGTAATAATTCTTGTAGAATTAAGTAAAGATTAGGCAAATAATTCTCTGCATTATTTAGTGTATATCACATTGCATTAAACTAATGATAACTTACCTCAGTCTGAGCAAAACAAGGCTGACAATGAACAACACCACCACCATTAATGCAGAGATATATATCAGTAGATACAACAGCTGATCTAGTACAAACAAAGACAACACGTTTAATTATTTCATTCATTCAGTAATGAAAAATGAACAGTGCATGTTTAAATGTGAATACACTTTTAAGAGAATCAACTCACCACTCAACCACTGCTGCTTAACACTTGAATCATTAGTTGGTTGTTGTCCATTCCTAAAATCATCAGATTGTCCATGTTGGATGGTTTCACCAGCGCTTGGCTCATTTGTTGGTGGTCGCCCAATGTTTGATTCAAGGGATTTTCCTTGTTGGAAATCTTTTTTGGTTTTTGAGAGCTCTATGATTTGAGTGGGTAAATCAGAATACATCAGTCACACCAAGACTATGTCGGCAATACTTCAAATTGAATACAAATCCACACTAGCCAATGACCACTGAAAGTACTTACTGAAGAGGGACCTGTCTTGGAAAATTTCCTTCAGCTCATTGCACTTATATTGGTCATGATAGTGTAATCCATCGCAAGTACATGGGTGATGAAGTATTGAACCCATTGTTTCCACAAATGCCGCCCTGCATTGGAGGTCTTCCCCAAGAAAGATGTCAGGGTTTAGAAGATTTAGCCAGTCACTCGTTGAATCAAATGCAGAGTCCTCTGCCACAAAACATTTGGTCAGGTACCTGTTAAATATCTGCCTGTGAATAACAAAGAGTTGGTTTTTATTAGCAGCTTCAACCAGTTTACGCAAAAATTATCCAGTCAACTGGAAAGATCATGCTTGTAAACCGGCTTCATCATCTGGGCTATACAGCACATCTATACCTTAAAGGACAACTCCGGTGAAAAATGAACCTAGGGTAATTTACATGGTTACCGAGTAGATCGTTCTCTGGATAACACTTGTCTATGGGACACAGAGTAAGTAAAATTAAATCGCTAGTTAATACCACTAACAAGGCTCAAAATAGCCTCACACTAACACGGTAGCATAATGAGGGTCACTACAGGCAAACCGAAGCATTGAGAACTTTGTAAGTGAACAAACAGTTTAATAAGAAGATACTTTATAAAGACAGTCCATTACTTGTATACGGAGAGCAGCCATTTTGGAAAACACGAGTTTCGTGGCTCAACTCGTCAAGACTGTTGCTGTTTTTATACTCGTAATGTCTTACTCTTTACTGTCTTTACTCTTTGTCCTATATACAAGCGTTATAAGCTAATCTGTTTTTACAGATAAAATTCTTTACATTCGATTTTAACGAAAACGCATCCCAGAGAACGATCTACTCTAAGACGGTAGCCATGTGTTAATTACCCCTTGGTTCATTTTTCACTGGAGTTGTCCTTTAAAATGTGATCTGTATGACTAAGGATCACGTTTTACCAACATTTTGTAGGTTTGAATGCTAGCCTAGGCCAGAATGTAAATTCACTTTTTACTTTCAAGCAAGCAAACACAATTTACAAATATGAAAAGAAACAACCAAAGATGAATGGGAGAGAGCATTTTTGCAACAGCTTTTAAAGATACAAGCAGCATGAATCTGGCAATAGACACAGATATTAACGCTTGGCAAATATGATCAAATATGGCTGTAAAAATACATCTGCATTGTCTATCCTTTTGATCTTTCACTTGAAATTTTTCAAAAATATAACCTTTTATTGAAGTAAAAGAACTGAAAGGGGGGAAATAAAAAAAAATAAAAAACACACTGCCCATTATTATTGGCATCTCATAGCTTGGTTTAAGCAAGTCACTGGCAAGTAATACAAATGTCTAATGATTGAACTGAATTCATATATTACAATTAGCTACAGTGATACAGCAGTTATGGACTATGGTCGTTTTATTGGCAACCAAAAAAAAAATGCAATATGCATTTCTACAAAAAAAAAAAAAAAAAGGTGTCCACATAAAGCTGAGTTGTTATTACAATAAAAATCTAAATTTAAATAAATAAAAATTAAAACTACATAGCCTGAAATGGAAATGTAACTTAAATTAGGTCAATAAATTGTGTGAGATGCAATCTCTTTGTATTATTTGCATGTTCTCTTTCCTGTTTGTCCTGTACAGCATGACCAGTTGATGACTAATATTATGGTTAATAAACTTAAAGGGTTAGTTTATCCAAAAAAGAAATGTATGTCATTAATGACTCATCCTAATGTCATTCCACACCCGTAAGACACAGTTTAAGATATTTTATTTTTAGTCTGAGAGATTTTCTGGTCCTTCAATGAAAGTGTATGCACACTAATCTTTCCATGTCCAGAAAGGTAATAAAAACATCTTTAAAGTAGTCCATATGTGACATCAGTTAGTTAATTAGAATCTCTCGAAGCACAACACTCACAGTAGATGTCTTCAGCAAAACTGGATAATTATTTGACAAGATAAATATGCAGTTATCCATCATTATGCAACACAAATCAGATACCACATATTAACTTACACTGCTTGATGGTTTCGTAGAAACAAGGTTTTTTGCACTTTTGAACATTACTGAAAATGATGGATACAGCGCAACCCGGAACCCAGCCAATTTGGCAACAGTGAGCGTGAGTGAGAGGCGAGAATGGGCGTGCGGTGATCTGTTAGTAACTGATTTCCATGTAAACTTGAGGTAGCACCTTCCATATTAATTCACGACTGTCTCCGTAGTGCACTCTTCTTGCCTGCTGCATCATGTGGTAAGGTCGCGGTGCTTTCAAAAACAGATATTTATTTACAAAAAAAAAGTTATTTCGAGTCATTTAACTCAAGTCCGAGTCAAGTCTCGAATCATGAATATCAAGTCAAAGTTAAGTCAAGTCTTTTATTGATATTTGTCAAGCAAGTCCTAAAATGATGAAGTTATGTGACTCGAGTCCACCACCTCTGCTTTTTGCAACCTCCTTTCCCCAAGATAACAGTTCTGAGTCTCCTTCTATAATGTTCGGAGAACTCCTGATAAGAGATCAAAGACCATTCCTCTATACAGAATCTCTCCAGATCCTTCAAACTCCTGGATCCATGCTGGTGCTTCTTCTCTTCAGTTCAACCACACATCTTCTATAGGGTTCATGTCAGAGAACTGGGATGGTCATGGCAAAAGCTTAGTTTTGTGCTCAGTGACACATTTTTGTGTTGATTTGTATGTTTGTTTTGGATCATTGTCCTGATGGAAGATCCAACCAAGGCCCTATGTGATGTAGTTTTTTTTAGACTTTCTGCTCACCGTGTAGGAAGATATAGACACACGTCTTCTTCTAAGCAGATTGTTGCATTTTTAGTTGATTGGAAATTCTTAATTATTGTCCTGATGGTGGAATTGGGGGTTTTCATTTTTTCTTTTTCTTACAGCCACTTTCTATTTTGTGAAGCACAACAATCTTTTGGTTTTTGTTATATATTCTTTGGTTTTAGCTAATATAATGATTGATTAAGGGAATTTGGCCTTAGTGTTTCCTCCTGTAAAACATGGCATCATAGCTAAACACTTCCTATTCATAGTCACCCTGGTGTGCTGAAAAAATCAAAAATGAATGGCAATATACTTTAGAGATATTTAAAAAAAGAAATCTAGGGGTGCCAATAACTGTGGCAAATGTGTTGTGGAGAAAAACATTTATTTCATAATGTGATTTTCCCCTGTGATTTACTTCAATGAAAGTGTGGAATTTTCTGCATTTTCTGAATGA
Organism: Pseudorasbora parva; assembly: GCF_024679245.1. Lineage (NCBI taxonomy): Eukaryota > Metazoa > Chordata > Actinopteri > Cypriniformes > Gobionidae > Pseudorasbora > Pseudorasbora parva. Next base: position 39,250,689 of record NC_090188.1, on the reverse strand, counting down.
AAGATCAAAAGGATAAACAATGTAGATTTATTTTTACAGACATCATAGATCATATTTACCAGGGGTGCCGATAATTCTGACCACAATTGTCTTTTGATTTCTGCACTCATTTCATCTCACACTCTGGCCACATTGGACTCTACTGTGTGTTGTGATACAGTATACATACAGTATACTAGTAAAGATTAACAATTAATTATCTTATTTCAAAATGGATATTGTTTTAATGCATCAATGAAATCCAAAGTTGACAGTGCTAAAGGAAACTCTCAAAAATGAGATAGAGTGAGTACTCTAAAAGTACTCGGTTCACCTTCTACTTCCTGTGAGATTCTGAAGTGCACATACAAAGAACACTTTATAACCACATGAGGCCACGGGAGACGATTTGTTAATGACAGTGAAGCGACACAACTGATTGTGAATTGACGATTGAGTTATGTGTTTTAAATATATTTGTTCTCATTCATCAATCATTAAGGACACTTCATCTAGACTATGATTTGAACTTGGTGTTGATTTCCTTCTTGCCTTGTTATGGTTTGGAACACTTGTTGCATTTCAACATTACAATTGTTGAACTGTTGAATTGGAGCTGCAAAATACTCACTGTTTATTTCATGTTTAGAAATGTTGTTTATTTCAGTTTGGATTCAAACTTGTTGTGGTTGGACTGAAATGCTCTGAAATAAGTAAGTTATGAACAGTCTACTAACTATAAGTAACTTTGCAACTACATGTCAACTAACTCTCAGAGTATCAGTATACTGTTAGAGTAAGTGGAATAAGTTGACATGTACTTGAAAAGTTATATACTTATATATATATATATATATATATATATATATATATATATATATATATATATATATATATATATATATATATATATATATATATATATATTATATACTTATATATATATATATATATATATATATATATATATATATATATATATATATATATATATATTATATACTTATATATATAAGTTATACTTATAGTCAGTCAATAGAATGTCTGTTTGTGGAGCATCAAAATAAAGTTTTATTAAGCAAATATTAAACATACAGTCTAGTTAGTCTAGTTGACTTGTAGGAGCAAAGGTACGTGGTTAATATAATGTCAAAAGTAGACCATAAAAATTGAGGATAATTGGGTATCCCAAAATGTGACTTGTAAACGTTAAACTAGTAAACATTAGTTTGGGCAGAAGAGCTATAATTGGTTGATATAAATTATGTTTATGAATATGACATGTAAATCATGTTGTTAATGCTCACCTGCACGATCCATCTCCAGAGCAGCTGTCCAGTGCCTCCAGGCAGGTCCAGTGTGTCTGCGACTGATCACTCACACAGGATCCAGAGTGTAGAGAGGCCTTCATCTGCTGGCATTCCTGGTCTTCTCCATCACAGTCGCAAAACACCAGTCTCTCAGCCACATTGTGAGGAAGAGCCGAGTAGAACACCCTCATTGCCTGTCTGCACTGGCTGGGGTTGCATTGGTATGCGTTGCACTCCTGGACAAATGGCACCATCCGCGTGTTACAGGCTTCTTCCCCAAGGCAAGCCATTGTCTCGTCAAGACAGGATCTGTTTGTGTGGTGTACTGGATTGAGGGTATGAGAGTGTCCAATGAGGGGATCACATCATGCATGCAGTCATCAGTTTACAAAAGAGTTTGGATGTTCAGACCAAAATCTTACCACTGGCTTTCTGTTCTGCCTCAATTTGCTTGGTTTTTCGAGCTGGTAAACATTAAAGGAATGGAGAGAGAGAGAGAGAGAGAGAGAGAGAGAGAGAGAGAGAGAGAGAGAGAGAGAGAGGAGAGAGAGAGAGAGAGAGAGAGAGAGAGAGAGAGAGAGAGAGAGAGAGAGAGAGAGAGTCAGCTATAGTCAGAGAGTCAAGAGTAGTCTGTCAGCATTTACTTGCCCTTGTGCCTTTAGAAACCTCTATGTAAGTCCTTCTTCACTAATTAGGGATCCAAATAGTCGATGATTCGATGCATCGATTTGCGGAGCCAGATTCGACCACCGATCTCATAGTCGAATCTTCGCAGGTGTTATGAAATGAGGATCATACCATTTTGGCAATATGGGGGTGCTCAATATTTTAAAGACATGCCGCGGCGCAGAGCTTTGCGTTCGGTGTATGGCCGCATGCGGTGTATGCGGCGCACTACGTCTTTAAAATTCAAACACGTTTTCAATTATTGTATGAACACCAACAGTGGCATACGCCGCTTGTCCGTGGTGACTCAGGAAGTTGTTTAAAATCCTGCCGCGCCACAGAGCTCCATTTCAAGGTTTTATATTAAATTTATATTATATTTCCCTCAAATCGTCAATGTACATACTGATTTCACCCTGTGCTACAAGATACACCCATCGTACAACTCTTCAGTTAGAATTCAAACTGAATTCAGTTAGAACAATTCAGTTAGTCAATTCAAAATTGAGCTTGCGTGTATATAATGTGCACGTCCGGTGTGAGATACCTGAGACGTGGCTGTAAGCTTCGTATTCGGGTGTGCGACCCCGTTTAGGCACAATCGGCTTAAGAATGTGCATGTAAACACACTCAAAGTGTTCTTTTCATCTCTAGGCAGGTATTTTTTAATTTTTATTTATCAAAATGTTCTTTTATATATTTGTGTGATGTTCTGTATTTGTATCACTGCTTTAAAATGTTATGAGAAAACATTAACGAATGTTTATCCACCACATTACCTTTTCATTACCTAAATAAGAAAGCCATTGTCCGTTCGTCTGTCAGTTGGCCGGCAGTTTTGGTCACTTTATTAAAAGTTGTTGCTGTGTGCAGTGTGTAAAGAAAAAAAAAAAAAGTTTTACCCTCCTGCTGACTAGTGTCGTGCCCCTCCCAACCCATTCACACACACATAGATGATTCGACTATATATCGATCATAGAGGGATTCAACAAATCTGATTCAAATGTATAAATCCTTAGTCAGGGTCACCCCTACTGATGATCTTCAATTTTGTCAAAGCAACTCAAAATTATTCAACAATGCATCACACCATGAACTTGGAATATCCCATAACTTTCAAAAAGTTTTTTAAAGGTTATGTAAATGTTAGGACAAAACATTCTTAAAATCATCCTTGGAATAGTGTTATAACATATGATATATGTTCTCATAATTTTGAGAGTAAACGTTCTTAAAATAATGTTTTCAGATGTTGATTTGAGTATTTTGTTCAGGTGTGTCTTGTGAATTATCTTGTCAGCTCCTCTGTTTGCCTTATGTATTTAAGCCCTCAGTTTCTGTCAGTTACAGCCACAACCTGTGACAGAATGAAAGACTGTAACAGGAGGATTTAGCAGCCCTGATGATACAAATAGTCACAGTGTCTCCAGGTCCAAGGATTACAGGATTGCCAAGATAAATGGTCACAATGCTTTCAGTGAGCCATCTTCAGAGTCCATCCCAGTGAGAGAAGTTCCTGAGTCCATTCTAGTGAGAGAAGTTCCTGAGTCCTTTCCAGTGAGAAAAGTTCTTGAGTCCATTCCAATGAGAGGAGTTCCTGAGTCCGTTCCAATGAGAGAAGTTCCTGAGTCCGTTCCAGTGAGAGAAGTTCTTGAGTCCGTTCCAGTGAAAGAAGTTACAGAGACGTTCCAGTGAGAGAAGTTTCTGAGTCCATTCTAGTGAGAGAAGTTCTTGAGTCCGTTCCAGTGAGAGAAGTTCCTGAGTCCATTTTAATGAGAGAAGTTCCTGAGTCCGTTCCAGTGAGAGAAGTTCTTGAGTCCGTACCAGTGAGAGAAGTTACAGAGACGTTCCAGTGAGAGAAGTTTCTGAGTCCATTCTAGTGAGAGAAGTTTCTGAGTCCATTCTAGTGAGAGAAGTTCTTGAGTCCGTTCCAGTGAGAGAAGTTCCTGAGTCTGTTCCAGTGAGAGAAGTTCTTGAGTCCGTTCCAGTGAGAGAAGTTATTGAGTCCGTTCCAGTGAGAGAAGTTCCTGAGTCCGTTCCAGTGAGAGAAGTTCTTGAGTCCGTTCCAGTGAAAGAAGTTACAGAGACGTTCCAGTGAGAGAAGTTTCTGAGTCCATTCTAGTGAGAGAAGTTCTTGAGTCCGTTCCAGTGAGAGAAGTTCCTGAGTCCATTTTAATGAGAGAAGTTCCTGAGTCCGTTCCAGTGAGAGAAGTTCTTGAGTCCGTACCAGTGAGAGAAGTTACAGAGACGTTCCAGTGAGAGAAGTTTCTGAGTCCATTCTAGTGAGAGAAGCTTCTGAGTCCATTCTAGTGAGAGAAGTTCTTGAGTCCGTTCCAGTGAGAGAAGTTCCTGAGTCTGTTCCAGTGAGAGAAGTTCTTGAGTCCGTTCCAGTGAGAGAAGTTCTTGAGTCCGTTCCAGTGAGAGAAGTTTCTGAGTCCATTCTAGTGAGAGAAGTTCTTGAGTCCGTTCCAGTGAGAGAAGTTCCTGAGTCCATTTTAATGAGAGAAGTTCCTGAGTCCGTTCCAGTGAGAGAAGTTCTTGAGTCCGTACCAGTGAGAGAAGTTACAGAGAGGTTCCAGTGAGAGAAGTTTCTGAGTCCATTCTAGTGAGAGAGGTTACAGAGTCCGTTCCAGTGAGAGAAGTTCCCGATTCTGTTCCAGTGAGGTAAATTCCATAGCTCAACCCAGAGAACATTGCACTGTCCATAACGAGCCTAACATTTATGTGTATTTGGTCCACACACAGATCCACACCAGCTCCTGAGTGTGCTCCAGCCCCTGAGTTCACTCCAGAGTATGACTATTGGCACTTCCCTGGTTCCAAGTGAAGCTAGCCCCTCCCAGGCTCCAGAGTTACCATCACCTCCCTACCTTCTTGTATTGCTGGTACCACCCAGGAGGTTTCCTGTCCCGCCTAAGCCACCTTGGCTTCCCTTCCCCTTCCCCTTCCTTGACCTTCCCCTTCAAGTCCTTTGTCAACCTCCGAGGTGCCGATCTTCCTTACCCTGTTTGACTTATTACAGCGTGTGGACGCCTTCCGTAGGGAGGGTGTACTGTCATGTTTTGAGTGTGTTTTTGATCCGTTCTTCTGTTTTGATCATGTCTGAGTTTCTTTTATACTTTTCTCATCTGTTAATTATTTCAGTTTTCCTCCGTTCCCTACCTGTTTGTTTCCATGGTTTCAGATTGATTTGAATATTTTGTTCAGTTGTGTCTAGTTAATTATCTCATTAGCTCCTTTGTTTACCCTATGTATTTAGCCCTCAGTTTATGTTAGTTCCTTGTCTTGAATTGTTTGATATTAATGTGGTTTAATTTTTGATTCTTGGATTAGATACTATTTGAATATCTTCATCATCATGTGCTTTCATTACATGACAGAAATGTACATGACAGAAAATAAATGTCTGGAATATCATGCATAACTTTAACTAAATATGGGGATAAAACATGTTTTGAACGTTATTGCAAAAAGTGATTTAATCTTTAGAAGTATCAGCTAACCAAATGATAGATTGGAATGTTCATCTAACGTTCACATACATAAGAAATGTTCTTAATACATTGCAACAACAAAAAAGGATAATACCTTAACAAAACATTCTAAGAGCATATTTTTGTAAGCTATTATAGTCCACAAGTTTTTTTAATTTTAATTTTGTCTTTTTAGGGGCTTGACAGCAATACAATTACTTTAATTTCAATGGAGAGGAGCTGAAAGCAGATACTTCAAAAAGGACAAGTGGCTTTTCTGTGTGAATAGTCAATGACCAAAGACCTGAAAACTCAATACTCAATTAGTAAAAAAACAAAACAAAAAAACTCAATCCACATACAATAGATTCACATTGTCATACCATAACTGCTCAATGTGAACAATAAGTCATTAAGGTGGTGTAAAAAAACTAAAGAAAAATAGATTAATTTCTGTAATTAATCAGCATTGCATGTTAAATACACATTGTCTTAGACTTTAGTGCATTACTCTACATGACAGTTTTAATAGTTTTTACTAACTGATGGAATTGAGTGTGGTCAATCAATCTTGCAATACTATATTTAATGTATGTGGTATAGTATACCCAAACGATGCTGGCACTGAGAATACAGCTGTTGTAGAATTCCGCATGGATCCGCCCCAGAACACACACACTCTCCCAGTGAAGGCGAGCGGTTCAACATCATCTGAAGTGTGGCGTTACAGACCTTTGAGTCAGTTGGGTGGCAGCCTCCATCTTTCCACAGAGATAAAAGCAGAAGTACTTTCAACATGACAGCTTTGACATGAGTGAACTCTATTCATCTAGATCACACAATGCGTTCATGAATTTTTAATAGCTATTGTATGTGCTGAAATACTGATTGTTTAGCAAGTATTTAATCATTTAATTGAGCTGCATATGATTTCCAAAGAGCCCAATGGGTTTCCAAAACTATTATTATGGCCAGAAGTAAAAATGTATCAACATTAAAGTCAAAATCATATGAGAATATAGACTGATGATCTCATATATTGTTATCCCCTTTTCTTCCCCAAGGCCAATATGTCTCTCTCTCTCTCTCTCTCTCTCTCTCTCTCTCTCTCTCTCTCTCTCTCTCTCTCTCTCTCTCTCTCTCTCTCTCTCTCTCTCTCTCTCTCTCTCTCTCTCTCTCTCTCTCTCTCTCTCTCTCTCTCTCTCTCATACACACACAGACACATGCACACACACTCAAACACAGTCAACAAACAACTTCAACGTCCCCTCAAGCTAGACCTTCATTCTTCCCTCGATGCACATACGGCCACGGTTTGAGCCGTTTGCTCAAGGCTATAGCGCTTTAATCCAATTACCACCAACACAGTGATGGGGTATTTCACAAGGAAGAGGAGACAGGGATTGACACTAACAAAGATTAACAAATAATGTCAAAATGTATTGTTCATTGTAAGTTCATGTTAACAAATGTAATCATTGTGATGCATTTTTGGCCACTTTTAATGGCCACCCTTTAGTTTAGGGTCCAATTCTCACTATTGACATGCGACTTTTGTTTCAGTAAACTCCTAATTCCTGCTTATTAATTGTTAGTATGGTAGTTGTTAAGTTTAGGTATTGGGTGATTAAGGGATGTAGAATATGCTCATGTAGAATGAGGCGTTAATATTTCCTTTATGAGTACTCATAAACTGCCAATATCCTAGAAATATGCAAGATAATAAGAACTAGTTAATAGTTAAAACTGGACCCTAAACTAAAGTGATACCCTTTTAATTTTAGATGTTGTGTGAATGTTGAAGTAATGTGCTATAAATTATTAATTATTCTTATACTCAAACCTTCATTGTACCAACCTCCCCCACTCACCTCAAAAGCGTTTAAATTTTAATGTCAAAATCGTCTAGTATGATTCAAGAGAGCAAACATTCAGTTTCTACTGTTTTTCGTGACAGCACCCAGTTATTAACCCCATGCCACCAGACAACCCGTCTATACCATTAAACAAAGTTGCTTTATGGATGTCATCCTGTTTGCTTCATAAAAGTTTAAATAAGAATTCTGTACCTTTATAATTGCAGACGTCTCTGAGGACAGCCTGTTCACTTCTGCAGATGTGTTTAGAAACGCAAGCATCCATATGTGAAGTGCAGTCTGTAGTTCTTGATGCGTTAAGGCAAACTAGCTGGAACAGCAGATGAGCCACTGGAACAGAAAATAACATTCATAATTGGCTCGTCCTTAATGCAATGATAAAGGATTATCTACCTTTTCTGCATTGAGGCATCAAAAGTCTAGTAAAATTTGTTGCCTTGGATAAAATAAAATAAATATATATAATATATAAAATGAAATAAACAAAAATGTATATAATGTTTTTTTTTTTTTCATTGTAAGGTATATATGCATGAGAAACTGAGTGAAAAACGTATAAGAATTTCAGAATGTCCTAGTATTTGATGCATCTCATTTGCCTGAATGACAGCAAGACAAAAAGTCATGACTCTTATCATCCTTTGTCATCTGAAAACATTCAAAAGAGAGTCGTTATTTTTGGTGCACTGGAAAAAATGTTGTAGGTCTCTTGCTTGTAAATTTCAAACATAATTACAAAGAAACGGCAAGTAGCCTAACACATTGAATTTAACATTCATTTGTGAGGTAGAAATAAATGAAATAGTATTTTCAGTCACACTTTAGTTTAGGGTTCAATTTCCACTATTAACTATGACTTTTGCCTCAATAAACTCCTAGTTTATAGTTAGTTGTTAAGTTTAGGTGTTGTGTAGGATTATGGGATGTAAAATATGGTTATGCAGAATAATACATTATTTATAAGTACTAATAAACAGACAATATCCTAGTAATATGCATGATATTAAGTGACAAGTTAGTAAAAAGTAGACCCTAAACTAAAGTGTTACCGTGTTTTCTTGTAAATGTACTTTAATAAACTTTTACAAGGGCATCTGACTTTCTTCAGTGTCACACATTTTTCATCATAACCTCAACTTTCTTACATTTTCCTCTCCCAAATCCTAAAACTTTTTTTTACTTCTTTATTTTTATTTGAAATTAAATTTTAATGCACTTGAACGCAAGAACAGATTTTTTTCCCGGTTTCACTCCAAGCCCAATAGAAAGAAACACTTGGCAACTGTTCAGGCACAAGCACATGATAATTTAATAAATTTCATCAGAAGAACTTCCAAGATCAATGCAGAACTGAACTGAGAGAAGCTCACAAATCCTTAAAATAGCCCCTGTACTCACCAATGAGAAGAGCTGCGTCCATGGCCTTCATGCAGTCAGATGATGTTGGAGTGTCAGTGTTAAGCACCTGTGCGAGTGAACAGCTCTGCTCCAACGCGCTCTATTCACCCCAGCATGACGTCATGCTGCTGATGAATAATCCCTCACAGGTGTGGTGAATGTCACTCACCTGCTGCCCATGTGTAATGAAGGTCGATTATTGGGTCAGTGGTTGTTTATTCGATGTAGGCTTATATTAAAGAAATATTGAATTGTATGGGTTTACTATTTTAAGCTAAAGCTGAACAGTCAAGCCAAAAAGGTCAAAATCATTTTTACTTGTTATGTAGTTTTGGGCAATAGTGCTATAAATATTAAAGCAGCGACATTATGTTGAATGTTGAATCTTGCTATGGTGTTCAGCTTTTTCTGTCAGCGTTTAGAATCAGAACTAATGATGACCAAAATCAAAATTAGATCAGCTGTGCTCATTCAGAACAAAGACACTCTTGCTCTTGTGCTTGCTTATTCTATCTTTTAAATCTAAACTTTAGATATTAGACTACATGTTGCAATTTCAGACTTTAATTCAGACATTATTTAGAAGGGTAAAACGGGTCTAAAGGCACACCTTAAGAAAAAAAAATGTAACAGAAAGATTCATTTTCGCCATGAGCTTCAGACCATGTGCTTAGATTGGTAAAATAGGGCCAGAATTACTAGGAATAAAATTATCTCCTTTCTGATGAACATAAAATGAATTACCTTTTTTATTTTATTCAGTGACATCCATATACCACAGTGGATCAAGGTATGACAAAAACACATTTCGGAATAAGGATTGATGAGATATTGAAACACTATTTAAATTGTGTTCATTTTGAGAAAAAAAAAAATTACACTTTTTAAAAAATAAATGTTCTTAAATCGTACGTATCAATACGAGTGTGCAATCTCGTGGAATGTATATGCCAAAATGAGTTTTAACGTGCATATGCTACGCAGTTTTTCGCGTGCATAAGACAAGCACTTTATGGCGTGCATATGACACACTCATGGGTAGGATGGGGGTGGTGGGGTGGGTGGTTGGCATGTTTAATACGCTATATCATATGCACACGGAAAAACACATACCATATGCACGGCGTAACTAATTTTGGCATATACATTCCACGAGACTGCACACTCGTACTATTTATACTCATTTCCGTGAGATCTTGGCAGGGTATATGGTTCCATGAAGAACATTTAATATACAAAGAACCTTTCCATTGCGCAAAAGGTTCTTTGTAGTGCAAAAGGGTTCTTTAGACCCCTTTAGATGGTTCACTCTGAAACCCTATTTTTGATTCTTCCTGGCACCTTTATTTAAGGGTGTATAGTGACAAAAATTATCAGCCACAAAAACTCAGGAAAGGCCAGCTCAAATTATATATTTCCATGCTAGTGCTGGCAAAACATACACAATTACCTAGTGTTGTTATTGTTTATTTCTTTATTTTTTTATGATTGCACCTACAAAGACAAAAGTAATTCACATTTTTCTGCCTAAAGACATTTTAAAAGTCAGAATGTGGGAGATCATTCACATCTATGCGAACAAAAAGATAACAATAAATGGCTCTGTAGTGCATAAAATTGGAATCTATATCTACAAACATAATTTCAAACACATTATCACACTTATGTGCATTTACATAATTTACTTATAAGTGGCATAGATAGCAGCAAGTACACACATTTAATAAATAACAAGATCTCAAAGCAAGCACCTGAGGGATAGCAACACCATAAGTAATTCTCTGCCATGCTGTTCACCTGTTCATTGTCCTGACGCCTGTCACACTTGAACAAAGATGCCTTATTGTGCTATTGCTCTCCTTTATTACTCTCTAATCATCAGAGTAATAACAGTCAAATAAACAGTCATCGCTCCAGGCTTCCTGACCCAACAAGCAAACACTCAGAGCGAAACTTTGCAAACCGCCATTAAGAAAAAAATGTTCTAAAACAACACAACAACAGAGAAGCCTACCATTGGAAATAAAACACATTTATCTGCAAGCACTTAACTTGTGAAAGTGAACATTCAAAATTGTATCTTGATGTTTGTTCAAAAACTATCAATTAGCTGTTTTTTTGCATCATTTATTCATCTTTTGTTAATTTCAGTTGTTGTTGTTGTTCATGTTAGTTCAGTGCTAGTTCAGCTGATGTTAACTTTTGATTTTAAACATGTATTAGTAAATTATTAAATTTACATTATTAATAAAGATGTTAACTAGTTAACTAATGAAACCTTATTGTAAAGTGTTACAGAGCGAGCAAGCTGATCCTGAAAAGATGACCTTAGAGAAACATTACAAATGTCAAATTTTACATTGCTTTAACATGAAACAAAAATTCATATATAAAATAAATATACATATATATATATATATATATATATATATATATATATATATATATATATATATATATATATATATATATATATATAAATTTTGTTCAAAAGTACTTGAAGCAGTTTATGCATGCAAAAATGTTTGTTTTCAAACAGGCTATGCATCGGTGAAACAAATATTACTGTTAAAAATGCACACGACTGGTGATTCAGTATCAGCTGTACTGGTGTTCAGCTGGTTATGATGCTCAAACAAACAGAGCAATGTTTCAGTGGAGAAATGTGGCCACAAATTGCTATCCATTGTCATTACATAAGATTGAAAGTATTTTAAGACTGAAAAAATACACACATCATCAAATACTTTTTTTTTTTTTTTAACATAGGCCTTCAATCTTGAGTTGAAGGAAAGAATTGTGTTTCAGAGACATGCCATTATTTTCATGCACGTCCTCTCTGGGGATTATGGGGTACATCACCTGTGGCCACACGCCCAGCCGAGCCGTGAGCGGAAAAATCTCCTCTTGGCTCAAAGGGTACAAATTTCAATTCCACTGAAGGTTCATGTGCTCTTACACTAGACACAAAGTAATTTTCAAAAAGTGTGGGTAATTCACTGAGGCTAATAGGTCCATTCGATCCTTCCATCCACAAGTCTCACAGGTCGAAACATACGTGCCGTCTGTGACCTTCTAGTTGACGGTCATGACTGCTGACGTGGCACCCGTAGGATTAACCCAGCAAACATTTCTCACAGTGGAGCTACACAGCCTGGTCAGATATCCTGGAGATGTTGTCAAAGTTGTTTACTTGGGTCGACAGGGATTTGCGGCTATCTGTGCTGGTTCTTGCTCTGACTCTTTCCTTGTGTATCTCGTCTCCACCGGAGCAATGACAGATGAATGCTGCTTTGAACTCCTCTCGAAATTTACCTGTGAGGATACATACGGGATTTGATTCCGATAAGGTTGCATTTTATAACTTGAACTAACAGTGAACAGTTGTATTTGTATTATCTAACATTAAAAGGGAAATATACACACACCTAAAGGATTATTAGAAATTGAAATTGAAATATTATAGAAATTGAACACCTGTTCAATTTCTCATTATTGCAATTATCTATTCAACCAATCAAATGGCAGTTGCTTCAATGCATTTAGGGGTCAAGACAATCTCCTGAACTCCAAACTGAATGTCAGAATGGGAAAGAAAGGTGATTTAAGCTATTTTGAGCATGTCATGGTTGTTGGTGCCAGACGGGCCGGTCTGAGTATTTCACAATCTGCACAGTTACTAGGATTTTCACGCACAACCATTTCTAGGGTTTACAAAGAATGGTGTGAAAAGGGAAAAACCTCACGTATGCAGCAGTCCTGTGGGCGAAAATGCCTTGTTGATGCTAGAGGTCAGATGAGAATGGGCCGACTGATTCAAGCTGATAGAAGAGCAACTTTGACTGAAATAACCACTCGTTACAACAGAGGTATGCAGCAAAGCATTTGTGAAGCCACAACACGCACAAACTTGAGGTGGAATGGCCACAACAGCAAAAGACCCCACCGGGTACCACTCATCTCCACTAAAAATAGGAAAAAGAGGCTACAATTTGCACAAGCTCATCAAAATTGGACAGTTGAAGACTGGAAAAATGTTGCCTGGTCTGATGAGTCTGGATTTCTGTTGAGAGATTCAGATGGTAGTGTCAGAATTTGACCGAATGAGAACATGGATCCATTATGCCTTGTTACCACTGTGCAGGCTGGTGGTGGTGGTGTAATGGTGTGGGGGATGTTTTCTTGGCACACTTTAGGCCCCTTAGTGCCAATTGGGCATCGTTTAAAGCCACTTCCAGCAGGATAATGCACCATGTCGCAAAGCTCAAATCATTTCAAATTGATTTCTTGAACATGAAAATGAGTTCACTGTACCAAAATGGCAGCACAGTCACCAGATCTCAACACAATAGAGCATCTTTGGGATGTGGTGGAACGGGAGCTTCATGCTCTGGATGTGCATCCCACAAATCCCCATCAACTGCAAGATGCTATCCTGTCAATATGGGCCAAAATTTCTAAAAAATGCTTTCAGCACCTTGTTGAATCAATGCCACATAGAATTAAGGCAGTTCTGAAGGTGAAAGGGGGTCAAACACAGCATTAGTATGGTGTTTCTAATAATCCTTTAGGTGAGTGTATGTGAAAAGTATTGCCAATGTGTTATACAAAACAAGACCTTCCCCGACTCGTTGTTGTCTATGAAAGCCTGTAGACTGATTTTTATGTGAAGGCCTTTGGAAAATAAAAAGCGTCTGATGTTTCTGAGCTCCTGAGATCCTCTCTTCTCTTCAATTGGTAGATAGCTTATGTTCAGGATAATACAGAAAGAGCTATTCTGTAATGTCAGTGTGTCGTTCAAATAAAAGGGAATCATTTAAACTATAGCCTCACATAGCCAGATCTATATAGTCTATAGCAGGGGTGTTATGCCCTCTAGTCATATGTGTCTTCTTTGATCGCAGTAACCTATTTGTCGGAAACAGGTAGGGCAAGGTCAGGTACAACCTGTTGAGCAAAATGTTAATGCGATGATTGCCTTTCCAGCTCCCACGACAAAGAAAGATCCCTTGCAATGGTTGGGTACAATCGAGGTTTGTGCAAGAACTTCTCAACATTTGTCACCCCCCTTAAAAATCTACTGAGCCCTTCTAAAAACTTTGCCCCTGTTCTTGCTGCTCCTAATTTTAATGTGTAGTTGACTATCCTTTTTATTACTACTCCTGTATGTTTTACAAAAAACAGCTGAAGTATTCTACAATCGAGAAAGATGCTTTGGCAATGTTACTCTCTCTTTACCATTTAGAATTTTATGTTGGTTCGTCTCCTATACCTGTCATTGCTTTCACAGATCATAACCCATTCCTCTCTCGTATGTATAATTATAACCACAGTATTATGATATGGTCTTTATTGCTCCAGGATTAAAATTTGGAAATTTTAAAATTTGGAAAGCATACGAGGGGCAGATGCATTGTCTCGTGTCTAGTTAAGTGAATGCAAAGCTTTAAAGTTTTTTTTTTTGTGGAGGGAGACGTTATGCCCTCTGGTCATATGTGTCTTGTTTTCTGTGTGTGTTGTCTGTTGCAGAAGTCTGCTCCTACATTGATTCATCCGTCTGCACTTGTTCCAGCCAAACGCTGCCTGTCTTGTGTGACCAGCCAATCGCACACAGGGACCTGAGATCATCCAGGGCTATAAAAACTCAAGATGGCTGTTCTCAAAAAATACCTTTTTAGTCTATAGTCGTGACTGCCGAAGTGGCACCCATAGGATTAATGAAAAAAAAAAGTAACTTAAAAAAGTGTTTGTGCTGTGTTAGTCAACACAAATTTTATTTATTCACATTTCACATTTCAAGTTGGCTAAACTTGGCAGCATGAACACTTACTTTGAGTTGAAAAATAAATTATACTGCAAGTAAAATTGACAGTGTTATATATTCTTAGAAAAAAACATGCAAACATTAAAATACCTTTACGGGTACAAAGCTTGGCACTAGAGCAGAACCCCTAAAAAGGACATGTGACGGCATACCCGGAAGCTATAAAGGGGAGCCCCGCGTATTGTAGCGTCAGTTATCGCTCTTCAGCATAACGCTCTGTGTGTGAAAACTGTCTGTCTATTTGTTGTTGTTTGTCCCTCATATAGAAAGATTTATATATAAGAAAGAGATAATGGCGATCTGAGGTATCTGAACCGGTCTCTGAGGAGATTCAGGTTCAAGATGTTAACTATTCCCACCATTGTGAGTCAGATCCAGCCCAAGGACTGGTTAATCACGATAGGTTTAAAAGACGCCTAATATCATGTCTCCATCTTTCCTTGCTTTCCTTGCCACTGGAAGTTTCTGAGGTTCGCTTTCGGGGGCGAAGTGTACGAATATCGGGTGCTTCCGTTTTGGTCTAGCTCTTTCCCCTCGCACATTCAGCAAATGCATGGATGCAGCTCTGGCTCCACTGAGACTTACTAAATTATATCGACGACTGGCTAATACTGGCACAGTCGTACGAGATGGCAGTTCAACATCGAGATGTAGTTCTGGCACATATTCAATGCTTGGGGCTGAGACTCAAAACGAAAAAGAGAGTCCCTATGCAGGACATCTGCGAAGTGGCCAGTTGGGCTACTCAGCACACTTTTATAAGATTTTACAGCTTGCACCTCCCTGCGACACCCGGCGGCAGGGTACTCCAGTCCTAATTGTGCCTGGTTTCCAGCTTCACAATAGGGCAGGCGTATCCTTGGTGTGGCCTAGTGGGTACTCGTTCCCCAAATTCGTCGTTCCGACGCAGTGTGAAGTTCCCTCGATATAGGGAACGTCTCGGGTTATGTATATAACCCTTGTTCCCTGAGAAGGAACGAGCACTGCGTCTCGTCGCCACACCGCGTTTCGCCTGAGAGCGTTTGCTTCATCGTGATAATTGACGCTACAATGCGCCGGGCTCCCCTTTATGGCTTCTGGGTATGCCGTCACATCTACGTCATGACATAGCACCAATCAGGATTGGACTAGTTTCATTCATACTTCAGATGAGTTGATGCTTAGGGAGCATCCCCAAATTTGTTGTTCCTGACGCAGTGCTCGTTCCCTCTCAGGGAACAAGGGTTATATACATAACCCAAGATGTTTTTTACCCCTAAAATGTACATAGTAGTGCCTTAAGGGTACATATTACTACTCTAAGGTACCGAAATCTACCTTTTATGGTTAGTTAAGGTACAACATTTGTATGTGTGACCCATATGTGTATGAAATAGGCTGAAACATGGGCCCAATATAGGGTTGTCTGTGGGTTCCAAAATGGTCCCATGTTAATTACCCGGAAGGATTTCATATAGGATTGAACTAGGTGGGACTCAACTGGGCAACATGCACTAGACACATCTCAGAACCAGCTTTTAAAGATGTCCTTTCAAGGGTTGACAAGCTGTTGTACCATAAAAATACCTTCTTTTTTTGCAGCTTTTTTTTTAAAAGTGTATTTTATATTCTGTTTTAAAGAAAGAAAGAAAGAAAGAAAGAAAGAAAGAAAGAAAGAAAGAAAGAAAGAAAGAAAGAAAGAAAGAAAGAAAGAAAGAAAGAAAGAAAGACTTTAAAATTCTAAATTGTGGTCCCCATGTGACTGGTGAGATTAATTCATTTTCACTAGGTGCACTGAATCCTCCAAACTACTCTAAATGATGTCAGATCTGTCCTTGAAATGACCAGTAATAATGTACTCAATGCTATCAAAGCCATGCCAGTCAGCGTGCCACTATGCACAAAGAGAATATTGCAATGCTAATGAAGAAATGATTAGTGTGCTCGTCTGGAATAAAAAGGTGCAGCATGTTTCCGGAGGGCAAGCAGCATTTCAAAGCTTTGAAGTCTTTTGTGTGTTTGCAGGCAGTGAAAGGAACGAAAGGTGCAATGCCTTAATGTGACCAGCAGATGGAAGAAACGACATGCAACGCAGTGGTTATGAACTCTGGTCATCTCTACATCACAGCAATCATGCAGCTAACAAGATGATGATTAGAATCAGCCGTGTAAATAAGGAGGACACTCAAAATATGCAGTGCTGTGAGTTTCCAGAACCAGAATTGAAGACCTCTGATGTAGCTAAAAGGTGTGAAAAACTCACCACTGAGGAAATTGTAGATAATTGGATTGGCAGCACTGTTGGCGTATATAAGCCAGTGTGAGAAGGTGAACCAGGCATAGACAGTCTCTCTGTTGCCTGTGTTCTTAAAAGTGCCAAATACCCTGCAGATAAAGCACAACACAACCATCAGAACATTTTGAATAAATGAAGCATTTGTTTCAAATATGTCCTCTGACAAACCTACAAGGAGCAGATATTTTATTTCAAGTATATTAAATAGTGATGGGAAAATATGTATCCAGGACAATGCTGTTTATCTGAGTTATTGACAAAATAAAATATTTTAACTCAATTCAATCAGCTGCACTCAAACTAGTTGTGTAATAAACAAGATTTAGTGCATTGTGTCATTACTGTTAAATAAACACCAACTGGTTGATCAGAGATTGAAGTAATGCATCACTGGACACTTTCTTTCTTCTTGTGTTATAAAATCATTACAAATGGATTTATTTTTAAAAAAGTGTAATTAAAAGGAAAGGTGATGTGACTCTGTGATGTGAAACATGCCTCTGCCCCATCTTATTTTATTAAAAAACAGAAAAGAAAACAAAAGAAAAAAAGAAAATCAAGTAAAGTCAAAGATTAACCATTTCCAAGTTAATATAACATAAAGCAATCACATTTGTTGTGTTAAATCAAAATTAACTGTTTAAATAAAGTGAAAAGTAATAACATTATATCTATATTAGTGCTGTCATAGTTGGAGAAATGGAGAGCAGCCATAGACGTAAAGGATGTAGCATCAAACATTAATAGGGAAAGAAAAGAGTTAACATTAAAATGACTATTCTGAAACAAGTGAAGTTATGGCCTACATAAGCTACCATATTTTCTGTTTAACTTAGACTCCAGCGTGCGTTTTTACACTGAGCACATTCTCTGCAGTCTGCACTGCAAGCTCAATCTCGCTTGTATCCGAGGTAAATCAGTAACACCATCACCACTTACAGTACGTGTTTTATTGAACTAAATACATTACAATCGGCTAAAACGAATATGCAGGTTACTGTTCTGAACAAGAGCGCTCCCTAACCCGTGTTTCTCACACTGTTCATGTGAATCGTGGCACAGTTCATAACACACACAAAATACCAGCGATTCAAAAAATACAGGGGCCACACCATATTCCTACTCGTTACAACCTCCTCCAGGTATGGTGTGATACTGGTGCTCTCCAAGGCAGACAGAGAAAGCAGAAATCTGTTCATCTGATTTAACATTTAGCATAGAACTAGTCCTATTCTCTAGCCCTAGTCTGGGTAACCTCCACAGAGTCAACAGAATGTGTTAAAGGGACCTTTAAAAATCTCGCCAAGATTATTTCTATTGATTGTCTGAGAGACACATATGCATCTGACCACCACATGGAAAAGCCCTGGTAAACACCCAGAAAACCGAGGGTTATGATAGGCAAGCACCATTTCCTTTTTTTTTATGTAAAAATTATTTTTGTGGGTGAGATAAAAATAGTGACTTATATATATATATATATATATATATATATATATATATATATATATATATATATATATATATATATATATATATATATATATATATTAGATATTAGACTATATATATATTTTTAAACATTACTAGATGCAATTTAATTACAGACTTCTAGGTTTTAATAGAACTCAGGCTACAAAGGGACACATAATTAACAGATATAATCTCAGCGCTGTCTCATGCCTTAAAGAATGCCTTACATCACTCATATTATACTACCACAAAACACATTATTTTAAAAGGAATTATTATTATTATAATTATTATTTTAACTCTTGTTTGTTCAGCACACAGATTTACTTATTTAATTTTAAGCAGGAAAACAGATTAAGAACAATCGAGCTTGACTCAGTATAAAGCCGGTTTTCAGCAGGTTCCTTCTCTACAGAATACCAAGAGAAAGAGCATTAGGGGAAGGCCATGGAGCCACCTCAGTGGACACAGATACACCTGTCTATTAAATGGTGAGCAAATGTTATTATAAAGGGGTGATTAACTGAGAAATCAACTTTTCCTTGAGCTTTTGATATATAAAAGGTCATGGTAATATAAGAATATCCTGTAAGTTTCAGAGCTGAAAACGTCCTCGTTAGTCAAAGAAAAGTTTTTATAGACACCAGGCCCAGAAAACGATCCTGTCGCAGTTTGATGTCATCGACTGACAAAACACGCCTCTACAGAATAATAAGCATGTGCAGTTCAGTAGCCCTGCCCACTGACTCATGGAGCCATTTGGATTGCGCTAGCCAGCAGCAATAAAAATGCAGTAGAAGATTGCAAGATATTGCTCTATTCCTGGTTGTGGAAGAACACATTTGCTGCATAAGCTTCCGTCGGATCCTAATATTAGGAATGTGTGGTTGAACTTTATTTTTAATGAAGTTCCAGCTCACGTGGGGAAGACATGGTGTTCACTTAATTTCACTGTAGAATCGTGTGTAAACAAATTTAAGGTGGCACTGGATTTGTAGACATATTGAGATTAAAACACAACGCTATTTCTTCTACATTGGATCCGACAGTAATGGTGCAACACACTTATGTGAGTAAAATGTGTTTTTATATGTGATAGTATTGCATTGTTATAGATCGTTTTGCTTATGTGTAACTTACATGTCTAACACAACATACCTTTAGCACACTGGACATGTATGGGGCAGGGCATGTATGGCTCAACTTCCCGGGGCTGTGTTCTCACAAATGTAAGCCCATCGGCAGGCAGATGAATCTCGTAATATTCCTTTCTTGGTCTGCGCTATTCTCTCTCTCTTGACTTGTCAGTTTGAAGAGCGCGTGCACGTGTGTGTGCGTGCTCGCGGTTCACGCTTATATCGAACGATTGTGTGGGCTTTGTAATACAAAAATAATAGTCCAATCAATCGCTGGTGGACGAGAAATAAATCATTGTGTTTGTTTGATAAAAACGTACTTGAATCATTACGGTTGCTGCTTTCAAAACAACCCCTCCCTCTAATATGACAGGAGCTGAAGCCCATTTACTTCCAAGTCTCCAGTGACACACCCATCCAACCCAGCGTTTTGGAGAGAGCCTCAAAACCATTGTAGAAAATAGCCTATTACTTATTAGTTATGATGTTTTTGAATGTTAAAAACACACAAAAGTCATTAGTTGACCTCAGACAACAGTATAAAAAAATGTAAATAGCCAGTTCATTACACCTTTAAAATAGTCTTATTGATGTTATAGTTCTGATGTGCTGAGGGATCTCACCCCAGGCTTTAGTTAGCACATGAAAAAAGATACATAGCAGTTCCTAAAGGCCAGTAAAGGCAAAAGTCCATTTTTAACAGATCTCGTAGTGCGCTCAAGCCTTGAGCTGGGTTTTGGAACCAACACAGTAAGTGCTGCTGAGGTGTGTCCATTTAAGATTTGACAATACAAGTTTATCCCATGGCTTATTTTATAGTTCTGAAATGTTAAGGCATTAGACAAAGATGGTGCAATACAGTGGTAAGTCCAGCCTGGAATCTTGTTGTGGATCTTGTAGGCTCTATTATAGAGTTTTGTTACTGGTTTAATGATTTAATTTGTTGCAAGTGACCAAACAGGTAAACAATACGACAGAGTGGACATAATGATGGCATGAAGATATGTTTTAGAGACAGTAAGTGACAAATATGGTCTAATTTTACTATAAACAAATAACTAAATAATAATTTGGGTTTATCTTTCTGGTTAGGGTTTGGAGATGCTCACAATAAGTGAGATGCGAGGCAAGAGAGACTCCCAGATACTCGTATGTGGAGTGCTCTAATGGATAACATTTTGGGGAATTTGGAGGCCAAGTCAACACTTCAAACTTGTTGTTGTCCTCAAACCATTCCTGAACCATTTTTGCTTTGTGGCAGGCCAATTATCCTTCTGAAAGAGGCCACAGACATGGTAGTTTAGGTAGGTAGTACCTGTCAAAGTAACATCCACATGGATGGCAGGACCCAAGGTTTCCAGGTAGATCATTTCCTAAAGCATCACACTGCCTCCGCCAGCTTGCCTTCTTCCTATAGTGCATCCTGGGGCCATGTGTTCCAAAGGTAAGCGATGCACACACACCCGGCCATCAACGTGATGTTAAAGAAAACGTGATTCATCAGACCAGGCCTCCTTCTTCCATTGCTCTGTGGTCCAGTTCTGATGCTCACGTGCCACTGTTGGTGCTTTCAGTGGTGGACAGGGGTCAGCATGGGCACACTGACTGGTCTGCAGCTATGCAGCCCCATACGCAACAAACTTAAGACGCTCTGTGTATTCTGACACCTTTCTATCAGAACCAGCATTAACTTCTTGATCAATTTGAGCTCCAGTAGCTTGTCTGTTTGATCGGACCACACGGGCCAGCCTTCACTCCCCACGTGCATCAATGAGTTTTGGCCGCCCATGACCCTGTGGCCGGTTCTCCTCTGTTCCTCTTGGAGCACTTTTGATAGATACTGACCACTGCAGACCGGGAACAGCCCACAAGAGCTGCAGTTTTGGAGATGCTCTGACCCAGTCGTATAGCCATCACAATCTGGCTCTTGTCAAACTCGCTCAAATCCTTACACTTGCCCATTTTTACTACTTGTAACACATGAAATTTGAGGACAAAATGTTCACTTGCTGCCTAATATATCCCACTCACTAACTGGTGCTGTGATGAAGAGATCATCAGTGTTATTCACTTTACCGGTCATAATGTTATGCTTGATCTATGAATATATAACTTAACTCTGTAGGATTATGTGTATCCGGTTTATATTGGTGTGTTCAAATATTTTCTAACTAAATTGTAGTGGAGTGTATCTCAAAAGCATGCCTAGGACAGTTTTAACCCCAAAATGTACGTAAAAAGAAAATGTATTTAAATAAAAAAAAATGAGAAATTTTTAGGATAATTCATTCATTCTCATTTTGATATTATTTTCATGACCAGCAATGAACATTACACTTTATAATAAGTGTATTTAACTGTAATGCACATACATCTAAATGGTCCCTTTATTTTACAGTACATTTGCTTAAAAAATAATTGCATACGTTAGCATGTTAATTGACAGCACTAATTATTAGGTATGTATAACACATGGTAGAATGCCTTTAATTTATGCTGATATAAAAATATAAAATAAAAAAAATATATATGAAAATCTAATGTGGATCACTGTTGAGAATAAAGAGAATCACAACCCCCCTTTAAAAAGTCAGGAACTGGAATTAGAATGACATCCCACTGCAAAAGAAAACCTTAATGGTCCCAAAAATAAGCTTCATTGTCTTCATGAAAAATATAGTCTCCTGATTTTAAACTTTACCCTGACATGTTCTTGACAGGCATTGTGAGAGTCACGCACAGAGAAAGAGGAGGCATAGGCACACACACACACACACACACACACACAGAGACACACACACACACCTGTGCAAGTGTTGCGGTTCTTACCTCTTCATGATGTTGAGAACACTGATGGGCAGGTAACAGAGAGCAAACACAAACAGGACCACCATCAGCATGCGCGCCGTCTTCCGTCGGGCTTTCACCTGCTTGATCTCTGCCGAGACGGTGCTGGTTCTCACCTTAACCGATTCTCCTGAGCCTGCAGCATGGGCTGAACACTGCAGAGACTTCCACTTTCTCTGAAGCACAGATGATGTCCCAGGAATCTGCTCAGGGATGAAGCACTGAGAGTTATGGAGAAATTCAGAACATATTGCCACGTTTGCAACAATGAATGCACAAGTAAAGGTTAACACTTTATAATAATGCATGCTATGAATCATTAGTAAACAGTTAATTCATAATTTATAAAGCATTATTAAGAGACTTTAATAAACAGTTTATAAAAACATGCTTTATTTATGATTTATAAGAAAATAATTAATGGATTAATAAACTATTTAAATGTGCATTATCTTATGATGTAGACACCGGATTACAAGAGTGCCAAAATACAACAAACATATTTTTGAAAACAATAATAATATAAAAAGAAAAAGTCAGTGTCAAAAATATAGCATTACTAACTTCAAAACATTATAGAACAGCAGTGCAGCCTTTAAATCGCATTTGTAAAAGCTTTATGAGCCATAAACTATGAAAGCTTGTTTACGCCACAGAATAAAAAATAAAATAAAAAAGATAATTACGTCTTTCTATCTCACAATTCTGACTCTGTATCTTGCAATTCTGACTTTATAATAAAGCCATAATAGCGAGATGTACACACAACTGTGAAATAAAATGTTTTTAAAATGTTTTAAAATGTTTTATTCTGTGGTGGAATAAAGCTTATATAATAAATTGTCCCCATTTTAGAAACTGACAACTGCTAAACTACTTTTATAACTACATGAATGAATCATGATTTACAGTAGGAATACATGTTAACAAAGCATATATTAACATACTGAGTAACTTTTATTATATGTACAAATAATACAATGTACATTTAAAAAGTAAATGTACATAAATGTAGATTTAATAAATGTACATTTAAAAAGTTTAGTAATCCTTTACTTACACCATCTAAATTATCGTATGAACCACTGACAACTCCTAAATAACTGAGTTGTAAATAATGTAATACTTAATTTAGAAACATGTATGAAAATACAGCTATTAAACATATTATCGATATGCTTGTAAACCAAGAATAACACATGTATAGCAGTTTTTTCATAAATTCTTATTAACGTCTATTTATTTATTTATTTATTTATTTTATTTTGTTTTATTTTTTTTATGCCAAAAATCATTAGGATACTAAGTACAGATCATGTTTCATGAAGATATTTAGTACATTTATTAGGGCCGTCAATCGATTAAAATATCTCACCGTGATTAATCACGATTAATTCTAATTTAAGCAACTCACTCTGCTTTGGAAAAGAGACAGAATTTACAGAAAAATATTGTCATAAACAGTTCAAATAGGCTTAACTATGATGTGTCATAAATGCTTACATACCTGTTGACACCAGAGTTTATGGCAGATCTGAATGTATGCCAGGACCATCAAACACAATGGAGCAAAATAAGTGACAATAAAGAAGCAGGTGTGGTACACTTTAGGGTAGATTTCATCTGCAGAAGAGAGAATCAGTTACATAGTCAGTCAGTTGCACATGACATGAATACTTCTGAAAAGTAAAAGCAAAAGAGTTTTTAGATAGTCAGAAATATAAGACATGTTGGACATTTGACCTGACCAATCAACCTCCATGATTTCAACTTGAACTTGAAGGTGTCATAAACTATTTATTTTTATTTTTTTATACTGTTGTCTGACGTCAACATATGAGATTTGCATGGTTTTTACATTCAAAAACATAATGAATAAGTAATAGGCTATATTCTATCTTGTTTTAAGGGCTCTCTCCTGCAACACTTTTTTATGGGTGTGCCACACTGAAGACTAGGCCACGGATAGGATTGGATAAGATTTGCATATTTAATAAGCTTCAGCTCCCCCGCAAGTACACATGAGGGATTGTTTTAAAGTGTGTGTGGAAACGGCAACCGGAATGATTGAACCGCAATGGGCTTGCAAACGTCTTTATCGAACAGAAACAATGAATTACCTCTCATCCACCCATGATTGATTGGAATGTTATTTTTTTATTAATTGGTCTGCCCGATTGGTATATATAAATTGGTATACAACGATATATGGATAAATTGCAGGAGAAACTGCAATTTCTGGAGAAACTCCAACTCCAACATGCATCACACACAACACGCCAAGCACGTTGAGTATGATCAAAACGTATGCAATGGTATTTTCCCTTCAAATATCAAATCAAGAGAGTGAACAACAATGAACCATACTGTAATCTGAATGAAGTTTATGCTGTTTGTTTATTGCTTAGAAGTTGGTTCTAGTTTAGCTCTATGTAGGTGGTACAAGTCGGTGGGCGGAGCAACATACGGTGGCCCAGTAGTGCCGCCATACAAAATTAAACCACAACACAACGAAATCGCCACAACACAATGGAAACAATCCACAACACAACGGAAATGCTTTCTGACCAAGAGAGGTCTCTCAGTGTGCAATAAAGTTAGTTTCCCTTGCCATTGCTCTATAGATTGGCCAGTCTTTCAAAAATATAAACACTTCGATCGATTTCTAAGTGTGTAACCATTGTATATCGACATTAAATATCAATTCAAAATCACCTAAATGTATTGTAGCTGTATATTTATACTCGTGAACATTTTTACTCGCGATCACAGCGCTTGATGCCCAAGGGACCATCTGCCAATTCCACCACGCAGTTGAAATGTATAATTTTATGAATTAAAATAATGTCTCGGGTTATGCATATAACCCTTGTTCCCTGAGAGGGAACTACGCACTGCGTCGGAACAACAATTTGGGGATACTCCCTTAGCAACAGCTCATCTGAAGTCTGAATGAAACTATTCCAATCTTGATTGGTGTTGCGTCATGACGTAGATGTGACGGCATACCCGGAAGCTACATAAGGTGGGACGGCGCATAGTAACGGCAATTACCGCGATGAAGCAAGTGCTCTCAGGCGATACGCGGTGTGGCGACGAGACGCAGTGCTCGTTCCCTCTCAGGGAACAAGGGTTATATACATAACCCAAAACGTTCCCTATATCGAGGGAACTTCGCACTGCGTCGGAACGACGAATTTGGGGAACGAGTACCCACTAGGCCACACCAAGGATACGCCTGCCCTATCGTGAAGCTGGAGACAAGGTACAATTAGGACTGGAGCACCCTAGCGCCGGGCATCGCAGGGAGGTGTTGCTGACCTTCCAAGTATATTCTCAAGGCATAAAAGAAAAGCCTCCCTTCTTCCGCCGTCACATGGGGTGGGGGATGAAAAACCTGAAGAACCATTTTCCTGGCCACACTAGATGGCACCTTAGGTACCTAGTTTAGGATGAAAAATGGCCTTAACTCCGCCAGGGGCACACTCCAGGCAAGTTGGTGTCACCGCCAAGGCCTAGAGGTTCCCTACTCTCCTTAGAGAAGTGATAGCAAGGAGAAAGGCCACCTCAAGGGTCATGTTCTTAGCCTCAGCCGACTCCAGTGGCTCAAAGGGGGCCTAAGCCAATCCTTCAATTACCACTGCCAGATCCCTGTTTGGAACTTTGGCCGAGCCGCACGCCTCCTCTTTCGGGCCCCACTGAGGAACCTTACAACCAGATGGTGCCTACCCAAAGGCCCATCACTCACAGGAGCTTGGAAATCCCCAATGGCAGCCACATACACCTTAAGTGGGGACGGGATAAGACCTGGGTCCACCTCACATTCTCTAGGCCAAGTAGAAAACATATTCCATTTAAGGCTGTACGGTCTCCTTGAAGACGGAGCCCTCTCAATCACATCTGCCGGCAGGCCGGCTTCTAGATACATGGCCCTCAGGGGCCAGACGCAAGGCTCCAAATTCACAGCCGAGGGTAATTATTGTGCCCCCTGCCTGAGATAGGAGATCCCTCCTCAGAGGGAGCTGCCACGCAGAGGACTCCCGGGAGCAAAGTGATCGGGGGAAAGTGCACAGACGCAGCCTCGGCCATGTGTGCACCATGGTATCCAACCCCAGCGTTTTACGTTAGATGCTGCTGCCATGAGCCCCAGCAGTCTCTGAAACTGCTTCATAGTAAGGCTGCTGCCTAGTTTTTCTCTGGAGACCATCGCCTGTCTTTCTTCTTCTTTTTTTGGCTGTTCCCTTCAGGGGTCGCCACAGCAAATCATCTGCCTCCATCTATTTCTACCCTCTGTATCCTCTTCTCTCAGTCCGACTACCTTCATGTCCTCCTTCACTACATCCATAAACCTCCTTTTTGGTCTTCCTCTTGACCTCCTGTCTGGCAGCTCTAACCTCAGCATCCTTTTACCGATGTATTCACTCTCCCTCCTCTGAACATGTCCAAACCATCTCAACCTGGCCTCTCTAACTTTGTCTCCAAAACATCTCACATGTGCTGTTCCTCTGATGTACTCATTCCTGATCCTATCCATCCTCGTCACTCCCAAAGAGAACCTCAACATCTTCAGCTCTGCTACCCCTAGCTCATCCTCCTGTCTTTTCCTCAGTGCAACTGTCTCCAAACCATACAACATCACTGGTCTCACTACTGTCCTGTACACCTTTCATTTAATTCTTGCTGGTACACTTTTATCACACAACAGACTTGACACTTTTCTCCACCCGCTCCAACCTGCCTGCACACGCTTCTTCACCTCTTTTCCACACTCCCCATTGCTCTGGACTGTTGACCCTAAGTACTTAAAATCCTGCACCTTCTTTACCTCTTCTCCCTGTAACCTCACTGTTCCACTTGGTTCCCTCTCATTTACACACATGTATTCTGTCTTGCTGCGACTAACCTTCATTCCTCTCCTCTCCAGAGCAAACCTCCACCTCTCTAGGCTTTCCTCCACCTGCTCCCTGCTCTCACTACAGATCACAATGTCATCCACAAACATCATAGTCCATTGAGATTCCTGTCTGACCTCATCTGTCAGCCTGTTCATCGCCACCGCACACAAAAAGGGGCTCAGAGCCGATCCTTGATGCAGTTCCACCTTCACCGTGAAGTCCTCTGTCTCACCTACGGCACACCTTACCACTGTCCTACTGCTCTCATACATATTCTGGACCATTCTAACATACTTCTCTGCCACTCCAGACCTCCTCATACAATACCACAGCTCCTCTCTTGGCACTCAGTCATATGCTTTCTCTAAATCTACAAAGACACAATGCAGCTCTTTCTGACCTTCTCTGTATTTCTCCATCAACATTCTCAGCGCAAATAATGCATCTGTAGTGCTCTTTCTTGGCATGAAACCACACTGCTGATCACAAATGTCCACTTCTCCCCTTAGCCTTGCTCCCCTTAGCCCTCCCCAATTAGCCACTACCCTTTCCCACAACTTCATTGTATGGCTCATCAGCTTAATACTGTACCTCTGTAGATTCCACAACTCTGAACATCTCCCTTGTTCTTAAAAATCAGCACCTTTCATCAACACACTTCTTTTCCATTCCTTAGGCATCCTCTCACTCTCTAAGACCTTGTTGAACAACCTAATTAAATTCTCTACTGCCATCTCTCCTAGACACTTTCATACCTCCACTGATATGTCATCAGGACCAACTGCCTTTCCTCTCTTTATCCTCTTCAAAGCTCTCCTAACTTCACCCTTGCTAATACTTTCTACTTCCTGGTCAACAATATTTGCCACTACAACTCTTCTCTCCCTGTCATTTTCCTCATTCATCAGTTCTTCAAAGTACTCCTTCCATCTTTCCCTCACCTTCCTGTCACCTGTCAAAACATTTCTATCTCTATCTTTAATCACTCTAACCTGCTGCACATCCTTTCCATCTCTATCCCTCTGCCTCGCCAACCGATACACATCCCTCTCACCTTCCTTACTATCTAACCTTGCATACATGTTCTCATAAGCTTTCTGTTTGGCCTTTGCCACCTCTATCTTAACCTCACGCTGCATCACCCTATATTCCTGTCTACTTCCTGTCTCCTGTCCTCTCACTGTCCCACTTCTTCCTAGCTAACTTCTTCCTCTGGATACTCTCCTGGACTTCCTCATTCCACCCTCAAGTCTCCTTGTCTTCTTTCCTTCTTCCAGATAGCTGTATGGACTCAATATGTGCAGGAGACTATTGTGCCCACATCGTACTTCGAGCTCCATACACCTCCCAGGAACATGGTTCTCTGGGATGGCATCAACGCTCTTCTTGCATTGAGTCTCAACCCCAAACACCGAATATGGGCCTGAACGACATTTCAATGCCGAACTGCCATTTCTCATGACTCATGAATTAAGTATACGGATGCCCTGGAGTCTCAGATGAGCCAGAGCTGCATCCATACACTTGGTAAAGGTGCGAGAGGAAAGAGCTAGGCTGACTGGAATAACCCGATACTGGTACGCTTCGCCCCGAAAGCGAACCTCAGGAACTTCCTGTGGTTAGGAAGGATGGAGATGCAGAATATGCGTCCTTAGATCTATCGTGACGAACCAGTCATCGGACCGGATCTGCTCACGATGGGATAGTGAGTGTCTTGAACCTGAATCTCCCCAGAGAACAGTTCAAGTACCTCAGATCTATTATGGGACGCAACTGCCCGACCCCCTGAAGCAGCCACCCGGCAGAGCTTCTTGGGGAGGATTTTCGGTGTACAAACTTGTTTGATGCTCAGCTGCAAGTCTTCTTGAGGCGGCTGGAGCAGCATGCATTCACTGGAAATCGACGTCGTCCGTGCGTCGTAGACAGAGGATCGCAGCATTGACTTCCAAAAAACTCCACTGAGGAAGCGACCTCGATCGCTCTCCGGAATATTTTCTTTTAGATTAATATATAGATAAGTGAACACAATTTGGATGATAGGCATAAAATATCTACTTCGAAAAGTCAGATAAATCCCATTTAATCCCTCAGATTATTAAATGCCACCATAGTTACCCATCAATGAACATGGTCTGAATGATAGACTGAATAAACATATCTAACTCCTCAAAGTCAGATAATATTTAATTAATTTAAATTCGGCCATATTCACCAACAGTCAATACTGTTTTAATATTTATTCATATGGAATCGTCAACTACACGCTCCCTCGGCAAATGTGAGTTTCGATCCGATTACAACATATTTAGCTTTCATCCCTTGAGATAAAAGACTACAGGCGCAAGGCTGAAATGCCCGAAAAGTGCACACGTCGAGATATTTCTCAATAAACACAGCCGGCACCCTCAGGAGCTGACTGCTGCCTCGCACCAAACAGTATCACGTACACCAATCGCGTGTGTTCAAACCTATTTTATTGCAGACCTGTAATCATTATGAAGTGGCGAGCTCTCACTTACTTCACTCTTTTGATGCTGAGTACATCTAATTCCTCAGAAATAAAAATACTCAAGCATCTGGTTCTCCACCCGGGGGAAGAAACTACAACGTGGGCTTCCACACGGGGACGGAGATCACCGAGTCACTACAGGCAGCCCCCTCGAGAACTGCCCGAGCGCCCGTATTTTATGAATGAAGTAGCGTGTTTGGTGCTTAATGTCACCCACCTCGATGCTGTGCACGTCAGACGGCACAAGCATCGGGTTCTCCACCCCGGGGGAAGAGGCCGCATAGCGGGCTTCCACTCGGGACAGGAGAACATCTGAACTGTCAGCGAGGACTGAGATGGTGCCTCAGCAGTCCCAAGACCCGCTGATAAGTTCATTAGCGAGCCCACTGATTTATGCCGCCACGCGCTGCCTAAACAGTCGCGGGACAGATGAGGCTGGCCGGCCTCTTTGAGCACGTGGCCAGCCGAGAGCAAAGCACCCTGAGCGCCAGCTTATCACAATGCTCACATGCGGCTCAATCGAGAGCCACCCTAGCATGCTGAACACCCAGGCACTTCACACAAAGTGTGTCCGAGCCCGGATGAAACGGGGACACGGGTGCACACATTGCTTGAACTCTCTGTCAGTCGCCACTCACACAATATATATAACACCAATCAGGATTGGAATAGTTTCTTTCAGACTTCAGATGTGCTGTGGCTAAGGGAGTATCCCCAAATTCGCCGTTCCGATGCAGTGCGAAGTTCCCTCGATATAGGGAACTTTTTTTGTTTTGTTTAAATGTTCAAATTCCAATGTTATGCATCGAGTCAGTTTTTTTAGAATGCAACAAAGCTGTGGAATTTGAACATGTCTGTTTTTAAATGTTAAAAGTAATTTTTATTCATATAAATTATATGTTTCAACTGCATGGTGGAATTAGCAGACTAATTAGTAGTTCTCTTGGGCATCAAGTGCCATGGCAGCATGTAAAAGCGTTTTTGAGTATAAATATGCAGTAGGTGATTTTGAATTAATATTTCATGTCGACATACAATGATTACACACATTTAAAACTGATTGTAGTGTTTAAATCTTTGTAAGACTGACCAATCTATAGAGCAATGGCAAGGGAAACTAACTTTATTGCCCTCCAAGAGACCCCTCGTGGTCAGGAGCATTTCCGTTGTGTTGTGGCTTGTTTCCGTTGTGTTGTGGCTCGTTTCTGTTGTGTTGTGGCTATTTCATTGTGTTGTGGCTCGTGTCCGTTGTGATGTGGCAATTTCGTTGTGTTGTGGTTTAATTTAGCACAGCTGCACTACTGGGCCACCGTAGCTACAGGATCAGGCGTTGATCTTCTTCTGTTGAGGCGGTGTTTCACCACACAATGACTTCAAAGCGTGGCATATTCTGAGATTGATCGTTTTCTGGGCCTGGTGTCAATAAAAACTTTTCTTTGACTAACAAGGAAGATTTCAGCTCTGAAACTTACAGGATATTCTTATATTACCATGATATTTTATATATCAAAAGCTCAAGACGAAGCTGATTTCTCAATTCATCACCCCTTTAATTACTTCCCCTTTCTTGAACATTCTTCAAATTGAATGCAGCAGGACCTTATTAAACCTTTTCAAATGGATTTTATTTTCGTTACTCATTTGAATATAATGTTCCTCAGACCTAGTTTTATCCATTGCTTTAAAAATGTGAAAAGGCACACTCATTTCTGTTCACAAAGGTGGGTGGGTTTTATGTATATGAATGTATGAATTACATTAATGAAAGTCAGAGTGGAATATATTTTATCAGGTTCCTTTGGTATAAATGAATAGTTCATCCACGACATGAGGCTTTCAAAATGAAACAAATTATATATAATGACATAATCATAAAGGTAGTCCCAAATATTCCAGGTCTTCTGAAATTGTACAAAGGTTTTGTGTCGGATCAGTTTTCATGTCTGAAAAACTTGTTATCCAGGTGTCTGTTTTTAGAAAATGTTTGCACTTAATTTGTGGAAGGTAAAACTTGTATAATTACTGAAAATGTTTGGGGAATGTTAAGAACTAACAAATGTATGTCTCCATATATTTTCAGTGAACTTAAAGTGCCCCTGTTATGCTTTTTCAGATTTTTCCTTTCATGCCATGTGTAATACAGAAGCTGTTTGTGAATGTAAAATGTCTGAAAAAGATCAAAGTGCAGTTTTTCTTCTAAAAGAAAAAGATAGATTCTAAATTGCTGAATCAAGTCATCAGGAATTCAAGTCTCACTTCCTGTTAAAAACATAGCCAAAGGTCTTCACTGGCTGCCGGCAAACAACGTCAACTTAGCCCCGCCTTCAAACACTGTAGCTGTATCTGAGACTGGTGGAGAAGACAATATTTTCTGCACTGCAAATCCACTTTACTGCACTTAAAAAGAACAAGACTCAAGCTATAATTGATACTGATAAACTGCTCTTCATATAAATGTTTATCAAGTGTATCAAGACTGTGCCATCTGACCAATCAGAGCAGAGCAGGCCAATCACAGCAGACTGGACCATGTGACCAATTAGAGCAGAGTAGACCAATCACAACAGACTGGACCATGTTACCAATCAGAGCAGAGTAGACCAATCACAACAGACTGGGTCATGTGACCAATCAGAGCAGAGTAGACCAATCACAACCGACTGGACCATGTGACCAATCAGAACAGACTGGGCCATCTGACCAATCAGAACAGAGTAGACGAATAACAACCGACTGGACTATCTAACCAACCAGTGCAGAGTAGACCAATCACAAATGACTGGGCCATCTGACCAATCAGAGCAGAGCAGAGTAGACCAATCACGACAGACTGGGCCATCTGATCAGTCAGATAGACCAATCAGACACAATAATTTGTTATATTTAGCAAATAATCTTTAAGATCCACTCTGTGAGGTCTCATTTATAAGCCTCATTTATAAAATTGTGTGTAGGATCCCTACTAAACGTTTACGTGCGGCCAAAAGCCAAAAATTGCGTACGGCAAAAAAATATTCAGATGTATGAAACAATGTGTATGCACACCTGTAAGCAATGCTCCCTTTATAAATCACAGATCACCCGCAGATGTGCGTAGGTGAACCAGCCTCATATCCCACCTTGTACACACCCATTTTTAACCATAAAGAGTCAATAGGCTTGTTCGACTTCACCTAGCGATGCGCAGACCGATCGGCAGCTGACTTGAAGCAGTGCATGCTGTTAGAAATGTTGTCCAACTTGAGACAGCGCCGACAGCACATGACTGTGACGTATGTCAACAAAGTACCGCGAGAGCGATTCGAGAGTAGCCGGCTGATGCAGCCGCTGCAGATTCTCAAGGGGGACTGCAGGTGGATGCAAGAGCTCTGATGACGACACAGCTGATCCATTATTGGCCGATTCACCGCATGACAGTGACACGTGCGTTTCGTGTTTATTCTAAAACCTTACGTTATGCTAATGCTCACAAATCATTTATTTATAACAGTAAAACCTCTTTTCATGTAGCCGCAATGTTATATCATCATGTTTATCAAACTAAAACTGATAAAAACCGTTGACAACACTTCATTGATAGTGTATGTTTATATGTTGAACATTAATCTTGTCCAAATAGACGCTTTATTAAACAGTACATAAAGTATTGAATGGAAATGTCATTTGAAACATCTGTGTATTTGAGAAATATTGCATTTATTTAACTTCAGCTGTGATAAAGTTTGCAAATGCAGTGCAAGCGTCACCACGGGAAGCAGAAAGTGTCCGACTTCACATCTCCGTTTGCAGCTCCTCCCCGACTGCACTCGGCTACTCTCGCCGATCGTATGCATTCAGCCGCAGCCGATGTCAAACACACCTAATGAAAATCACCTCATGAATGCTGATCGGCATGTAAATAAGAGTGAAATCCCATATCTACCTTTTTCCGGGGGGCGCTACTGTAAAAAAGAACGTGGGTACAACTTCCGGTGAGGCAGCGGAAGTAGTATGCCAATGGTATTTTGTGTGCTAGTTAGTGACAAGGCTACGTTTTTGTTTAATAATTCGGATCATTGTTTTAAAATGTCAAGTCGCAAACCTTTAAGAGAGATGTCGTTGCGGAGCTCAGGGACAACATATGCTGTTCGCGGGTGTACAAATAACCGGATTAAACTAATTCAGTGGCGTAAACGTGAGTGTTTTGAACATAAGCCAAAAACTAAGTCAGAGTGTTCCTGCCAACGATGGTACAGTTTCCATTGTCTCCCAATAGACGACGAACCAAAACGAATATGGTTGAAGTTAATGGTTGAACTTAAACTGAAAATAAACACCCAAACATCTGTTTGTGTGTTCGTTTCACTTCGTTGACAAGAAGCCAACACAGGATAATCCGTACCCAACGCTTTTTCTGGGTTACGAGAAGCCACCGGAGAAGAAACGCCGACCCAGGACTCGACATGCTAATTTTATTTAAATGTTCTGGATACCACTGCTAACTGAATGTGCAAGTTAAAAATGTTTTGACAATTACTGTCTTTGTGTATTTATTTCTTCAGAATATCGGTGGACTAAAACTGATTGTATAGTGTAAACCAGGGCTATTCACATAGGCTTTCATTGTGTTGTTGGCAAGGATTCAAATTTTAAATTTGTACTTTTTTTTTTACTAGATTGTGCCACAAGGGTTAAGTGAAAGTGTGAAGCAACATATGCAGAACATGAATGAATGACACACACTAAACATTTCAATTTAGTACATTTATTAGTTAATTAATAGTATCGCAATACAAGGTTGTGTTCCCACAAAAAAAGCACGTTTGGATAGCTTGAATGACTGTAAATTGTTAAATGTCAATGTCGTCCCGCTTGTTTATTTCGAAACCGGAAGACGCGCCCACTTTTGACGCAAGGGTTCATGGGGTGTAGGAAACTTGTGGATATATGCCTGGAAAACTGCCATGCGACCCCGCTAATTAATTAATCCAAGAAAGTGAAAACGTGTATTTCTGTTACTTTGAATAATGGCGACAGGAGAGAAAAGAGGAAAATAACGTAATTTCTCAGACACTGAGATTGAAACACTTGTAGGGGAGGTGGAGGCTCGGATATATATATATATATATATATATATATATATATATATATATATATATATATATATATATATATATATATATATACAGTCTCTGACAAAAGTCTTGTCGCTTGTGTACAAATTGACCTAAAGTGCCGCTGAAATATATTTCTAATCAAGATTTTTTTACAAGAAATGGCTCATTTTAATCCCACCAGCTTTTGTGATAACGTTTCAGTGAAAAACTAAACTTTCAAAAAGTATTCTAATATTCACAGCTTGGTAAAGCCCATTGAGTCAATTTTTGCAAAGACATAAGTGTTGTCACCTTGTCATATGAGCTTCACCTGTGACTAATAATGGATCAATTAGGTCTCAAGTGTGTATAAAAATAACCCCAGTACGCTAGACCTTCACATCAACTGCAACTAGACCTCTGCAAACATGCCTAAGATTCACCCTGAGACTAAAGTTTTGATTATCAAGAGGCTGAAGACCAAATCCACTGCTGATGTGGCAGACACCTTCAATGTGTCTCAGCTTCAAGTACAGAGGATAAAAAAAAGATTTGAAGAGACTGGAGACGTTTTTGACAAGCCCAGGTCAGGTAGACACCGCAAGACAACTGCTCGAGAGGACCGTTTGTTGGCTCGAAAATCCAAGGCCAGCCCATTTTCCACTGCAGCAGAGTCCCTGTGTCAACCAGAACAGTTTGTCGGATTCTGTCTCGAAATGGCCTCCATGGTCGAATCAGTGCCCAGAAGCCAGCACTAAACAAAAGACAATTGAAAAACCGTGTGGCATTTGCCAAGGCCCACAGCCTGCTAAAAGGATGGATGCTGGAAAAGTGGCAGAAGGTGGATTTTTCAGATGAATCTTCTGTTGAATTACACCACAGTACAATTGCAGGAGACCTACTGGTGCCCGAATGGATCCGAGATTCATCCAGAAAACAGTGAAGTTTGGTGGCGGAAAAATCATGGTCTGGAGTTACATCCAGTATGGGGGTATGCGAGAGATCTGCAGGGTGGAAGGCAACATCAATAGTCTAAAATAACAAGAAATCTTAGCTACCTCTTATATTCCCAGCCATAAAAGAGGCCAAATTCTGCAGCAGGACGGTGCTCCATCACATACTTCCATCTCCACTCCAATACAAAAATATGTCAGCAAAATAAGTTGTGGTGCTGTGAGATCCAAATTTAATATCTTGTATGACATCCATGAGCTTGAAGGACTGCATCCATGCGGTTTGGCAAGGATTCATACAATTTATTGATGAAGCCATCAGGAATAGCTAAGAAAGCAGTCTTGCATGCCTCCCAGAGTTCATCAATATTCTTTGGTTTCGTCTTCCATGCGTCCTCTTTCATCCTACCCCACATATGCTCAATGATGTTCATGTCTGGTGACTGGGCTGGCCAATCCTGGAGCATCTTGGCTCTTCGCCTTGAGGAACTTTGATGTGGAGATGGAAGTATGCGATGGAGCACCGTCCATCCCAAGTGCCTGGACAGCGTGGAGGAAACATCTCTATGTGCGCAGCTATCTCTGAAGATGATGTCCTAGGACATAGGCCATTACTTGGTTCCTACAATGCTGCACATCTTATTTCTCAATGAAATTGAGCCAGCCTGTCAAGGTGAAGGGGTCACATATGTAATTGTGTGGGACAATGTCAGTTTTCACCACGCAGAGGTAGTTCAAGCATGGTTTCAGGCCCATCCTCGATTCATGACCCTCTACCTGCCTCCATACTCTCCTTTCCTCAACCCTATTGAGGAATTTTTTTCAGCATTGAGGTGGAAGGTCTATGATCGCCATCCCCTTGAGCGTGCCACCCTCCTTCAGGCCATGGATTATGCATGTGATGACATCAATGTAGACCAATGTCAAGCATGGATTCGTCATGCCAAAAGGTTTTGGTAACACTTTATTTTGATAGTCCATTCGTTGAGACTCTACTAATTATTAGGAGCCATTCAGTATCTTGTCAACAGTGCATCAGTTGACATTCAACAAAACTGTTTCAACAGACAAGTAACATACATTCAACTAACTGCCTATAGACTATAAGGTAAATTTCAAGTGTTAATCTACAGATTTTACAAAAAGTGCCTGTTGACTGTCAGTGTTATTTTGCAAAAGGTTATTTACCAATTGTCAACTAACTTTCTGTAGATTGAGTCACCATCTTCTAAGCTGTCCACCAACAACTTGTCTACCAACAACTCAACATCAATCTATCAGTTGAAAGTCAACAGTCATGTCAGCATATGATCCGTTTATGATAATGTATATCTTACTCAAGGGGTCTCAAATGCATCAAATTAATGATTATTAAAACTGATTAAAAACTTAATTCTTAGAAAAAATCTTTAGTTTAGCATTTGTTGATAATCTGTTGATAGTCAACTAAAGATTACTTGCTTATCTGTTGCCTGTCAACAAATATATTGTTTACGATCAGTAGACTGTTAATAGACATTCTCCACTAAGGGTTAGTAGACATCTTTTAGGACTATCTAATTAAAGTGAAAAACAGTTGATATCAGTAGAAAGTCTATAACCTATCAACAGATTGCATACAGGTTTCCATTAATTATATGCAACATATTTACCATTTAAAATGAGTTTTGCAAATCTGACTGAAGTAGAACAAACACTATAGGCAGCATATCAGAGGGAGAGAAAAAAATCACTTTTATTAAGTAGATACAAAAAAAAAAAAAAAAACACTCCAAATAATACAACACATTATTTACTATGGTATCAGGTTCACATCGGGTTATGTGACAAAATATATTGAGTTTTTTCTAAATGAAAACTCAATACGTGACAAAAAAATGTTGCACTGCCCTAGACCAAGCTTAAACATTATAAAGTTTACAACCACTAAAAACAAAAACAAACAAACTTGCATTTAGTTAACAGCAACCCACTTAACTTATGGGTAACATTTTCTTGCCCACATTCAGTCTTTCCTGACAGAAAAGGGGATGAGCTGTTTGTTGGTTTTCATTTCAATGATCTTTTCTGCAAGTTCACCAACAATTTTTTTCTGACACAGTTGTGCTAGTTGCAAAAGTGTGTATTTACCCTTGATCTGTTCTAGGACACTTTTGTCTACAATGTAAATCTCTGCAATTGCTGCAGTGTCTTTCACAGCATTTCTAGAAACACACGCTTTCTTGAAAGCTGCGGTCATCCTGAAGCCTCTTTGCACAAGTTTGAGGACACGCCGATATCTTTTCACCACATCTGCAATTGAGGCAACTGAAAAAAAAAAACAATAATGTAAATAAAATCACCAATAAATGTTGTGTTGTGTCTTGTGTAGTTTCTTAGGCACAAGGTGAGCCACAATGTTTCCCACATGTTTTCTTTTTAAAATGGAGGCTACAACTTGGATAAAGGTGTACGGCTTATTCTTTGATTAAAGGTGAACTATGTAGTATTTTTGCAGTAAAATATCCAAAGACCACTAGGCAGGTGTTATATATTTTGTTCAGTTGAGTACCTACAATATCCCAGATGTTTCCAACTATTTGTAAATTGTGAGAAAAAATTGCTATTTTAACTAAAGACAGGGACGTTTCAGCATTGCGTTTGACGGAGTCGCCTGTCAATTGCGTCATATCTGCGTTACCCTCGGTTTCGGCTTTTATTTGGCAGGAGCGCTTTACTCTTAGCAGTGTGAACAAGTGAACGCACGGAGTAACGTCATAACATCGTTTTAAACACACTTAAATGTATCTAATATGATAAACAGAGCTGCTTTAGCTCAAAATCATAACCGGAAGAGCGGATCAGTGCAGGCGCCCGGCAAATGAGTCCCGTCCCGTCATAATAAAAGTCCCGGTATTCACGAGGTGGGTATTTGTTTAACAATCGCTCCAGCAGCTGTGCTCAGGTCCACAACACTCGGTCCTGCTCTGCTTTACACTACAGTAACGTTAATAACCGCATGCATGAACGTGATTTCTGCCCGAGTCCTATTTTCCACCGGCTGTGAGGTGAAGACCACATGTCCCAAGATGCTGCGCTCACACTTTGCGTCACCAAACTACACATTTGTTTTGAATAGGCGCGCTCCAGTGGACGGACAGTTGCATAGTGCACCTTTAAGAACGTTTAATAGTCGGTAGTGTGAGGGCAGTGTGCCAATAAAGTATTTGATGATTATTGCTATAAAACACTGAGGTAAACACTGTTCAGAACATTCTTTATTTTTAATTATTGATTACCATAATAGGTAAGCACATATTGTGTTTACTTAATTACTTACATAATCTCTAAGAAAGCTGTAGTAAAAATACAAGTTGGATACAGATCATCACTGATATTCATTGAGAATTCCCAGACACTGGCTGTAACATAACAGTTAAGCTTTTGACATGTTGATTTCGTGTCATTCGAAAAAGAGATGACAAGACAGATGATGATTGGGTATAAAGCACTAAAATAAAAATAATCAGCTAAATACTTCATACCTAACTAAATAGAGTGTGTCCATACCTCGCTCTCCTTTTCCGTTTGACTTCTTCACCTTCTTGTTTTCCTTCTTTCTTTTTTTGCTTTTCTTCTTGCCATTCTTCTTTTTACGCTTCTTTTTCTTCTTTTCTTCATCTGAAGAGTCAGAGATAGAGCTGGACTCAGAGCTTGAGTCAGTGCTGGAATCACTGGTAGTGTCAGTGCTGGAGTCCAAAATCATGGCCTGTGGCTCCTCACTTCCAGTGGCCATTATCTCCAAGTTCCCATCTGTAATATAAACATATAATGTAAACCTATACCCACTGTAAAATCAAGGTGCTTTTTGAAGAACTTTACTGTAACTATTTGAGTATTTCAGTGAATTCTACTAAAAAAACAATGCTAATGTTGTCTACAGCCAATGCTGTAAATGGAAATCCAATGTGCTATGGCAAGGCAGCAGTCTACAGGCTATACACAAGTGAAGTCAGTTCAATCCTTACAAACGGCAGTAAATAACAGATAAAGCTCTAAATGTTGTCACCCAAATAAGAGACTATGTGTAATGTAATTATAATATGACTATAATTACTATAATACTATTACTATAATGTAATTTTTTGGTCACACTTTAAATTAGGTGTCCTTAACTACTATGTACTTACATAAAAAATAAGTACAATGTACTTATTGTGCTCATATTGTATTACAAAACACTGCTGCTTTTGAGGAGGGATACGGGAAAGGTTAGGGACAGGTTTGATGGTATGGATAGGTTTAAGGGTGAGTTAGGATGCACTCACAGTAGGCACAATTGCACAGTGCAATTGACTTAGAATTTGCTGCTTTAATCGCAAACTACAATTCCTGTTCATCAATAAGGTGAGAACCAGACCCTGTTATAAACCTAAACATACTCAAATTAAATGAAAAATGTAGTACATTACAGAATGTAATTACAGAAATTAAGTACAGATGTAATTACATGCAGATATTTTTTAAATATAAGAACAATGTTAAAACATGTATGTACACAATAAGTGCACTGTATCAAAGTAGTATTTAAAATTTTAGTGCATAGTAGTTAGAGACACAATATAGAGTGGGACCAATTTTTTAAATATATATTTTTTTATCTGATTTTTAATTTTAAAAATATATTAAAAAATAAAAACAAACAATTTAATATCAATTACAAAAACTCCAAACCCTAGCAAGAGAAAACTTTGAGTAGATACCTATAAATGGAAAAACTACATACCTACTGTAGGAAATCATTTTTAGTTGCAATTTAACAGGTGTCCAAAAAGCAGCAGCATTTAGTTTTAAATGCAAATGTTTTCACAAATAACTCTATATCTCTCTATTTTTAATTCCACTTTGAGGGTTATCTGCTTTAGAGATCCTAAACATTGTCCACCTAAATGTATGCATGTGCTAAATATAATCTAAAAATCAAAAACCTAAAGCAGGTACAAAATAATATTGAAAGGTCAGCAACAATATTGTCAAACATGAAATATGTGCAGTTATGCTATAGCATTATTCTTCAAAAGCCCATAGAGGTTCCGGAGAGCCATGTGCTCTACCTGTACAAACCTTGTTCTGGTGCAGACTTTTCTTCAAGCTGCTTCTTGAGTAAGTCATTTTCCTCCTCCAGCTCGTTCACTCGAGACTGGAGCATCTCCGCCTTCTTTTTCCAGAGAATATGTTGTTTCACAGGCTTGAGATTGTCCATCCTACTAACTGCAAAATATGACATGAAAAAATAGGAATACATGTCAGTAGGGTAGAGTGGCTAAACTTTGTAAGAACATTGTCAAAAGTTTTTTACATTATGTAATTACATCCACAAGACACAACAGGTTTCTTTGGTCTCCATTCTTGTTATAAATTATCAGAAGATAAACCAGTAAAACTAATTACTGTACTGTACTGTAAAGTTCATACTGTATTATAATATGAAATACTTCAATTGGCAGCACAAAGCGCGCATGCGCTAATGCACATCCCGTGCGCAGAATTATGTGCTTGAATAGCGCGCAGCCATGCACACGTGCAGAGGCAACGCTTCCGCTTCACAACAAGCACAAAGGATGCGTACCGTAGGCCTAATATAGCTTATCTATGCAATAGTTTGTTAAGCCTTTTCTGTAAACTATTTTAAGTATAATTACAGGAATATTGAATCTTCATCGTGTTGACTGTCATAATGCGATGGAGGGAAGAGTTTAATTGAACTTGAATTTATCGACTTCAATATTCATCTGTATCGTTACCTCACATTAAACTATGAAAAAGCTTCCGATAACTGTGTGTAAAGGCTTGAGCTTTCATGTTTCATGTACATATTCATGTAATTTCACAATTTCATTAATAACACATCATCTTTGTTTTAATAACACATCTTTGTTTCAAAGGACCATGACACCACTTTAGTTGAGGGGCCACAAACATGATGAAGTCATGAGAAGCTAACGCTTAGTTAATGATGACTAACGTTACTGTATTATAATGGGAACAGAATCCATGTGCTATGTGCTGAGCCTGTGGACAGTTTTGGGGTCTGACCATTTACCTGCAGGCTACTATGAAGAAGACATGAACATGCTTAACTCAGAGATGATTACTAAAAAACTTTAGTTAATCACATTAATTGATGTACTGGTTTAGCCTGTGCATAAGGTAATGTGGATTTTTGTATATTCCTTTAATAATTCACAAGTTCACACTTACATTACACAACTTAAGTAAAGCAAATTAATTAGGTTAATTAATTAGGTTCATTTCACAAGTTTGTGTGCCCATACATTCTTAGTGAAAGTGATTTAGCTTGCTGTCTGCTAGAGGGGCTCAGACAGGATATTCTACCCGAGCTCCAATTGCCCTGATCAAGTTTTTGAGTATTTGTATGGTGTGCATTCAATTTATGTATGTGCTGTTAGTTATAAAGGTCTTGTGAAGCTACATCATGATATCCAGCAGTGCAGAATTATTTCTTAAAAAGAAAGTTTTGGGCTACAGTACAAACTAATCAAACACAGACATCAAGAATCAGCACATGAATCTCAACAATGGTGACAAACCAAAAGCTTCATGCCGCAATGCATGATGGGAGTAATGCATGAGTATTGTAACATGGTGGCACCCATTGCTGCAAGCTTTTGGTTTGTCACCCTCATTGAGATTCATGAGCTGATTCAGTTCAAGATCCTGTACGCACTATATTTATGTATTTAAAACACATTTTAAGATAACTGCAACATGTTAATCACACAATAATAAACACCTTTTTAAAAATCATCTTTCAGATATTAAACTCTTGAGAAAGCTACAAAACTACATGATGATAATATTGTCAAGAGCTCAATAAAGGAGCCACTGGTCACGATTCTGGTGACTTCAAATTAAACATTAAATGAATCGCCAACATCTAAACCTCTGTTAATATTAATAAGAGCTTCTGTAGATGTCTGACAGAAATACAGTCTGGTTAGTTATACCAAGTAAAAAGCGGTGAAAGCAGCATTTGAAAAAAGTGCCTTGAAAACGTCAATATTTAAGTTTTTATAAGTTAAGATTTTATTTATTTATTTGAGCTTTTTATGGAAAACCATATAAAATATACCTATAATTTCTATCATAAACACAAACTGCCCTCCACCCAGTGCTGTTCTATCCAGTTACATTCTAACACAAGTGTGTGTTGAACCAAATATGTGTCAAAATAGCATCAACACACTTTGTGTTGTTTTTTAACACATCTCTTGTGTAGCATTCTAACAAAAAGTGCATCATAGCATACAAACCAATGAATGCTCAGAACGATCAATTTGTGTTGACTTGTATGCAATCGCGTCATGAGAAATATCAGCTATTGTGCGTAGCAGCACACTAACAACAATAAATTTCACTTTTATAAACACAACTTACCACTTTTGTGTATGAAAATGTCTTCTTCTTTTCCCTCGGTATTTCCCCGTCGTGCCTTTGCGCGGGTAAAATGAATGGTATCCGCACTACCCCCACTGCCAGGTGAGGGGCAGTGAGCTGAAGGCGCTTGATCATATAGGCCCATATGTTGATGCTGAAATAAAGTGAGATAAAGATATTGTTTCATATGCAAGTAATAAAGAATGAAAGTAATAACAAAACAACATTTCCCAAGGAATTTGATAGTCCTACTTTACTTACCATCTCTACAATAAAGTTCGGAGCAGAGCAACCTGTAGGCAGTGCTGCTTGGCCTATCAGATTGAAGAAGTGCTTCGTCATGTGTCAACTCTGCCAACCAGCTGCCAACCGCTGCCAACACACAACCCCTGGTAGGTGCATCGGATTCTGATAACAT
Organism: Pseudorasbora parva; assembly: GCF_024679245.1. Taxonomy (NCBI): domain Eukaryota; kingdom Metazoa; phylum Chordata; class Actinopteri; order Cypriniformes; family Gobionidae; genus Pseudorasbora; species Pseudorasbora parva. The sequence continues at coordinate 39,207,144 of NC_090188.1, read as the reverse complement.
CATAAGCCAATGAAATTAAAGTGCGCCAATTTTTATTTTTTTGGTTGTATTGGTCGCGGACTCGATGGATTCAGTGGAGAGGAAACTTTTGAACAAAGTTTATGTTGGAGAAACCAAAAAATCGTCTTTAAAGTTAATAAAATGGTTGCAAATGATTGGCTTGTTGAAACGCAAAATTAAATGCAAGAACTGCGGGCATAAAATGAACATGGTTGCCTCCCAGTCCAAGGACCATTACGTCTGGTAAGAATGCTTTATTTTTATGATTTAAGATTAAACTCTTAAATATCTTAGCCTATAAAATAGTATTAGTTGTTATTTTAAGAGGTGCTTTGAGAAGAAAGAATGACTTAATGTGTTTAATAAACTTCAAAAGGCTATTATTTAAATTAATGTGAGCGCTAACTTTCACATTAAACTTTTCACACTTTCACAATTAAAAAAATAAATAAAAATAAATGGTGCGGGTCCTGGCTGTAGGCTATAGTAGCGCTAGTTCGTATAGTTTCAGTTGGCAATGAATAGACGTCAAGTGATTGCTTAAGATTAATGAATAATGACAATACTTGTGTTTTGTAATGTAATGTAGATTGTTGTAAGAGTGCCAAATTTATCACGATTGTATTTCTATTTTATCTAATCAGTTTGAATAAGCAGCTGGAAGATAAAACAGATATTTCAAGTATCAGCACAATAATCAGTCAATTTATAAAAGATAAATAAATCTAATATTACTCAACATCACACACACGTGTGTGTGTGTGTGTGTGTGTGTGTGTGTGTGTGTGTGTGTGTGTGTGTGTGTGTGTGTGTGTGTGTGTGTGAGTGTGTGTGTGTGTGTGTGTGTCCAAGACATTATGTTAAACATTTAAACTTATCATATAATCTTATGTCCTGAAACTTCCAGGGAGTGTCGACGTAAAAGATGTGGACGGCTGAGAAGAAGTGTTCGGACAAACTCACTTTTCTCACAATCACACTGCAGTCTGTTCACATGGATGAAGTATATACATAGGTAAGCAATGCAAATATATTACATAACTAGTATTTGACATATTACACTATATGTATGGTGTTTTTTGAGTCCACAGAACACAACTACATTACAGCACGTTATAGTTTTTGGTGGCATACAAAAATATGATAGTCAATCTAATAGCATAGCATATCCTATTGCAAAAGCATTTCATGTAATACTGTATATCTCACCATACTTTGCCAGATATCTTACAATAACCCAAAAACTAAAAAACAAACTCTTTTTTTTTTAAATTGTATCAAGGTGATTATATTTTGACCATACTTTGAATTAGTATTTAGGATGTCTTATAAAACATCTTCAACAGAAGCTTCTAACAGAAGATTATGCTGGTGATTATAGATGTGTTCAATTTTTTTTTTTTTTTTTTTTTTTACAGTATATTGTACTGTTTAATCAGCTATGTATGTTTTGTTATGCTTAGAGTCAAAAGTAAAAAAAAAGTAAAAAACTAGTGTTCAAAATACAAGGTACTTGGTACAAATATGGTTGATAAAGCACACATTATTTTTTTGTGAAAATACAATGTTCTTATTTAAAAAATAATAATTATTGTTAATCTTTGTAGATTTGCTCAGGGTTTACATCTACGGCAAGTAGACATGCTTCAAGATGGCATTGCAAAGAGCACAGCAACACTTTCCATGATGTCAAAGAAACTCAGAAGAATTTGTGTACAAAGCCTGAAGAAGCACCGAAAAAAAAGGAGACAGATAGTTGGTGGAGTTAATGTCCTTGTTCACATTGATGAGAGCAAGTTTTGCCACAAACGCAAGGTAGTGTAATCTAAATGTGCAATTTTCACTTTCACTGACATTTTATTTATTTTGTTTAACCCAAAGAAGGGTTATCTCATGCTTAAGTAGAATAAAACAGGAATGTGTTCTTAACACAAAAATAAAATGAATATTCAACGTTTAATTTAATGGCAAAATGTATCTCAATATTTTTTTACTTGTTCACAAGAAATTTTATTAAAGGGTTAGTTCACCTAAAAATAAAAATTCTGTTATTAAATCCTCACCCGCATGTTGTTCCAAACCTGTAAGACTTTATTTAATCTTCGGAACACGAATGAAGATCTTTTTCATGAAATCTGAGCAATTCCTGTCCCTCCATTGACAGCTATGCAACTATCGCTTAAAAAAATTAATGAATAAATCATAAAACTACTCCATTTGACTCCAGTGGTTTAATCTCAATTTTTATTTTCCACTTTATTTTCAAAACCATGAATCTCCAGATTTTCTTTTTTAGGTGAACTGACCCTTTAAAGATTTTCTTATTATGTAAACATAGTTATTGTGTTATATGGAATTTAAAAGAGTTTTAGTGATAAACTAAACAATCTCATGTAATTACACCTGATTTGAAAAAAACTGATACATGATACAGAGATTTTCTTATTTTGTAATACTGTTCATGCTGTTTTTTTGGTAGTATGCAAGAGGACGCTTTGGTAACACCTGGAAAAGAAAGCGAACTTGGGTGTTTGGTATACTTGAGATCAAAGCTGCAAGCAGACGCCCCATTCTTCGCCTTGTGAAGAAAAGAAACAAGGAAACCCTTGTTCCCATTATCAAGAAACATGTTAAACGTCAAAGTCTAGTTGTGAGTGATGAGTGGAGAGCATATGCCAGTCTTTCCCAGGAGGGCTACAAGCATGTCAGAGTCAACCACAGCCAGAATTATGTAGACCCACAAACAGGACTACATACTCAAAACATTGAGAGAGCGTGGCAGACTTACAAGAAAGAAGTTTGGCGTATGCGGGGTAATCGTTCTGAGAAGGCCTTAAAAAAACAGCTCAGCTTCATAGAGTGGACCTACTGGTTAGCAAGAAGATATAAACATGGAGTACTTGGAAGACTTCTCAAAGACATAAGGAATGTTAACCGCAGATAAGTTAAGGAACTTTCTGTAAACCTTACTGTCATGAAAGGCAAAATGTATTAATTCGTTATTATTATTATTATTATTATTATTATCATTATTATTATTATTTGTTGTTTATAACTTTTGATCTTGGCCTTGGGCATTTGAAATGTTGTTGTAGACAAGTATTAAGAGAGTTTTCATTTTGAAAAACTCAATATATTTTGTCACATAACCCGATGTGAACCTGATACCATAGTAAATAATGTGTTTTTTTTTTTTTTTTTTGTATCTACTTAATAAAAGTGATTTTTTTCTCTCCCTCTGATATGCTGCCTATAGTGTTTGTTCTACTTCAGTCAGATTTGCAAAACTCATTTTAAATGGTAAATATGTTGCATATAATTAATGGAAACCTGTATGCAATCTGTTGATAGGTTATAGACTTTCTACTGATATCAACTGTTTTTCACTTTAATTAGATAGTCCTAAAAGATGTCTACTAACCCTTAGTGGAGAATGTCTATTAACAGTCTACTGATCGTAAACAATATATTTGTTGACAGGCAACAGATAAGCAAGTAATCTTTAGTTGACTATCAACAGATTATCAACAAATGCTAAACTAAAGATTTTTTCTAAGAATTAAGTTTTTAATCAGTTTTAATAATCATTAATTTGATGCATTTGAGACCCCTTGAGTAAGATATACATTATCATAAACGGATCATATGCTGACATGACTGTTGACTTTCAACTGATAGATTGATGTTGAGTTGTTGGTAGACAAGTTGTTGGTGGACAGCTTAGAAGATGGTGACTCAATCTACAGAAAGTTAGTTGACAATTGGTAAATAACCTTTTGCAAAATAACACTGACAGTCAACAGGCACTTTTTGTAAAATCTGTAGATTAACACTTGAAATTTACCTTATAGTCTATAGGCAGTTAGTTGAATGTATGTTACTTGTCTGTTGAAACAGTTTTGTTGAATGTCAACTGATGCACTGTTGACAAGATACTGAATGGCTCCTAATAATTAGTAGAGTCTCAACGAATGGACTATCAAAATAAAGTGTTACCAAGGTTTTTTCCAAGGTGCTTGAACAATGAGAACATTCATTGTGATGTGGACGAGAATCTATGGCCAAATGCTCAAGACAGGCTTGATCCAAATTAATTTGTGCACTAATTGTTATGTTTTGTTCTCATTTAGTTACATTATAGAAAATATACCTATGTTACAATTATATCTGAAAAAATAAAAACTAATTTGCCCAAATGATTGTAGAGGATGTCTTCATTGATCCTTCACTTGATTACACATAGGATGGATATTTTGGAAATTATAGATTATGTAAATGTAAGTAATGTAAGCATATTGCCTAATGTGAAACTGGGTAATATGTATTTTATAGTACTATAGCATATTAATTTCAGCACTTCTAAGGCTGATTTGAAACATGTACCTTGCATTGTTTGCTGTTGGATGAACTAACGGTTAAAAGTACTAAACTGAAACAAGATCATACTGTTGGGTTTCAGTGATTAAACCAAATGTTCTCATTACATATTCCAATAATCTTGTGTTTGAAACAATGATTATGTGGACTGAAAACATTACATCAGGTTTGGAAAGAATGACTAGCTGCGTTACAAGTGTGATCAGTTTGGGTTTTTGTACTAAGAGTTTTGAAACTGTACACCTTACTTGTGAAAATTGTACCAAAGCGAATAAAAAAACTGAGATGTATAATATCTTAACATGTTTTTATAACAGATTTGAGATTAATATACCAGCAGGGTAGAAAAGTCAGCAGAGGGAGAGGAGGAGCAGATGATCAGGTAAAGAAAAACAGCAGCTTTTTAAAGTTAGGCTGTACAGATGAAAAAGCAAAGGCCATAGGAAAGACGCATTAAGCCCAAAGAAATGTATGTATTCATTTGTGGAAAAACTGGTCTATAAATGAACATGAATATCTGCATATCAAGAAATTTACATTTCTTAGAATTAATAAATAATCAATACTGAGTGTTCGCTGCACACTGATTAATTGATTGATATATTAAACTACATAAAATTAATCTGATTAACTGATCCAAATATTCAGAATGAATTATAACAAGTTATGATTAATTATTAATATTTCCTATTAAATAAGTTATTTAATAGGGGCATTTCAAATTTTAGTTATGGCAACACTTTTATGGCGCTGAAAACCTGAATGATTTGAAACTGACTGAAAAATAAAATATGTTTACACATTTTTTCTTTAAAAAGCTGTAAAAGCTGCAAATGAGAACATATGAGTACCAACAGTAAGTGCATGTGTTTTGAAATGGTCTCTCCATTGTCACAGAGCAGCCTGTTAGACACTTGAGACGCTGTGATTATCTCTGTGAATGGGCTCGCTGAATTTTAAAATAGGAAATCATTTCCTGTCTATGCTGTGAAAGCAGGAACAGTTAAGAGCACTTGGAAGTCTTATCACCGAATTATCATTCCCTCTTCATCAAACATCCTATGGCGAGTTACAAATCTCTTCAAAAGCATCTCATGCTGTTTAGATTGACAGCCCAGGTTTATAATATTTAGTAGAGCTGCGTTTTATCACTGCAATGTTTGCCAACCCATAGGGAGAATGTTATAAGGTGGTATTCTAAAAGGAAATGACAACAAGACCCTTTTGAAAAAATCTGATTGAATTTATTATGATTGACATCTTCTCCGAGCACAGAGATTTGTTCAAACACCTGTGGCTAATCCAAGCCCCGTGACCTGCAGTGGCAGCATGACTTCACAAAGGGCCAAAAATTGCTTCGACTGTCATACTGTCAGCGTCATGACAAATTTGATTCAATGCAGCCTACGGAGAGCGGTTCCAAAAAAGTGACAGAGCATCGAATTCTTTGGGGAGTCTGAGAATTATTGAGAAGACTCTTTTAAGAGACTTTTAATGATGGCAGTTCCCAGAGGAGCAAAGATTTGTGCTTGAGATCCACTTCTGATTTCACTTTAATCTCATATTTATAGTGCTAAGGAATATACTATGAGCTGGAATCAAATTTGGCATCGTTGATCTGGAAAAACATATTTATGCAATGTGATTTAATTCATATGAAAATATATATTGTTATGAGTTATATTGAGCACAGCAAGATGCATCAGTGCCCACGACACACATTATTTAATAATAATTTAACTTTAATAAAACTTAACTTAAAAGTTAAACCCCACATGAGTATGCTAGTAAAAAGTGAAACAATGTTTTGATAACATTTCAAGAATGTGATGCACAGGCTACTTTTTTTTTCTTTTTTCATTACCATATGTTTAAAAAAAAATATTGTTTAGATATGATTAAAGTCAAAAATATATATAATTTACCCCTTAAAGACCTCAAATTTTTTTGGGGCATCTGACATGCCTCTACTTTTCATTGTTTTTCTCACCCATTCTAGCAGATAGCATCAAGTGCCATTATGCGTATAATTTTAAAGCAGGAGAACCTGAGGTTTTCATCTAGCTCATTAAATTTCCCTACATTTATTTAGTCTGAGAATTGATTAAATTAACATAATTTCAAGAAAAACTACAGCAAAAAAAGTACTTTTTTACTGTGTGAACTTAAACAGAAATTCATGAAGTTTGGATTTTTTCCTTTATAAAGTTAGACTTGTTTATTTTAGACTTCCATATGCAATTTTTGTCTACATGTAACAATCCCTTGGCAAGTTATAGCCATTTATTATAATATTATTCTAGACGATTCTAGAGAACAGGTGTATTTTATTTGTTGACAATGTAAATGTGTCATAAAAAAGTTCAAAGAGTAAAATAAATAGAAAAATTGTTATATAATAACAACACTGAAATATATTATAATTTGAACACGAAAAACAAATGCAAACAATGAAACGTTGTGACCAAACCGTGCAATAAAAAATAAATTAACAAACGGTGCAAATAATCTTCTCAAACACAAATTGAGGAAAAATATACTGGGTAAAAGCGGTGTAAAACACAAACTACATACAAATAGAGAAATATACTGACTTTTGTGGACTCTGCTATGTGAGAGAGTGCTCTGCACGCATTTATTGCTGTTTGTTTTCATGAACGCAAATTCACACCCACTTTCACGTTCATATTTCAGAGAAACGTGATTGGTGGTTCGCGAGACATGTAATACATCTGAAAAGCGAAGATTCTCCTCTTTACGGTGGAGTTTACAGCATATAGATTGGATTAGCGGTTTAAAAGTTATTAAACATTTTAGAACAATATGTAGCGTCTGTGGTCTCTCTCACATCAGGATCAAAGATGAGTCAATTCTGATGTTTAGGGTGGATAGCTTTTAGTCACATATAAATTAGGGGCCCGGTGCCAACGAGTCTGGGCAAGTGACATCTTAGACAGTTTTGTGGCCGAATTGAAATGAGACAGGCAGCATCTTTGGAAAACTGTGACAACTTCAATCAGATTGTTCTGCCTTATCTGGTCACATGACTTGAACCCTGTTCCCCCCTCACATTCTCTCAGACAGAGAGACACCGATGATTCTCCCAATACACACAGACCCACAAACACACACACACTTTCCTTATGAAGCTTTAATTAAGACTATTCTAGACTGTATATGATGTATCTTTGTGTGTATGCATGCTCCTTAGGTCATACCAACCTAATCATGATGTATAAACAATGTAAGTTAATTTTAAATGCTTGTATTCCTGTGTAAGAATGTATCTCTGCTTTAATATCTCCCAGCAATAACGTGTTTGATATCTAAATACTCCTCTCTCTTTGTCTTAATCAACGATGCACAGAATAGGATTATGAAATGTATCATTAATACGTTTAGCAAACTTGGGAGTAAAACTGTATAAAATCGACACCCTTTACGACACCTGATAAAACATGCAAAGCAGGTCGTAAACCGAGACAAAGAGATTTTTTCCCGCTCAGAATTCACCCTCTGGATTGGGTAAACTAACCCAGAAGGGGTGTGGATTAATTGTCTTAAAAGACAAGTGGAAACATTTCTTTGGGCTCTTCTCTACTCATCCTCGGACCTTTCCTCCCGTCCTCTGAAGCCGGCTCACCTCTTGCCATGAGGCTTCGGCCCTGGCTAAGAGGTGAAGTCAGAGTGGTTGTTTCCTTTAAAGTCAGCGCGCTCCGCTACTCAGTCCTTGGACAAAGGCACTGAACACCATCAAGGAACTTCCATAACTTCGAAGGAAACCTTCCTCTTCTTTGGCAACATTCACTTTCAAACTACCTTCAAACTTCCCGCTGATCGGAGATCACTTGGAAGAACTGAGAGAGAGCACTCCAGCTCACAACACACCTTGAGAAGGACCCTTACGCATTCTTTTATACTCAACACAAAGCAACCCATGCAAGTATAAATTCCATCGAAATTTAGATGCGTTTAAGACTAGTAACCCTGTTTTGCATCGCTTAAAACGCCTCAGAGCTATCTACCAACTTTCCAGCCCCCGAGGGGATTCTTCAGAGAGAGAGACTCAGCACATTTCCAGAGACCCTCCACTCCACACCGACCTCGGAAAGAACCGCCGGACACACAGGACATTTGAACTCAGAACACACGCACACACGCAAGAAGCCAAAACTAAAGCAAGTATTCTTATTTCTAAAATTCAAACTGCTGTTAAAAGGGTCGTGTTATTTCCCGTTGGGACAAGTTAACTCCATGAGGGCTCTGTGTAACGAACTGAAGTGGACGCTGTCTCTCTCTCTCTCTCTCTCTCTCTCTCTCTCTCTCTCTCTCTCTCTCTCTCTCTCTCTCTCTCTCTCTCTCTATTTTTGGTCTATTCATTCTTTTCGTTTATGTACCATATTCTTTTCGTTTACTATCTATATTTCTACTCTCTTTATGCATATTTAGTATGTACTTTCTGTGTGAATTGTAGTGTTATTTTTAGTCTGTGTGTATTAAACTTCCAAAAGACATTTAATGAATTAAATCAATGAAACTTACGATCCTAACGTTACCTAACTGCTTATGCTACTATTCTAGTAAAGTAAACTGTACGAACATATGAAACATGATTTGTCCTGATCAGTAAAGTTAATGTTTCTTATGCGCTCGTAAAGCAGTAATCCCTTATTGAGAATTGATTTGAAAGTCTATAACTAATTTGCAGGACAAACTTAGTAAGATCATTTCAAGCAATTCCATAAAGGGTTACTTGTATTTAATTAAACATTTTTCCTTATCGGAAAATTTTAATACGTAATGAACGACTAGCAAATTATATTCATAAATTCATGAATATTGAATATTGAATCCCTTTTGAGTTAATTATTCCCCGAGACATTAAACTCATAGTCAATTTTGTTACAGATAGTTATTTTTAAAGAAATCATCTCTTCACAAGACTTGGTTTAATCCACTCAGTAGAGAAACAGAAACTATACTAAAAAAATAAAAAAAAACTCAGTGTCTATTTACACCCAGGGAAATTAGTCAGTATTATTAGTCAGTATTAGTCAGATACTGACTATTCAGGGTATTTCCACTAACTCGCCCATCACTGTGAAAAGCCGTGTGGAGATGCAGCGGTGTGGAGAGTACAGCCTGCTCTCATTGGTACTATGTAGGTGTTAATACGTAACTTTCAAAGACACAAAACATACTCTTTGTACATTCGAATAGATGCTAAATGGATGTATTCAGATCCACCTTTTTACTGAACTCATTCTTCTCCATTTTTTTGCATTCCTTAGAAATATCTTTGTCTTTTGAAGATTAAACAAAGTCTTATGGGTTTAGAACAACACAAGGGTGAGTACAGGATGACACAATTTAAATTTTGGAGGGAATTATTCCTTTAACACATTTATTCTTTCCCCCAATTTAAAAACAGATCTATTTAGTAACCTACATTTATACCTTGTTTGTTTTTGTTGTGTAACAACAACCCTCGCAATGAAATCCTGACATGGTCATGTGTAATTCTATTTGTCTGATACTGGAGAAGGGCGATTTAATGTTTTTTTCTCATCCAAAAAAAATGTCTGCCAAAAAAGAAATTACAGTTTGACCCAATACGGATCTCACGGGCCCGCACCTTCTCATTCAGGCCGCTGTCATTGCTGGATAACTGCCTCATTGGGGGCCATTGTGAGAGCTCATCAGGGGGGCCGGCCCACGTCTCTCATCAGGGGGCCGCACTCTGCCTTTGATGCCTTTTCATCTGTCATGGTGTCTTTTTGCTCAGCAAGGCAACGATCAATGCAGACAGATTTAATCTTTGTAAGGGAATATGCAGCACAGCACTATAAATGTTCGAATCCACAGTGTCTGATTCATTTTGACTCTATAGGAATACGCAGTTCAAGATGGTACGGAAACTGAGAGGAAAAAGTGGGGAAAATGTGGCTTTAGGCTTCTGCTTTTGACAAGTTTTTGTTTATAAAACTGAAATGAGAAGTTACTGAAAAATTACTGAAAAATGCACAAACAACTGGCAGTATGAGGACTTCATTATTCATAACAATTTGTTGAGCTGAAGTGACTAAATCTAACACATAAATGAGGATGTGATGGTTTTGATGAATTTGGCTGCTCAAATTCAATCAAGTCCTTGTCGTCAGTGAGGAGCCTGGGTGTGCTCTTTGATACCAATCTTTCATTTAAAAGCCACATTTCTAGAATCTGTAAAACTGTGTTCTACCATTTTAAAAATATATTTAAATTACAGCATATGCTTTCAATGCAAATTGCTGAACTGTAAGTTCATGCGTTCATCAGCTCAAGGCTAGATTATTGTAATGGGTAGTTGCCCTGCTCGCTTAATAAATAAACTCCAACTGGTCAAAAACGCACCAGCTCGAGTTCTTACTAGAACCAGGAAGTATCATTATATTAGCTCAGTTCTGTCAACACTGCACTGGCTCCCTATTAAACATTGCATATATTTTAAAATCTTGCTTATTACTTACTTACAAAGCACTAAATGGTTTAGCTCCCCAGTACTTAAGCAAAATCTTAACACATTATACTCCATCACCTCTATTGCGGTCTCAAAATTCTAGCCAGCTGATAATACCTAGAATATCTAAATCAACTTCTTTTCTTATTTAGCACCTAAACTCTGGAACAGTCTTCCTAGCATTGTTTACTCTGTCAGTTTAAATCTAGACTAAAAACGCATCTCTTTACTATGGCATACACATAGAATATGATCAATTTCTATTATTCAAGTCAGTTAACTGATTGTTAGGCTGCATTAGGCATGTGCCGATATCAATTTTTCATGTTGCGATTAATTGCGAGGCTTTTATCACGGTATACGATATTATCACGATATTGAAATAAGTTGCAAAAAAAGTGTTGTCATAGCATAACAGCTTTTATTAAGAACTATTTTTGTAATAACATAAATAACTGAATGTTTAAATACAATAATACAATGCGCCAGAAATATATACGGCTCTGGAAAAAATTAAGTGAAATCAATGTTAAGTGGTCTCTTAATTTTTTTCAGAGCTGTAAACGTACAATTTTCAAACAGATTAAAGTGCAAAAGAATTAGGCTATAAAGAACAACAGGTAACAAATCAATATAAGGTCTCATTATTTAATGCATTAACTAAGATTGAGCAATAGCTACATTTGTTACAGAAAGTATAATGTTTTTGGTAATGTTAGTTCAGAAATACTGATTATTGTTAGTTTTATCTAATGGTCCATTAAAAAAGTAATTTTGTTATTAAACAGTAACTAAGAAATTAACATTACTTAGAATAATTCATTCTTTATAAGCATTTTTCATTGTCAGTTTGGTAATAATGAATTAACATGTTAACTAATGAAGTCGTATGTCTTTTGGACAAATAATCCAAAACATTCTAATCATTATGGCATGTTGTAGTCCAGATTAAAACATAATGTTTAAGTTTGAAAATAAATAGCCTATTAAGTCTTTAAGTATTAAGTATTTGGTTCTGTGATGAACAACATTGGGATTACACAAACGAATGGCTGTTTTAAAAACGTCACTAGCGCGGTTGCTTTTGTTTGCGGGGTTTCCGGGGTAACTGAGCATTCTGCAGTTCATCAGCGCCCTCTGCTGTCACTAGGTGTTTCTCAATGTCAAGGATACTTCCTTAGAAGGACTGATCCTTCCAAGTCACTTCCTTCAGAGGCTAGGCGAGGCTCCTCTTTAGCATTTGGAGAACATGTAAATGGAACAGGCTAGGAAGTGCACGTCATTGCGTCATTACGTCAGTGAAAAGGTGCGTTGGCCATCAATAACAATATGTGTAACGTTATTAGTATTTTTTTTATATATATATCAATACAGTAGTAATTTGTACCTGCATTTAAACGTTAAACTTTACTTATATTTACTACGGTTATAACAAATGTTTGGTAACGTAAATAAAAGCATTGTGGCAAGCAGCGAGGTGAGGGACCGTGAAAGCGGGCCGGTGGAGTGATAATGAGCGGCAGCTGATCGCCACACCGGTCTCGGCTCACAGCAGAATTACGGGAGTATAAATGGAGGAGCGTGGAAGACAAGAGAGGACTTGGCCGGGACTTTATGTTATGGTTTGTTTATGTTTTATTATGTGTGTGCGGGCAGTCGCCCGTGAGGGGCTTCCTGCGTTACTTTCATTTTGTTTATTATTTATTATAAAGTTGTTGAACGTTCGCCGGTTCCCGCCTCCTTCCTTATCATCTACAAACCCCGATACAAGCATATTTGCCCCGTTCATGCTCCGACTCTGAAAACATCTGAAGATAGCAAAGCTGCGCGCATAGGATTGTGGGTGATTTGATAACACGAAGCGCGCGAAGGCTGCTCATATGCATCCTTTCCTGTATATGACATATTTTTTGAACGAAGGACTTCTTCGAAGGAATTCTTGCTTCCGAGGATCCTTCCTTGACATTGAGAAACGCCTACTGAGCGGCACTTTAGCAGCGTGTCTCCTTCACTCGTTCATGTGCTTCTCGTCAGAGCGCGTGTCCATTTGATGCAGAATACAGCGGTGTTGAGCATTTATATGGCTGATGGGCAAAGTATTCTTGAGTGCATTATAAAAAATAATAATAATTTTTAATAAATGATTATTTACGATATTTTGAAGTGTCCACGATAACAATATTGTGCATATTCATTATCATGATATATCGCATTACGGAAAAACGGCACATGCCTAGGCTGCATTAACTAGGTCAGCTGGAACCGAACCGGGAACACTTCCCATTACACCTAAGGTACTCGTTACATCATAAGAAGAATGGCATCTATGCTAATGCTAGTCACCCTGTTTATCTCAAGGATTACTGCATTCGGCTGGATCCGGGCCGTATCCAGATCAGATGGTGGACATGTACCTGGATATGACCAATCCATCCCTGAAGTCTCTGCAGAGACGTGTCAATTAAACTTCCCCGTAAATGTCGCATTGACACGACATCCTCAATAAAACTGTCTCCGGCATGACGACTCCAATCTTTCGAATAATCTTACGAATATCTATATGCCCTAATATGACTTAAGACCTGTAATGCTGCCAGAATCAGTATCATACAGTCTTTGTTCATTGACCAGAGAAGAACTGGCACCCAGACTGAGCCTGGTTTCTCCCAAGGTTTTTTTCTTAATTCTGGCCCTGAAGGACTTTTGGTTCCTTGCCATCGTTGCCTTTGGCTTTTGGATTGCTCAGTTTGGGACGCCTAAATTACAACTATATTACCAATCTGCCCGCATTGACAATATATGATAATTTAAATTAGCTGAATAACATCACCGTTTTCACCAGAGCGGCTGTACAACTGAATCAAATTCTGTTGCATTATCTTCCTGTTTACACTGTGAAACTCCTTTGAAACAATTGGACTTTTAAATCGCACTATATTGTATAGATAAACGTGATTTGATTTTGCTGCATGCTCAAAACTCATCAGACTGAACTGTTAAAAATAATACTGTATTGCACACTGCATATTTTTTTTTTTATATTCAAGACTGATAATATTATTAATTTAGTCTCTTAAAGGGGTACTGAATTGGGAAACCACATTTTTCTTGAGCTTTTTGGGTTTTAACACTAAAGTCTCACAGCAGCCAATCACAGCAGCTTGAGTTTACACTGAAGTCTCACAGCAGCTAATCACAGCAAATAGAGCAATTTTTTAATGTAAAAATCATACTAGTGCACCCCCGGAAACATTATAAAACAATAGCATAATTAAGTTCATGACCCCTTTAGTTATACAGCTCTGGAAAAAAATAAGAGACCACTTAACATGGATTTCTCAATGTTAAGTGGTCTCTTAATTTTTCCAGAGCTGTATATCGATGGGAACACTTCTGCATGACTAGTCTCTGAAGCATGTGTAAAATCATGGCAATTATATTAAAATAGTCAAATGGTGCACAATTATGACTATAAAATACTGTCTGCATTAGAGGTAGACGACATCCTCTTCTTTGTCTTTAGGAAGTGCTATATGTGAAATAATTTCTTATTTATTGTTGTTTATCAGAATAAGAAATAGAAATAGAAGTGCACAGTCAGCTCTCGACGGGCTGCCATGGTTGTCCTGAAGAGACATCTGTGGTGCAGCATGTCAGACATTAGAGAGAGACTTTCTTTTTGAAGCTCCGACTGAGCCATTCAAATGTTAAGTATAAACAACTAAAAAAGGCTTCAGATTACGGATAAATAGATGCTATTTACAAAATTACATATATTATGAAAATAACATATTTTCCTAGTGATAGATGATATTTACAAGTGCAAATAATATATGCTGTTCACACCAAGTGTTAATAGCAACTAGATTCTATTTGCACTAAGTGAAAATAACTTATTTTCTTAGCTATAGAGGATATTTAAACTAAGTGCAAATAGCATATTACGTGGAAATAGGAATACAGTATATTCTATTTACACTATGTAAAAGCAGCAGTTATTTGCAATATGTATAAACCGTAATTACATGCAATTTATACTTTATTTTGACAGATACATGCTATTTGTGCCTCAGTATTGCTGTGCATTGACTGGATGCAATAATAACAAAGATGTTAAATGATTATATATATTATAATTATTAAATGGATGCTGCTTTAATGGGAAAATAAAAGCCTATACCTAACCCTACCCAATACATGCTTTTATTCGTTAGGCACTTTATTTCCACATTTCGAACAATTTCTTAATTAATATTGAAAGTAAATGCCTTTCTGATGTGATTTGTGATGAACAGAGAAGAGCGAGCTCTGCAAAAGGCGGATTCGAATCAGCGTAGATCGGGTGGAAACCAAGGCTCTTAAATTTTATGCTTTACTTATTACACTGACAATGGGTGCGTTTACATGCACGTTCTTAAGCCGATTATGCCCAATAAGCCGACAATGAACATGGTCATATAAACGTGGTAACCCGTTTTCTTTTATCAGAGTAATGTCATAAACGGCGTAAGCATAAACCGGTCGGAACAGGTAGTTCCCTTTCGAAAGGGAACTCGAGCTGCGTCAGCTGACGCTATGGGGAACGCCTCCAGCGTGACCGGTGTCTGAGCTACTATCAAACCACAGCAATCCTATTGACCGGCGACAGCCTATGATGTCATCAAGGTGCGACCAGGAAGTATATAAGGGCGCCTTGCAAACATGACACCAGCATCTTCGTCTTCAGGGACTGTTTTTTGTCTGAATGCTTCAAATCAAAGGTAACCCAGATTCATTTATTTTCTGCCTGGGATTAAGAGCATGCACAGTCAAGCTCTTGTGGAGTCATTTGTTCGATTGTGTGTAATGTGAGCGAAGTTTTCAATCCGAGATCGCTCCGTTCTCGTCTAGCGCTCTTCCTGAGGGAAGAGCGTTTTTGCATCTGAGATTAGTGATGTGATCCCCGCTCACGCTGAGGCTGAGCGCGGATGCGCGTCACATTCCCTCGGATGGGGTCGCCGATCGCCGCGAGGGGATGTTTCCCTCCGGCGATCTAGCGACTGACGAGACTAATCACGAATGCTCGTAGGGATGGCTGGTGAGAAGGGAAATTAATTTCTCAGCCATCCTGACTGTGTATGCTGAGCCGATGGCTGTTATGAGCTCGCTGCATGCAGGCTGCGGCCGTCATGTGGGCGCATTAAAGGAGAGATCGCTCGTTTAAATGGAACGATCGATTTCTCCCCGGCCAGAAAACCGTCGGCTCAGTTGAGCTTTTCCATTACTTCCTGATCTCCTGACTGAGATCGTGAGGGTATGGAAGAACCCATATTCAGTGTATTCACGGACATCAGCGGGTGTTAAATGCTGATGTTTGGAGGATGGGTGGATATGGGTATGTGTTCTAGCTCCAACCCTGCCATCTGAGCTTCTTTCAACTATGTTTCAAGAGGTTTAGATGGCGGGGCATACACGGCAGCGGGTCAGCCTGGTGCTACTTTTACGCCATGTCGGTGTTGCAAGTATACTGGGAAGACCTGCTGAGGGATCTCAATCAGGGAAAATACCCTGACCCGCGGCGCAGCTGGGCGCCATATCAGCGATAGCAGGGCCTGAGGGCCAGTGTCACAGAAGCGCGGGTGGTGGTGTCCGAGGACCCGCACACCGCTGAGATCCGGGTCCCAGGCAGGCGGGAGGCGTCACGGTATACGGACCAGTGACGGGGCCTGAGTGCCAACATCGCCTCTCATGCTCCCCGCGGTTAAGGGCGGGGCGCAAAGAGGCGGACTCCCACATAAGAGGAATAGTATCACAACGCTGTTGGCGTGAATGAAATATCTCTCCCTTAGGTGGGTGAGTTAAGAATTACATCTCATTTACTGCTCTTCTTCATTTTCTCCCCAGGCGCTTCTTACATCCGGCCCTGAGGGGGGCCATGACGATGATACTCTAGACCCCGCCTGGCTGGGCTGTGAGAAGTGCACCCTCAGGCGGTTGCGCTCCTAAACATGCATACTGTGAGTAAAACTTATGTGTGGATATCGTCGCGCAGGAGGCGAGCTGGTAAGTCCCCCTTGCGAGGGAAACATTTATTATTTATGTTGTGTGAGACTTCATGCTCCCCGCCAAGGGTTTGGGGATCACGGTATCGATGGAGGACACCATAGGGCCCTGTAGTTCCCCTGTCCGGTGGCTAGAACGATTTTTTAGATGCCGTTATGTGGTATGTCTAGAGCTAGCTTTGCTAGGAGAGAATAGCCGCCATTGTATGTACAGCTGTGCGAACAGTTTTTTTGCCTTCTCTCTGTGTGATGAAGCAGTATTGAGGCAACCGCTCATTCTTGTAGGAATGGGCTGTTGTTTTAGGCGAGTGTGCTCTCCTAGTCAAACAGGAAGCTCTTAGCCACCCCAGGGTAAAGCGGTCAACGTTGCCCCTCGTGGAATTTCATAGACGGGAGGGTGAGTTTAGGCTTACGCACGAACTACAGATTTATGTCTAGCCTCGCAGGGCTTGGACGGAGTATTATTGAGGTTGTTTCGCTCCCCCGAGCCGCGTATAATACTCTTATGTAGGCTGGCCCTCTCCGGGCCACTGCATCGGTTGGCCTAGGCTTTTGCGGGATGGGGGGCATTTCTTTCCAAAGAAGGAAAGTAATTATCGCCCGAGGCCCTCGGTTTGAATATTGCAGGGCATTTTCTTTCGCATCCCTAGTCAGCCTCCTCTTACATTAGAGTCGTCCGGCCAAGGCCCGCCCCCTTCTCTGCGTTTTGGGGTTTTTAGTAATGCAGGTTGGTGTGAAGCAGAATGAACAGCGACTTAGCCAGTGGTCGTGGGGCGGGGTTTGGTGTCCCACGCTTGTACGCAGGTGGGCTAGTTTTGCGAAAACCCCGCTTTCCAGAGCTTGTTGTGGCTGCCACCTTCTGGCGGCCCCTGGCCCCATCCTGGAGGATGTTGGGCCGGTGGGTAGCATATTTGTGAATATTTTTTGCCCTCTGCTCTGTGTCTTCTGCTCCACCTTTTAGGGCTCGGGTTGAGCTGCACTCGCAACCTGCGTGCTTCGTAATGGTTCGGTCGGATGCTCCCCTGGAAGCCGAAGCATTGCCATGGCTGACGCCCTAGCGTGAACGGTAGGCCGCTGCATGAAGGAAGAGCGGCCGCCCTGACGCAGGTGACGTAAGTTGTACTCCCCTCGCTTTGAGGGTCTAGGTACTTTCTGCTGAGTACACTGCTTTTGGCAATGTGTTTAGGCTATGTCTGTAGGCACTGCCGGATGGGACTGCGTCATCGCATGGAGGACCCCGTGAGCCTCCGGGATGAAGCCAGCCCCGGGAGGGGCATGGGCTACCAGCTGGCTGTGAGCAGCCAGCTTGGGCAGTCCTGGCAGTGGACTCTGAGCAGGAGGCCTCAGCAGGCCTCCTTGCGGGTGAGTCGCGACATCGGGCCAATGTGCGCCTGGGAGGAATATCCCCGACGATGTCGGCTTCAGCAGTACCTCGTCGACAAGCAGGACCATCATGGCCTCCCTGGGGTGATTCCCCAGGTGGTAACTGGATGTCTAGGTCTTCGTCAGCCAAGCAGACAGCCACTGTCAGCCCGACTTGGAGCGGCCAGCATTCATCCGACCTGCCAGCGAGCATTCGTCGCTGGCATGGCTACAAGCCCAGTTAGTAGGCCTCCCTAGGCCTCCCTGAGGGCCTGCTGGGGTGCAGCAGGCCTTGCCGGGCTTCCCTTGAGGGGGTATTCCCGTGCTTCAGGTGTTAGACGGCAGGTAGTAGGCCTCACCAGGCCTCCCTGAGGGCCTGCTGTGGTAGCAGTAAGCCTCGTCTGGCTTCCCCCAAGGGGTCGTTCCTGGGCTTCAGTCACTGGATGATAGGTAGTAGGCCTCGCGGGGCCTCCCTGAGGGCCTGCTGGGATGCAGCAGGCCTCATCTGGCTTCCCCTGAGGGGGTACTCCAGGGAACTAGCGCTGGATAACAGTTCCTGGGCTCCAGTCACCAGATGGCAGGTAGCAGGCCTCACCAGGCCTCCCGGAGGGCCTGCTGGGTTGCAGCAGGCCTCATCTGGCTTCCCCTGAGGGGGTGGTCCAGGGCCTCGGCCACTGGGTGACAGGGATTAGGCCTCGCTAGGCCTCCCGGAGGGTGAGCCCCGGTTCCCGGTTCCTATGACAGTGAGCATGGTTGCTAGCCAGGGCGGCTAGCATGATCTGCTATCAGGTAGCAGGTCTCACCAGGCCTCCCTGAGGTCGTTCCCTGGTCTCAGTGCCGGCTACGAGTAGCCTGGCAAGTAGTAGGCCCTGCGGGGCCTCCCAGGGGGAATGAGTTCCTTGGACGGAGACACATAACTGGCTCAAGCTGACAGCTAGTGGTTCCTGCCATCAGGCTTCGGTCCTAGCCGGCAGCACCTGATGGCGGGCGCATACTCTAGCACGACGAGTTTACACTGCTGCTATGCGGTCCTTACAGGACAGGGACTTGCATAGGTTGCCTACAGCATGGTACCTACCAGGCAGGCTTAAGAGCTCCCCTCTTAGGAGGGTTGTCTGTGAGCTTACGGCCGCCTGGGCCTGGTCAGTTGGTCGTAGGCCCCTCGGGGCCTCCCTGTGAGATCAGCCTGTAGGCCTTCTCAGGCCTCCTGAGCACCCCTGTAATGTATGTGCTCGGTAGATCCTAGGATCGAGCAGCTGACTCCCCTCGCTAGCAAGGGTGGGAAAGCACTACGCTGAGCGCTGTTCTCCAGGATAGCCCGTCTCTGAGTTCCGGCCTGAGGCGGACACTGCCAGTTCGCAGTCCCTCAGCTTGATGCCTCTCCAGAGGCGAGTTTCCAGAGGCTCTGTTGTTAACAGACTGGGCTGGCAGACGGAAGCGTCCCGCATAGTGACGCCAGGTCAAGCCTCCCTGGTGGCATTCGGTGAAGTTCTTCCCGAATAGTGACTGGCTGGGGCGCCCTCGGGTCCCCTAGCCACATTCCCTTAAAGGAACCCCTTCTGTCGAACAGGTTGGTTCCAGGCCTTTGAGCGGCCGGGGTAGGGTACATGAAGGTGCCCCAAGGCCACAGCTCGGGCTATGACCGTAGGGAATGCTGTCACTGACAGCCTAATGTGACCAGAGGGGGAGTGGTTCAGGCATTTCAGTTGAATTTGCTTGTCCTGACAGTTGTCACTGCCAGTAGGCATGCACTCCCCTCGGCATGGCGGCGTGGGTATATCGTTCCCCATAGCGTCAGCTGACGCAGCTCGAGTTCCCTTTCGAAAGGGAACGTCCCTGGTTACGACTGTAACCTTAGTTCCCTGAGAACAGGGAACGAGACGCTGCGTCACTTTTGCCATGCCTCGGGGCCTGCCTGCGAACAGTCCCTTCAGACGAAGAAGCTGGTGTCATGTTTGCAAGGCGCCCTTATATACTTCCTGGTCGCACCTTGATGACATCATAGGCTGTCGCCGGTCAATAGGATTGCTGTGGTTTGATAGTAGCTCAGACACCGGTCACGCTGGAGGCGTTCCCCATAGCGTCAGCTGACGCAGCGTCTCGTTCCCTGTTCTCAGGGAACTAAGGTTACAGTCGTAACCAGGGACGTTTTCTTCCTCTTACCTCGATTTCGCGCTGCATGTAAACGCATTAACCTGCTTTCTGTCAGCTTATTAAAGTGCGCATGTGTGATAGGTGACAAAAACGCAAACTTAGAGCAGATTTAAACCCATCCAGACAGAGCGAGCTAACATTTTGCATGAAATAAGGACATATATCACAAACGCAGACTCGTTTAAGACCCAGAACATTGTAAAGAGGTGTTCTCTTTTCTCATGCAGCAGAAGTAGCCTAGAAGAGGATCAGTCAAAACACTGCATAACTGCATAAGGGATGATATGAGCCGTAAATCTCCCGCTGACACGGCCACGCTTTATTTAACATCACAACTGACGTAACATTTGAAAAACTCAGTCAGATATACGGATGTTATTATTTTTGACGTCACTACAAGGAATAACCCAGTTTATTAATAAAGTCATGTAAACGCGGTTTACTTGTGTTGCCCGTTTACTGGTTTGCATGTAAACGGGGAAAACTGATTATTTCAATAAGGGCACAAGGCACGCTATTTGCACTTGGTATGAATAAACACTCCGAAAAATAAACAGCTTGTCTAAAATAGTATTTACAGTAGCACCAGTGTGTGATAGGAGATGGTGAAGTATCAAACGTTCTCTTACCTGCCCACTGTTCATCACATACAGTGAACAGGCTGGTTTTGTTGGTGAGCTCTGGTAGGAGACTGCTGCATTCCATGACTATGGCTTGTGGAATCATGATCACGCAGGAAACCAGCCAGATCAGGACAATACTCTTGCGGGCTCTTTTGGCAGTACTCTTGAACTTCAGTGGGTGGCAGATAGCATACCAGCGATCCTGGGCAATGCAGCTCAGAGTCAGAACCGACACCGACACAGAGATTGTCTAGAAGGCAATAGACAGGAGATGGAGACCCACAAACCACAGTGTGAAAGAAGAATTAGGAGCAGAAAAAGAACAGCTACACAATTATACATTCATGGGAAGTAAACAAAACCTAGTATTTTTACAAGGTATCATGGATCTGGTTTACCTAAAACAAGGGAACAACTTAACATAATGTGGCCACGATTGAACTAAAATGGCTGAACAAAAATTATTAAATAAACAATTTCTTAAATTGTGGCCACACTATCTGGGGATCCATTAAAAAAAAGGAAATTTTGCCGTGAAATAATTTGTTGATTTAGAGAATTTAAGTTAATATTTTAATCATTTTATGTAATCACATTTGCATATTCACAGTAGTCTGATATAAGTTAGTGGTTGCATTATATGCAAGTAAAAGTTAAAATATGTAATCTTCACTAATATTAAATTTACCACTAATAATAGTATGTATAGATATATTATATCTAGATTTACTAAATCAAGTGACTGACTATATACATTTTTGTGGGGATAATGCCATACCAAATACAAGTATTACAAATGTATTAAAGGGAATTAAAAGCAGCATTAAAGAAGAAAAACAAGCCTTTCAGTTAGGTGATAGGGCACAGGTTAAAGTAATGCAAGGATAAATACGTGAAAATATTATTAGGTGTAAACATAATAAAAAGCAAAAGATTGAGAGACAGATGAGGGATAATAATGTATGGCAGGCATGGGAGGGAGTATATACAATGATAGGACAGGAGAAAAAGAAAACATTGAGTAATCATGGGGACAATGATTTGGCCTTGGGTGAATTTGGGAGATTTGAAATATCAGATTTTAAAACTAAGCAGAGTTTGATTAGACAATTGAATGGAGAGCAGGAGGAAGTTATAACATCTGAGGAAGTTTTTAGGACCTTTAAAATGGTTAATACAAGAAAGGCAATGGGCCCTAATAAAATAAAAGATAGGCTCATGAAGGAGTGTAGTGTCACAAACGCCAGTGAAGATTCCACCGTCGGCCACCAGAGGTTAAACTCAATATCGCACTTCATTTCCAATACACTCTCCCTCTTGGACTGATTACTGCACACCTGTTCCTCATCATCATGCCTACATAAACTCAGCTATCACACACATTCATTGTGAAGTCTTGTTTGCTCTGGCTACATTTCTGAGCGGTATTCCCTGTTTATTCCTGCCTGCGTTTGATTCTGCTTTGGATTACCGTTTACGACCCCATTCTGCCTGCCGAATGATGATGCACTATTGTATATACTGCCTACACTATACTGTCATCTTGATCAGCCAAAGCAATATGCTCGTCTTATGTTTATGGATTTCTCATCTGCATTTAACACATTCTGATGAAAGGATTGTTTAAGCTGGGTCTGAAAAGTAATCTCATTAGATGGGTCGAGTCTTTTCTGACTGATAGATTGCAGTGTGTTAGGGTAAACTCTGCTTTGTCTTCCCCTATTGTTACCAACACAGGAGCCTAGTACCATCTCCCCAGTTTTGTTTACTTTCTACACAAATGAATGTATGGGTTTTTAATCTGTTTTCAATGTGTATGTATTTGTATATATATGCAGATGATACGGCTTGATATGGATGATACGGCTTGTTGGCTTGATCACTGAAGATGAAGTGGGGTATCGTAGATGTGTGGACGAGCTTGTTGAATGGAGTCAATCAGCAAATACAACCCCAAATCAGATAAAGTTGGGACAGTTTGGAAAACGGAAATAAAAAAAGAAAGAAGTGATTTCTAAATTTACTTTGACTTGTATTTCATTGCAGACAATTTGAACACAAAATATTTCATGTTTTGTCTGGTCAACTTCATGTCATTTGTAAATATGCATCCTTTCCTGTCATTCAGACCTGCAACACATTTCAAAAAAAGTTGGGACAGGAGCAATTTAGGGCTAGTAATGAGGTAAAAGGGTTAAATAATGATGTGATTTGAAGCAGGTGATGTCAACAGGTGATTGAAATTATGATTTGGTACAAAAGCAGCATCCAAGAAAGATCTAATCCTTTAGGAGCAAAGATGGGCAGAGGATCGCCAGTTTGCCAACAAATACGTGAGAAAATTATTGAAATGTTTAAAAACAATGTTCCTCAAAGAAAGATAGGAAGAGATTTGGATATTTCACATTCAACAGTGCATAACATAATTACAAGATTCAAGGAATCTGGAGGAATTTCAGTGCGTAAAGGACAAGGCCGCAAGCCTAAGCTGAACAACCGTGATCTCCGATCTCTCAGGCGGCACTGCATCAAGAATCGTCATTCATCTATAAGCGATATCACCACATGGGCTCAGGACTACTTTGGCAAACCTTTGTCAAGTACCACAATACGTAGTTACATCCACAAATGCCAGTTAAAACTGTACTGTGCCAAAAGGAAGCCTTATGTTAACAGTGTCCAGAAGCGTCGTCTACTTCTCTGGGCTCGGAGACATCTGGGATGGACCATCACACAGTGGAAATGTGTACTGTGGTCAGATGAATCAGTATTTCAGGTATTTTTTGGGAGGAATGGACGCCGTGTGCTCCGGACCAAAGAAGAAAAGGATCATCCAGACTGTTACCAGCAACAAGTAAAGCCAGGGTCTGTCATGGTATGGGGTTGTGTCAGTGCCCTTGGCAAAGGTAACTTGCACTTCTGTGAAGGCACCATTAATGCTGAAAAGTACTTAGAGATTTTGGAGCATAATATGCTGCCTTCAAGAAGAGATCTTTTCCAGGGACGTCCATGCATATTTCAACAAGACAATGCAAAACCACATTCTGCACACATTACAAAGTCCTGGCAGCGGAGGAAGAGGGTACGGGTACTTGACTGGCCTGCCTGCAGTCCCGACCTGTCTCCAATAGAGAATGTGTGGCGCATTTTGAAGCGCAAAATGCGACAACGAAGACCCGTACTGTTGCCCACCTTAAGACTTGTTTGCAGGAAGAATGGGACAAAATTACACCTGAAACACTTCATCACTTGGTGTCTTCAGTCCCTAAACGTCTTTTAAGTGTTGTGAAAAGGAATGGCAACATTACAAAGTTGTAAATGCTTTACTGTCCCAACTTTTTTTGAAATGTGTTGCAGGTCTGAATGACAGGAAAGGATGCATATTTACAAATGACATGAAGTTGACCAGACAAAACATGAAATATTTTGTGCTCATATTGTCTGCAATGAAATACAAGTCAAAGTAATTTTAGAAATCACTTCTTTTTTATTTTATTTGCACATTCCATTCTGTCCCAACTTTTTCTGATTTGGGGTTGTAATTGTCAATGGCAAAGTGCATTAAAGTTGTAGATGAAGTAATTAGGGATAGTCATTGATGCAAAACTAAACATGGGGTGTTAATACAGGGGCCATTTATAAGAAAGAGCTGCAAAGATTGTATTTCATGCGTCAGCTTCTGCAGTTTGGTATGGATACACATATAATGGTTTCCTTTTGTTCAGTCACTCCAAGTAACATCAGCTAAGTTTCTCTTAGAAGTCTATCTCCTTAGAGTTCTTCTTCATGAGTTGCTTTTAGAGTACTCTGTTCTTGTTCCTGTTTTACATGTGATAGAACATAAATCGATTATGGCACGTCATTACGTCCCCATGCCACGCTATGTTCTCCAACATCCAATCATAGCGTGACTTTGGCAGGTCTGTTAATTTTATGGGCTCAGGAATCCCGCTGTAACTTCACTGCGGGTGTCGCTGTTGGACAGTTTTACTTTACATTAAGAAGTATAAAAAACATGCGTTTTTATTATATACATTTACGTTGATTTATTTTTGTAATATTATGTATTGTCTCTTTCTGTTTTTTTGAAGAGACACTGCCCCTCTTTCCTCCTTATTGACAGCCTACATTTAGAATAATAGCTTTAATGAATAATGATGAAAAAGGTTTAAAAATCGTGACTGTTTGGATTGTTTTTTCTGCCGTAAAGCCACAGGCGTTCACTGAATGACCCATCTGGTTTGCGATTACAGATACAAACTTATTGTATTTTACTTTTACAATGAGCATAATAATTACAACAAAAGTGAAAATAAAAATATAGAGAGAGGATGCAGTGTTCAGAATGAACAGTCAAGTAAAACACACACCGCCCATAGCAACGCATTATGGCAACGACATTTCAGACTGACAGATACGTAAAAGATAAACAGGACTTTTCCGCCATTTGTTACAGTTTTGCAGACGTTGTTATATTAATTCTAATTCCAATTATGTTTTATTGGCCACAATATTATCGATGATTGTTGAAAAGGGCACTTTTGATTAATTTTCAAAAAGGGCAGAGGCTCGAACCCACAAAGTCTCCCCTCTGCACTTCCCTGTTGTGCGTAACGTTATGTGTCCTGTCACAAAATGCTGCGAAATCTCCGACACGACATTAATAGTTAGATTAAGGTGTGTACATGGCTGTAATGCTCTCCGATAATGCGACTAAAATAGGCATACTCCACATGTCTTAATCTGATTGTTATTTAGTTAGATTATGACTTTAATCAGATTAAGGTAATTAGAAATCGCTGTCTGCATGGTAGCCTCTTAATCAGAGTATTGTCTTAATCAGATTAATATCGGAGTATTGTTGTCCATGTAAACGTAGTCACTGTCACATGCCTGTCCTCTCCTGTTTGGCCCTTGTGATGTTTTGTAATTTTGTGCTTGTGCTCCTGTCTCTGTCTGATCCCTCCTCCTTGTTATCTGATTATTGTTTGATTTCTAACACCTGTTCCCTCTTGATTTTTTACCCTTCTTCAGCTCCTTGTGTTTGTTAAGGCTGCAACATACTCCGCAAGAACAGAGAAAAAAGTACTCGCTCCCAGGGCTGCGAGAACAAAATGACGTAATTTTGTTCTCACAGCCCTGGTTTGGGAGTTCTCAAAGCTTGTTCTCGACACATCGCCTGATAAGTGCAGTGATCAGCAATAGCTGTGTGTGTTTCCCTGGGCACTTCAACACTTCTGAGCTTTCCTCTCACAAAAGAGCTTGCCACTTTTTAAAGATGCACTTCTGCAATCTCTGTCACCGTCTGATGGGCGCAATCTCTCACCGTCTAATGATGGACACAATCACTGCGTGACGTGTTTGGGCTTACAGCATGCTCAAGCAGTGTTTGTGGATGAGCCATGTTCTCACCGCGGGAACATGACCATTGCGATGTTGCGGTCGAGACTCAATGATCTCCATAATGTCTATTGTCTCCACAAGAGGTGATACTTTGGTTGTTGGCCAGGGTGTCCTGAGGGTTATGGTGTGGAATAAAGCCCCGAAATTTTTTTTCCTCGGGCCACACCCCCATCTTGCATTCCCCCTTGAGGAGTGTTCAGACTGGAGAAGCGTGTTCCTATATCTCACATCCCCATCTCTCACTTGCTCAGCCACTTGCAGACTACAGACTACATGCCCAGACAGTTCATTTGATTTGACAACAGTTTGGTGAGGCACAGATAGATCTTTTTGCCTCCCACAAATCTCACCATTGTCGCTTGTTTTACTCCCTAACTGAGGGAACCCTTGGCATGGATGCACTAGCGCACAACTGGCAGTGGAGCCTCTGCATCCCCCAGTGAGTCTTCTTGCACAGACACTGGTAAGACAAGGAGCAGGTCCTTTGGTCACCCCACATTTGCCCAGTTGGACCTTGTTCTCCGAACTCGTACTCCTTGTTACAGCGCCTCCTTTTTGAGTCGAAAATAGTGGGTCAGCAGGACCTTGGCATCAGGTTCCAGAGAGGGGCTAGGAGACTAAGGGTGCTTTCACACTAGCAGTTTTGGTGCACACCTGGGTTCAATTGACATCAGAGTTCCGCTCGTTTGGAATATTTGAATGTGGTCTTGCGTCTTGAAAAGGTGGTCTGGGGTTCATTTAATTTGAACTCCAGTACAGTTCATTGCTGATGTGAACGCAATCGTATTAAATCGCGAAAGTGAAATACTGCAGGCGGAGAGCTGTGGATCTCATCTCTGCTCGTCTTCAGCATTCTTTAGAGCATTTGCAGTGCATTCGCGGCAGATAGACACAAGTGCGATTACGTACTGATGCGTTGGTAACAAAACCAACGGTTCAAAAATATCAAAGTGATGGGAGCAATGCTATGCATTTTGCCGTCATGCTCGCTGTCGATACTAAGCAACCGGGTAAACAGCTGCTGCTTTGATGACGCAAACAAACCCAGGTTGGGACCCAAATGATATAATATGAACACAGTTCAGCGGGGGCAGGGGGCAATCAAACTCTGGTTCGGTCCAGGAAATTGAACCAAGTATGAAAGCACCCTAAATCCTCCTGGCTCTCCTCAGTTACCCTTTTGGGACAGTGGTCTTAACTGCCCTGCAGAGAGCTCCCTTTAAACCTTTGCAATCAGTGGAGCTTAAGTTCATGTATATGAAGACAGTGCCCCTGGTCAATTTGGCCTCCATGAAGAGTTGACAAAGTGTGCCTGGAATTCGGGACAGCTAACTCTCACATGATTCTGAGACCCCGATCTGGATACATACCTAAGGTTACTACCACTCCTCAGATATCGAGTGGTGAACCTGCAGGTGCTGCCCTTTGGAAGAGGAAGACTGTAGCTTTGGCACTGCTCTGTCCAGTACGCACCCTCCTACTTACTTAGAAAGAATGCAGTGTTTCAGGACCTCAGACCAGGTAAGGTCCAGGTACCTGGAGTGTGACCTCCTCCTGGGTTCAAACGCATGGCACCTCACTAACAGAAATCTGCAGAGCTGCAGGCTGTGCGACACCTCACGCATTCGACAGATTTCTCTGAGTGGATCTCTGATTGGGGCAAATGTCCTCCTGTGTATTCGCTTCCAGTAGCCAGCAACTAGGACCTGCTCTTTGTCGTTGCTTGCTCGCCATTTCACTTCATGGACTGGATATGTGCAATATTTCCTCAGATGAGTTTCCCCTGAAGCCTTGAGTTCCTCCAGCACTGCTAATGCCAACACCAGAGTGCATGCCCGCTCGGTCAGCCCTTGTGTTAGGCAAGGTGCCTCCATGTGCATGATTCCCCCTCTGGGCAACCCCCACATGTGTCTTTCTCTTGGCAAGCCCCTTGCCACCCCTGGGGTTGAAACATTCCACCTTTTCGTGTTCTATATGCATCCTTTTTGCAGGTCATACAGTCTTGTTCAAAATAATAGCAGTACAATGTGACTAACCAGAATAATCAAGGTTTTTAGTATATTTTTTATTGCTACATGGCAAACAAGTTACCAGTAGGTTCAGTAGATTGTCAGAAAACAAACAAGACCCAGCATTCATGATATGCACGCTCTTAAGGCTGTGCAATTGGGCAATTAGTTGAAAGGGGTGTGTTCAAAAAAATAGCAGTGACTACCTTTAACTGTTCGACTGTACCAGCCCAATTTCCAGACCTTAATCCAATTGAGAACTTGGATTAAGGTCTGGAAATTGGGCTGGCCACTCCATAACATTAATTTTGTTGGTTTGGAACCAAGACTTTGCCCGTTTACTAGTGTGTTTTGGGTCATTGTCTTGTTGAAACAACCGTTTCAAGGGCATGTCCTCTTCAGCATAGGGCAACATGACCTCTTCAAGTATTTTAACATATGCAAACTGATCCATGATCCCTGGTATGCGATAAATAGGCCCAACACCATAGTAGGAGAAACATGCCCATATCATGATGCTTGCACCTCCATGCTTCACTGTCTTCACTGTGTACTGTGGCTTGAATTCAGAGTTTGGGGGTCGTCTCACAAACTGCCTGTGGCCCTTGGACCCAAAAAGAACAATTTTACTCTCATCAGTCCACAAAATGTTCCTCCATTTCTCTTTAGGCCAGTTGATGTGTTCTTTGGCAAATTGTAACCTCTTCTGCACATGCCTTTTTTTTAACAGAGGGACTTTGCGGGGGATTCTTGAAAATAGATTAGCTTCACACAGACGTCTTCTAACTGTCACAGTACTTACAGGTAACTCCAGACTGTCTTTGATCATCCTGGAGGTGATCATTGGCTGAGCCTTTGCCATTCTGGTTATTCTTCTATCCATTTTGATGGTTGTCTTCCGTTTTCTTCCACGTCTCTCTGGTTTTGCTCTCCATTTTAAGGCATTGTTGATCATTGTAGCTGAACAGCCTATCATTTTTTGCACCTCTTTATAGGTTTTCCCCTCTCTAATCAACTTTTTAATCAAAGTACGCTGTTCTTCTGAACAATGTCTTGAACGACCCATTTTCCTCAGCTTTTAAATGCATGTTCAACAAGTGTTGGCTTCATCCTTAAATAGGGGCCACCTGATTCACACCTGTTTCTTCACAAAATTGATGACCTCAGTGATTGAACGCCACACTGCTATTTTTTTGAACACACCCCTTTCAACTAATTCAACTAATTGCCCAATTGCACAGCCTTAAGAGCGTGCATATCATGAATGCTGGGTCTCATTTGTTTTCTGAGAATCTACTGAACCTACTGGTAACTTGTTTGCCACGTAGCAATAAAAAAATATATACGAAAAACCTTGATTATTCTGGTTAGTCACATTGTACTGCTATTATTTTGAACAATACTGTATGTGTTTTCTGTAAGTACTCCCTTTGGGCAGACATTGTGTTGCATATTTCCACATGGTATATGCTTCCCTGTGTACCTTGGTATTCATGTGTTAAGTCAAGTCCTTTGTCCATGCTAGTATCATGACAAGGAGCTCGGACTTGCTTAGTGCACTGGAAGACAGTAGAGGTGGCATAATTAGATTAGACAACAATTCGTCAGTCAATGACATAACTCGGAGTGACTGAACTAAAGGGAAAGAGACATTACGTCCTTCTGCCACTTCCACTGTACCGCTGGAATGGCCGGGTGTTCAATGTCAATTTTATGTTGCAAAGTCTGCACAGAGCAACATTTGTATGAGATACTTGACAGCGCAACGTGATCTTT
This sequence comes from Pseudorasbora parva, assembly GCF_024679245.1. Lineage (NCBI taxonomy): Eukaryota > Metazoa > Chordata > Actinopteri > Cypriniformes > Gobionidae > Pseudorasbora > Pseudorasbora parva. The sequence goes on along the minus strand of NC_090188.1, from coordinate 39,176,900 downwards.
CTCTTTTTTTTTTTTTTGCTGGATTGCGGCGTAATCTAACCATAATGCATTGTAAATTATTTGCTTGACACAGGTTACTGTTAATGATCTTATTTTGATTTAGAAAAGCTTTAAAAAAAAATAGAATGGCATTTTAGCCTACATCGTTTTCCCCACGAATGGGACCTTATGGGTTTTAAAGCAACATGCACCCAGACCACTATTAATATCATGATCAACTGAAGTTAACCTCATGCCTTTCAAAGATCGTATACAGCCCCAGATCACTATTGTTCAACATTCACTGCTTGTTAAAACATCACACTATTACTTTATCTGGACAAACTCAGTATCATTAGACAGAATAAAGACTCCAGCTTTGATATTTGAACACTGTTTATGATAAAACTGCATTGCAGTAACATTCATTTCTTAATTTATGTCAGGAGTGCATTACAATTTATTTATTATGAACAATATTTTGAATGGAATATCACACACACACATTAATTATCTCTTGTCTGCAGTGGCTCAGCTGTGTTCACACAGCTTGCAAAGAACAGCTTTCAATTTAGCTCTTAGTTCAAAAGTGCTCATCTTTGGAGAAATATTGATTCATTATAACAAGTTTGCAACATATTTTGTCAAACAGAATACCATTTCTATTAATTTGTCACCGAATTATCCCATCTGAAAGATTTGAAACATGCACATCGCTCTCTCTGTCTCCTCTTCATGATCTGCGTCAGATATGAGTCATTAGGCGTTCATTTGCTCACCGAGCTGTCAATAATCTCACTGCTCAATACTGCCCTCCGCATGATGTGCTATCCTGTGTGGACATTTCCTCATTCTGGCTTTGTGAAGAACGAGCCTATTCTACATTTCTACACATGAACTAAGAAGCTGATAAACACACGATAACTATGGAATAAGGTTTTTGTGTGATTGTTCATGTAATTTCGGCTATTTTATATCAATAATGGATGTTTACATTATGACTGCTAACAGGTGTAGCGATTAGCTCCATATCAAATGATAAATATAACATGTTTTAACATCACCATATGAATGAAATCCCCATTATATCGCGACAGGAAACTAATACAAACACTCAATGGTGGTATAAAGTGATATAAAGAATAAAGCTGTAATTTTAATCTTTTAAATTGTGTTATGTAGCTTAATGATAACTGAAACTCTAATGCACCTGTTGGACCATTTTGTTACAATAATTCACATAATGTTCTTTTTTATTTTTTTATTTTTTAGAGAGACTTTATATAATGTGGACTACTAAATGAAATACTGCATTGTTAATGGGCCATTTAAGTAGGCATACATTTTATAATGAAACAAGATTCATAACAAAAGAATAATGAGGATTACGTCTCATACATTCAAAAGTGTGAAACGATTGTCAAGTGAGCAAATTGAGCTGTTCTCCTCTCTAGACATTAGACAAAAGACTGCAAAAATGTCTGCAGGCCAAAAAACTTATTTGATAAAAAACAATCCATGGTCTTTTCATGTTTATGATTTTTTTATGTTTTATGAAATTTTTTTATGTTTTGTATTTTATGTTTCACAAAATTCATAGTTTTAGACATAACAGCCTCAGATGTTATATAAAGCATGACCACACTTGTGGCTTCACTTTAGTTGTAGTTATAAGTCGTTATACTACATTCACATAATATTGTTATACATGAAGAAAAATATTTCAAATATTTACATTTTTTTTAGGATATATATCTCTATATTAATAACTGTCTGAGTAATTTTGAATACAGCTGTAAATTCTCAAGTGTTGGCTTTCTAAATATATGTAATGTGTGAGAACTTTAGTTCTGTTGATCTGTTTGCTTTAAAGGCACAACACTTACATTTTTGGATTAAAATATCCAAAACCACTAAAAAAATATTGTATTTTTGTGACTTGTGTAACTTGTGTACTTACATTATCTTAAATGTTTCCAAGTATGTTTAAATCTAGAGAAATAGCCGATTTCAAAAAGGATATGGACGTATCTGTGCGTCCCCTATCAATGACATTATACCCGCTTTACCCTCGATTTTCTGTTTATTTTGTAGAAACCATGAAAACATCAAAGACTCTTTAATATATGATGTGTTTTATTCAACCCGATCACACATAAATGCGTATAAATAGTACCGAATGTATACGCCAAAACTCATTTTGGCGTGCATATGATACGCTGTTTTTCGCGTGCATATGATACGCTCTTTATGGCGTATATATGACACGCGCTTGGGTAGGTTTAGGGTGGTGGGGCGTATATATGACACGCGCTTGGGTAGGTTTAGGGTGGTGGGGTGGGGGGTTCGTATGTATAAAACGCCATAAAATGCGTATCATATGCACGCGAAAAAAGCGTGCCATAGACACGCCAAAATGAGTTTGGGCGTATACATTCCACGACATTGCACACTCTAACTATTTATACGCATTTTTGTGAGAATACCCTGGTTTTATTAGACATGTGAGCAGCTGTTTGGATATATTCATTGACAGAAACCTGATCATTGTTATATAGCTCAACACAGTCTTTTTATTTTAATCTCTATGGACACTATAGTACAAGCCTTGGCATGGATGTCATGGTGTTCCCAGTGTATAGCAAAAAGATCCTAAGTCCAGACATTAGCTTTCTTTGGGTGGTGTTCCTGTTTATTATAAAAGTATACAAAGTATTTGACATAAAATGATACTTCACCAGTGCTAATTAATAAAGTGCTGTTGTGCTATCGATGGAGTAGGTGCTCATGTTTACGTTAAGAACCGCATGTTCCCCACCATTCACACTTTCCTCAACTGATTGCCACACCTGTAAATATACCTAACTCAAAGTGAAGTGCCACACCTAGTGCAATATTCCCACAAGTGGCTAAAATCAGTAAATCTAAAAGGTGAATACCCAGATAGCATTGTTACATCAGAATCATCATTTTGGTTGAGGATAACATTTAAATCCTAAGTAATAATAGATCAATGTTGAAAATTAGATGCTAAGAATATGTTGGATCAATGTTGAAAAGTCAATGCTAAATAATATTGGATCAATGTTGATAGATCCATGCTTTTCAGTGTTAAAAAGACAAACATTGAGTAAATAATACTGGATCAATGTTAATAATTCCTTGCTTTTCAGTGTTGAAAAGACAAACATTGAATCAGTTTAATTCTCAACATGGGGAGGTTTACTGTCAATCTATCTGACAGTAATCATCCAACATGTTAAAGCAAATCCAAATCAATTGGGTACATTTCTGTGAAATGTGAGCACATTTATAACAACGAATCCACCAAAAAAGAACTCCTACCATAAATTGAACTCAATGGGATGAACCATTTGATTATTATTAGTATTATTAATATTAATGCTTTAATTATTGTTTTAAAATCCTTCATCAAGGAAAACATCTATCCTCTAGTGTTTTCGGCTAGCTACAGCACATGCAGCGAGATATATAATGACTGTGAGAGAGTCCTTAATTCTTGTGGTCATCCAATTATATACATGTTATATTAATTATATTAAATTTAAATGATTATTATTTTAACCCCTTTGCTTTCCTGTAAAATACTGTTCTTGAAACATTTGGAATATATGCATAATTTTAGTGTCTTTAGAAAGGTGACAATCTAAGGTTTGTTCCTAAACTGTCACAATCACTGTAAGTCTATCTGGCATTGAATTAAATTAACTTTGAACAAACTGGGGGGTGGGGGGTGGGATGTGAATTCCAAGGAAAACTCAATGGCCCTCATTTATCAAAAGTGCCTACACCAAATTTCCAGCGTACACGGTGACTTTGAGATTTATCAATCTGGACGTTGCCGTACGGCACGCTCAAATCCTACGCCAGCTCAGGAGGTGGTGTATGCACGTTTTGAGTTAGTGCGAAAATGCACAGAAAAACAATTCCCAACACTACAAAACACACTGACAAAGATATGCTATATTATGACCCACTGTAAAACAACAACAACATAGTAATTATAAACTTCAGTGTTTATTTTTGTGCAACATGGACTTCAATGTTTAATTTGTGTGACTTCACCAAAGCATTTGATTTGTAGGCCTGTGTGCTTTTCCTGACGTTTCAGGGTTAGGCCCGGCAGCTGCGCACGGACTGGGACTGAAAATAATTCAGACCGACAAATTGTCATGCAGTTATTAATGTGAATGAATGGTACTCCAAATCACATCATCATCACTATTGTACACCCCAATATGTGCCGTGATATGAAATTAAATGCTAATTGTTTCAAAACACGTGCTGTAAAATAATGCATTGCTTCTCAACCTCCACACTATTAACAGTACTCGTAATTTGGGTCCATATTTTGTTTTTGTGGGCGCCTTTAATCCCACTCTTTAAAGGGTTAGTTCATCTTCAGACACAGTTTAAGATATTTTATATTTTAGTCCCAGAGCATATGCAGTCTATGCACATAAAAAAAAAAAAAAAAAACGTTTCATGAATCAGTGAATTGATCAATGATTCGGATCGCCAATATCACGTGATTTCAGCAGTTTGACACGTGATCCAAACTGGTTTGAAAACAGGATTGAGGTTTGAAGGTTTGAAAACAAACGTGGAAGAGAAGACAATGCTGAATAAAATTTTTGATGCTTCAAGAGATTCTAATTAACCCACTGATGTCACATATGGACTACTCTGATGATGTTTTTATTCCCTTTCTGGACATGGACAGTATAGTGTGCATACACTTAGATACGCTCTCAGACTAAATATAAAATATCTTAAACTGTGTTCTGAAGATGAACGGAGGTCTTACGGGTGAGGAACGACATTAGGGTGAGTCATTAATGATATCAATTTCATTTTTGGGTGAACTAACCCTTTAAATGTATTCACTAGCAGGCAGAATTTAGCAAGTGAATAAGCGCTGAACTACTTGAACTCGTTTGTATTCTGTGCTACATAAACTCCAATTGGGCATTGGATTTAAGCGCTAAACAGACATGTTTGTGATTGGCTATGCTCAACACTACAAAACACACGGTAAATGCCAACCCTAAACAATCTTCAGAGACTAACACAAACATGCAGGGGAGTGTTTTAAAATGGCAGCCTATCAGCTAGCACCAAATATAGCATTGACTAGTGATACGCAGACTGCACATGCTTATTGATTCCTGGGCCACACCGCAAATGAAAAGGGCCCTCTGGCAGTGAGCTTTTTCTCTTTTCAGTAAAGCTGGCGCACACCACGTGACTTTATAATAGTCATCGTTATAGTTGCTTTTCACAGGGTTGCCAACTCTCACGCATTTGGCGTGAGACACGCTTTCAGGGGCTGTCACATGCTTTCGCTCTGCCCAACTTAATTTCACGCCAAATTGCCAAACCTGCTTTTGATATTAAACAAAGCTAAGCTTTAAAAAAAAAAAAAGTTTTAATCCGAAATTCAAACAATAAATAGCGTTTTGGTACTAATGTGGCATAATGTTAAAGGGGGGGTGAAATGCTGTTTCATGCATACTGATCTTTTTACACTGTTAAAGACTTGGAATCCCATGCTAAACATGGACAAAGTTTCAAAAGTTAAGGTGGACGTTTGATGGGAGTATTTCTTTGTCAAAAATACTACTTCCGGTTAGTCATAAGTTTCGGCAAGTTTTTTGAGATCATGCGTCCCCTTTGACGTTAATGGGGGCGGAATTTCCTTGTATGGGCCTTACGGACAATTCTACCGGAAGCGCGTGAGAGAGAGAGAGGGAGAGAGCGAAAGTAACAGGCTACGCCCATCAAAGTGCTGGCTTGTAGGATGCTGGACAGGTGATGTGCACATAACAATGTCACCAAAAAAGTGCGTTTTTGGTTGCCAGACCAAGACAGTCCTGCACAGATTCGCCAAAAACCCCCGCGTTAAGGCAACAGTGGATGGAATTTGCTTTTCCGGATCAGCAACTGAGTTGCGCGAATGTTTATATCTGTTCGCTGCATTTCGGTGCCGACTGTTTCATAAACAAGGCCCAGCTCGACGCCGGATTTTCCCGATCGCCTAATGCTGAATGATGGAGCAGTCCCAACGTTAGAACCGCAGGCGGTGAGTGAGACTGCTTCAAATGTCTGTTTTTTTTAGTCCGCTTACTGTCTACACAAACCACGCGTAAACACACAAACACACGTGCACAACTGCACTTCCCACATGTACACCTTCAAAGACAAAAATACGACGATATAATTCAAGTATAAATATGTAAATAACACAAGCCGCTCAGCATATTATATAGTTAGTGTATAACTTGTACCACATAGAGACGTCCTGCTCTAGTCGTTTTTGCTGCTGCTCCTGTTCAACTGCAGCCTCTGGGTCTGATTCCGGATCATAGATGTATGGCTGTATCTGATTAAAAGCCATATTTTTATTTTGAATAAAGTTTTTTTCCCGCTGTTAGGGATGACACAGCTTTACGACGCACTCGACTCAACATAGCAGCAGCGAGCACACGTCATTATTTAGCTCCGCTCACACGACACGCCCCCACCCGCTCGGCTTTTTTCGGAAAGACTCGGAACAGCGCATCTTTCTTATATAATTATTAAAAAAATAAAGACTTTTCGGAGATATGCAGGATGCAATGCTACTCTATAGGTACTCAAGATTGACATGACACTGACTGAAACTGAGTGTTTCACCCTTTAAAGCCAGAGGCGTTGAAAAATGGAGTTGCGACATGCTCTTGTCTTCCAGCGGCGCATGCAGTCACGTGGTTCAGAGCGCTCAATACTTCTAGCACTGTGTCAATGCATTTGAATGGCGGGTACACAATCGTTTCATTATATATATGTTTGCAGCAAGTTTTGGTAAACAGTACAGCATGTGCATTGATTATTGAGTCAACCATATTTACAGGATCGTTTTATTATGGAGAGTGATAGAAATGCAACATTGTAACATTAATGTTATTCTTATATTTAGCCCTCAGGTATTCCTTACTAATTGGTCACACTCATATGGTACTCATTGATGACAAATGTGACCATATACCGTAACTATTTTTTTTTAAATTACGGGGACGTGGCTGCGAAAGAACAGTCTGTGAGACACACCGGTCTCGAGTCCTCTCATGAGGGAGCTCGGAGGCATATAAGGACTAGCGACACCAGTGACGGACGAGAGAGCACCAGACCTGGACTTTACATTGAGTTTTGTTTATGGTTTATTATGTGTGTGCGGGCAGTCGTCTGTGAGGGGCTGCCCGCGTTACTTTCCTTTTGTTTATTTATTTTGAAATAAACATATTTGAATGTTCGCCGGTTCCCGCCTCCTTCCTTCCCATACAAACTTTTTTACAGAGATCTTTTGGTACTAAATACTATTTGTGCAATAATTATTGTCAATTAATGACCACTTAAAATATTGTTCTTCTAATATTTGTATTATTTATATTACAATTAGTGTAGTAATTAAGGTTAAAATAGAGAATTCCAATTCCAAAGAGGCCAATTAGAGTCATTTGTAATTCCATTAGCGAGTATAGTTGCATTATGGCTCTTTAATAAATATACATATCTAATCTAGTTGCTCCAAAAAGTATTGCAGTCTTGCATTTTAATAAATATTTAGATATGACGAAACACTAGATGTCTTTAAATGTGACATTTTAAAACTTTAATAACTTGCATTCTAATATTTTAATGAATAATGATACGTATAAGCAAAGCACATACAAGTGAATATTAATGAATGTGGGCACATATAATTTGACACAAGAAACTTTAAATTAGTTTCTTTTTTTATATTTAAAAAAAAGTTTAAAATAGTGCTAAGACAAACAAATGTTCCTTATCATGTACAGTAGGCTATACTACATATGAATTGAGACTGAATCATACTGAAATCGATATCTCGAAATCGATCACTCCAACCTGAACTTGAAAATTGGCAACCCTGTTTTCAGACCGTATCAACATGAACACGACAATGTTCATAAAAAAATCTCTGGAGTATTACATAAGCCCATTCACATTCAGTGAATTTATTTCAGGTTAAAATTGTATCACAATGGTCAATAACAGGCTGTGGTGAACATGTCTAACTATCAAAGACATCAGATTTTAGACTAGGGTCAAAAGAATCTTTTAGGATTCTGATTATTTGTCTCAGACTTCCAACCTGGTTTAATGTATCAAATTATCACACTTATGATATTGATTTTTATTTTTTTCCCCAAGGTTGGTAGCTTTGCAGGGTTCAATAGCTAGGTATGGTTAGCTAGTAAAGCAGTATTATATGTAAAAATATTTCCTTCTGCAAGTGCAAAGGCTGAGGTTTCTTAGTCGTCTTCATTCTATGTATTTAACGATTTTCTGATGAGTTCTGGTTTGTTCTCTTTTGGGGGTCCTCTTGGCAGGTTCTGACTGTTAGATGGGATTATGTTAGCAGAGTTCTATCAAGCTGTGAGCGGGATCACGTCCAATGGTTCAGAATCCTCCTAACTGCAGATGCAAAGAACTGCGATTCTCCAACTCATCTATCATCAGCTGAATGTGTGGAGTCAGCATCCTCTATCAAAGTGCTGCGAACATGGTCATCCCAGTATTCTAGTTACAAGCAAGATCAGACTCAAAATAACTCAAATGCTTTGTCTGTGGTCTAAAGGTGGCCTATTGTGTCCTTCATCTATATGTGGCCTTCGTCTCCATGTGGCCTACCGTGGCTTTGTCTGCTTGACCTACTCTGTGTAAAAAGAAAAATAAATCATACCTGTCGAAAATAAGCACGTACCAGCATCCCTAATCATTCTGCACTTTCATACTTCCTAACGGGTCTCAAATATAAAGAAGATGGTTTAAAACTCATCTAGCAAGAGTTTTGCAGACCATCACCTTATATCATCTCATATTGTATACCAGACATTCATTCAGGATGATGTGCTGCTAAATTAATGGTGGTGGTGGCTTGCATATGCTTCAAAATCATTGGTTTATTTTCAGATCTATCCCAATCAGAGCTGAGCTGTCTGCTAATTCCACAAACATTAGGTAACCTCATGCAATCTTTCATCTCAGACTAACGTGACTCTTTTCTGAACATAATTTATTTCATAATGTGAAATTAGTTTAATATCCATTTGGATTGAATTATTTTATTTCAAGAAAGGGTTGGGTGTTTGTGTTTTTTGTTGTTGTTGTTGTTGTTGAAGGATTTGAAGGATAAACAAGGCAGATTTATTTTTACAGCCATCTTTGATCATATTTACCAAAGGTGCCAATAATTATGTCCATGATTAAATACTCAGAGGTCTGGCTGTGCCAATACGGGGCGACCAACATGACCTGCTCCTTGTCCTCCCTGACCTTGCATAGAAAAAGTGCAAGAAGGCACACGGGGGGGAATGCATATTTGCGTAGGCCCTGCGGCCAACTGTGCACCAGTGCATCCGTGGCAAGCGTGCCCTCGGTCAGGGAATAGTACAGGCTGCAATGGGACAAGTCGTGGGAGGCAAACAGATCTACCTGTGCATCTCCGAACTGATCCCAGATCAGCTGGACCGGCTGGGGATGGAGTCTCCACTCCCCAGGGATTGGCTGAAGCCGTGAGAGCTCGTCGGCTGCACGGTTCAGGATCCCCGGGATATGGACAGCAAGAAGGGACCTCAGGCGCTTCTGACTCCATAACACAAGATGGCGAGCAAGTTGGGACAGGCGGCGGGAGCGTAGACCGCCCTGGTGGTTGATGTACGATACAACGGCCACGTTGTCCGACCTGACTAGTACGTGTTGACCCTTCAGCAACGCTCGGAAGCGAATCGGCCCTCTGTCCAGGAGCCCGCGGCAGCATGTCCATTGCACATGGCACCCCAACTCGCAGTGGAAGCATCTGTTGATACAACAACATGCCTGGAAACTTGTTCTAAGGGAATACCTGCACGTAGAAAGCTGAGGTTCGACCACTGGGTGAGTGTCTGTCTGCAGGCCCAAGTTACTGTGACCCAGAGCGTGCCAGACTGCCATTGCCCATCTCGGGACTCAAGCCAGTGCTGAAGCGGTCTCATATGAAGCAATCCGTGCGGCGCCACCGCGGCTGCAGATTTTATGTGCCCCATTAGCCTGTGAAATAGTTTCAGTGGAACCGTGCTCTTGCTCTATATCTGAAGGAGACAAGTCAGCAGTGACTGCACACGCTTGCCGGTAAGCTGCGCGCACATGGCGACCAAGTCGATCTCCATACCGAGAAAAGAGATCCTCTGCCCGGGGCAGAGATTGCTCTTCTCCCAGTTGACCCAAAGGCCCAGACTGACTAAGTGGTGGAGAACCAGATCTCTGTATTTGCACACCCGCTCCTGAGAGTGGACCAGTATGAGCCAGTCATCGAGATAGTTCAGGATGCGAGCCCCTTGCTGCCTGAGGGGCGCAAGGGCTGCCTCGACAATCTTCGTGAAGACGCGAGGGGACAGAGCAAGCCCGAATGGGAGTACAGCATACTGATATGCGGAAGGATGGAAACATGGAAGTACGCGTCCTTCAGGTCGATCGCTGCAAACCAATCGCATGGACAAGCGCATCCGAAAAGGTGTTTCACAGTCAACATCCTGAACGGAAGCCTGTGGGATCGGTTCACGACGTGAAGGTCCAAGATTGGTCGTAACCCACCGGTTTTCTTCGGTACAATGAAGAAAGGGCTATAAAAGCCAGACTTCATCTTGGCTGGAGGGACAGGCTCGATTGCACCCTTTGCCAGTAGGGTAGCGATCTCCGCATGCATGACAGGGGCATTGGGCCCCACCATGGTGTAGCAGACACCCCGGAAACGGGGAGGAGCCCGTGCGAACTGAATCGCGAAGCCCAGCCTGATTGTCAGTGCGACCCAGAGGGACAGTCCTAGAAGCTGAAGCCAGGCTCCCAGGGAGTGCACCAGCAGGGTCATACGGAGCACCGGCCAGGACGTGGGTGGCATAGCAGCCAGGTGTGGGGGCACTGGTAACGGCTGCGCCCTGACAGAGGAGACCAGGGAAGGACTCGCGTTCCATGGGGGTCTGGTCTGAGAGGGGGCTGGCGACAGAGAGGGACGAGTGCGCACTGCCGTCACCGGTCTCTAGGTGCTCAGAGATGGGTTTAGATGGGTTCAGGGATGGGGTTATGGGCTTTGGGTGCAGCAGCGAGCCGGGGCAGTATGTGTTTGATTGCCTCAGTTGGAGAACTGTTGGGCGAAGCTCTCGACCGCGCCGCTGAATAGCCCAGCCTGAGATATGGGGGCATCAAGGAAATGTGTTCGCTCAGCGTCCTTCATATCGGCCAGGTTGAGCAATAAGTGTCTCTCCTGGACCACTGCAGTGGACATCACCCGGCCCAGGGAGCACGCGGTAACCTTTGTCGCGGTGCGCAGCTCATCTCTGAGACCTGGGTTGGCTCCACCCTTCGAGCTCTGTAGCATTTTGCCACCATGGAAGATGTGAATCTACAGGCTTTGGAGGGGTGCTTAGGATACCTACGCCAGGAGGAGTCACTCTGGGGACACAGTTGCTCGCAGGTTCCGGTGCAACAGATGGGGGTGTGGGCCAAGGCATGAGCGTCGGAGCTTTGTTCCACACCATCACCCTCAGGTCACCCTGGCCAACAGCCGAAGTGACGCCTCTCATAGAGACGTCAGATCGGGGTGTGGCAGAGGGGACTCTCACTCCGGCGGCCACGCGGAGCTCATTGAGTCTCGACCGCAACACGGGGATGGCCATTTTCCCGCAGTGGGAACACGACTCATCCACAAGTGCTGCCTGAGCGTGCTGAAAGCCCAAACACGCCAGACAGTGCAAGTTGCCATCGGAAGGTGGCAGAGCCACACCCAGAAGCACACGGGTGAGACATCCTGAAAAGGACGTGCCACGTGTGAGCTCTTTTTGTGAGAGGATTAACCTCGCAATCAATGCCGAAGCGCCCAGGGACCACACACCAACTGGATACCGTATCCTTTGACCAGCAGGCAGGAAGTATGCGTTCACAGGAACGCGCCGTTGACACCAACACCGTCTTGTCGTCTCGAAGAACTGACAGATAACTCAGAAGGCTTTTGGAGTGAAGAGGTATGTTCCGAAGCTAAAACATAATGTGATCATGCCAGCTACTTCCTTATATACCCACGTGGGTAGGCGGAGTTACGCATGCCCATGGTATTGGCACTGCCATTGGGCGTTTTCAAGATCTCGAAGATGATCTAATGATCTAATTTCGCTTCTAAGCGAAACCCCATTAGTCAGTCACTGACTTTATGTCTCCGTTACCTCCTCAGGGAATGAGGCTTACATATGTAACCGAGACGTTAGGTTGTGCCCCTCTCTACCCTACATAAACTGAATTATTACCTTTTTTAAATAAAATAATGGCATTTTTTAATCATTACAAATATACCAATTTTTGAGTTTGACAACAAAAACATAGCTAAACACAGCTATAAAGCATAGTTAAAAACATACTAATTTAATTCTGAACACTGACTCTCATCTGCCCCATCTGCACAACTGGGAATAAACCGCAGCTTGTGTCTTCTACTGTTAGATCAGCAGTAAAGAACCATCTCAACAGTTAAATTTCTACTTCCAGTTGTCTGCTTTAATTAATCATTAGCTAATGATTTATAAAGTTATCATTATGTTATGACTTTGCTTATATGTGGGGCACATGACTATTAACTAATTCAAAATTAATTCAAACTCATAACCACAATTACATATTACTTAATCAATTAGTTAATAGTCATGTATTTGTAATTTGTTAGATTTGTAATAATGTAAATGAGATGTAACGTAATTTACATTATTAGTTAATGTTATTAAGGAATTAATACATTATGACATATTTAACTAATAACAATTTAATGATTACTTAATCTATTAATCTTCATTAGTAGCTGATGCAGTTAACATTAATAAATGGGTTAGTTCACCATTAGTAATACATTAACTCGATTAATGATTACCTGTGCATTAGTTAAGCATGAATTGATGCATATTAGTGCACCCGTTTTGTAAAGTGTTACCAATATAAGATTACAATAATATCAGATTTGTCTTATTTTAATTAATCACAGAAAACAGAGATGACAAATAAACTTAAGTAAGACATTTACTTTTGCTATGGTTAAATAAATGTTCATTGATATCTCTAAATAACATTGATATGGTAACTAGTTAAATAGGTTGTGCCCCGTGCTCCCCTAAATGTGGAATATGTAGTAAAAATGTCATTTCTAAAAGAACAGTACCTTATTTAAAAACAAAAGGACATCAGATGACATGATTATTGGTCAATTTTCAATGCGTGTCTTCTGTGCAAATTGGTCCATTTTTGGCAGATATGCTTCTGAAGTGCTCCACACTGATTATGCCTGAATGCATCTTGTGTCGCAAAACTTTAGTCCTGCTCAAGTGGAACTATATTTAATGTTATGGCTTCACTCTAAACATCAGCTCAAAGAAGTTTGAGCTTAAGTGTCTGGAATGTGTTTGAAAGATGCGAACATCCTGCATTAGACTGGAATCAATCAAACGTGACTCTCTTTGAGGGTCAAAAGCCATGAATGTGATTTGAAACAACTGATTTTATTCAGGCATATGTCAACACTTGAAGCAGCTGCAACTATGGCTCACAGCTGCTTCTTCAGTCTTGATAACTTCAAAACTCTTATTAATATTCAGTTATTCAACTAGCGAAGATAACCATGCATATCAGGGATAGACATGAAACAACATTACTTGTAGCTTTTCAATCTGTGAATCTGAAACATTAAAGTCAATCCATTAGGTCCTTACTAGACAGAGGGTTGAGTAAATTTGTTCCATAAAAATGACCAAAAGTGCATGCTGTCATCCCAGGAACTCCATCAAATCTACATTTACGGAAGTGCATCTTAATCTCAATAAATAAATACATAAATAAAACATTCTTTCAAAGAAAGATTTTAGCTGTTTATGTGATTTATTGACGCAATAGCAATAACTTAACAAGCACAAACAGCCTCTAGCACTAGAATCTGTGGTAGATATATTGGTGCATCAGAAGTTGAAGATGTTCAAGATCAAACGTGTCATAATTCAGAAATGTTTAAAAGCTTAATTGTGATGCATAGGGCATCCTATGAAAAGAAACCCTGGGACCCAGAAAAAAAAAGTTTTTCGAATTTTGTATTTTTTCATGTCATTAGATTGTTTAGAGCATAAGAAACAAATGGACACATAATTTTTTTGGAAAATTATATTTTATTCATATTTTATGATATGTCCTCTGTAGTTGACACCAGGACTCAGTTGTTAAATTTTTTTAATGAAATAAAATTGCATGTATAGGCCAAAACAATGGGATTTTTTTTTTTAACTCACAAATACATTTTTAAGTTTCAGGATTTTTTTAAAACAAACTTTTTTTAAAGATGATTCTGAGCTATGTTATAAAAGATATAACTGAATGCTTTGATATACCATCTTACTTTATGCAATATGTGGGTAAAATGGCCATACTTGGATTTTCCCATTCAATACAATGTATCGGTATATTGCATCTAATTTGCATATTATTGTGTTCTTGGTGCAACATGTAATGAAAAAAAGAAGTGTAATAAGGGGAGTAATAATTGGCAACATTTTCATAATAATACGTAATATTTCATAGGAATATTGTTATGTAATTTATTTCCCTATTTACTGTTTGTGTCTCCAAAATGCATGATAAACATGATTTATGTCCTGGTGTCCTCTACAGTGGACATTTATGAAATCAATGCCCTGTTTTGTAACAAAAAGTCATATTTTGATTAGAAACCCCATAGCATTTTCCTGAGATGTTGATTTATAACAAACAATTAGAAAATGAATCAGATTTAAATTATAATTACAAAATATTATCATATTTCCATAATAGTGCTAAACATTAATGTCAGCCATTTTTAAAGACCAAGAAGTTGTTGTTGTCCTGGTGAAACCTCCAAACATTTGGTATCTCTGCAAAGCCCTGAATGTGCTCTATAAAGGACATCCTGACTCAAAACTGTGACGTGTGTGATGTCACAGAAACTCACTAAAATATAATGTCCACTACAGTGGACAAAAGTCTATTACTGGGTCCCAGGAGGATATAGTGCCAAATTAGTTAATAAACCTCCATATGTTATGCTTACCTGTAAGTAAGGTAGTATCTTGCACAGGGTTTGTCCCAAGAACCAGGTTTCTGTGATGTCCACCACCAGACTCGCAGGAAGACATGTGATTGTGACCAGGATGTCTGCGAAGGACAGGTTGACGATAAAGTAGTT
Organism: Pseudorasbora parva; assembly: GCF_024679245.1. Taxonomy (NCBI): domain Eukaryota; kingdom Metazoa; phylum Chordata; class Actinopteri; order Cypriniformes; family Gobionidae; genus Pseudorasbora; species Pseudorasbora parva. The sequence continues at coordinate 39,161,620 of NC_090188.1, read as the reverse complement.
GGTCACTGTGCGCATGTGGTGGTTTTTCCAGACTGCAAAACAAACTACAAAGAAAGACACAATGAGTAAAACAGCGTTTTCAAGAAATTGAGGCTGTAAAAATCGTTGAATTAAATGCAAAATCCCAGCCAGAAAGCAGTGTTGTGTCAAATATTTTCAAATTGTAGATGGTTACTGATTCAAAATGTCTATGGCGAAAATTAAAGATAGTAACATAATCCATTACTTTACATATTTAAAGTAATATAATCTGACCACTTTTTTTATTACTTTTGATTCTCTAACTTGTTTATTACACTAAATTGAATAGGATAATCTTCTACCATAATGATATAAAAATACAAATACAATAGCTAAGGCACTGCCCCCGAAGAGCATCTCACTTAAAAATCACTTGCACAATCATGTATCCAATTTTCCTACGTAATCATAAAATATTTTGCATTGTTTTGTACATAGCATGTGTGGTATCTATGAACTACTTTCATTTCCTTTATGTTCATTTACATTACATTTTGCTAACATCTCGGGTTATGTATATAACCCTTGTTCCCTGAGAGGGAATGAGCACTGCGTCGGAACGACGAATTTGGGGATGTTCCCTAAGCATCAACACATCTGAAGTATGAATGAAACTAGTCCAATCCTGATTGGTGTTACGTCATGACGTAGATGTGACATGACCGTGCCCCAACCAGTGAGGGAGGCATCTTTTGAAACGGTTTTCCGGAAACATGATTGTGGCATTCTAATTCTATGGCGGGCCATTTGGGACAGGCGGCGACACTGAATTGCCTCATGACCCGTTTCTTTTGGCTGGGCATTCATGACAAGGTGTGCGCAGGTGGTGCGCGTCGTGTCCAGATTGTCAGTTGGTGAACCCACCGGCCGCCCCAAAAGCACCTTTACGCCCTCTTCCATTAATGCAGGTCCCCTTCGAAAGAATTGGTATGGACCTCATCAGGCCATTAGAGCAATCAGCACGAGGGCTTTGCGTTAGTCTTAGTTGATTACACAACACGATATCCTGAAGCAGTGGCCCTCCGCAACATTTCTGCTAAAAGTGTTGCGGATGCCTTGTTTCGTCTTATCTCCTGGGTGAGGGTTCCAAACAAAATCCTCACTGATCAGGGCACGGCGTTTATGTCACTTACGCTACGCAAACTATACAGCTTATTGGGCATTAAATCGATTCGATCTTGCGTCTATCAACCACAAACGGACGGCCTGGTCGAACGCTGGGTTATCCCTCTTCGAGCTTCTCTATGGATGCCAGCCCCGAGGGGTGCTGGATGTCCTGCGAGAATCTTGGGAGTAGGGACCATCTCAGGGCAAAAACGAAATTCAATATGTGTTGGACTTGAGAACAAAACTCCACACGTTGGGGCGGCTATCAAGGGACAGTTTGTTACAAGCCCAGGACCGGCAGAGCCAGCTCTATAACAGGGGAACTAGGCTACGCAATTTTGCACCAGGAGAGAAAGTACTTATATTACTCCCAACATCGACCTCTAAATTGATGGCCAAGTGGCAGGGACCGTTTGAGGTCGCACGACAAGTCGGAGATCTCAATTATAAGCTAATACAGTCCGATAGGAACGGGGCCCGTCAGATCACCTCAACCTCCTTAAAAAAATGTAATGAGGCAGAACCAGTGATGTTGGCGACGGTGGTCAGGGGGAGGATGATCTTGGACCAGAGGCGAATGTCAAACCACAATCCCTCGCCCTGGCCCCTGTGGGAGATCACCTCTCGCCGTCCCATCTCACTGTTTTGATGAAATTACAGGCAGAGATTGCTGACGTTTTCTCGCCCCTACCGGGCCGTACTAACCTGATTCAGCACCATATCGAGACCGAACCGGCCGTAGTAGTTTGCAGCAGATGCGACCCCAAATTGATAAGACCGCCGCTATTGCGAACTGGCCGCGTCCCAAGACTAAAAAGGAGGTAAGACAGTTCTTGGGGCTGGCAGGATATTATAGACGGTTTATTCCTAATTATTTGGACCTCACCAGCCCTTTGACTGACCTTACTAAAAAGGAGGTGCCAGATACGGTCCAGTGGACGGGGCGGTGTCAGCAGGTCTTCACCCAGGTTAAGTTTGCAGGCCACACAGCTTCCTGGCCTGAGACGGGCGGTGGGGATATGTGGAAGGGGGGCGTGGTTTAGCGAGGTCTGCAGCGGGAGAGAGAGTCGGGAGAGACGAACGGTAAGTGAGTGGGTTGGACACAAACTACCAACACCTGTTTCTCATTTCAGTAAGTGGCACAGAGAGAGTATAAAACGCCAGGAGGGACGGAAGCGGGGAGAGAGAGACGGACTGCTGACGAGAGAAACGGAACAGGAAACCGGAAGCCTGTAACCCGGAAGTGTTTACGACAAAGTGTTCAGAAGAAAAGTCACACGTTGTTGTGTGTGTAGAATTTGAGTTTAAGTATCAATAAATACGTCATCAGTCCAGCCGACCCCTGTGTCCTCTTCCTTCCTTTATCCAAACTACTACAATGATGCTCCCAGCACTGGCCCTGGGACAGAAACCACTTTCTTCCATATGAGTAGAGCCCGAACGCATTTGCGCGTTATTCTGATCATACGGAACGGGTTCCCTTTGGGGGAAAATCCTCTGGTCTTTAGCCACCACTGTAGGGCCCTCATGTGCAACATGCTGAAGGGTTTTACGTTGGACGCTGCTGCTAAGTACCCTAACACTTTCTGAAACTGTTTCATGGTGACATTCTGGCCTAACTTTATTCCTGAGACTATCGCCCGAGTGGTCTCGACTCGCGTGGGGGATAATTGCAAAATCGAGTCCCATGTCCCACTCTTCTTTGCGTTGAGTCTCAGCCCCAAGCAATGGATGTGGGACAAAACTACATCCCGATGTTGAACTGCCATCTCATACGACTGTGCTAGGATTAGCCAGTCGTCAATATAATTCAGTATACGGATACCCTGAAGTCTCAATGGAGCCAGCGCTGCATCCATGCATTTTGTGAACATGCGAGCGGAAAGAGCTAGACCGAATGGAAGTACACGATATTGGTACGCTTCGCCCCCGAAAGCGAACCTAAGGAACTTTCTGTGGCATGGAAATATGGAAATAGGCGTCTTTTAAATCTACCGTGACGAACCAGACCTTGGGCTAGATCTGACTCACGATGGTAGGGATAGTCAACATCTTGAACCTGAATCTCCTCAGAGACTGGTTCAGATACCTTAGATCTAAAATCGGCCAAAGCCCTCCACCTTTTTTGGAACTATAAAGTACCGGCTGTAAAACTCCCTCTCTGACATCGAAACCTTTTCTATGGCTTCCTTTGCCAGCAAGGATTTTACTTCTTGTTCCATTACCCGAACCCGCTGAGGCACCACTGCAGTCCATGTCACCCCATTGAATTTCGGAGGGGGGTGATCGAACTGCAGTCTACCCTATTTCTACAGTACGCAGGACCCATGTTGATATATTAGGTAGGCATTTCCATGCGCCGAGATTTACTAAGGGAATCAGCCCGTCGAGGCTCACCTTGTGTGTTAACTGAGCCTTGTTCCCAACCCCCTGAAGCAGAAATCCAGCAGGGAGCAGCTGGAAACAATTTTCGGTGTGTGGAGACACATGCCGTCCAGTCGCAGGTCTTTTTCAAGGCGACTGGAGCATCATCTGTTCATGAGAAAACGATGTGGCCCGAAGCGTCTGTGACGGCAGGATTACCACATGTTTTCCCAAGAGCACCACATGGGATGCAACCTCAGTTGCCCCCGCGCGGGAGGGACCGCTCTTAGAAGTTCTGCCACGGCTAGATCCTTAGATCGCCCTTCGGCCTTGAAGACTGCTGGTGAGAGTGTCGCCTTTGTTGCCATGCTCCCGGAGGAGGAGCTCTAAACGTGACGCTCTCTTTTTGCACCTGCTGGTGCGAGGAGCTGGTTGACGGCTGAGCCTTCCCCTTAGAACGGCAAGGGAGAAACTGCCGGAAAGCTGCCGATTGCTTTTTCGGCTCCTGTAATCTGTTGACGACGGTGTTAACAGGGTCGCCGAACAGACCGAAGGTGAAATCGGGGAATCTAGGAGAAAGGTTTTGTCCTTCTCCTTCATCCCCAATAGATTGAGCCACAAATGTCTCTCCACAGTCACCCTTGAAGCCATGGAGCGGCCGATGTCACGAGCCATCTCCTTGGTGATGCGGAGAGACAGATTGGCAGCTTTCGGGAGCTCTAAAATATCCTCCGGAGAGGGAACCTCGCCCTCATCTAGTTCTTTGAGGAGGTAGGCCTGGTATGCCTGCAAGATGGAAAGCATATGCAGGGAACTACCAGCCCACCCAGCCGCCATATACGCCCTGCCCACCAACACTGAAGTATGGCAGCATTGTTTGGTGGGCAGTCTCGGGGCTTTAAGGGACGATGCCGATTCCGATGAAAGATAGCTCGCAAGAGCATCTTCCACCCACGGCATTGTCCCATAAACAGCCTCGCGTGCCCCCAGCACGTTAGAATAATCCAATACTGGGGGTTGGAAACAAGCGCCGAGTCTGTTCCAGGACCTGCACAGCTCCTTGTGCAATGAAACGGGGACATGGAGTCACACACCGTCTAAACTCGCCCTTGGTCGAGCCGCCTTATTGGCTCACTTGTCTGCCGAGGGTGAGACATCTTAATGCTTTAAAAGATTATTGATCACAAGATCAGACCCTTCTCCTTCTTCACCTTTACTGGTTCTGACAAATTTCAGATGTGCTAGATGTATTATAGGGGCCCTTATGTTTGTGCCATGTTGCAGCCCTGTCTTTCCATCCATCAAAGATCCTCTGACTCAAACCAGTTCTCTCTCATCAAGACAACTTCAACAAAGATCAGATGCATCAGAACACTTACATTCAAATGGGTAATACATGCAATATCAAACTTATGGCCAGATTTTAGTAAACAGGGCAAATTAATGTGAGCGCAAAACCAAAAAGCACAGATTGTAGAGGAAAGTTCAGCGCGGGATCTACTGATGACACAGACATAGTCATTATGACCCTCCTTTTTGAGTGGTAAATGTTACAAGGACCACACCACACCCATGAATGTTGGATAATTATTTATTGACAAAGTTAGGAATGAATAGGGATAAAAACGAAGGGAGAAAGAGGAAGTGAGAAAGGGATGGGAGTCAGGCTGATCTGAGTGTTTGGTGTTGGCGACTGGCATCATCTCAGTTAAATGTAGGCCGAGTGATTAGGGACCCCCGATAAAACCTAGAGGGGAAGAGAACAAGGTATGGTAAAGAGGGTTGAATGAATGAGAGAGAGCAAGGGGAAGGGGGAGTTTGAGAAAACAAAACAAGCAGTACTGAAAGGGGCGGCCCCATATAAGAAGGTTTTGAGAAGTCAGGTGGTTGGTTGTGGACCTGCTCCTGAATCTCAGTTAACTAGTTAAGACCATTAAATTGACTAGCACAAAACTTAGTAAATCATCTTGCATGATTCATTTAAATACTTTCCTCCCATACATTTTGAGTCTAATAGGGAAACTCCTACAAATGCATATGCAATAAGTTTAACTGCAAAAATAATGGTGCCCAAGCCTTTTCAGCGCTAATTCTTCGCTGTGTGTCTTTAGTAAATCTGGATTAGTAGTTGTTGTTTTTCTAAGGAAAAAGAGGGTTTGCAAAAAGTTCAAAGCAAAAGGAGATATTTTATTTTACAGAAATCATTTTTTAAATACTACAACAAACGGCTGGTAGGGACTACAACAAGCGTAGTGACATTCCTTACCCTAAAACTTACATAAACCCTGCCCCCAGGAACAGAAAACAAATGGGATGAGGCCATGTTGGGCTACGTTAGAGAAAACTGACTTGTTTTAGTACATTTGGGAGTCAGCTCAAGTCATCCGTCTTTTCACATGTATTGCAATACAGTACAACTACAAATACAATTGCATTTTATAAAAGCAAGATGACAACTAAAGTTATAACTGTAATTACCCTTAACTATACTGTTCTTTCTTCATGCAGAAGAGACTCTTTGGCTATGTGCCTCTTACAACAGTTTCCACACCAGCGATTTATATATTATCATGACAGAATGTGCCAATCAATGACTTTGAGATAGTTAACTCCACATCAGCTACATAAATTCATCAACTATATTCAGAAACATCCTGTCTCATTCTACATGCTGTCACTTCTTCTTGAGTCTCTCCATCATTGTCTGACTCTGATTTCTGTACACCCTAAAAAAGGCACAATTTTAACATGCTATAAACAAATATAAAACTATATATATATATATATATATATATATATTAGGGGTGTAACGATACGCGTATTCGTATTGAACCGTTCGGTACGAGGCTTTCGGTTCGGTACGCATTATGTACCGAACGGTTCTTGGACTAATTAATTAGATTTGGAAAATAAAAAAGTGTGTGAAATATAATAATATGCGTTCAACAAGGTAGCCCAATAACCAAAACGACATAACAGGCAATGCCCCGGACACCGCCGAAGCATGTGAAAAAAAAAAAAAAAAACACCATATATGTTTTAGGCTGCTCAGTCAGGTGCTCGCTTAATCAGCAGGCTACGCGCTGAATGCTCGTGGCAAAATGGCTATTGCGTTTAACAAACCAGAAATAGAAGATCCTCCAATAACCAACAGGTCTGGTGTTTGGGTGAACTTTGGATTCTTTGTAAGCTATGATGGTGTTGGCAAGAGTGATGGATTAAAAAACAACGGTATGTCGCATTTGCTGATGGTACAGCAGCGGGAATAATTCATGTCATGTCAATCAACTCATTTACGCCGACAACAAGACGATAAAAAGAAGAAACAGCCACAAACTATCCCACAAACTATCCCCGCAGCATTTAGACAGACATTTCCAACTTATTCAAACGGCAAAAGACATCACGGCGGCGAGTGGTCCATTTATAGCCGCGGATATGAGACCTAACGGCCGTTTCACACATACTCCGTCTGCAGTGCGTGTGCGGTGCGTATTTTTTCCCGTACCCATGGGATGACAGCTTTCAAACTGCACGCGGATGCTGTCCGTCAGTCCGTTCCAGGAGCGTTGCGTCTGCAGCAGTGCACGGATCGTTTTCGTACCGAGTCTATTTTTTGCTGCGCTGCGTTGCTGCATTAAAGCGACAGAAGATTGTTCGCATTAAAATAAAAATGTACTGACGCGAAAATCTAGTCATTTCACCACAGATGCATATCATTTAAAATATACTCTTGTTTCAAAGTCAACACATGGCTTTTTTTTCTCAAGTAAAGCAACAAAACGACACCTTACCTGGCATTTAGGTTAAAAAAAAGTGCCATAATGGATAGCACTCATACTTTCTTGGAGGTGAAAAGCAAAGTTCTTTTTGACCTGCAGGATTTCTTTTAAAAGGGTGTAAAAACGAAAGAAAAGACGAGAGTCAGCTGTTTTTGAATAGACTATTGTAAGTTTCTAATTTAAAATGTTTGTGATTTAAGGCTATAAACTATGTTTAAATGTTTTGGCACTTGTGTGAGCTAAATCTAAAATATATAAATATGAATAAATTAATTTAATAAAATGTTGTTTAAATGTAGGCTACGTAACTGACTTCTATTAAAGAGTAAACAAAAAGAATTGGAATTCTGACGAGGCATGTTCATTAAAAACTTTTGGATTTTAAATAAAAAATAATGAATCAATGCTGTGTTTGTGGTATGCAACAGCGGATCAGTTTTATTAGTTTTAATAAAAAAATAATAAAAAAAGGTAATTTATCTGCCAATTTTTTCTTTTTGCTGTATCTAAAACATACCGAACCGTACCGAACCGAACCGTGACACCAGTGTATCGTATCGAACCGAACCGTGAATTTTGTGAACCGTTACACCCCTAATATATATATATATATATATATATATATATATATATATATATATATATATATATATATATATATATATAAAACTTCACATACACAATCTGGGGACATCAGAGACATTTTATACATAATGTAATGGGGGCATTACAGGTCCCCTTTAAAGGGTTACTTCAGCGCTTAGCATATGGCTTTGTATCAGTAGAAACCCTGGAGTATAATCAAATGATTATGCTTCCCCCCCTCATATCCCCCTGAGACGAGAGATTTATGCATTTTATTTCTGGAAAAATTTCTCCCGTGACGCAAATTGACGATATTTGCATCATCTTTGGAATGTTTGGCCAGAGGCTAAAGACTACAGCCAGCAGAGGGAGCTATTTCCACATTTTTTTCAACCCGGAGATGGGAGATCACACTCACAGCACAGCTCAATGCTGTAGGCATTAATTTAAACGGATGCTAATCAATGTAAGTGTTTTAACTTCTCAAATTAATTTCTATGAAAGTTAAGCTTCCAAAGGCATGCACCAGACTGAACATGCGTTGTGAATGTATGCCGCGAATGTGGTCGCGACTTTTTGTTGCCATTTTGCAAATGGATTTTTTGCCCAATCTCGCCTGATATAAGACAGCTACTCAAAGTTCCTTGGGCATTGTTGTCTAATTCTGCTTTTAATGATGGGCCATGCATTTCAGTAGGAGACAGATATGGACTGCAGGCCGGCAGGTCCTTCTCAAAAAATTAGCATATGTGATAAAAGTGTATTATTTTCCATAATGTAATGATAAAAATGTAACTTTCATATATTTTAGATTTATTGCACACCAACTGAAATATTTCAGGTATTTTATTGTTTTAATACTGATGATTTTGGCATACAGCTCATGAAAATAGCTCTAATCTAAAAAAATTAGCATTTCATGAAAAGGTTCTCTAAACAAGCAATTAACCTAATCATCTGAATCAACTAATTAACTCCAAACACCTGCATAAGATTCCTGAGGCTTTTAAAAACTCCCAGCCTGGTTCATTACTCAAAACTGCAATCTTGGGTAAGACTGCCGACCTGACTGCTGTCCAGAAGGCCATCATTAGGCGCGTTTCCATTACCCTTCAAATTGCGCATATTGAAATTGCGAATTGAAAACACGCCTAATGGAAACGCGGCAATTTCGCAAAAAATCCCATATATCGCAAAAAAGTTTTTACGCTCTCATGAGGTGGTTTTTCAGGCAATTCGAAAAAGGACATTTTCGCAAAACTGCAATGGAAACGGTTTTTTCGCATTTACAGGTCACCTGTTGCGGTGACGCATTGCTGCAAAATAGGGCCAATATATTATATTTTCCACTCAATTCCACACCGTAAAGATAATGTAGTTAAAAGGACATATATTTTCTCCTAATAAGGACTACAGGCTATATATACTGTAATTAAGACATATATTCAAGAAATGTATTAAAACAGAAAGAGATAGCCTATAGTTTCAGCCTTACTCAAAGGCAGAGGAAACAGGCCAGTTACGCACGTCAATCCATTCCAGACGATCTTAGTTTGCTTCTTATTTAATAAACAGGCAATTAATTGATGAAACATCGATAAAAATAAAAATACAATTTATACAAAACGACAAAAAATTAAGAAAGACTTTCTAGAAAATAAAACTCGAAGTGATCAAAATCATGTGACTCCCCAGGTCACAAACATATTGCGATTCTTACTCATGCTGCTCACTTTTCATAATGAACATATAAATTAAAATAATAATATAACAGGCTAATGTTTAGTCCTAAACGTAGCCTATTTAGTTTCGTAGTTAGGCTATGTTTTTCTTTAACCCACGGCCGATAAAAGCGCCGACGTTCTCATTTTTTCCTTCTTCCTTTAAGAGAGATGAAACAATTCACAATACTCTTGTCATTTTTAGCTATACAGATAAGTTCAAGACATAATTATAAACTATAAACTGTCTATTTTTATTTGTGGACTCAGGGAATTAATTATTTTGCATGCACTCACTCCAAACGCGGTCTTCATTTTAAAAAAATTATTTCGTTTATTAAATGCCATTTTTTTCTTTTCCAAAGCATTTCTAAATTCAATTCACATGCCCATCAAATGAAATATCTAGCCAAAATAACGAAAGTGGTAAAAACAAAAACAAAAAAACCCAACAAACATTTGAGTTACCATGCAAATTCAAACATTTCGCTCTACTCGCGTCAACCTGGCGCGCGTAAAAGTCGATCATTATTTACAGATGATGGTTCGGTTTGGAGAGAAGACGGGAGCTTTTTATTAAACTCATAAAAGACAATAGGATTACAGTAATACTGGATGCTAAACACAGAAATGCCACATTATCATGAAGACCTTGAAGCAGATCTGACACACACACACACACACACACACACACACACACACACACACACACACACACCTCATATCCGTGCCGCTTAAGTAACCTAAGGGGCTTTCCTTGCCATTAATGCTTGGATAACACGTATGTCTCCTTCCAATAATAATAATGGCTAGTGTGATGGATGGGATATACAAACCTACCAAGTGCCATCATTTTGGAATGACCTATCGCGAGAGGAAAGTAATATGTTTTAGTCGCATAACTGCAGCTATGGAAACGCTGTCATTTCGCAACAGTTTTTTATCGACATTTAAGAAATATCGCAAAAGTTTTTCGCAAATCTGTAATGGAAACGCAGCTATTGACACCCTCAAGCGAGAGGGTAAGACACAGAAAGAAATTTCTGAACGACTAGGCTGTTCCCAGAGTGCTGTATCAAGGCACCTCAGTGGGAAGTATGTGGCAAGGAAAAAGTGTGGCAAAAAAACCCTGCACAATGAGAAGAGGTGACCGGAAACCTGAGAAAGATTGTGGAGAAGGACCAATTCCAGACCTTGGGGGACCTGTGGAAGCAGTGGACTGAGTCTGGAGTAGAAACATCTAGAGCCACCGTGCCCAGGCGTGTGCAGGAAATGGGCTACAGGTGCCGCATTCCCCAGGTCAAGACACTTTGGACTACAGAGAAGCAGCACTGGACTTTTGCTCAGTGGTCCAAAGTACTTTTTTCGGATGAAAGCAAATTTTGCATGCAAGACCCAACACTCTGGATGAGCTTAAGGCCGCTATCGAAGCATCCTGGGCCTCCATAACACCTCAGCAGTGCCACAGGCTGATCGCCTCCATGCCACAACGCAATGAAGCAGTCATTTCTGCAAAAGGATTCCCCAACCAAGTATTGAGTGCATAACTGAACATAATTATTTGAAGGTTGACTTTTTTTATATTAAAAACACTTCTCTTTTTTTGGTCGGAAGAACTATGCTAATTTTTTGAAATAGGAATTTTGGGTTTTCAAGAGCTGTATGCCAAAATCATCAGAATTAAAACAATAAAAGACCTAAAAATATTCCAGTTGGTGTGCAATGAATCTAACATATATGAACGTTTATTTTTTATCATTACATTATGGAAAATTATGAACTTTTATTACATATGCTAATTTTTTGAGAAGGACCTGTAATTTATACAGTGTAGACATGATAGCAGTTTAAGTCTCTGTACAATCCCAATATATGCCTCTACGTCAGTGGTATCTTCTCACACATGCAAGTCACCCGTGCCATTAGCATTGGCAGATGTTTGCCACAGCACACATTTTCACTGTCTTTTGGACCATCTGAGATGAGCTTGGGCCCAGATAACTGGGAGCATCTCTGCAAAAATCTGATGTTCAGCTTTCAGCTTTCCTTCAGGTTAAATCTTGATGCAATGGCAGACTGTGTGACAACAGGTTTCTATATTTAACATAGCATCATGATGCTTTCTCATGCAATGTCATCTGAGGGCTTGAAGGTCATGCACATTGAGAAAAATGTTTCTTGAGTTGTTTGACAATTCTCATGAAATTTTCCACAAAGTGGCGAGCCATGACTCTTGCAAGCAAAGACTGAGATGCTTCTTTTATATCCAATCACGATTCCCTCACCAATTCCATTACCAATTCACCTGCTAATTGTGACCAGTTCAAAACTCTGTAATAATTTTATTTTGTGAGACACAGGGAAAAACTCAACCACGAAGACAGACACTGGATCTAGATACCAAACGCAGATACACAGAGACAGCCAGGGCCAGGACACAAACACCGGGGAACTCCAAATGGCAAGACATTAAACAGTAGAGCTGAGCAACCGCAGCTGGCGCTGATGATCTGATCAGTGGCAACGAGCAACCAGCTGTTGATCTGCTGAATTTCAATCCGCTTTCCTATATTTTGCTTCAGCTCTCTTTCTATTGCGAAACTGTATGCATGCTACAGGTAAATTAATTGAACATTAATTCTGCTACATTAAAGGAACACTCCACCGTTTTTGGAAATATAGGGCTTATTCAACTTCTTTCCTACATTTAGATATGTGTGCAAATGCCTTTTTGTCTTATTAGAGTGCATTTGTCAGGTCGCTTTTTTCTGTCCGAGCCTGGCCCGCGTCCGGCAGAGCAGTAACCGAACCCGACCGAGCCAGACATTAGGATTAAGATATTTATGTCCGAGCGCAACCCAAGCCTGACAGTTAAAATCTATTTTTTCACTCTCATATTGTAATGACACATGTACGTTTGTTTGTGTGGAAAGCCCGCTTTTATTAAGCAGCTGTAGGAAGGCATTCTGAAATGTTTACAGATGAGCGCATCAGCACGCACACGGGGCAACAAAGCACACGTTACACAGGGCCCAATCAAATGGCCAATTGAAATTAAATGAGCAAAGGTCTACCAAAAATGGCCCAAGCTTACAGAAAAAAAACATTAACATAACAAAATTAAAATGCTTATTGAAGTCACTCTTACCATTTTTCTCGAAAACTATATGGCTACTAAACTGCAACATGGGATCTATTGACATAATCTATCCATCAAAGTTTTAATGTAATTTACATTTCATTATAATCACAAAAACAAACCATTGCATCAAGTTAAACAGGCCCATTGGCTACTTGCATAATAAGCAATTTTAAATTTAAAAGGTTCATTGCCTTATTGTGCTGATGTGACTGAGCCCAACCCGAACGTCATTTCTAAATATCTGTCCGAACCCGGCCCATCGAGTACCATCGGGACCCATCGGGTATCCATCCTCTACAGTGCATGCATTGTTTTAGTTTGCCAGGGTTGCTGCTGGCTTAGCATAATGAATGAAATCCTATGTTGGATTCCAAAAAGTCATCTGGGGAGATTCCATAGGGAATTCTACATGATTATACCTTGGCAAATAAATGGTCTAAAGTTCTCATATTTCATTCTATATTGATCTGCTTTGCACATAGTTTCACAAGACCTGGTGCTTGGGCTCAGTTATGTTTCTAAAGTCATATTAAGTGACCTAGAGGGCTGAAATGTGGTCAGTTCAGAGATGCTTGTTACCCGTCAGGAAAAAAAAACATTCTAGCCTCATAACTCTGCCAGTATTTCACACAATTATTCTGCTTCTTTCCTAAGAAACTACAGGGTCTCAGCTTTCTTAAGAGGTAAGGCCTGTGATGCTAGTAAATGGACCAACAGAGTCCTTAGTTTGCATGTTTTTTTGTTTTAATTTGTTGTTGTTTTTTAATTATTTTATTATAATAGTGATATTCTTATTATAAAAGTGAATATATATATATATATATATATATATATATATATATATATATATATATATATATATATATATATATATATATATATATATATATATATATGATATGATATTGATTTAGAATAAATACCTTGTGGGTGTGTGTGTATATTCATTGCACCTATCTGTTCTGTTCAGTGTTATTTTCATATGGAAGTCCATGGTTAAAATCATTCAAAAGTATGTAGTGTCATAACTACATCTCTGGTGTTTATAACCAACCAAACGGTTTGAAAATCGGTTGAAAATTTAATAAGTTTTGGTTATTTAAAAAGTACATGCACCATTGGCAGATGGCAGCCAGGTGTGGACGGCGACCTCCATTGGCCAGCAGCGCAGACGAGACATCTAAGATTAATTATGTATATCTATGGTTTAGCAAACGCAATGTGTTGCGTGATATCTCTGCACCCAAGTAGCAGTGCTTCGCCTGTGATCCCCCATAATATAGTCCCAAGTCAATATCTGCCTAGGAAATCGCCTTGACTTAATTGCCTAGAAGAATAACAAAAATTATATAAAATCCTCTGTTGATGCAAATTCATGTGAGCTTTTTGTTGTGCATAAAGAAAAAAAAAATATATATATATTTTGTATGCATATTTTTTGAATTTATTTTCATATTGGCATTTCCACCCAGTGTTGTTCTTGTATGATGTTCACAAATTTGCATAAAAGGTGGATGGAAAATGGTTAATGTCAATGATGCAAACTCAAATTCAAAAATGAAGAAGACAAATTCAAAGCTAATGTAAAGCTGCTCTAAAAAGTAATATAGTGTCATCATTCAGCTCAATTCAGTTTAGTGTTGATTTATTTGAGTTCAATAACTGTGTAAAGTCCATCATTATGAAATTAGGTCAATTTCTCTAGCAGCTCTACAGAAGACAGCAGTGTCATTATTCAGCTTGAATCAGTTCAGTGTTGATTGAGTTCCTTTTACAAACAGTATTGATGTTTGAAACAAATCTGACTCAGCTTTAAAGCAGCTCTACAAAAGACAAAAGTGTCAATATTCATCTAAGTTCAGTTCTGTTTGTGTTCTCATCCAATAGTGTCAGTGCAGTGTCATATTGATAATATTGAATATTAAGTGTGGTTTAAACTTAGCAACTAAGCAAGCCAAAGGCAACAGTGACAAGGAAATCAAACTCAGGGGGACAGAAATGGAAAATAAAACCTTCAGGAGGCCAGTTCTCCTCTTGCCAAATGTAAAAAGTAGACTTATATCATTATGAAGAAATGTCGCCACAGGTGTATTTTAATTATTGTTTTGCTACAAAAAGGTGAAAAGATTCAATTACTTTACTCACATGGAAGAAGTACATCCTCCCCTAACTGGAGAGTGTTTTCCCAGAAGGTCAGCTCCATAAAAATCTAAAGCCCAGTGCGAGAGCCGGCAACACCATCTGATCCAGTGAATTTTTGCGTGGAGTAGGGATGGCTCGATACCACAATTTTGGCTTCGGTACGGTACCACAATCTAATACCGTAGTACCGATATTAAATCGATACCACAAGGTCTGATATTAGCGCGGGTATATTGCACGCGAATGAGAACAATTATGCAAGTTTTGAGTTTATAAAGTGGGAAATTACCACAAATGTTTATTAGTAAATTAATCAGCGAAGCTCATCACATCAAATCAATCATTTGAAAACTTTCTTGTGAGAAATAATTTCAGCAAAAATCTCTCAAAATTAGCTAATTGCTTCTGGTTTCAAAAGACATCGCACTACACTAATGGGCCTTTCACACCGAACGCGGAATGCGCTGCGCTTGCCGCGGGGTTCAGCGCAGCCCTTCAGATGCGCTTCACTGGTCAGCGCAAAGTAAGCGGAGTTTTCAAAACTTTTTGCGGGAGTTCTATATGTCTATTTCTCTTCATTCAATCAGCAGCAAATATGTATCTGTCCCGTGCTAAAAAGCGAGCGATTAAGCGATAGCAATACCCTTCTAGTAAGAAGAAGAAGAGAGAGAGCAGCAAGGAAGAAGAGGTATACACACACACCGTGTGAAAACAAGGCATAAAAATAAGACATATATCAATATATCATTATCATGTATATGCCTTGTTTGCACATTGTTTGTGTGTGTAGGCCTATATGTGTGTATTATATTATAATAATATTATTGTACTGACACGCACAGTACAACATGTTCATCCATTTTGATTTCCGTGCTCGTTTCTTTCGATGTACCGTTTCTATTGGCCACGCGGGTAATCGTCACAGAGCGCAGCGGCAAAAGTTAAAATATTTTGAACTTTGACCGCGGCATGCGTGCAAGCTCGTCAAGGGTGCGCTCCGCTGCGCGTGCGCTTTGGTCGGCGCAGCAACAAACCGTCCTTGCGCGGCGCAAGCCATTGAAATGAATGGATTTCTTAGCGCAGCGGCGCCGTTGCCGCGCTCGGTGTGAAAGGCCCATAAAGCAATCTGCATAATCCGATTCAACATTTCACGCTCGTCTCGGGACGGATAACGGAAATCATTTGAACACGCAAGAGATTTTATAGCATTTCGTAATAACAGTTACAGGAGACATGAGCTTATAACAACGACACACACACACACACACACACGCCTGTCACTTAGTCACGCTCGCACATTACACATTAAGTTTCCTTAAACAGTCAAATACACAGAATTATGTACAAATGTCCGTCTTTAGTGAGTAACGTTATTCACATAAACACAGTCGGCGGTGTCTAACGCGAATGTAAACAGTGCAATAGTATGCGTGCAAATATAATGAGATCTAAATGTCATTGGTTGAAACGAACGCTGGAGATTGTGATATTTGATCTTATGTTAGGCTGTGTGTGTGCGTTGATCAGTGTTAAAAAAACAAAAATGTCTAAATGAGATGGTTTGAATGATCCACTGACCTGTCGATCTCTTAAGAAGTCCTAAAGTCAGGATAGTGACAGATGCTTCTTGGCTAGGTTTGATGGTTCTTCATCAGTTTTATAAGCAAAGTCATTACAAATGTCACTTCTACTCCTCTCTTTATTCATTCGTTTTGGGCATCTTGAGTGAGATTCAACTGCTTTATCCATTTTGCCCGTCTATGTTGTTGTCACATTTGCCGGTTGTTTCGGGTCAGTTGGGGTAGCGCGCTGCCATCTAGCGGTGAACTTCGGAAAAGCAGCATATACCGAAATGTGCCAAATCATGATATCGTACCGTTTTAAATAAAATATATACCGGTATTTTTCCAGTACCGGTATATCGCGCATCCCTAGCGTGGAGTATGAGGGCATAGGGTGGAGCCCACCAATACTCGCCCACTGAGAGTGAGCTGTGCCTGGTTTTGAATTGGTTAAGGAAATAGAAGAGATTATTCCGGGAGACCAGTGCTGGTCCTGCCTAACACCAAGTCTCCTTCTTCACTCATAGTCAGACCCACCCAACCTTCCTCTCCAATCTCCCATCTCCTCTGCCTAATCCTGTCAGTTCCTCTGTGCCACCTCCAGTTGCTCCATTCAGGCCCTCGGCTCCGCCTCTGGGGGCTTCACTCTGCTGTTTGGACCCACGTCGGGCCTTCTGGTTTTCAGCTCCATCCTGATATGTGGATCCCGTTTCTGCCTCGAGCAGCAGAGACTGTCAATCCACCTTGGCCCATCAACCATTTCCCTCCACCGTGGCTCCTCATCTCCACCTTATTCAGTCATCGCTCTGCCTACGCCATGGCCTTCTGAGCCTTCAGATGCGCCTCATCCCTCCACCCATTCTGCCCCCTCCTTCTCTCCGGCTGCCTCTTTGTCCTCAGTCCCACTGGCTTTACCTCAGTCCTCTGGCACCCTAGCTCCACCTAGGCACCTCATCACTGTTTCTCTGTCTCCAGATCATTCGGTGTCCCCTGGTCTCTTTATCTCCTCAGCTCCACCTGGGTCTCCACATCTTTCAGCTGATGTCGGTGAGGCTCCAGACTCCACCTAGCTTACTCCTCCATCGGTTTATGTTGTGTGCCTTTGTCCTGTTGGCTAGTCTTTGCATCTTTTTCTGACTCCTCCATCTGTCTTCTCCGCCATAGAATCTTTCTCTACTGGTTCCTCTCTGTCTCCAGCTCCACGCCCAACTCCCCCCACTGTTGGAATTATGCTGTGAGACGACACTCCTTCCAGGAGGGGGGTGATATGTAATGATTGTGTTCTGTTTAGTTGTTCCTGTCTTCTTGTTTCCCTCTCTGTCTCATTGTTTTTTTTTTTCATTATGTACTCTTTGTTGATTTAATAACTTATTATTGACATATCTCTTGTTAATTTTCCTTTGTTGGCCCTGTGGATTTACAGGGTTAGCTTAACCCTTAAACCTTTGGGTTTCAGTTAATCTTGGTCGGATCTCATTGACATGACGTGTGGTTTTAACAGAGGTGGACAAAGTACACAACTTCATTACTTGAGTAAAAGTAACAGTACTACTGGTCAAATATTACTCCGTTACAAGTAAAAGTTCTAAAAACAGATTTTTACTCAGGTAAAAGTGCAAAGTATTTTTCTTAAAAGTACTTAAGTATTAAAAGTAAATTCCATTTTTTATGTGAACGCATTATTTTTTATTGTTGTATAAAAGCTCATTATGCCATTATGGTTTAAGCCAGTCAGTGACTCTCCATCTGACATACTAGCATGCGACTAACTTAAACTCAAATACTTGTATAAAAGTTACAAAGCTGCTGTCACTTTAAGGCAGAATGCACGTATCCAATATACTGATACACATCTGATATTCTCAGGCTGTTTACATTCACTTAAGACATAATCAAATTTGTTTATATGAATACTCAACAAAATTAGCATTTTGACATCCGACTTCCATTTTGCTACAAACTATAAATGAATGTTCAAAAAAATGCTGCGAAATCATTGAACTTCACGTTGACCCTACAAGAGTGATTCCTGAAAGGCTTTCTGCAAAAACCCAAACACCACTGACTTTCAGAGCTGCTACAGAAATGACTTTCGACTTTGAGGACCTTGATAGAAATGTAGTGAAGTTAAACATACGATATTTGTCTTTCAAATGTAGTGAAGTTAAAGTCATAAGTTTACAGAAAATATAATAGTCAAAGAAAAGTACAGATACTCAAAAAGTGTACTTAAGTACAGTACTCAAGTAAATGTGCTTAGTTACTGTCCATCTCTTAGCCTGACAAGCTAGACCAACATCAAGATGTTTGGTCTGGAAACTCACCATTGACAGCTCAATCCGAGGGGCGGGATAAACGGTTGTCTTTCAAAATCCCTCTGCACGGCGTGCACGCAATTGGATAGTGCTACAACCAACCAGAGCAACGAAGGTGAAGCAGAGCTAGTTGAAAGATTAAACTTTCACCGTATCCGGTCGGCAAAACTCAGAAAACATCTTTCCATTCTTAAGAATGACTTCAGTGCCGTTCTTTGTTCTTTTCTCAGAAAAAAGCTCAACTCCAAGTCTTCCAGAGTCGTGGTCAAAGTTGATTGGAAGGACATTTGCTCTTGTGATCTCCTGTGTTGTTTAGTTTAGTAAAGACTATATATTTTTGGAATACTCCTTGTATCTTCATCTGTGTGCATGCTAGAAGCCATGTCACACAAAGAGAAGTGAAGTTCTCCACCAAAATAAATGCTCAATGGTTTAACGTTTGAAAGCAAAGAAATTAAGACAAATGTACAGTACAATTTTATGTATTATTGCAATACTAAGATTTATCTTTGTACATATTTATATATAATTGCCAGGGGTTTTATGTTTTCTGCCTGAATGCGATCTGATTGAAAATACTCATCCCCATATCCTCAAAGATTACCTCTGCTATCTTGATTTGTATTTTATTCTAACTGATGATGAGTAATTGCTATGGCACTTATGCACATTCCTGTGAATGGTTCTGTTTAGAAAGCCTTTGCGCAGTAAATATAGGTCTGAATGGCTCATGAATAAGACATGAAATAGCTGCAGATTACCAACTGCCTGACACAGAGTCACAGATAAGCAGCTATGTGACATCAGTTGATTAATGTTGATTTTGTTTAGCATATTTAGTGTAGAACACAATTAAATCAATAATTCAGAAGTCAATTAAAAAAGCAACATTTCTGCTTTGTATAACATACAGAAAAAATGCATTAGAGAATTTTTTTTTTTTTTTATTAAGCTGTTAAACATTCATATCTATTGGGCAATAATAGTGAACATGTTCAATAGTTTTATTTTGTTTGTTTTGCAACCTTAAGCTGTTGTACAGAAATCGATTTCCCTTTACAAATATTCACTGGAGTAAAATGTGTGATAACTAGCCCTGACATCTTTATATTACACATGTGAGAAAAAATGAGAATACTATTTACATATCTGATTGCTGGGTTGTTTCTCAACAATCAAATTTATTTTGTCTTCCACAAGCGCATCTGACAAGTACATTTTAGTTTGCCTGCTTTCATTAATAATAGCTTGTATTGTGACTCAGTTCTGAGTAATTGCTGTATACAAGAATGCCCCAATAAGCAATTCTTCTCAAATGTAATTTTTTATTTTATTTTATAGAAATGTAATGTTTATCAGAAGAATTTGGTCTTTTCTTATCACTGTCTCTTTTATGAAATCCATACAACAACAGAGCGGTTTGTGCAGTTTGACAATTGACTGTTTTGTCTCCAAAATTGGACTCTTGAAGGAACCTGAGAATGAATGAAATCACAGCTGTTGGATGAGCCTGGAGGGCAGAGTGGACGACGAGGTGATATAATGACCCGAAAGCCCCAGGCTATATCAGCAATGGCACATTTCCCGGTTTGGCTGCCAGTGCTCCTCATCCTCAAGGGACCCAACGCTCATCGAATCCCATCTTACAGATGTCAGGACAACTCTGTGCCGTAACCACCATAGACACTGAGAAAACGGGCAAATTGTCCAACTCAGTAATTGATATCGATGTTGCTCTGTTCTGCTCTATTTAAGTCCTTTAATTATTTAAAGGTGTAATGAATAAAGAATCAGAATATTCTTGATATTTACACATTTGGCACAAGCCATTGGAGTACGTCACAAACAGAACAAAGCATCTAAAGTTGCTAAATTGGAATATCACGTACAACAGCTGCAAATAAAGTAGAGTTTCCATACCATGTGTTCAAGAGAACAACATCATCACTTCCTGGGATATTGGCACAAAATATCCCACTGTAAAAAAAAAAAAAAAAGAAAAAAAAATGTTTTTTGTTGGTTTAACTTAAGTATGTAACCTGGTTGCCTTCAAATTTTGAGTTTATTTAAATTACAAATTTTAGTTGATACAATGTAGGAAATTTGTTTAATAAATAGAAACTCAAAATATTATTGTATCTGAACCACATTAAAAAATGTGATAAATCCTGAAGATAGCACAATTTGGCATGTTTCACTGCGTCATCCAAAATAAAACACACAATTACCCAATATGCTTACAAAATCTAATCATAATATATGATATATATTCATATATTCATAATAAAGGTTGTCGAATCTCAAAAAAAATTTCATTGTATTAACTCAAAATTTTAAGGCAACCAGGTAACATTTTTTCTAAATATTTTTTTCCAGTGCAGTAATAAAGCGGTAGAATTTCTGCTAGCCTAAAAATCTAGACACACCCTATAGCGGCAGCAAATCTAATCTGCCGCGAGTGAAATATAACAACTCTCAAAAGACTAATAAGCTGTAAAAAAACGAACTCTGTAAATGTAAAATGTAAAAACTAAAAATGTAAATGTTGTATGTGTTGATTAATTATATATATTTTTGGATAGTGTCAGTTGCAAAAATTATAATCACTGGGATTCAATGAGTAGACCACCATTTCATTGGTCTGTGATCCCAAGACCCTGTGTAAATTAGAATTAGCCGTTATTGTCATTGCTTCAAGATACAATGACATTTCAGAGACTGCTCAGCAGTGCTACAAGACATACACACGCAAACAACACAGTCACATTTCAGCAGGTAAGGCAAGAAATTGGAATTGAAGGGTTCAAACTGATATAGCAAAGTCCAAAGTAAGCGTTCATATATAAATAGTTCAAAATAGCCCTTAGTTTAGAGTCTGGATGGCATTTGGATAAAACTGTTCAAGAATATGGCAGTGCGTGTGTAACGGGGTTTGTAGATGAAAGGAAGGAGGCAGGAACCGCCGGACATTCAACACCTTTAATATCTCTCGCTCATTCACCTCGCCACACCGTGTTTTTCCCAGACTGGCATAATGAGTTGTGCAAGTCACGTAAAAAGCCATATTCAGCACAATTGTCTAATCCAGTTCTGCAGGCCTACAATGTTAAACTCCTGAAAGAGCTGGATGAGGGCGAGGGTCCCTCTCTGGATGACATTACGGAGTAATGGTAAGGGCCTGAAGTTAACACCCGCGCCAAATGTGGGTGAATTTGGCAATTGGTGGGTAACCCTTTCAAGGCAGAGTGGACTAGCCAATGATAATTGAGTGATTGATTGTGTAGTTTGAGAGGATGCAACTGCTGTTTCAGGACGTTCATGTGATATGAAAGAAGATGAGAGCCTTCTCTGACTAGGTTAGGATGTGAGGTTAAACTGTTGGTGAGATGGGATGAGATAATGCAACACTGAAGTAAGCTACAGTACAATGACAGTTTCGCTGATGTGTGTGCATGTGTGCACGCTGGGAGATGGTAACCGGTGAGAAAATCTCCGGTACCCGGTAACTTTACCAATAATAATAATATTAATTTAGTTGAAACTGTAATTTTTTGTGAAGAATCAACAACAAATGGGACACAATCATGAAGTGGAACAAAATGTATTGTATATTTCAAACTTTTTTAACAAATCAAAAAAAAAATTGGGCATGCAAAATTTTTCGGCCCCCTTAAGTTGCGCCACCTTTTGGTGCGATTACAGCTGTAAGTCGCTTGGGGTATGTCTCTATCAGTTTTGCCCATTCCTCCTTGCAGAGCAGCTCGAGCTCAGTGAGGTTGGATGGAGAGCATTTGTGAACAGCAGTTTTCAGTTCTTTCCACAGATTCTCGATTGGATTCAGGTCTGGACTTTGCCTTGGCCATTCTAACACCTGGATATGTTTATTTTTTAACCATTCCATTGTAGATTTTGCTTTATGTTTTGGATCATTGTCTTGTTGGAAGACAAATCTCCGCCCAAATCTCCGTCTGCTGAAGAAAAACAGGCCCAAACCATGATGATGCCACCACCATGTTTGACAGTGGGGATGGTGTGTTCCGGGTGATGAGCTGTGTTGCTTTTATGCCAAACATAACATTTTGCATTGTTGCCAAAAAGTTTAATTTTGGTTTCATCTGACCAGAGTACCTTCTTCCACATGTTTGGTGTCTCCCAGGTGGCTTGTGGCAAACTTTAAACAACACTTTTTATGGATATCTTTAAGAAATGGCTTTCTTCTAGCCACTCTTCCATAAAGTCCAGATTTGTGCAGTATACGACTGATTGTTGTCCTATGGACCTTGTATAAGCTGAAAGTTTAGAGGGACGGCCAGGTCTTGGTAGATTTGCAGTGGTCTGATACTCCTTCCATTTTAATATTATCGATTGCACAGTGCTCCTTGGGATGATAAAAGCTTGGGAAATCTTTTTGTATCCAAATCCGGCTTTAAATTTCTCCACAACAGTATCTCGGACCTGCCTGGTGTGTCCCTTGTTCTTCATGATGCTCTCTGCGCTTTAAACGGACCTCTGAGACTATCAGTGCAGGTGAATTTATACGGAGACTTGATTACACACAGGTGGATTCTTTTTATCATCATTAGTCATTTAGGTCAACATTGGATCATTCAGAGATCCTCACTGAACTTCTGGAGAGAGTTTGCTGCACTGAAAGTAAAGGGGCCGAATAGTTTTGCACGCCCAATTTTTCAGTTTTTGATTTGTTAAAAAAGTTTGAAATATCCAATAAATTTCATTCCACTTCATGATTGTGTCCCACTTGTTGTTGATTCTTCACAAGTTGGTAAAAAGGTTGCAAAGTTCAATGGGGGCGAATTATTTTGCAAGGCACTGTATGTGTCTAAAAAAGCCATCAACATAGCCACGGTGTGTGTTGCAGTAGTGTTGCACGATATACCGGTACTAGAAAAGTATTGTGATACCCTGCTATTACAAACGGTATGATATGGACTTATATTAGTACTGGTACTTTAAGGAGGACAGTGCCTATGAGCTGTATTTCTTAATTTGTGTGGATGTGTGACAGCAGGTGTCAGAACTTGTGTGCAGAGCTCTGCTTTAGCCGTTCAATAAACATTAGAAGCAGAAGAGTTAAATATATACGCGCAATGCATGACAAAGAAAGCAACAGAAATATGCACGCATGAGGAGAAAAAGTTCAGCGCGGGACGTGCTCGCGCTACTGGACTCTGACCTGAAGTGCGCGCACACGCCTTTCAGACAACAAACATGCGATCACCATTCAGTTCTTTCTCGTCTTATTATTTGGGTTTGAATGGTCAAAAATATGTAAAAATGCACGGTCTGGCGAGTATTGAGGTAAACACAGTCGGATATGTCTTTAGTGAACGTGTAGCCTACAGCTGAGGTAATTAGATCAGTGCAGGTCTTAAGCCAGACCTAATATTCTGATTAATGTTAAGCAAACATTGAAAAATAGAAAATCACCACATTCTTGGCTAAATAACTAAAATATATTTATTAAGAATCAGTGTAGAGTTAAATTATAGAGTGTACACTAAGTAAGCAGTTTTATATTTGATTATTTAATTTCTTTCTTGACTTGCTACTGTTAAATAGACCTAATGTAGGCTAGTTGAAGAATAAAGAACTGTTTTTGTCATATTGTTTGTAATTTGCTTATTTTTTAAAACAAGATACAATTAAAAATCTATATTATAATTATAAGATTACATCTTAAAAAAATATTAAATTACTCGAATCATAAAATAAGATTTTGGTCATCCCAACCTGTTCAGAAGTGAAAGGTTAGTGAATGATAACGATTGATAATGTGATCTCTGTAAGGATGTTCACATCGGCATGTATTTATTATAGCAATAAGAGGAGGATTGGTCAAAAACAAGGGCAGGAACATGCTGGCCAAGTGAATTTTTAGTAAAAGAAATAAAACAATGAATAATAAGTTATGTTACCACCACCAATGTGCAGCACCCACCTGGATGATGCGACAGCAGCCATATTGCGCCAGAATGCTCACCACACACCAGCTGATTGGTGGAGAGGAGACGGAGTGATTAAGCCAATCGTTATATGGGGATTATTAGGAAAATTAGATCTATAATCTAATGTTATATCTGTGAACTCAGATGTTGACTCTCACACAGACTCTCGGGGAGAAATCAAAAACAAGCGAGTGATTAAAATTACAAATTGTGGAGTTTTTATATTTCTAACATATAATACAGTTAAGCAACATCACACAAGAGTGCTGTTTTCCTGAATAGCCTACCATCATGATTGAAAATGACACGGATTTCATATGACAGTTCCATAAACAATTACTTAACATTAAGTACATTTTAGATGCAATATAGACTATTTTTGTTTGAATTCAGCAGCGATGTACAGCAATAGTTCCAAACAAAGAGCATAACAGAACCATAACACTTCTCACAGCAACAGTGTGTTACTGAATGATTCAGCATTTTGAATCAGTTGAATCAAAGATTCAGTAACCTCTTCAAAATAACTTCCTCATTCTTGAAGGAATCAGCCTTTTCAAGGAATGGACTCAATGACTCACTCATTAAGATGGTCACCTGCCGCCACCTACTGGGGGTTTATGTTCCATATTTAAACATTCTTGTTTGTATATTAAAAAAAATATCAGTGTAAATTGTTTCATTTGATTGGTAGCAGCCCTATAGCATCTTATTCATATTTAATTTTTAGATAAAATTGAAGAACATAATCTGAAAGCTGAAGTATAGACTTTATTTAATAAGATTATGGGATAAATGACCTTTATAAAATGTAATTGCAAAGATATGCAGATTCAAATAAGACAAAGCTGATTGAACACTGCTGAAAACACAAAACAAAACAAAAATGGAAAAATGTTTTACTTGGACAAGTGAATGACAGATTTACAGGTGCTGGTCATATAATTAGAATATCATCAAAAAGTTGATTTATTTCACTAACTTTATTTATAACTTCCAAATTAAAATATTTGAAAATTAGAAAATTACTTAAGACCAATACAAAGAAAGGATTTTTAGAAATCTTGGCCAACTGAAAAGTATGAACATGAAAAGTATGAGCATGTACAGCACTCAATACTTAGTTGGTGCCTCTTTTGCCTGAATTGCTGAAGCAATGCGGCGTGGCATGGAGTCGATCAGTCTGTGGCTCTGCTCAGGTGTTATGAGAGCCCAGGTTACTCTGATAGTGGCCTTCAGCTTTTCTGCATTGTTTGGTCTGGCATATCGCATCTTCCTCTTCCCAATACTCCATAGATTTTCTATGGGTTTGAGTTCAGGCGAGTTTGCTGGCCAATTACAAACAGGGATACCATGGTACTTAAACCACTGTACTGGTTGCTTTGGCACTGTGTGCAGGTGCCAAGTCCTGTTAGAAAATGAAATCTGCATCTCCATAAAGTTGGTCAGCAGCACACAGTGCTCTTCTTTCTGGTATATGACTACGTTGACCATGGATCTCAGAAAACAGAGTGGACCAACACCAGCCGATGACATGGCACCCCAAACCATCACTGACTGTGGAAACAATGTAAGTCTGAGCTCCCTGTCGTGAGAATAGCTCGGATGAAGCACTCAACTTAACAAAGGAATACCAAGGTACACTGGGAAGCATATCCACCTGGAACATGAAACGCAATGCCTGTCCGAAGGGACGACTTATAGAATATACATATGACCCGCGAACGGGATGCATACTGAACACACTGGGGTACCCAGGCTGAAGGGTGGAATGGTTCAACCCCAGGAGGGGCAAGGGTTTGCCAAAGGAAAGACACATGCTCAGAGAGGTTTACAGTGGAAATACACATGTGAATGTTGCCCAATGGAGGAACCATGCACATGGAGGCACCTAGCCTTACACGAGGGCTGCCGCTGACATACACTCGGCATCAACAGTGCTGGAGGAGCTCAGGGCTTCAGGGGAGAAGCTCACCTGAGGAAAATATTGCCCGTATACAGTCCGTGGAGTGAAATGCCAAAGAGAGCGATGACACAGAGCAAGTTTTAGTTACTGGACACTGGAAGCGAGTACATAAGTCAAGTCAACTTTATTTGTATAGCGCTTTTACAGTGACGATTGTTTCAAAGCAGCTTAACAGTGTTAAACATGAAAATATTGAAAAAAAAATTGTATTCGGCTGTACAGTCTCTCTGGAGAAAACAGTGATGTTAACAGCTCATTGTGATTTACCATATAGCGACAATGTGGACAGATCAGTGATTAATTTAGTCCTTATTTTATTTGTATATTTAGTTGAATAACTTGGATCATAATTTTAGTGTCCCCAACTGAGCAAGCCAAGCCAAAGGCTACAGTGGCAAGGAACCAAAACTCCATCAGGGCATGATGGAGAAAAATAAACCTTGGGAGAAACCAGACTCAGTCGGGATGCCAGTTCTCCTCTGGCCTATTAACAAACAGTGTATGATTATTATTCTGGCAAACTTACAGGTCAGAAATCATATTGGATCAGAATATTCGACTGTTCGAGGTATCACGCAAGAGACGGGTTTATTGAGGATGACGCATGGATTAAACAAAAATATGAATATTTGAAGGATCAGAGTCATTGTGCCGGTGACGGGTTTATTTAGGATGACATGTTGAGTCAACTATTATTAAATATTAATGTTCAAATAATCAGAGTCATTACACCAGAGACAAACTTATTTAGGATGACCTTTCGAGAAAACAATTATTGAATAGGAATGTTCAAAAGATCAGAGTCATC
This sequence comes from Pseudorasbora parva, assembly GCF_024679245.1. NCBI lineage: Eukaryota > Metazoa > Chordata > Actinopteri > Cypriniformes > Gobionidae > Pseudorasbora > Pseudorasbora parva. Next base: position 39,134,139 of record NC_090188.1, on the reverse strand, counting down.
AAGCCGGAGACAGGTTTATTGAGGATGACGTGTCAGTGAGTCAAATTCAGAGGAGACACTAATTGACACGGTCTCAGCAGACACTTCACGGATGCGCACGTCATGTCTGGGTGCAGGTCCACCATCTGATCTGGCTATGAACCGGATCCAACTGACTGCAGTAAACCGCAGGATAATCAGACAGACTAACATTAGCATAGATGCCACTCTTTTTATGATGTAAGTACATCAGGTGTTATGGGAAGTGTTCCCCGGTTCCAGCTGACCTAATTAATGCAGCCCAACAATCATTTAACTGATGTGAATGTCTATTGATTTGAATAATATAAGTTAAAAATGTTTAAAATCCATAGTAAAGAGATGCGTTTTTAGTCTAGATTTAAACTGACAGAGTGTGTCTGCTTCCCGAACAATGCTAGGAAGACTGTTCCAGAGTTTAAGTGCTAAATTGGAAAAGGATCGACCGTCTGCAGTTGATTTAGATATTCTAGGTATTATCAACCTGGCCAGAGTTTTGAGACTGCAATAGACGAGATGGAGTAAAATGTGTTAAGAGCTCGCTTAAGTACTGGGGAGATAAACCATTTAGTGCTTTGTAAGTAAAAAGCAAGATTTTAAAATGTGTGCAATGTTTAATAGGGAGCCAGTGCAGTGTTGACAGAACTGGACTAATATAATCATACTTTTGTTTTCTAGTAAGAACTTGAGGTGCTACGTTTTAGACCAGCTGCAGCTTATTTATTAAGCAAGCAGGGCAACCAACCGGTAGAGCATTACAACAATCTAGTCTTGAGCCAATGAACGCATGAACTAACTGTTCAGCATTTTGCATTGAAAGCATGTGCCTTAATTTATATATATTTTTAAGATGGTAGAATGCAGTTTTACAGATGCTTTCAAAAAAAAGGACTGATTTCAAAGAGCACACCCAGGTGCCTCACTGACGATGAGGACAGAGCAGTCATTAAAGTTTAAGACTTCAGTTTAAAAAAAATTTTTTTTTCTGAATTAAGTTGCAGGAAAGGATTTATCCAATCTATCCACAAAGCCTGTGCTGAGGCGGCCTCATATGAGGCAGTCCGGCCAGTGTGGTTGCAGATGCCAGGAGCCTTTGAAATATCTTCAGTGGAACTGCATTCTTGCCTTTAAAGAAAAGGGAGACATAAAAATATGCGTCCTTCAGGTTGATCGCTGCAAACCAATCAAGTGGACGAACACAAATGCGTTTGCTGTCAACATCTTGAATGGAAGCCTGTGAAGGGTTCGGTTCAAGACGCACAGGTCCAGGATTGGTCGTAACCCACCAGTTTTCTTGGGCACTTTGGGACTTTATTTAGGCTGGAGGGACAGTCTCAATCGCACCCTTCACCAGTAAGGTTGCAACCTCCGCATGCAAAAGCCTTTCTTTGCAAAAGCCTTATATGTAGTTGCCTGTCTAATTTCATCTGGTAATCTGTTCCACTCACTAGCGCCCCTCACAGACCAGACCGATTGGCTGAAGGTGCTTTTGCGCAGAGAGATGACACAGTCACCTCTCACTGAGCCTCTAGTGACTCGCAAAGTACTAATTATTTGGCTGATTAGATCCGCCAAAGGTACAGGGGCTAAATGATGTATTGCTTTATAAATCAAGCATAAATTTAGCAAATTGCACAGTGATGTTAATGTCTTGGTTTCTTATCCATGACCTTGATGGCTTGTTTGTATAATATTTCAAGTGGCCTGATTATACCCTGTGACCAACTTGTTTGGCAATAAATAATATGACTAAAAATCATAGTGTGTAAAAATATCTTTGCCACCTTTTCAGACATTTCACTTCTGATTGATCTAAAAGTTGCAAGATTTAGCTTGATATTTTTCCCTTACTTTCTCAACATGAGCTTTAAATGAGAGATTAGAATCAAGCAGTAACCCGAGATATTTGTACTGTGTGACCAGCTGCAGTTTTTCACTTGCAACATATGATAGACCCTACTGGTTTTACAAAAGAACATCCCGACAGTTTTAGTGACATTTGCTGAAGGCAGCACTCCTGCAGCCATACTGTGACACAGCTCATAGCTTTTTTAAGTTTAGCAGCAAAAATGTATTTTGATCTGCTGTGAACGTGAACAAATAAAACTGTGTCATCTGCATACATGATACATTCAACTTCCGGACAGACCAAGGGCAAGCCATTAATGTAGAGGCAAAATAATAAAGGCCCTAAAATTGATCCCTGAGGGACCCCTGTAACTAACTTAAGAGGCTTCATTCTACAATTGTTAATAAAATCAGAGTGAGTCCTGTCACTTAAATAGGATTCCATCCACCTTTTTACATCAAATTACACCTTCATTCTTTGTCACTTTAGACCACCATCGAGTGTTTGTATTAGTTTCCTGTCGTGAGATAATGGGGATTTCGTTCACATGGTGATGTTAAAACATGTTATATTTATCATTTGATATGGAGATAATCGCTACACCTGTTAGCAGTCATAATGTAAGCATCCATTATTGATATAAAATAGCCGAAATCACATGAACAATCGCACAAACACCTTATTCCATAGTTATCGTGTGTTTATTAGCTTCTTAGTTCACATGTAGAAATGTAGAATATGCTCGTTCTTCACAGAGCCAGAATGAGAAAGTAAATACACAGAAGGAGCACTTCATGCGGAGGGCAGTATTGAGCAGTGAGATTATTGACAGCTCAGTGAGCAAATGAACGCCTGATGACTCATATCTGACACAGATCATTAAGAGAAGACCCAGAGAGAGCTATATGCATGTCTCAATTCTTTCAGATCGCAGATAAAGTAAGAGTGTGATGTTTTAAAAAGCAGTGAATGTTGAACAATAGTAATCTGAGGCCATCTGTGATCTTTGAAAGGCATGGGGTTAAATATGCTATCAGTTTCATTTCTTTGAAAGAAAATAAGAATGGGCAAAGATCAGTATCAGCAGGTCACACAAAAAAGTTGAAAATTGCAATCGATGAATCAGTCACAGAGCGTCAGGCAAAACGCAATAAATGCTGTCATGTTCTCTTGCATTGAGATGCTGATGTATGGAAACACAATCGTGTGAGACATTTCTGGAGGGAATTAAACCAAATTACAGACTTTTACTTTTTTGGAGTTTCAGAGCCACCAAACCAACATTTAAGATGCTGCAATGTGATTGTTCCATTGGATAGTCCAGTTACTGAGCCGCCACAACGTCACATGAGGTTTTTGTTGCACATTGAGGGATTTATTCAGTAAATGTGTTTTGTCTTATTCAATTTTTAACACATACTGTCATCAGAGACTGAAGGAACCAGGAGAACGTAAATAGCAAACAGAAACAAGCTAATTGACAAGACACAGTTAAGAAGAACTAAACTAACGAGGGTAACTATGAGGACAGATGAGTGGTGGGATACTGAACAAAGAAACATGTGCCAACTGAAAAGTGTGTTCATCATTGGCTGCGACTGGATGCATCCGTTTGATGAGAGTAGACGCGTGCAGGCAGAAAGGAGCTGGAAACAGAGACGTGAAGTCAGACACTTTCTGCTTCCCGTAGTGGCGCTTGTGCTATATTTGTATTTGCATACATCACAGCTTAAAAGTGAAAAAAATTCAATATTTGAAAATACACAGATGTTTCAGAAGACATTTTCATCCAATACTTTATGTACTGCTTAATACAGCGTCTGTTTGTATAAGAATAAAGTTCAACATATAAACCTACACTATCAATGAAGTGGGGTCTATGTTTTAGTTTGATAAACATGACAATATAACGTTGAGACGACATGAAAAGAGCTTTTACTGTTATAAAAAAATATTTGTGAGCATTAGTGAAACGTTTTAGAATAAACATTAGCCTAATGCTCTTGAATCGCTCTTGCGGAACTTTGTTAACATACGTCACAATTAAAATTTCTATCTGACATGTACTGCTCCAAGTCAGCCACCAATCGGTCTGCGCGTTACTATATGAAGTCAAACAAGCCTATAGACTTTGAAGACCTGTAGACATGGCTACGATTGGATAAGATCTGCATATTTATTATTAGCTTCTTCTCTCCTGTCAGCTCACCTGAGGGATTGTTTTGATAGCGGCAACTGTAACAATTCTCTCACAGGGCTCGCAAAATGTCTTTATCATAAAACACAATGATTTATCTCTCATCCACCCGCGATTGGTTGGAATTTAATTTTTTATGCCTGGGCCCGCCCGATCGGTATATATGACCATGAACCGCTCATACACATATATGCGCTTGCCCTTCAAATATCAAGTCAAGAAAGTGAACAATGCAGACCAAGAAAGGAATGTTATTTTACTATTTGAGATTCACCGGCCTGAAGAGAGGTTTACATTTTGGTAGCCCGACTGAAAAAAACACATAGCTCTGGGACATTGGGCTTTGTGAGTCATGGCCCATACATCCGAGTCATATTTATCTTTTGAGGTTTGCATTCTATGACGTCAATGGTCAACATATTTTGAGATCTCTCGTTTGCTGGGGCTGGTGTCAATAAAAACTTTTCTTTGATGAACAAGGAAGTTTTCAGCTCTGAAACATATTATTCTTCCCAGAGGAAAAATTTGCTCATTGGTTGCTTTTTCTAAACTCAGGAGACATAGTTCTGATTCTCCTATGTTTCTTGATTAAGTGTCAGCTGTTTATCAGTATTTGTGTCTATCAAATATAGACACAAATGAGAGATGTCTAAGAGAGTCAAAACTGAGATTGTGGTGAGAGAAGCTTGGGAAATCTCTTTATTGTCTAAACTAGGTGTCAGCTTTGTCTTCCCATGTTTCTCCTAAAATCCATTAGGAGAAATAAGAGTAGACACAACTGAGACATGAGAAATATCTGAGAATTAAGTGAGATTTTTATTTAGCTCTTGTTGTAGTATCCGCAGTGTCTCAGATGTTTCTCCTAAAATCCATAAGAGAAATAAGAGTAGACACAACTGAGACATGAGACATATCTGAGAAAAATGAGAAACAAGAGCGTTCTCATTATTGTGGGTTTTTGACCTTTAATGGACAGGACCATACGATAAGCGACCAGAAACAATGGGAGAGATGAGAAGGGAACAGGAGCTGAAAGTATAACTTTAGCTTGGACTTGAACTCACGCTGTCTGAGACTCTGCTCTGCCTCAATGTTGATGTGCTGTCCACAAGTTTATGGCTCTGAAAGAGCTTTCCCTAAGCTCAGGATACTAAGGGCTTATTATCTCATATATGTCTCATTTAGGTATGACAAAGAAGTTACTAAGAAGTTACTATGCAACTAAGCTAAGTAGTAGTTAACCAAAGGTCAATCAATCTTAGTTTTCCAATTGAAATTAAATTACCTTTTTATGTAACTGACTTAAATAAATTATTACCAGGTACCAAAATAATTCTTGACTACCTTTTAAGACTAGTCTAAGAAGTTTTTCAACAACCCCCGGATGTCTTAAATTGTATTTTAAGTTTATATCTTAAACTTACATTTTTATTTTTTTTACTAATATTGTAAATACTAAAACTATCATTCAAAAAGCATTTTGTGTTTCAGAATATCAAGGGTTATTCATTAAAATTGATCTTCAGTGCCCAGAAATTAATATGCAGTGCTTATTCCAAACAATGATCAAACAAGTGTATGGTGTTTAGTCTTGATCAATTATTTCTTTATAACAAATGTACTACTATAGTGTACCAGCGCTTCATGGTTGCTGCCTAACCTTTTTGTTCTTTGTAACATTAGAAAGTTTATCCTGTACAAGCCATTTTGCATGCATGTAAACATAGGTTGTTTTGTACTTTGCATGTATTGTGCTTGACTGGAATGGCATGGATGAATCACATATAAGCTACCCAGATGAGGGAAAAAACCTTTAACAATTCAAATGTTTCTGCGAGACATAAATGGGGATACATTAACATTAAATGGAGACTTTTACTTAAGTCTCCTGTTTCTCACACTTGTCTCCTGAGACATAAACTCTAACATTCTCACATTTGTCTCCTTTAAAGATTTAGAAGAGATCTCACCAACATCCCACACTGTGCTCAGACTTTTCTCCTTAGTGAGAAACACTGGAGCTCTCACACATGTCTTCTCTGAAGTTTCATAAGAGATCTCAACATCATCACATACTGTGCTCAGACTTTTCTCCTTAGCTAAAAACACTGGAGCTCTCACACCTGTCTTCCCTGAAGATTCATAAGAGATCTCAACATCATCACATACTGTGCTCAGATGTGTTTCCCCTCAGTAAGACTCTGAAGCTCTCACATTTGTCTCCTTTAAAGTTTAGAAGAGAGTTCAACAACACACTGTGGTCTGACTTATCTCCTAAACTCTGAACCTCTCACATTTATTGCCACTATAGTTTTAGAAGAGACCTCAGCAAATAAGGGTAATATTTGATACAATACGAAAGCTGTACATTTATGTGCATAGGGCACATCATTTGTTTGACAAATGTGAGAGTGACAGAGTCTTTAACTAAGGAGAATATTCTGAGCACAATGTGTGATGTTATTGAGATATTTTATGAAACTTTAGGGGTGACAAAAGTGAGAGTTCCAGAGTAGCTAGCTGAGGAGAAAAGTCTGAGAAAAGTGTGTGATACTGTTGAGATCTATTCTGAAACTTTAAAGGAGACAAATGTGAGCAATCCAGTCTCTCTAGCCAAGAAGACAAGTCCAAGCACAGTATGTAATGTTGTTGAGATCTCTTTTGAAACTTCAGAGGAGACAAATATGAGCCATCCATTTTCTCTAGCCAAGGAGAATAATCTGAGCACAGTGAGTGATGTAACTGAGATCTCTTATGAAGCTTTAGAGGAGATAAATGTGAGAGTGTGAGTGTCTCTGGTTAAGGAGAATAATATGAGCACAGTGAGAAATGTTACTGACATCTCTTATGAAACTTTAGAGTAGAAAAACATGAGAGAATGCCATTTTTGTCTCAGGAGAAACGTGAGAAGCAGGAGACTTAGCCTTATGTCTCAATTTGATGTTCACTTGATCACTTGTTCATTTATGTCTAGGAGAAAGATGTGAGTTGAGAAGGGGATCTCATGTTTGATTTTCCTTTCCTCTAGGCTATATCAACTTTTATTTATCAAGGGAAAGTTGATTTCTCAATACATTACCCCTTTAATGTGACTGAAAGCTATAGGTTATCAGTGCATACCCATTCTTTCTAATTTCTTCAACCTTGGGATCTGACTCAAAAATATACAGCACTTCCCATCATGTCGTAAAACATACAACATGTTGTAATGGAAGGCAGTGATACGGTGTGATGAAGTTAGCCAATCACAGCAATGGCCGCTTACTTCTGTTTGGATTGGGAGGGGGGACTTTCCCTAGTGGTTTATGGTTTTCCAGTTGGTGCATGAACACGCTTTGATTTAGCGTCTGAGTAGAGGTACTGTTATCGTACGTAGGACATTTTCAAAGCATCTTTGCAGTGGTAGTCGGCCTGGCCCTATTTCTGTCTTTCCGCTTGTTTCATGTGCTCATCACATGACCATTCTTGCTCTGGTTGTTTGAAGAAAACCCCCACAGCACATCTATGCACGTCCAAGGAAAAAAGTGACACTCATCAAAGCTATGCAGTTGCTCTGTGACAGAAACTCCCACCTGACAGAGTATTGCATAATTGCACAATTGCTATAAGATGATATAGAAGTAATCCTTAAAGAGAAGGAAGGGAATTAGAAGAACTACTGTTTAAAGCCCAATGATCAAATCGCCCGTATAGTCATTAAGCTAATTGCTTTTTAATTTGCCTGTCATAATGGAATTATCAGTAGAATCAATCATAGATCTGGACATAATGCTGACACTCCAATTTTACATGCATTGTAAAGAAAAAAGAAAGCAATTCTCATTTAACCCATTACATTTGTTTTTTGTTGGCATACATTTATATATTTAGGTTGCTTCAGCATGGAAGCATTAATAAAATCTGTTCATTTGGGTGTTACCAAGACTCATTATGTATGTAACTATACTAGATCTAGATATCACACATTACTCATCTAATCAAACTATTATTGCATGAGACATTCTGATTGGTTCAGTTTTGGCTGGTGATACTCTAAATCAGTGAGCATAATCTGACCATTCATTGGTATTAAAAATATATATATTTTTTTAATTTGGAGATTATTGTTTTCATGATTTTCTTGTGCCCCGTGTGGTTTTTAAAGACTGGTAAGAAATGTCAACAAAATTCAACAATTATGTGTGTATGTGTGTTAATTAATGAATCATTAATTTAAACAAAAAAAAATGCAAATGACTTTTATTGGTTCCACCTTCATCACATTTATGAATAAATTGTCCTTTGTTATTGGTGTAGCTTGACATATTAATTCAGTCATATTAAATTCAAAAAATTTTGACTTTATTAAAACCATTTTTTCACAGTAGAGCACTTCAGAATGTAAAGAAAATTGCCTTTGACCTGTCAAGACCATATTTGTCTTCTCCACTTAACATAGCCATTCCTAGTGATTGCATTTGAATAATGTAGTACTTTCCATTTAATTTAATAATTTATTTAATAACAGAATATTTCTGATCTGATATCATCTTGCATTTATCAAAGTAATAACCTGTGGGAATGGCTGTATCAAAGCTATTTTCATATTGTATTACAGTGTATCTGATAGCACATTAAATTGATATACCATAGGGATAGAACAATGTAAAAGAACAGCTAATCCCTAAAAAAAATCTGTCATTAATGAACCAACACACATAATTCCAAACCCATATACTATCAGAAAAAAAAGCTATAAAAGCTGTCACCAGGGCAGTACCTTTTAAGATACAGGTTTGTACTTTTAAGTACCAATATGTACACTTTAGGTACAAAAAAGTGTGCCTTTTAAAAAGGTACTGCCCAAGTGAAAGCTTTGCTACCTTTTTTCTGAGAGTACAGTGCTTTTTCCAAAGTTCTTTTTTTCTAAGATTTACACATTTCTTTTTCTATTTTACTATTAATTTACTATTAATCGAAATGTGTAAATCTTGCAAAATGCTTAACATGTTTAGAGGTATGAGTCAAAATCTGCTAAGGGATAATGATGTAACACTTTTTAAAAGTGATTTTTCACTATTATTTACAACAGGATCTGCCTTTTAATGGTTTTAAATTAAAGAGTTTTGTTATAAGAGACAATAAAGACTCCTTTGTACATCAAAATCAATCCTTTCCTAATAAAAACATATCTTGATTTTAAAAAGTCAACAAATTTGCAACAGCTGATTGAAACATTTTTGACAAGCCAGACATGCCAGTCTTTGAGTAACTTCATTCTGTAAAATATATATATATATATATATATATCCTCATGCATATTATCACGTCCTTCAAAAACTCAGGCTTGGCTGTCATTTGGAATATTATAATTAAAACATTAACTCATAGTGTTTACGAGAAGCAGAAGAACAGCGAGTGACGGATTACCTGAAAAACTCAAACTACTGGATGTTTGAATGCATCATTGCTTTCTGAGAAGAGAGAGAAAATGATGGCTTGAGTGGCTTCAACATGCTCTCTGTCAGAGACGATAACGTACATTACATATGAGGGAAATACTTCACATTGCTTGAAAAATGCCAGTTCAACTGAAAAACTTTACTGGGTTAGTGAACAAACTTCAGCGTGTGCTGGTTTCAGATACAGTAGGTTTATTTAATATGTGTACATTTATTTAACATCTTTAGTTGTTTGATTAACATTAATGACAGACAGGTATTTTATTTATTGGGCTGCTGGATGCATTGACGTAATATTCTGACACATCCAGTTATTACCCACCTGTTTACCGTACACTTAAGCCATAACTGACTGTGTTCATGAGATACTCCACAGCATGGACATTTGACATCTGTGTGCGCGTGTATTTGACTATTCTGGCGCAAAGAGAAATGATTGCATGTGCGACAGAGAGAGAGAGAGAGAGAGAGAGAGAGAGAGAGAGAGAGAGAGAGAGAGAGAGAGCTTCTGTTGTGTATCATTTAACGTGATTCTGCCTATCCCGCCTTCACTAACTGCAAGTTAATTAATAACAAATTGTAATTGAATTGTAATTTTGTGATACAATGGGTTTGGCACTTAATTTGACTGAAATTAGGCTTGTTTGAGATGAGCAAAATCTGCGCAGAACCGATCACCGGTGATCAGCGCGAGATGCATGCCGGTTAGAAATGTGTGCGAGGGCAGTCCGCCTTCCTCTGACATCATGCTGACATATGTTAAAAATCTCTCGCGATGGCCAGGCGGATGTGTCGGATTCTGTAGTCGAGCGCAGTTGCTCTCCATCGACTGCGCGGAGCAAAAGCATGATGGGAAACGACTTGCTGACGACACAGCTTAATGCTTATTGGTTTAAACAACCGTGATGTATGGTTCTTTTTTTTAAATATTTGATTTTAAAACTCTGATATCATGTTTTTATGTGTATAGTCTAAATTAGGTGTGGATATTCTCAAACTCTCGGAGAGTGCGATCTCTCTGTTGGTTATGTGATTGTTGTCTTATTAATAAAAATATATAAAAACATGTATTTAATTAAAGTAAAAATGCTTGATAAACAGGTCTTTCGAATGGAAATAAATAACAAAAAATGTGGGTGTCTTGTTCATAATATTTATTTTCATATAAAAGCAACAGAACTTAAATTACATCCAGTTTATCAGCAACAGAGCGCACGAGTGAGAATCCCGCAATATCCACAACTGATCTCGCCTGAACTTTTTTCACTCCTCCCCTCATTGTAGCAGCCTATAGTCTCGCCTTTATTTCAGGCGAGGCAAGGCGCATCTCAAACAAGCCTAATATATTCACCCTGCAAAAGTGGCTAGGGGGAGTGGCTGCCTTACCCACCACAGCTGAAATCTACCAGCATTCGGCGGGCATTAATGTCAAGCCCTGTATATATATTTACAAACCCGATGCCCAAAAAGTTGGGACACTGGAAGTTGGTGAACACAATCCACCGTGCCATTCGCCATTGCCGGCTGTGGTGAGGTGGATGAGCGAGAGACATGGGAGGAGCGAGCGAGACCGGGCGTGCTTGAGAATGAGCTTCACCTCCGGGAGCTCGGAGGCATATAAGGACGAGCGACACCAGTGAAGGACGAGAGAGGACCAGGCCTGGAGATTATGTTATGGTTTTGTTTATGTTTTATTATTTGTGTGCAGGCAGTTGTCTGTGAGGGGCTGCCCATGTTACTTTCCTTTTGTTTGTTTATTTATTAATATGCCCTATCTACGAAAATTGCTACACCGGCTAAAACTCTATAAGTAAAAAAAAAAGAAAAAAAGCCATATCTAAATACAGGGAGTGCAGAATTATTGGGCAAATTAGTATTTTGACCACATCATCCTCATTATGCATGTTGTCTTACTCCAAGCTGTATAGGCTGGAAAGCCTGCCAATTAAGCATATTAGGTGATGTGCATCTCTGTAATGAGAAGGGGTGTGGTCTAATGACATCAACACCCTATATCAGGTGTGCATAATTATTAGGCAACTTCCTTTCCTTTGGCAAAATGGGTCAAAAGAAGGACTTGACAGGCTCAGAAAAGTCAAAAATAGTGAGATATATTGCAGAGGGATGCAGCAGTCTTAAAATAGCCAAGCTTCTGAAGCGTGATCATCGAACAATCAAGCGTCTCATTCAAAATTGTCAACAGGGTCGCAAGAAGCGTGTGGAAAAACCAAGGCGCAAAATAACTTCCCGTGAACTGAGAAAAGTCAAGCGTGCAGCTGCCAAGATGCCACTTGCCACCGGTTTGGCCATATTTCAGAGCTGCAACATCACTGGAGTGCCCAAAAGCACAAGGTGTGCAATACTCAGAGACATGGCCAAGGTAAGAAAGGCAGAAAGTCGACCACTACTGAACAAGACACACAAGCTGAAACGTCAAGACTGGGCCAAGAAATATCTCAAGACTGATTTTTCTAAGGTTTTATGGACTGATGAAATGAGAGTGAGTCTTGATGGGCCAGATGGATGGTCCCGTGGCTGGATTGGTAAAGGGCAGAGAGCTCCAGTCCGACTCAGACGCCAGCAAGGTGGAGGTGGAGTACTGGTTTGGGCTGGTATCATCAAAGATGAGCTTGTGGGGCCTTTTCGGGTTGAGGATGGAGTCAAGCTCAACTCCCAGTCCTACTGCCAGTTTCTGGAAGACACCTTCTTCAAGCAGTGGTACAGAAAGAAGTCTGCATCCTTCAAGAAAAACATGATTTTCATGCAGGACAATGCTCCATCACACGCGTCCAAGTACTCCAGAGCGTGGCTGGCAAGAAAGGGTATAAAAGAAGAAAATCTAATGATATGGCCTCCTTGTTCACCTGATCTGAACCCCATTGAGAGCCTGTGGTCCATCATCAAATGTGCGATTTACAAGGAGGGAAAACAGTACACCTCTCTGAACAGTGTCTGGGAGGCTGTGGTTGCTGCTGCACGCAATGTTGATGGTGAACAGATCAAAACACTGACAGAATCCATGGACAGCAGGCTTTTGAGTGTCCTTGCAAAGAAAGGTGGCTATATTGGTCACTGATTTGTTTTTGTTTGGTTTTTGAATGTCAGAAATGTATATTTGTGAATGTTGAGATGTTATATTGGTTTCACTGGTAAAAATAAATAATTGAAATGGGTATAAATTTGTTTTTGTTAAGTTGCCTAATAATTATGCACAGTAATAGTCACCTGCACACACAGATATCCCCCTAAAATAGCTAAAACTAAAAACTAAAAACTAAAACTTCCAAAAATATTCAGCTTTGATATTAATGAGTTTTTTGTGTTCATTGAGAACATGGTTGTTGTTCAATAATAAAATTAATCCTCAAAAATACAACTTGCCTAATAATTCTGCACTCCCTGTATGATCTCTTTCAGTGAAGCCCTTGTATTTTTCCACATGACAATGCCAGAGCACATACTGCATCAATTACAACATCGTGGCTGCGTAGAAGAAGGATCCGGCACTGAAATGACCAGCCTGCAGTCCAGGGCTGCGTTTCCAGATAACAATGGATCTTTGCACTTAAGATGAGAGAGAAATGAGAGAGGGAGGTTTTTTCACTCAGCCCGAGTCCGTTTTGTAAAACTTTTTTTTTTTTTTTAATAACACTTACCCCACCTTTAAGTTAAATATCAATAATCAACCCCTTTAAAATGTTCAATGAATGACGATACATTTTTGCAGTTTGTTAAATTTAATTACACATTAGCAGATTCTGACTCGTCTGTATGTAAATGTGTGCATACATTGACAGTTAGCTAATGGACAGATCTGTCAAGCTACAAAAAAGGGGGAAAAAAGAAGAAAACTAAATCATACAATTGCTTTATTTGAGGAGTGGTGAAAGTGCAATTGCTGAAAATATTGCCTTCCACTGCAGCTCTTAAATGAAGTACGGCTGCATTAGAGATGTTGCATTAAAGGTGCCCTAGAATGAGTTGACACAATATGTTAAATTGTTCTCTGATATCTACATAGAATAGCCTAGAAATCTAGACGCACTCGAGTGGCAGCAAATCTAATCTGCCACGAGTCTCATTTAGCAACTCTCAATACACTTCTGAGCTGTAAAAGCCAAACTCTGGTCAGGCCAATCACATCGTGTATAGAGTCGGTGGGCGGGGCTTAACATAATGACGGCAGAGTTGCTCTTGCGTGCTACTAGTAAACACAGAAATGGGCCAACGGCATTCTTTCGAATTAGCTTTGATCGCGACTCTGGAACACTTGGAATTAAGATTTTCTCTGAGAAAAGAACGGCACGGAAGTTACATTCTTTAAAAGGGAAGATGTGTTCTGAGTTTTGCCGACCGGATACAGTGAAATTTTAATCATCAACTAGCTCTGCTTCACCTCCGTTGCTCCGGTTGGTTGTAGCGTTATTCAATTGCGTGCAGAGTTACAGACTACAACCATTTATCCCGCCCCTTGGATTGAGCCCTGTCAATGGTGAGTTTCCAGACCAAACATCTTGATGTGGGTCTGGCTCATCAGGCTATACATAGAGGGTATGTGGCTTATTTAAGGGCAAAAAGTGTTCAGATATAGTTTTACAGGTCCATTTACAACCCTATAAATTTCCCCTAGGATGTAATACTTTTTGCCTTATTTGGAATAATCAAAGACGCGATCAGAGAGAATCGCTGATGAGTCGCCGATGCCGGTGAGTTATTTGCCATGCTAAATATCTGGAGCTGTTGGCGATTGAAACTCCTGCTGTGTGAACTGCATTCAGACTGAAAATTACATCGGCGATGACTGACAGCCAATGCAAGAGTGAGATACAGGACAGCGGGAGGCTCAGGGAGAAGTAATAGAGCAGAATATCAGTATTTGAATAGATATATTCACAATTCTATCAAACAGAAACAAAGTCATGCAGTGTGAAAAGAGCAGTGACCCAACGAGTTTGAAAATCGTGCAGTCTGAACTAGGCTTAACTGAACTGATTTTACGAAAATAAACGCGGTCGCGGTGGGAAAGTGATCAGTGATTCAGTAAACGAGTGGTGGCCTTGGGAGTGGCCTTGTAGGGCAGCGAAGCATTCTGGGAATTGTTTTTCTCATCACCATGAGACAAAAATAGGTTTTCTGTCTAGAAAGCACTAAATTAAAAAATAATTTCACATTTCTACTACATTAATGACCCAGCTTAAATACAGATTCATCTTCCCAGCGCTAAAAGTACTACTTTAAGCAGAACATCTCAAATGGAGATGGCTAAAATGCAGCCTACTTGTTTATTGGTGTTTTCAGATCATCCAGATTGCACGTTTAGGTAAAACACCGGATAGTATGTTATTTCCACAGAAAAGCTCTGATTGGGGGATTTAAATAACTGAAATCTGGCCACTGCAAGCACAAACGCTCTTTTTTAACGATTGTGTCAACGATATTGCATGTTTATATAACGTAAGTCACAATGTAGGCCACACAGTGACTGTGATGAACTCTGAAATACAAGCATGCAAAAACATCATACTTGAGTTCTCAAAAATATATATATATATATATATATATATATATATATATATATATATATATATATATATATATATATATATATTTTTTTTTTTTTTTTTTTACAAATTAAATAGAAGCCTTTTTTAAATGATCGTTTTACCTTATAGTGGAGAAGGTAACGTTAGCTAGAATGATCGAGTGAACGATCTATAAGCAACATAAGTATCTACGGTTGTATTATGTAATACAAAATAATATTACCCTTTGTCAATAGACACACTATTTAGTTTTGTATGGTACTTGGTGTTTCCTATTGTTACTGTACTAGCATCTTGCCTCATCTAGACAATGCTGTCTCTCTGAGAAACTTTCAATTTACTCAGAAATTGTTTAAACAGTCAATAAGTGGATAAAATCGCTACTTACTGCTTGCAGGAATACAGTTGTAATTGCCCCTTTCTCCAGTTTAAAGGGTTAGTTCACCCAAAAATAAAATTTATTTCATTAATGACACCCCAATGTCGTTCCACACCTGTAAGGCTGGGGACACACTGCAAGCGTGCCGTGAGCGTCTCGGCTGCGTGGCGTGTCCGTTTTTATTTCGGCTTCCATGTTAACCGGTTAGAGCTTGCATACTGCCTACGTGGAAACGCGTGCATGCTTCAAATAGAAGAGACGCCTATTTTTCACGCGACACGCGAGCGTGCTGGAAGCGTTTCTAGGCAAAATAGCATAGCAAATGCCATTTTGACACAAATACATATTAATAAATGACATTTTCATGTTTGAAAGTGTGTAGGTTAACATAAATGCAGAGATAGGCCTAATTGTAATAATAAAAAACAACATAATTATCGATTTTGAAATATTAAACCTGTCAATACAGAACAAAATATTGTGTAGCCTATTTTGTCGTCAATATCATATATATGTATGGCCAATAGGCTACTGCCGACGTTGTCTTTGCTGTATCAATAGCCAATATATTTATTTTTAACATGAAGTATAGGGCTTCCCTGTACATCAATACCAGCAGCAGCGCCGCGTCAGACACGCTTCTGGTGTGCAAAGACAGAGAAAACGCCAGGCAGCCGCCCCGCGGCTGACACACAGCAGAAACGCCACGCTCGCAGTGTGTCTCCGGCCTAAGACCTCTGTTCATTCTCGGAACACAGTTTAAGATATTTTAGATTTAGTCCGAGGCCTTTCTGTCCTTTGAATGTAAGTGTATGCACACTTGCTGTCCTCGTCCAGAAGCTAATGAAAACATCATCAAAGTTGTCCATATGTGACATCAGTGGGTTACTTAGACTCTCAATGATTTTTTAGACTCACCGTATGTGATGTCTATTTACTGAACTCTTAATATTTCACTATGGCAAGGATAATTCAATTTTTTAATTCTAGGGCACCTTTAAGTTTGACGTCAGTGACATTTGAACACAAGACACAGGAGAACCAACATATTTGATGTCAGTGACACATCTGGGGCCAGAAAGAAAATTGTGAAAAGCACATTTCTATCTGTGCAAGGCAATGGGATATTTGTGTATGTTTGCAACTGCATTCCTACTTGAGAATTGGATTCTGCACATCATGCTGTTTAACACGTGCAGGCTCGCTCACTCACCCATTGGACTCTATGTGAACCTCTAGGGTGGTCCTCTTTACCACAGGAGAAAAACATGCGCTACTGTTTACTGCCGAGACATTGTTAGGTAAACTATCTACTCCAGCAGCAATTATATTACTAGATCTACCACACCAATTCATTTAAATGTCTCCTGACTGCATTTAAACGGCTGTCTCTTTTTATGCTCCCTCAGCATGAAATGAGCTGCACATTGCCTTAGAAACCCTTTCCTCTTTGAATACCCTCACGAACTGACCTAGAGGAGACGTTACTGTTTTCCATAACTCTTGACTTGAGGTGAAATGTATCGAATGATATGGCCTGTATTGCTTTCTTCTTTTGCAATTTTTCCTGTGTTGCTTGGATGTTTTGTATATGTATTACCCAGGGCTTGACATTAACACCCGGCAACATGACAAATGTGTGTGTATTCCAGCAGTGGTGTGTTACACAGTCACTCCTACTAGTTACTTTGATGAGGTGAATCTATATATATATATAAATGGATAACTTCACAACTGTATAGGCTACAATTAGAAATGGAACTTCTATTAGCATACTTATTTCTTCTAATAATTGAATTCTTTACATTACATTTAGTCTTGAGTCTTTACATAACAAAGACCCCCCCCCCCCCCCCCCCCAATAATGTCAAAAAGCCGATCTACATTTTAAGAGAATGTACACAGTTGAGAAATAAAATGTGTGTAACAGTGTAAGGGAGCTCCGTGCTCCCTTACACTATTACAAACAATAGCAATAGTTGTAAAATAATACGTTTTCCCCAATGGTATCAATTTCAAAATTGTGGCCAGTGAAAATTAGTGGCTAGTATTTCGATATGTATCAATACTGGAATATATGAAACGATACGATACTCAGTTTCTACAGTATTGATACCAGCCACACTCTCCTCTCCGACCGAACACGCACCCGCATATTCTCATTCACCCCGGGTTACCTCTGCACAAGGCAAACCCGCGTTCTGCTGGATTCTTATTCATGACAGCGTGTTAGTGTTAGTGTCTGAATTTTGTGCGGGATTGCACATAATTCTACTAACCCAAGCAGATTTCGCACTCACATCTAAACCGAATACACATACCTTAAAGGGTTACTTCAGTGATTAGCATATGGCTTTGTATCAGTAGAAACCCTGGAGTATATTCAAATGATTGTGATTTACCCCCTCATATCCCCCAGAGACGAGAGATTTATGCATTTTATTTCTGAAAATATTCCTCCCATGATGCAAATATCGTCAATTTGCGCCATTGGAGGAATTATTGGCCAGAGGCTAAAGACTACAGCCAGCAGAGGGAGACATTTCTGCATGTTTTCAACTCGCACGTGGGGGATGGAGATCACACAGCACTCAGCTCGCAGCTGCAGTCTCAGGCATTCATGTTTAAAGAGTGCGGCCAGCAGAGCAAATTAAGTCTTTCAACTTTTCAAACTAATTCCTATGAAAGTTAAGCTTCCAATGGCATGAACTAAAAACGCAGCAGACTGAATATGCGCTATGAATCTATGCCGCGAGTGCCCTCGCGTTTACCTCAGCTCTCATCGCGAGCTCATCCATGACTGTCAATGTGAATCCTGCAGCGTTTTGGGCTGTGAGTCTCCCTCAGCGGCTGAATCACATATTGAACAGACACGTTCAGTTTTTAATTGCAGTGTCTGTTCTCTAACGGAACTAATTTTATAAAGATGATCGCGGTCGCGGAGGGAAAGTGATCAGTGATTCAGTAATCCAGTAGCGGTGGCTTTGGGATTGGCCTCACAGGGCAGCGAAGCATTCTGGGAATTGTTGTCTTTCATCCCCATGAGACAAAAATACATTTTCTGTCTTTTCTCAGTCTAGAAAGCACCAAATTAAAAAATAATTTCACATTTCTACTACATTAATGACCCAGTTTAAATACAGATTCATCTTCCCAGCGCTGAAGTACTCCTTTAATAAATTCTCCTCTGACATATAAGTGCAAACATTTGCTTCTTTTTCCAGCTTATTATTGGTCAAATACACTCAAAAAAAAATCTCAGTGCACATCTGAAAGAGTATTAATATAAACACAATCATAAACAGTTCTGTTTTTTTTTTTTTTTTGTCTTTCTTTGAGACTTGAACGTCATGATCCCAATGAGCCATTGTTATATGGAAAAGAGCAACGCAAAGATGTTTCACAGATGCGGGAAAAATGCATAAAGGTTTCAAGCAACATGATGGTCAGTAAATGTATTCTTTTTTATTGATTTCATTTTTATTGTGCAAAAACTCTAGTAAAATGTGTCATTTTAAACCTGCCTTATCGTCCTGCCTGTTTGACAACAGATAGCTCTGGCCAAAACTCATTGGTTGAGGTAGATTGCCATTCTGTTTGATGGAACAAAAAAAATATTCTACTCACTGCACCTTTAAAGAGAATAGCATATGAAAGATCTGACTACAGCATTCTAAGTCAAGTAACATTTCAAAGGACCCACAATTAACATGTCACCAAAATTAGCTAACCAATAATCTTGGATCCAGATCAGTGGCAGTATTTCTAAATTCCTTGAAAAACGTGAAATGGGATAGTCCTCCATCCTCTGGGGCACGCAAAACATTTTAAAAGCACAGTATTAAATTTATTATGTCTTTCATTCAGAATTCAGTTAAATACTTGATTTGTTTTGGCAGAGGTCTATGGATAAAACATGTATAAAAGAGAAGAAAGAAAGACAGCTGGAGGCTTAAAATGTTCAGGTTGCAGATGCATTTGTGGTTCAATATGTGCATATGAGCATGCATATATTATTGAATTGACAGGAACTGCAAATAATGCAAGAATAAATATGGTTTAAATAAGTGCAGATTAATAGCATTTTTATAATTCATTAGTTTCATTACTGACTTTAAAAATGTGAGCTAAATGTTATTGAATAGTGCTGAATTCCGGTAAGCAAAAAAGTCAAATTATATATTTTTATTTATGATTTTGTAGCTTAAAGAATAAAGCAAGCGCAAGCAACGCAATGGGTTCGATTCCCAGAGAAAGCAACATCCGATCAAATGTACACATCCGTTGGATAAAAGCGTAAATATAAATGTAATTGGAAAAGATCCCATGCGCAAAACAATGTAGATGGACAGAGCTGCAGAACATTTTAAAACACTTTTGAAATCAATTTCTGAGTTACTCGCGCTCTGCAAACTTACTTACCCAAGGTGTTTCCGACCAGAGATACGAGGAAAACTATGATATATCCAGCTATGAGCACCCATTCATATTGTTTGGGATGCAAATATTCCCTCCAAATGTACTTGAGAAGTTCGTCGTCGTCATCAACATGAGAATGAGTGGAGTTGAGATGCGGCGGGGATGTGGAACAGTCGTCGCAGGCGTCATTAACCCTGATCCCGGACATGTTGCGCGCGGACCCGGGCTCTCTCTCCAGCATCGCGGATGACTGACACCGCTCGAGTGAGGGGGAGAGAAAGAGGGGGAGAGGGATACAACTTGCGTCGTGACGCAATGTGCAGCTCTCAGCCTATAACCAATTAGTTACCAAGACAGAGAAGCGTTTTGAAGTCAGAGAGAACCTATAGACTCCATCAAGTGCTTGCTGCATGCTTCTTATGTCTCGAGAGGATACTCATGTTTATTATTCAATGCTGTCAGGCCTATGACGATAATAATAAATGATACAACCTTATTATTCTGTACTAGAATATATTTGTAGAAATTCAAACTTCAACATGTTTAATTGTTACACAGTAAGCTTGGGGTTTCACTTTTAATGATGCATGGTGGTTTATATCTCAAGAGGAGTAGCCTAAGTTATATAATAATTGGTGTCCAATTAGTGTTGCATTGAAATGCAATTATTCCTGTTAAATTTAGAAAACTACAGATTAACCATTTTCTTTATTTTATCACTTTTTAATGCTTTATTATTCTTCAGCTTATATGTAATTATTTATTCAATATGCCTAAGGTGTATATTTACTTTTAATATACAATAAAAAAATAAAAATAAAAAAGTAAAAATTAAAAATTAAGTTAAATAATTAATAATTCAATAATTAAGTTTAATTCTAATTTAGAAGAGACACATCTGATTTAGTTTTTGTAGCGATGCCATATAATGTTTCAATGATTGTATTTTAACAGTTCATATATATATGAAGTCTCTGAGTTCGACGGATACCCAATGCCCCGAGTGGATGAGCTGCTGGACCGCCTGGAGAGGGCGCGCTACATATCAACCCTCGACCTCACCAAGGGCTACTGGCAGGTCCCCCTCTCCGAACAGGCCAAGTATATGCAGTAATATGCAAGAACTGTTGAAATAAAACAAGGGCTAAATGTTATTTATGAATAATAGAAAATGTATAAACAGAAAATAAAAAGAAAATGTGCTATAATTCATGGAATTATTAATAATTATTAAATTAAATGATAAAAACAACAGCAACAACATGCTACTGGGGGTTACCAACACAGTTCTGAGTGGCTCACTTTGTCCCATGGATCTCTCTTTAATCCTTCAAACCATAAAAAAAAAAAAAAATGAAATATTCATCAAATTCCCATCCCATCCCAAATTCCCATCACTCATCCAGTGACCCCCCCCCCCCCCACCACCAAAAAAGATAATTTAACTAGCCAAATTGTATTTGAAGCATTGTATGATAATGTGTGTGTGTGTGTGTGTGTGTGTGTGTGTGTGTGTGTGTGTGTGTGTGTGTGTGTGTGTGTGTGTGTGTGTGTGTGTGTGTGTGTGTGTGTGTGTGTGCTGGAGAAGGAATTACGGCTGCTTTATAATGTAGGTATGGATATTTACCTAATTGGTACCAGGTCCTTAACTGGCTTGCCACTGTACGCTGTGAATACAAATTGGATTTTACACTGCAAAAATGCTTTACTTTCACTACCTAAAACATTATTACATGTAATATGTTTGTAAATAGCAAAACAATGTATTTTGAATGTCCCTTTTAATGATGCTTCAGCCAACATAACGTTACAAAAGTCAAATATAGAGAGTGCTTTTATGACATTGAGGGAAACCTGTAGGGTGTTTCAGTGCACAAGATGAAAAGTGAAACACACTAAAGGTTTCCGAGTAATATGGCTAAAACGAGCAGTGGCTGCGCTCCCGTGGGGGGATGGATAATCAACCGATGCATCCATGACCTCTGTGACACTCCAAGGTCAATCTTGCATGCATTTATTTTTCTAGATAGATGCTGGAATAGAAACATGGGTAACACTTCCTATGAAGCCTAAGCTTATATTGAATTATAGGCATATTTATACTTATTTATAAGTATATATTTGCTTTGTGAAACTGCATCCTATGTTTTCACTTAAAGCTCGATGATGCATTTATAGAGATAAGTATTTATAAGAACACGTATGTACATTAATAACACAAGTACTAATATTAATATTAATATATTGACTTAATAAATCTGAATTACGAAAATCATTGTACCTATAATGTAATAACATCATAGCAATGCAGGCTGCATCTTTATGACATCCATACCTCATCCTCTGCCCTCATCTGTGTCACGATACACTGGTCTACGACTGACTAATTAATACTTATAAATCAGTGTATAATGTATTATGAGCATGTGCATTAAAAGAGCAAATGCATGACTTATAAATAAATATACAAAAATAATATAAATTATATAATGATATAAATAAACTATAATATACTGTTCTTATAATGCAGGTCTATAGGTCTTAATTGGGCTTTATGAATATGTTTATAGAATACTAATACTTATAAATAAGTATAAATGGAGCGATAATTCATTATAAGCATTGGCTTCAAATAAAGTGTTATGCGTTAATGAAATATGTGATATGGATATTATATCATAAGGAGATCACGTATGAAGGTGGCTTTAAAAGCACAAAAAGCATTTACATATGAATAAATGCATTTTCACAGAGGTTCTCAAATAGAAATGTGGAAGTTCACAGTGAGATCTACCCTACAAAAATGCAGTTGCCCTAAAGGTTAGAATAGAAATGTATCTCCATTTTCAAGAACAGATGAAATCATATTCATCCAAGTACTATCCCTTCACTTACACTAACACCAGCAGCATGTTTTATCTGTGTGTGTGTGTGTGTGTGTGTGTGTGTGTGTGTGTGTGTGTGTGTGTGTGTGTGTGTGTGTGTGTGTGTGTGTGTGTGTGTGTGTGTGTGTGTGTGTGTGTGTGTGTGTGTGTGTGTGTGTGTGTGTGTGTGTGTGTGTCTCTTTCTGATATTGGATACACATGGTCTAGCTCACAAAAAGAAATCTTGCCCAACCGATTTCTTGGTTCCCACCTGGATCATTACTATTTTGTAAAGTAAAGGTTGTGCATGGGCATTTAAAAATAATCTAATAATTAATATGAGCATAATTGTCATATTAAATATTTTTATTTCACAAACTCATCTGAGATGATAAGCTCAGTTAGCAGTGCTATTTTTCAAAAACTACTAATAGTTTTTATTAATATAGTTTGGACACTGTACATATTACTGAATAAAAACAGAATGCAATGATGTGGAAGTTTCAAATTTCAATATTTATTTATCTGAATTTATTTATTCAGAATTCAAAAGATGACATATCAAATGTTTAAACTGATGAAATGTATAATTTTAAGGAGAAAAGTTCATTTTAAATTTCATGGCATCAACACATCTCAAAAAAGTTGGGACAGGGCCATGTTTACCACTGTGTGGCTCTTCTTTTTATAACAGTCTGCATGCATCTTCATGATGCGCTTAATGTTTTCTATGGGTGAAAGTTCTAGAGCCTCATTTATAAAACTGTGTTTAGGATCCCTACTAAAAGTTTACGTGCACCCAAAAGCCAAAAATTGCGTACGGCAAAAAATATTCTGATTTATGAAACCATGCGTATGCACACCTGTAAGCAATGTTCCCTTTATAAATCACAGATCACCCATAGATGTGCGTACGTGAACCAGCCTCATATCCCGCCCTGTACACGCCCATTTTTAACCATAAATAGTCAATGCAAATCACCTCATGAATGCTGATCGGCATGCAAATGAGAGTGAAATCCCATATATTTGCCTGGAAAACTGTTCTGTCGTTCTCTAATAAAAGGGTATTTCATGTTAGTCTGTATCACATGTAGTCGCACTACATTCAATTTAATTAATTATTTATTAATTCTTAATTATTTTTTACAATCTATCTTCAGTTCACGACCTCACCATCTGTGTCGCCAATTCCCTTTGTCTCCAGAATGTGCCTACGCACAGCTCAAAGTTTGCTTAAAGGTGTCATGAACTGGCTTTTTTCTTTTTTTTATACTGTTGTCTTAGAAAACATCAAAAACATTATAACTAATAAGTAATAAAATAAGTAATAAAACTATGAAAGCTTTTCTTTGACTAACAAGGAAGTTTTCGTAAGCTCGTAAACACGTACAGGATATTCTTATATTACCATGACTTTTTATATATCAAATGCTCAAGGAAAAGTTGATTTCTCAATTCATCACCCCTTTAAAGGTGCACACATTCTCCCGTCAAGTTTTTTTTTTATAGATCACAACCTTTGCGTGGGAACTGGCCTACTAACGTTTCCAGCCCTGTTTTTGTCACATGTATTCCCTGTCTCTTGTGTTCAGTTGTGTTTCGAGTTCAGCCCTAGTTTACCTACTTTGTTGGTAAAATATCAGCATGAAGGTCTATAGCCTTTCCAGGAGCAGACCATACAAATACAGGTCCTTCTCGAAAAAATAGCATATTGTGATAAAGTTCATTATTTTCCATAATGTAATGATAAAAACTCCACTTTCATATATTTTAGATTCATTGCACACCAACTGAAATATTTCAGGTCTTTTATTGTTTTAATACTGATGATTTTGGCATTCAGCTCATCTAAAAAAAAAAAGCATATCATGAAAAGGTTCTCCAAACGAGCTATTAACCTTATCATCTGAATCAACTAATTAACTCTAAACACCTGCAAAAGATTCCTGAGGCTTTTAAAAACTCCCAGCTTTAAGTTAATTGAAGGACATTTACACTAATAGTCTTTTTGCATTCCTTCCTACACCAGGGTACTTGACCCGTTCCTTGATGTTGATGATGAGAATCACATGATGAATCAAAGCTCATCAAGCAGCTTTTGGAGGGACAATATTAACATATAGAAGGTGCACACACAAACACTAAACACCAAACACCATCATGGTAACAGACATGGCTTTTTAAAAATGCAATAAACATTAATTTAACAACATTAGATGTAAAATAAAACCTTAATGTACATAAGTGATTAGAAAAAACTAAGAAGAAACATAGTTAATTCAATAAAAAAAGCATCAAATGCGAAGTGTCACGTGGGGAATTCTGGGAATGTCAATTTATGGTTTTTCACTGTTAATTACACAATGACCTGTTCTTTTTCACTTTGAAAAACTGTACATTTAACGGTATTTTACTGTTAAATAAAATAAAATGTATAAACTTTTAAATTATACAGTTTTAACCTGTAAAATAAATGTTTTTTAACCATAATTATTACATTATAAACCTTTAAATTATATGGTGCTGTCCCGTAACACCTAAAACATTACTGCTGTATTTTTTGCGGTAAAGTTCTGGCAACCACAGCTGCCGTTTTTTTACCGTAAAAAACGCTGGCAGCTGCCGTTACCAGAGAATTATGAAACTATGCACACTATGAAATTCAAAATTAGGTGTGGTTAGAGGAGGCACTGTTTTTTGTTTTTTACATAAATATAAATATAAAACCAGTAAGTATTACATAAAAATGTAAAGACTAAAAGAAAAAAGGAAACAAAAAGCATAAGATTTATGTATTTATATTGCATATAAATTTTCAATGGATTTCAATTTTTTTTACATAAACAAATTAATAAACTTAATGTGATTCATATTTGTAAGTATACATAAATGAAACAGGTAAGATTTGTGTAATTGTATTAATAAACTGAATGTGATTGATATATGCCAGTTATAAGTAAATTAAACAGTTAAGAATTATGGAAAAGCACACAGAAATATGCCCATGTTAAATTAACACTTCCCGGTGTTCATGTGTGTGCTTACTACTGAGTTAAAGTACCATTGAAGCAGTGTTGATGTTAATTAGATAATTATGTGATGATTGAGCATTAGTGATGAACACCTGATGATAACCATGATGGTGAACAGTGTTTTCTTTAGTTGGGTTCTCGACCCTTAACTCTTTCACATTAGTTTTCTGGCTGCTTTAACTGTGCTTGTGAAGCAGTTTTGTTACAGCATGGAAAGCCAAGAAAGAAACATGGCCAGGTGATTTGTCTCTTTAATGATGATTATATAATCATCATGTAGTGGTTGAATCACTGAGCTCATTCAGATTCTAATGCTCTGGTTATAAAGGTGATGTGTAATATGTGTAATAATAGCCATGTGGTTTACAGTACGATATCCAGTATGGTTGTCGTAATCAAATAATATGCAGGTTTATAAAACAAGTTTTAAACTACAGCATTATTGAGACACACACAGACATCAAGAATCAGTGTATGTATCTCTACAATGGTGACAAGCAAAAAACAAAAACAAAAATCAGATAAACATCTACTCTTAACATGAAACAACCTACTATAAAACGTCACAAGAAAAACAGCAAAAGTAAAAAATAAAAAAAATAGCAAGAATCAAAGAAAATTTGTCAATTCAGATGCATAATTTATTCATGCCGCAATGCATGCTGGGACCCATGGGAGAGTTTTGATCGGTGGTACCCAGCATGCACTGCAGCATGAAGCTTTTCATTGATTGTCACCATTGTTGAGATTTATACACTGATTCTTGATATCTGTTTGTGTCTAATAATTGCCATAGATTAAAACCTTTTGCACATTTTTTTTTTTTAGCTCTGCATATTATTAGATTGCCACAACATTGCTGAAACTCATGCTGTAGTGTAGAATGAAATAGCCAGTTGGGCACTATTATGAATAAAACAAAATTAACACACATAAGGACCTTAAACTCTGAAAAAGACCAGTGATCACTAGACAATGATTATAGCCTCATAAACAATGAGCCAAATCACCTGGCCATGTTTTTGCTTTGCTTTCCATACCATAACAATAATGCTTTATAAACACAGTTAAAGCAGCCAGAAAACTAATGTTGGAGAGTCAAGGGTCGAGAGCCCAACTAAAGAAAACACTGTTCACCATCATGGTGACTTCAAATAAAACTATTATTTTCATTAAAACATAAATTACACAAATAAAGTCAGTCTGGTTAGTAATGTGTGAAGCTGGTAATGCTGTTTGTAGAGTTTTTTAATCCTCTGCTGAGATCTTCAGAGATTTAATGTCTTCTTTTATCTTCAGTTGATTTCATCTAAAGCTGTGGCTGAAGTCAGTTGTAGTTCTCGTGTTTCTCTTTCTTTCAGTGATTCTGATTGTTATCATCAGGTGTTCATCATTAATGTTAAATCGTCTCTTAATTATCTCATTAACTTCAACACTGGTTGAATAGTACTTTAACTCAGTAGTGAGCTTCTCATCTGAGAATCTTACCTGTTTCATTTGTTTGATTTACAAATAAGATTTTCATTAAGTTTATTAATTTGTTTGTCAAAATTACACAATCAAAATGCATGGAACACTTATATGCAATTCAAATACATGTTTAGACATTTTTTTAAGTGCATAAACTTGTAAAATGACTTACATTTCTAATAACAACTGACTAAAACTTTAATTTTTACAATATTTAGATATCAAATTAACAAAATAGTTTTTACAGTATTAAAGTATTTCTCTGTTTAACAAACACATTTGATTATAATCACATATTGTTGTAAATATAACACAATATTCTGTTTAACAGTTCATTGTGATTGAAACAAAAAATATGTTTTTGGGTTTCCAAAAATATTCTGTTGGGATTTTACATTGTTTTTCTGTAAATTTTACAGGCATAAGGTTAGATCTATTACAGTTCTTCACCGTATATAGTACGGAACCTGTACTGTTTCCTACGGAAACTTTCTGTTTACCAAATAACAGTTTTTAACCGTAGAATATTACAACCTTACACCATTAAAATCAAAAGATCATTTTTTAGAGTGTGTCTATGTAGCACCCGCAATAGCTAATTGCGGTAGGCAGATTTATTTATTTTTTGTCGTGTGGGCCACTAGGTTCGACTAGGGAGCCTGAGTTAACTGTGATTTAGAAATATGTACAGATAAGATGAATCAGAACTTCTTTTGATGTCAGCCGACTATTTACTATTTGAAATGTAAAGATAAAGAAATAAATTTGTTGTAAACAGTCAATGAGAACAATTACAAGAAAAATAACAAATGAAATGAACAATATACCGGTATGAAAAATATACAAAAGTTAGATCTCAAAAAAAACTATAGGTGCACCTTTGTAAATAACACACACTTATTTGTATGTCAAATAAATTCTGTTCACATTCATTCAATAGTTTGGTATGAGTACAAAAATCAGAATGTGTATCAGAAAAAATTCTCAAAGTCAATGCAATTTGAGCTCAACAGTCCTGAGTTTTCCTTCCAATAAATGTTAGTTTTGTCTCTCCTCAGAAAAAACAGTTAAGGAAAACAGTTCACTGGGGGAAAAAACAAAGTCCAGTCTTGTTGCGTGAAAGCGCAAGAAAAGAATAAGGGAAAAATAGCCCTTTAAACTCGATCCAGGAAAATTTTAATCACTCAGTCTCAAGTGATAGGAAAAAATAGAGAAAGTGTGAGTGAAGATCCCACCTCAAATTGGAAGAAAGTAGAGTTCACGATATAGGGCTTAGGCCTACTCAATCAGGTCTAGGGTCCAGATCCATGGGGGCTCGCCATCAAAGGGAATATCCAGAAATGTTTCAACAGGAACAAAAAACCTGACCTGTATTTTAGGTCAAAATGATAATACAATTATTTCGATTTCAATCTTATTACTTCTGAGAGAAATAACAGTATTAAGACAGCGGAGAGCTGCATCATTGTCTCGCTACAGCAATAATAACCCAAATAAAATGACATATATAACATTCACATAAAGGAAGTCAAGATAAAACTCAAATCAAACCATATATACATTCAAATAAACTCAAGACTACACTTAAAACACATGCTTTCTATGATTTCGTCACACAGTTAATGTCACATGTAAACACATTTACTGATCGCTGATCTCATTTCAACCATATACATACAAAAAAACATTAACACTCACCAAATCCTTGTTTAGTGATAACTTCTATAACTTCAAATATTTGGCCTCAAAATACCGATGTTCAAACAAAAACAGCCACAGGACCTCTGCTCTAACACTTCTCAAAATGGAGGATTCAATTCTCCCTCTGCCTGAGAGCACGTTCTAGAAAGAGCAGGCTTAAAGGGGCAGTACTCTATTTTCACATACATGACAAAACCAAATGAAAAGCTCAAAAATAAATTAAAACACATAGAAAAACAATTTCTTTTCACTTCTTTCTTTCAGAAATGTTTCTTCTGCTTGTTTTTGCAATCAAACAAATTATGAAATTTTAATAAAATCACATAAATGAATTAAATCACTATTGTGCAGTGTGTATTGTATCTCTTGTCACTATGTAGCTAAATCACCTGTGCTACACCCTCCCTTCCAGAATCTATGCACGTCCCGTTGCATTAGCTCTTATTGGCTGGGATGTAATTGGCACATCAAATGTTGGGGGTAAGGGTGCTTCAGCAAGGTTAAGCCCATTTAGAGAGTTTGTAAAGGCAGTGGTTAGGCCATGAAAAAGTGCTTGGGCAACAGATACTAGCGGGTTTCCCAATTCTCTATACTGCAGTCTTTCGGGCTTTTCTCTTTGCCTTTGTGAACGTCTTATTAAACATTCTGGCCCTTGAGACAGTTCAATCCTTTTAGCATTGGACGAACTATCCACTGGTATTTCAGTTTCCTCTCCGATTTCCACTTCATTACCATTTTGCTCTTCCTCAGCTGGACTTTCAGGTAAGTTTCCACTTAGCTGATTCTCTGACAATTCATCTTCTTCTAGCATTTTATCTGATTCAGTCAACTGATTCATAATATCAGGCATTTGAGTGTGTGAATTATCCAAGCATGCCTCATGTCCAGCAGGATCCATCACCACAAGAAGATGCTCATCACCTGGAGCTATTGAAGGTACTTGAGGATCACATCCTACGGGAAGATGCAAAGTAGGTGTTAAAGTAGCCGATGCTTCTCCATGAGACTTTTCAACGGTAGGGATTGTCAGCCAATACTCTGGAACTTCATCTTCCATTGACTCAGTGTTTTCTTCTGCACCATCCGCATCAGAATTTTCATCTCTGGACTGTTGACGTGTTCTAGGCTTTGAAACAGGTTTTGGTGAATTAGACACCATTTCACTTGCCACAGGGAGAAATCCACAGGGAAGCAGAAGATCTCGATGCAAGGTACGCACTGATCCTTCTTTTCCTTCAGGTCTTACTGTGTATACTGGAAGTTCACCAGCCTGACGTACTACAATGTAAGCAGATGGTTCCCATTTATCAGCTAGTTTGTGTTTTCCTCGCAAACGGACTTGTCGCACTAAGACTCTATCACCAATTTCCAAGGTAGACTCAACAACATGCTTGTCGAACCTCATCTTGTTCCTATCAGCATTCTTGAGTGCATTGCGAGTAGCAATTTGATAACTCTCCTCAAGGTGCTTTTTAAGGTTTGACACATATTGGGAGTGTGACAGTTGCTTGGAGGTGATGGGTAGGCCAAAAGCTAGATCAATGGGTAGTCGGGGCTGCCTCCCAAACATCAGTTCGTAAGGGGTGAATCCTGTGACATCATTCTTCGTACAATTGTACGCGTGGACGAGAGGTTTAACAAAGTCACGCCAGTGAGTTTTCTGTACGTCACTCATGCTACCTAGCATATTCAAAAGTGTTCTGTTAAATCTCTCCACAGGATTACCACGTGGATGATAGGGTGTGGTCCTTCCCTTTTTAATCCCGGAGATGGCACAGAGCTCTTTAATAGTGTGTGACTCAAAATCGGGACCCTGGTCACTATGTAACCTTTCTGGGAACCCATAGTGGACGATGAAATTGTCCCATAGAGCTTTGGCGACGGTTCGAGCCTTCTGATTGGCCGTTGGTATGGCCATTGCATACTTAGTAAAATGATCTGTTATCACAAGTATGTCTTTGGTATTACTGCGATCCGGCTCCAAAGAAAGGAAGTCAATACACAGTAGCTCTAGGGGTCGAGTTGTTCGTATGTTGACAAGCGGAGCTGCTTTCTCTGGGTGGGCTCTGTGAATCACACAACGAGGACAAGTTTTGATCTTTTGTTCAACATCAAAAGCCATTTTTGGCCAGTAAAACCGGGACCTTACTAGATCAATGGTCCGGTCCATCCCCATGTGGCCCATCTCATCATGGAGGCTGGTCAGGACATTTGCTCTGAACTCTTTGGGTAAAACCAACTGATAAGTCAGAACTTCTCCATCCTGTCTCTTTCTGTACAACACCCCATCTAGGAACACAAAACGATTCCACTCCCTCATCATAAGAGAAAGCTCCGGGAGCTCAGATCTCAAAGTGGGCGAAGGTTTCTCTCCTGTTTTCAGGTGAGTAATAAGCTGAGAGATGGTTGAGTCAGCGCTTTGCCTATCAATGAGATCCTGAACTGACAGATGAGGTATGAGTGAGATTTCATGCTTTTCTTCCTCATAGCTGCTTGGCACAGCACTAGAACTCATAGCAAGAGACTGAACTAACACTGTTTGATCATTTGCACCTTCCGTAACATCTCCAGGCACAGAGCAGATCATATGCTTGTCACAGATGGCTTCAACCTCATCCCGTGAAAGACTTGTTGTTCCTGGATTCTCAAGATATAAGGTTAGGAACTTATCAATCCTCTCTTGTTCCTTTTTTGAGGCAAGGTCAGCAGTTACTTCATGAGGACGCCTAGATAAGCCATCCGCATCAAGGTTAAGTTTCCCTGCCCGATACTTCAAGGAGAAAGAGTAAGTAGAAAGAGCAGATAACCAGCGATAGCTGGCTGCGTCCAACTTCGCAGTAGTTAGGACATATGTAAGCGGGTTACTGTCTGTGACGGCTGTGAATTTACTACCATAAAGATAATCGTGGAACTTTTCAGTCACAGCCCACTTTAAAGCGAGGAATTCGAGTTTGTGCGCTGGATAGCGACGCTCGCTGAGTGACAAACCCCTACTTGCAAAAGCAATCGGCCTCATGCTTCCTGCCTGCTCCTGGTATAATGCAGCTCCTAAACCTGTGGTGCTTGCATCCGTGTGTAAGATGTACGGCAGTTTAGGATCTGCAAACCCCAAGATAGGAGCCGAGGTAAGCTTGTCAATGATTTCATCAAAAGCTTGCTGGCAAGTAGCTGTCCAACGTTGTTTGAATGGCTCTCTAGGATTCAGGTATTGACCTTTTGTGTCTTGGGTGTTCTTCATTTTTCGAAGCGGAGGGTATCCAGAGGTAAGATTGTTTAGAGGTTTCACTATTTTGGAGAAGTCTTTGATAAATCTCCTGTAATACCCTGCGAATCCAAGGAAAGACCTGAGTTCCTTCAAGTTTGTCGGACTTGGCCAGGTTTTTAGTGCCTTGATCTTGTCAGGATCTGTCTCAACACCATCTGCAGACACAATGTGCCCAAGGTATCTCACCGAGGTCTGAAAAAATTTACATTTTTCTGGTGACAACTTGAGACCATAGTCTTTCAGACGCTGAAGAACTCGCAGAAGCCTTTTCTCATGCTCTTCTAATGTTGCAGAAAAGACTATGAGATCATCTATAAATACTAGAACCTCTTTTAGATTAATGTCCCCCATGCAGCGCTCCATTAGTCGCTGGAACGTGCTGGGTGCGTTTGTGACCCCCTGGGGCATCCTATTAAATTCCCAGAATCCCATGGGACAAACAAAGGCGGTTTTCGGCTTGTCAGCTTCCTCTACCTCAATCTGATAGTACCCGGACTTGAGGTCTAAGACAGAGAACCATTTAGACCCAGTCAAAGCAGAGAAAGTCTCTTCCAGGTTAGGTAAAGCGTAAGCGTCTTTAATGGTTTGGAGGTTGAGCTTCCGATAATCAATACAAAGTCTCAGCTCCCCATTCTTTTTCCTCACCACCACGATTGGGGAAGAGAAAGGCGACTCTGACTCCCTTATAACTCCAGCATCTAACAGTTCTTGTAGATGTTTCCGGACAGCTTGGATGTCCTTCGGGTGAATAGGTCTGGCTTTGTGTTTAAACGGTCTCGTCATGCAGTCGAATATGGTGTTTGGTCTTAGTAGTGTGACCGAAATCAAGATCATGGCATGCAAAAACTTCATGCATTGAATTAAGTTCTCTCATCACTCTTTCCTTCCATTCGGGAGTCAACGGCGAATCGTCAAGATTGAAATCAATTTTAGAGTCATTTGACAACCTTGTATGGTCAAAGGGGGGTGTCAACACACTATCTTGACTCCTAGGTAAGACACTATGAATTGAATTCACTTCGGCCACCCGGATCCTCGATGGAATGACCACATCGTGCTGTGACTCATTTTTCAGTACAATGGGTAAGTGGTCTCCTTTGACAGGAAGGGTAAGTAAACAACTTGACACCATTATCCCGCCAGGTAAAGATGACGTATGTGGAGCTTCCACAATAACCCATCTGTCATTCACTGGGCTAGCCATCCGGATTGACCCCTCAAGAACTACGGTCTTCCCAGCAGGAATGGTTTCAGGGACTTGACAGTTCAAACCCACCCAACCCAGGTGGTGGTCAGATGCATTCTGCTTGTGCGTGAACTCAAGGACTTGTAGTACTGCTCTGTAACCTTGGTGAATGGGTTGATGACTCAAGGGCTTCGAAGAAGTATACTCAGCATACAGAGAGTTCAGTGTGTTAGTGCCTATGAGCACTGGAGCATTAGGTCTGCCGTCTGGAATGATCAATGCAAGGGTCTGCACCTCTGTATCTGATCCTACAAATTCCTTTGGAAAGGTTATCGATGTTTCAATGAAACCCAAGTAAGGAACTTGACAGCCGTTTGCACCTTCAATTTCAAGCAAGTCATGCAAAGGTTGAATGGCTTGATTAGTAAAGTTCTCTTGGTAGAATGAAAGAGGGAAGGTGGTCACTTGTGACCCAGTGTCAAGAAGACAATTAATCTCTTTGTCAGCAACTATCACTCTTGCAGTGCATTTTGTTCCAATAAGGCCAGGTGGAAGCCTTTTGCATTCACGAGTGGGATTGTGGTCAGCCGAGGTAGACACTGTAATGTTATCTCTGGGACACTGAGTAGTTTCTCCAGTTCCTCTTTGTCCCGTAACAGGAACTGGAACTAGTTTAAATCTTGGGAGTCAGGGGACTTACTACTTTTCTCCCACTGCAACTGCTTCTCTCTCAGCTGGCGTTTCTTAGCATTGACCAGGGATTGATTTGGATCACCATCACATTGGGATGCTATATGGCCGTCCTCCCCACAGTGAAAACAATACCAGGGTCTTGGCTTAGTTGGCTTGTTATGTTGCGGGTTGGTCTCTCTGTGTGGCTTCGGCGTGAATGTCTTGGCTGATCTTGGTTGCATACTGGGCTCCTTTAACTTGGACTCTTTACATTTCTTAGGCTGTTTCATTGAGGCAATCTGGTGCTGTAGCTCGACTACCAGTCGTTTTAGTTCTCCCACTTCATCGCACTTCTCAACAGAAGACACAGGACTGACAGAGTGAAGATTTGACACAACACGTCTTGTGGGTCCAGAGGATTGCTTGGCAAGACCTAAGTGTTGGTTCATCCGCACTGCTTTTATGGCTTGCTTATCTTCCTCTGTTCTCAACAGCAGCAGTAAATCAGAGAATGCGGGTGGATTGTTTCTTTTCCGCTCTAACTGGAGCTCAGTTATTAAAGCATTATCCCAGCATCCTCGGCAGAATTGTTTCAAAAGATGCCGGTCACGCTCATCAGTGGATACACCGCCTCTTTTTATGGCTGCATTCAAGATCTTTTGTAGCCTGTGCAGAAATTGCGATGGTTTCTCACCAGCATTTTGGAATGTGCTCATAAACTTTGCAAAGAGCTCGTCTCCATCCTCCACAGTACTAAAAGCTGAATCCAAGAGCTCAAGATAATCATTTGGAGGAGAATGAGGACTTAAGTGTTTCACGATATCAGCTGCAGGTGGAAGGAGGCTGTCTAACATTCGTCGTGAGCGTTGCACATCCGAGAGTGTGGGGTCAGTCAAGAGGAATTCAACATTTGTGCGCCAAGTATCATAGTCTATCTCATTAGCAGAGTATGAAGGTTTTCCTGAGAAGGGTCTCAAGCGTATAGAAGCAAGGGAGTGTGCAGGGGTATCACTTCTCACAATATGCTCCACGACTAAACGCTGCACCTCAGCTGGAGTCACGTCACCCACTGTTATTTTTAGTGGTGCGCCTGCATCAGCATTGGGCTTTGAAAGTGATGCACCAAGTTGTGGCAGAGAAACATTGGACTTTGTCTGGGGAGGGACTGACTCATTTAAAGGCGTGACATCACGTGGGGCTATCGTCGTTGTCTGCATTGACTCCACTATTCTTGTCAAATCACCTTCATGATCAGACTCACTAGCTGAGGACTCAGCTTGTGCAAGTGATACAGCAGAAGCTTTTAATTTAGCTAATTCTTGCAGCAAAAGCTCTTCCATGGGCTTGCCTGTTACTTTTGAGATTTCTTGTAGTCCTTCAATGAAAGTCTGAGTTGCACTGCTGCTGGCTGCAGGTGTATACACAGCGGTAAGGGACTTAATACTGTAAGTGACATCAGAAGAGGTAGGGCTCTGAAAAGCACAGGGAAGAGAAGGTTCTAATGACTGCATTGCTGAGTCATGACTAAATTCAACGATGAGTTGTTTGTGAAATTTACTCTCAGGATCATCAATAGTAATGAATCGTTCAATTGAGCCATATCCTCCCAGATATTTCAGCACCTCGTCATCTCTCTCAGTGTGGGTGAGACCACTGATTATCACAGCGTTACGGATGCAAATGTCTTCAGTGTGCACTACTTCCATTTCTAAAACTAGTTCAGTAAACCCTTTTATTCAAGTTTGTTCTGCAATATCTGTACAACCAGACTCCTGGCTGGCTCGCCAATTTGTAGCACCCGCAATAGCTAATTGCGGTAGGCAGATTTATTTATTTTTTGTCGTGTGGGCCACTAGGTTCGACTAGGGAGCCTGAGTTAACTGTGATTTAGAAATATGTACAGATAAGATGAATCAGAACTTCTTTTGATGTCAGCCGACTATTTACTATTTGAAATGTAAAGATAAAGAAATAAATTTGTTGTAAACAGTCAATGAGAACAATTACAAGAAAAATAACAAATGAAATGAACAATATACCGGTATGAAAAATATACAAAAGTTAGATCTCAAAAAAAACTATAGGTGCACCTTTGTAAATAACACACACTTATTTGTATGTCAAATAAATTCTGTTCACATTCATTCAATAGTTTGGTATGAGTACAAAAATCAGAATGTGTATCAGAAAAAATTCTCAAAGTCAATGAAATTTGAGCTCAACAGTCCTGAGTTTTCCTTCCAATAAATGTTAGTTTTGTCTCTCCTCAGAAAAAACAGTTAAGGAAAACAGTTCACTGGGGGAAAAAACAAAGTCCAGTCTTGTTGCGTGAAAGCGCAAGAAAAGAATAAGGGAAAAATAGCCCTTTAAACTCGATCCAGGAAAATTTTAATCACTCAGTCTCAAGTGATAGGAAAAAATAGAGAAAGTGTGAGTGAAGATCCCACCTCAAATTGGAAGAAAGTAGAGTTCACGATATAGGGCTTAGGCCTACTCAATCAGGTCTAGGGTCCAGATCCATGGGGGCTCGCCATCAAAGGGAATATCCAGAAATGTTTCAACAGGAACAAAAAACCTGACCTGTATTTTAGGTCAAAATGATAATACAATTATTTCGATTTCAATCTTATTACTTCTGAGAGAAATAACAGTATTAAGACAGCGGAGAGCTGCATCATTGTCTCGCTACAGCAATAATAACCCAAATAAAATGACATATATAACATTCACATAAAGGAAGTCAAGATAAAACTCAAATCAAACCATATATACATTCAAATAAACTCAAGACTACACTTAAAACACATGCTTTCTATGATTTCGTCACACAGTTAATGTCACATGTAAACACATTTACTGATCGCTGATCTCATTTCAACCATATACATACAAAAAAACATTAACACTCACCAAATCCTTGTTTAGTGATAACTTCTATAACTTCAAATATTTGGCCTCAAAATACCGATGTTCAAACAAAAACAGCCACAGGACCTCTGCTCTAACACTTCTCAAAATGGAGGATTCAATTCTCCCTCTGCCTGAGAGCACGTTCTAGAAAGAGCAGGCTTAAAGGGGCAGTACTCTATTTTCACATACATGACAAAACCAAATGAAAAGCTCAAAAATAAATTAAAACACATAGAAAAACAATTTCTTTTCACTTCTTTCTTTCAGAAATGTTTCTTCTGCTTGTTTTTGCAATCAAACAAATTATGAAATTTTAATAAAATCACATAAATGAATTAAATCACTATTGTGCATTGTGTATTGTATCTCTTGTCACTATGTAGCTAAATCACCTGTGCTACATCTACATATAGCAACCTCTGCCAAGCAACCACTTGCATTTCAATGGATCAACATCTGCATCAGCCTTTCATTACACACTGCACATGAGCTGCTGCTGTTTCAGGATGGACTCTACGTCTACCTTAATGTCTTTACCGTTCAGCCCTAGATAGACCTCAAAGACATTTACACCCTTACAATTCAATAAATGGAGTAAGTCTATACTTACTGCATTTATTGAATCATTTCTGCATAATTACTAACATTTTTAATTGCCTGCATGGTTTCTCCCAAAGGCTTTTTTTCTCCCCTCCGATATCCAACATCAAGTGACTTTTTCATTGCTTCCCACTGTTACTTTGGCTTGCACACCAGGAGACTAAAGATATAATGTACTGTGAACTCTATTACATATTTTGGTTTTACAGACAATGCTTTGAGCTGTTTTAACTTGCACTGTCAAATCTTAAATTAATTCTGTGACATTGTTTTGTTTCTTGATGCACACCAGTAATGTTTTTTCTAAGGTATGTTAATAAAAATTACTTAAATGTCCTAATTAAACTAAGCCCTAATCATGGCAGTGATAAACCCCCTCAGGGTAAACAGAACAGAAGCAACGATGTATTGCAGATAGCATTAATGTCAATATTAAAATGTACAAAATAATTTGGGAATTTAGTCTGATTCAGGGGGAATCAAATGCCAAATCCTGACTGACGAGTGGAGGAGCTGGAAGAGGGTAATTAGCTCTGGAAAAACGCGATAGCATTATATATGTGTATATATGTGTATACACTCACTTTAAGGATTATTAGATTATTAGGAGCACCTGTTCAATTTCTCATTAATGCAATTATCTACTCAACCAATCACATGACAGTTGCTTCAATGCATTTAGGAGTGTGGTCCTAGTCAAGACAAATTTCCTGAACTCCAAACTGAATTTCAGAATGGAAAAAGAAAGGTGATTTAACCCTTTGACACATACGATCAAACCCGTATGATCATTCTGTGCTGGTCCCTGGTGCGTACGATCATACCGGTGCGATTAGAACGCTCAGTGATCAACTGCCGAATTCAAAATTTAAAATCTGCTTTAGCGTGCTGACTGGCGCTGAGCCAAAGACTGCGTGAATGACAGACTGTCTTAGCTCGGTGTCTTTTAATGTTTATTTTAGGTTTCATACACTTCAAATTATATTACACAAC
The DNA here is from genome assembly GCF_024679245.1 of Pseudorasbora parva. Taxonomy (NCBI): domain Eukaryota; kingdom Metazoa; phylum Chordata; class Actinopteri; order Cypriniformes; family Gobionidae; genus Pseudorasbora; species Pseudorasbora parva. Next base: position 39,095,597 of record NC_090188.1, on the reverse strand, counting down.
CACAAAAATATCAGCAAACACTAAATATAGTTTGTAACTGCATACTAATATATATAACAGCAAGATATCAGTGTTATAAATGGCCCGTGATAACATTACCGATCAAATAACAATCATTTTCTACCCTTTGACATGAACGATCAGTCTAGGCTGTTCCCTTACGTAATGTCACATATATCAGGAGAAGTGGGTGATCTTGTGTTATAAATCCAGCAAGCTTTGCCTCCCTGGCACTGTTGTAAACACATAATCGCGGGACAAATGCCCATAACGTTAGCTCGCTATAATATTACATATCAACTAACACAATCATTTACTACCATTTGATGTATATGATCAGTCTAGGGCTGTTCCCTCATGTAATGTCACATATAATCAGGAGAAGTGGGTGATCTTGTGTCGCAAATCCAGCTGACTGCCTCCCTGGTAACTTACTGTTGTAAACACATGACCACGCCACACCCACAGCCCGTGATAAATTACAGAGCAACTAACATACATATTTTTAATAAATATATAAACCATAAGGAGTTAGCTTGCATCCATTTAATTTAGTTAAGAAGTTTGAAAATATTTGAATAAAAAATAATAAAATAAAACATTTGAACAGTCATGCATTGCAAGCATTTTTTCCCGCTGACAAGTTATGTCACTGTTGACGTCACTGTTACCTCACACTCGCGTTGGTACCCACTGCAGACACAACTTTAATACAATTTAACAGTTTTTAACTACTTCAGAGAAAATGGCAGACATTTTTTTCAAAAGAAGACAACTGACAAGTGAGGAAATGGAGGAGATTTTTTTTTAATTCTGATGAGGAGAATTTTGACAGTGAGGCAGAGAGTGACAGTGATGAAGACCTTCCCCCGAACCTTGAAGCTCTTGACAACATCGAGGGTGAAGAGGAGACTTTTTCCACAACGCCAGAGCATATTTCACCATCAAATGACGCAGCTGAGGTAAGCTCGTCATCCTGGAAGGTAACCAACCTTTTCAATCCTCCTGGCCCAGGCACTTTTGAGGACCAACAGTGTGGAGTGCAAAATCCATGCAAAATGTAAATTGTTTTAAATTGTTCTTCACTGAAGAAGTTGTCGGAGAAATTGTGGAGGAAACGAACCGCTATGCCTCTGACTTGAAAGAAAAAGAAGTGAGGGGAAAAATGGTTAAATGGGTTCCAACAAATATCCCTGAAATGTATACATTTTTAGTGGCAGTTCTCCTTATGGGGGTGATTAAAAAGCCATCACTTCGGGATTACTGGAGCACAGACCCCATGCTCTTGACACCATTTTTCGGGTCTTTGTTTTCACAGGACCGATTCCTTCTGCTCCTCCGGTGTCTTCACTTTGCAAACAATGCAACAGCAGTTTTAAATGACCCTCTGAAAAAAATCAGAAATATTTTTACTGCTCTCACCTCCTCCTTTCGTCGCATTTTTGTGCCATACCGGGATCTGTGTGTTGATGAATCTCTGAAGTGGAAAGGCAGGCTGGCATTTCGTCAGTATATTCCATCTAAACGGCACAGATTTGGGGTCAAGTTTTTTGTTTTGTGTGATGTGCTCACTGGTTATGTGCAGGACATGATAATTTACTCCGGATCTAACAGTGACATAAAACACCACCAAGGACTTGGGATTTCTGGATCTGTTGTAATGACACTACTAGGACCTTACCTCAGAAAGGGTCATGTCCTTTATGTGGATAACTGGTACAGTAGTCCCACACTTTTCCAGCACCTCTTGTCTCTTGGCACTGGAGCTTGTGGGACTGTGCGTGCAAACCGTAAAGGGATGCCAACATTCACCTGTAGAATGACAAAGGGTGAGGTGGAATTCAAGGAAAATGGATCACAGTTGGCAGTCAAATGGCATGATAAGAGAGACGTCCATGTCCTTACCACTGTCCACCCAACTGGTATGGCAGCCATAGGGAAGCTGGATCACATCACTGGGCAAGCCAAGATGAAGCCAGTCTGTGTGCTGGAGTACAACAAAAAGATGGGAGCAGTTGACAAAGCGGACATGATGACTGGTTTTCTTGAATGCACCAGAAAGTCTACCAAGTGGTACAAAAAGATCTTCTTTCACCTACTTGACACAGTTTTACTGAACAGCCACATTGTCTACGGGCAAATTACTGGTAAGATATTTCTATAAAACAAAGAATATAAACAAGATAAAAAGTGATTACATTTTCAAATAATGTAAACAAAAGTGTTATAAAGGGTATGCATGGATGTCACTTTCCTGTAGTAGTGGGGAGTTCGGATCATTTTACTGATTCGGATCTTTGAGTCTCGTTCAGCAAAATGAACGAATCTTTTTTCACCAAAATGACATGTTAAATAGCCCAACACATCTAGTACTTATGGAAATGTTGATTACATTTTAAAACTAAATAAAAATAAACTATAGGGTACGCAACCAAAGCCAACTTTATAAGAAACTGAAATGTTTAATAATTGATTAGTTGTTGGGTCAGGCTATTGCAGACTAACTCTGTTAGTTCACCTCACCTCCTGATCCAAAACATTCTTTCTTTTGCAACTTCATATTTATCATGTGTGTTCTCTGCCTCTCGTGTCTTCGAACTCCTCGAGACGTTAGTTGTCGACTCGTGTCTGACCCTGATCAGATCTGGCTGGGGGCTGGGCCACCCGGACAGTGCGTGACACAGGTCCGGAAACAAAAATGATTAGTTCTTACGAGTCTTTCGGGTTTGAGTCTTTCGTTCTTCCTGTTAGTCCCATAGAGTCTATGCTGTCAGTAACGGTAACAGAAAAGATTAGTTCTTTTGAGTTTCGAGTTTGAGTCGTTCGTTCTTTTGTCACGTGACTTGTCACCGTATTGAACACTAGTTCACAACCTTTTTAGTATCAAGCACGTAGTTATTTTTTTATTTTATTTTTTATATAATTCTCAGTTAATATCAAACATATACAAATATGGGAAATATATTGACTATTCAAGTCTAACATCACAAATTCAATTAGAAATCAACTTTGTGTGTGTATGTATGTATGTATGTATGTATGTATGTATGTATGTATGTGTAATATATACACACACACACACACACACACACACACACACACACACACACACACACACACACACACACACAGCATGGGACTAACAGGAAGAACGAAAGACTCAAACCCGAGACTCAAAAGAACTAATCTTTTCTGCTTCCGTTACTGACAGCATAGACTCTATGGGACTAAAAGGAAGAACGAACACAAACGAATCATTCGGAGATTCAGAGCTGATCCAAATGTTGCGTAATGCGCATGCGCGGTCAACACAAAATGAACGAATCACTCTCTTGGACAATTCGGTAGTCCCGAATCATATGAAAGATTTGTTCAAGATGAACGAATCGTTCATGAACGACACATCACTACTTTCCTGACAGAGCATGCCCCTCTCAGCCTGAGTGAGTGGCAAAAGAGCTGCTGCGTGACTGGATTTAATAGGGGAACCGGTGTAAACAACGAGTAAACAAGTTTCAGTTTAAACTAAAGGTTAGACTTGATATAGTGGTGCTTAAAACTTACCAAAGATCCAGTGATCCATGGATATTGACAAGAACATTTCCTGGCATTTATACATGCCTATTTTGACACCAGTAAAATACATAAATCAAATTTGCCTGTGAATGCTTTAAATAAATACAATATACTAAGGGTGTAATGGTTAACAAAACTGACGGTTTGGTATGCACCTTGGTTCTGAAGTCACGGTTCGGTACAGCAGGGGAGAGAAAACTAAATATAAAATAGATTTTTTTTTTTTAAACAGTGGTTTACTAAACAGATTGTGTCAGTCCATAAATTAATTTAATTACGGTATAACTAAAATATTTTAATTCAATTATAACTAAATAAATAATTAATTCAATTATAACAGTTTTTTTTAAATCTCTCTTCTAATGCAATTTTTATTGTTTGCTAATAAGTTATACCACACTCATAGGCATACATTATGCATGTTACTGGCCATTGTTTAAAATTCCAAATCTCCAAATTCTCTCCATCTGGATGAAGATAAGGAGCAGAGACTGCACAGCGAGTTGTGTTGACAGTGTTTAGTGATTTGGAGAAGAGAAAACTTCAGAATAATGTCACAGAGTTCATTCATGAAGTTGTGTGAACAATGCACAGCATCCGTATATGTCCGCGCACATGCACTTTGGTCAGAGCTGCAATATTACGATTAAGGTATAAGATATAAGGTGTTTACATGCCTTTTTAATGCGATTAAAATTGGCATACGTGTGTTCATGCAATTATGAGAATCACATTTTAATCGAATTCACTCCAGCTGACGGTGAGGTCACGTGCATACCCTCTATAAACAAATGTACAATAATAAACAGATCACACTGTCACATACTATTCTATCCTCTTCCTTACGCCCTATCAATTTGTTCTACTGTGAGTAGGAAAGGAAATCACCTCCCTGCAATTCAGGACGAACCTGATGAGAGGGCTGCTGGAGGAGTACAGCACATCACGGTGTCCATCCAAAGGAGGGCGACCTGCCTTAGACACTCCTCTGCGCCTTACAGCCAGGCATTTTCTTTCAGAAGTCCCTCAGACCACTTCCCAGGGCAGCAGGACCAGGCGGCACTGGAAGGTCTGCCACTCCAGCACACGCAAGAGCAAGCAGAGGCGCATGACCAAGCACGTGTGTGCCGTGCAACACTCCCTTGTGTGCTGTCCCATGTTTTGAGGAGTACCACACACTGAAGAATTATTAATCCTGTAAAAAGTCAGAGTTTACTTATTTATTTATTAATTGTAATTAGGGGCCAAGCACCGAAGGTGCGGAGGCACCTATTGAAATCGTTAGTTAGGGGCCAAGCACCGAAGGTGCGGAGGCACCTATTGAAACCGTTAGCGTTCCTATTATTAGGGGCCAAGCACCGAAGGTGCGGAGGCACCTATTGAAATCGTTAGTGTTCCTATTATTAGGGGCCAAGCACCGAAGGTGCGGAGGCACCTATTGAAATCGTTAGTGTTCCTATTATTATTATTCTGCTTCTTCTTCTTCTTCTTCTTCTTCTTCTTCTTCTTCTTCTTCCGCCATAGGAGTCTCTGGCAGCCCATAGAACCGTATGGTAAAAAGTTGTGAAATTTGGCACACTCATAGAGGCCAGTCTGAGCTGTCACTATAGCAAATTTGGTGCCTCTAACTCAATCCCTCTAGCGCCACCACCTGTCCAAAGTTTCACTCATATTTATGCTTATAACTTTTGACCCCTAAGGGCTAGAAACAAAATTCTTTTTTCATCGGATTCCTTGGCTCAAGCCGATTCGATTTCACCCTATGATGTCATTTTCCGGTATGCAAATTTTCCCGCCATTTTGAATTTTCTGAAAAACCTACTTTTTCGAACTCCTCCTAGGCCGTTGCTCCGATTTTCACGAAAATTGAAACAGATCATCTTCAGAGCATGTTGACAAAAAGTTATGGAATTCAAGTTGATTCGTCCAATCGTTTTCAATAAACGCACAAACAAATTTTACGTGGAGGTTGCAAAAACACACTAAAGGCTATATCTCCGCAACGCTTTATCGTATTCAAACCAACCTTGGTACATGTCATCACAAGCATGACTTGAAGCAACATGCAGCGTTTCGGCGCAGCGCCACCTACCTGTCCGGAGATACGAAAAATGCCTATTTTGGCTTATAACTTCTGAACCGTTTATCCAAAAATCATAAAATTGGTCTCATTAGATTCAGGGCGTCATGCCGAGTCGACTGATATCCAATTTTACCATGTCGGCCATTTTGGATGTCGGCCATTTTGAATTATGTGCAAAAATGCTGTATTTTATGAACGCATGAACAGATTGTTATGAAACTTGGTATGGGTCATCACCACGATGCCCTGAAGTAGCCTGAGAAGTTTCGAAACAGCGCCACCTAGTGGAGAATTTTTTTTTTCAAACGCTTATAACTTTGGGTGTGGTTGACATATTTTGATGGGAGTGTGTTTTTTGGTCTCCTGAATCCTTGCCGACTCCAACGATACCAGACTTGCCAGGTTTCGGCATATGGTTTGCGCAGAGTTGTAATTTAGTGCTTAAAAAACATTTGCTGATATCTTCGAAACCGCTAGTCCGATCGAGACGAAACCAGCCTCAGAAGTTCGGAAACATAGGTCGATAGCTATACGCTAATGCCCAAATCTCAAAATATTGATAGTAAGGGGTAGTAAAATCCAATCAAAGTCAGGTGTCAGTCATTTTTTACGTGTTTTTTCATATAAATGTCTATAACTCCAAAACAAAATGAAATATTTTCACCAAACTTGACACACATATGTATGGGCTCACTACGAGGACACATAAAAAAATTGGTGGGATTGTGCCTCTTGGTGGCGCTATAATAAAACAAAACATGAAATTCCCATTGACTTCAATGCAGTATTACGGTTTAAAATGCTAATGCTATAATTTAAGAATGCACTAGTGTATCGTTACAAAACTCGGTATGTGTCTTCCGCTCTATGTCCCGAAGATATTCAAAAAGTTTCGGGGCAGCGCCACCTTGTGGTCAAAAGTTGTAATAAAATGTACAAAAATGCTAATAACTTTTGATTAAATTAGCCTATTGTAATGAGACTGGTCATAATACATTCATTGGCTCATGCCGAGAAGATAGATACCAATTTTGCCATATTTTGCAAACATATCTGTGCTCCGTCTTGTTATTTGTTAAAAATCTACTTTTTCAAACTCATCCTAGACCGTTTGTCCGATTTTCACCAAAATTGATCCGTATCGTCTTCAGACCATGCTGACAAATACTTATGGATTTCGGATTGATAGACAAAACAGTTTTCATATACCACTGCAACAGAGTTGAGCCATGATGCAAAAATTACTCTTGAGGCTGTATCTCTGCAATGCTTTGACATATTGACACCAAACTTTGCATGTGTCATTGTCATCTCAATCTGACTAAACCACATCAGTTTCGTAACAGTGACACCTATTGGTCGAAAGTGATAAACCATTAAACCATTATTAGGGGCCAAGCACCGAAGGTGCGGAGGCACCTATTGAAATCGTTAGTGTTCCTATTATTATTATTCTGCTTCTTCTTCTTCTTCCGCCATAGGAGTCTCTGGCAGCCCATAGAACCGTATGGTAAAAAGTTGTGAAATTTGGCACACTCATAGAGGCCAGTCTGAGCTGTCACTATAGCAAATTTGGTGCCTCTAACTCAATCCCTCTAGCGCCACCACCTGTCCAAAGTTTCACTCATATTTATGCTTATAACTTTTGACCCCTAAGGGCTAGAAACAAAATTCTTTTTTCATCGGATTCCTTGGCTCAAGCCGATTCGATTTCACCCTATGATGTCATTTTCCGGTATGCAAATTTTCCCGCCATTTTGAATTTTCTGAAAAACCTACTTTTTCGAACTCCTCCTAGGCCGTTGCTCCGATTTTCACGAAAATTGAAACAGATCATCTTCAGAGCATGTTGACAAAAAGTTATGGAATTCAAGTTGATTCGTCCAATCGTTTTCAATAAACGCACAAACAAATTTTACGTGGAGGTTGCAAAAACACACTAAAGGCTATATCTCCGCAACGCTTTATCGTATTCAAACCAACCTTGGTACATGTCATCACAAGCATGACTTGAAGCAACATGCAGCGTTTCGGCGCAGCGCCACCTACCTGTCCGGAGATACGAAAAATGCCTATTTTGGCTTATAACTTCTGAACCGTTTATCCAAAAATCATAAAATTGGTCTCATTAGATTCAGGGCATCATGCCGAGTCGACTGATATCCAATTTTACCATGTCGGCCATTTTGGATGTCGGCCATTTTGAATTATGTGCAAAAATGCTGTATTTTATGAACGCATGAACGGATTGTTATGAAACTTGGTATGGGTCATCACCACGATGCCCTGAAGTAGCCTGAGAAGTTTCGAAACAGCGCCACCTAGTGGAGAATTTTTTTTTTCAAACGCTTATAACTTTGGGTGTGGTTGACATATTTTGATGGGAGTGTGTTTTTTGGTCTCCTGAATCCTTGCCGACTCCAACAATACCAGACTTGCCAGGTTTCGGCATATGGTTTGCGCAGAGTTGTAATTTAGTGCTTAAAAAACATTTGCTGATATCTTCGAAACCGCTAGTCCGATCGAGACGAAACCAGCCTCAGAAGTTCGGAAACATAGGTCGATAGCTATACGCTAATGCCCAAATCTCAAAATATTGATAGTAAGGGGTAGTAAAATCCAATCAAAGTCAGGTGTCAGTCATTTTTTACGTGTTTTTTCATATAAATGTCTATAACTCCAAAACAAAATGAAACATTTTCACCAAACTTGACACACATATGTATGGGCTCACTACGAGGACACATAAAAAAATTGGTGGGATTGTGCCTCTTGGTGGCGCTATAATAAAACAAAACATGAAATTCCCATTGACTTCAATGCAGTATTACGGTTTAAAATGCTAATGCTATAATTTAAGAATGCACTAGTGTATCATTACAAAACTCGGTATGTGTCTTCCGCTCTATGTCCCGAAGATATTCAAAAAGTTTCGGGGCAGCGCCACCTTGTGGTCAAAAGTTGTAATAAAATGTACAAAAATGCTAATAACTTTTGATTAAATTAGCCTATTGTAATGAGACTGGTCATAATACATTCATTGGCTCATGCCGAGAAGATAGATACCAATTTTGCCATATTTTGCAAACATATCTGTGCTCCATCTTGTTATTTGTTAAAAATCTACTTTTTCAAACTCATCCTAGACCGTTTGTCCGATTTTCACCAAAATTGATCCGTATCGTCTTCAGACCATGCTGACAAATACTTATGGATTTCGGATTGATAGACAAAACAGTTTTCATATACCACTGCAACAGAGTTGAGCCATGATGCAAAAATTACTCTTGAGGCTGTATCTCTGCAATGCTTTGACATATTGACACCAAACTTTGCATGTGTCATTGTCATCTCAATCTGACTAAACCACATCAGTTTCGTAACAGTGACACCTATTGGTCGAAAGTGATAAACCATTAAACCATTATTATTGACTGTATTTAAAATTTGACTGCTATTTTGCCTAAAATCAACTTAATAGGTCCTTAATGGCTCATTGTTGCAGTTGGCTTGAGACTTCCAGCCATGCTGGCATGTCTTGTCTTCTTCTTTGCGCTTGGCCCCGATAATGGCTGCTTGCAGCTATATTTATTGACTGTATTTAAAATTTGACTGCTATTTTGCCTAAAATCAACTTAATAGGTCCTTAATGGCTCATTGTTGCAGTTGGCTTGAGACTTCCAGCCATGCTGGCATGTCTTGTCTTCTTCTTTGCGCTTGGCCCCGATAATGGCTGCTTGCAGCTATATTTATTATTCTGCTTCTTCTTCTTCTTCTTCCGCCATAGGAGTCTCTGGCAGCCCATAGAACCGTATGGTAAAAAGTTGTGAAATTTGGCACACTCATAGAGGCCAGTCTGAGCTGTCACTATAGCAAATTTGGTGCCTCTAACTCAATCCCTCTAGCGCCACCACCTGTCCAAAGTTTCACTCATATTTATGCTTATAACTTTTGACCCCTAAGGGCTAGAAACAAAATTCTTTTTTCATCGGATTCCTTGGCTCAAGCCGATTCGATTTCACCCTATGATGTCATTTTCCGGTATGCAAATTTTCCCGCCATTTTGAATTTTCTGAAAAACCTACTTTTTCGAACTCCTCCTAGGCCGTTGCTCCGATTTTCACGAAAATTGAAACAGATCATCTTCAGAGCATGTTGACAAAAAGTTATGGAATTCAAGTTGATTCGTCCAATCGTTTTCAATAAACGCACAAACAAATTTTACGTGGAGGTTGCAAAAACACACTAAAGGCTATATCTCCGCAACGCTTTATCGTATTCAAACCAACCTTGGTACATGTCATCACAAGCATGACTTGAAGCAACATGCAGCGTTTCGGCGCAGCGCCACCTACCTGTCCGGAGATACGAAAAATGCCTATTTTGGCTTATAACTTCTGAACCGTTTATCCAAAAATCATAAAATTGGTCTCATTAGATTCAGGGCGTCATGCCGAGTCGACTGATATCCAATTTTACCATGTCGGCCATTTTGGATGTCGGCCATTTTGAATTATGTGCAAAAATGCTGTATTTTATGAACGCATGAACAGATTGTTATGAAACTTGGTATGGGTCATCACCACGATGCCCTGAAGTAGCCTGAGAAGTTTCGAAACAGCGCCACCTAGTGGAGAATTTTTTTTTTCAAACGCTTATAACTTTGGGTGTGGTTGACATATTTTGATGGGAGTGTGTTTTTTGGTCTCCTGAATCCTTGCCGACTCCAACGATACCAGACTTGCCAGGTTTCGGCATATGGTTTGCGCAGAGTTGTAATTTAGTGCTTAAAAAACATTTGCTGATATCTTCGAAACCGCTAGTCCGATCGAGACGAAACCAGCCTCAGAAGTTCGGAAACATAGGTCGATAGCTATACGCTAATGCCCAAATCTCAAAATATTGATAGTAAGGGGTAGTAAAATCCAATCAAAGTCAGGTGTCAGTCATTTTTTACGTGTTTTTTCATATAAATGTCTATAACTCCAAAACAAAATGAAATATTTTCACCAAACTTGACACACATATGTATGGGCTCACTACGAGGACACATAAAAAAATTGGTGGGATTGTGCCTCTTGGTGGCGCTATAATAAAACAAAACATGAAATTCCCATTGACTTCAATGCAGTATTACGGTTTAAAATGCTAATGCTATAATTTAAGAATGCACTAGTGTATCATTACAAAACTCGGTATGTGTCTTCCGCTCTATGTCCCGAAGATATTCAAAAAGTTTCGGGGCAGCGCCACCTTGTGGTCAAAAGTTGTAATAAAATGTACAAAAATGCTAATAACTTTTGATTAAATTAGCCTATTGTAATGAGACTGGTCATAATACATTCATTGGCTCATGCCGAGAAGATAGATACCAATTTTGCCATATTTTGCAAACATATCTGTGCTCCATCTTGTTATTTGTTAAAAATCTACTTTTTCAAACTCATCCTAGACCGTTTGTCCGATTTTCACCAAAATTGATCCGTATCGTCTTCAGACCATGCTGACAAATACTTATGGATTTCGGATTGATAGACAAAACAGTTTTCATATACCACTGCAACAGAGTTGAGCCATGATGCAAAAATTACTCTTGAGGCTGTATCTCTGCAATGCTTTGACATATTGACACCAAACTTTGCATGTGTCATTGTCATCTCAATCTGACTAAACCACATCAGTTTCGTAACAGTGACACCTATTGGTCGAAAGTGATAAACCATTAAACCATTATTATTGACTGTATTTAAAATTTGACTGCTATTTTGCCTAAAATCAACTTAATAGGTCCTTAATGGCTCATTGTTGCAGTTGGCTTGAGACTTCCAGCCATGCTGGCATGTCTTGTCTTCTTCTTTGCGCTTGGCCCCGATAATGGCTGCTTGCAGCTATATTTATTATTATTCTTCTTCCGCTCACAAGTCTATGGCAGCCCATAGAACCGCTTGCGGGAACATGATGAAATCTGGCACACATATAAAGGACAGGCACAACTGTCAATATAGCAAATTTTGAGTCTCTAACTCAATCCCTCTAGCGCCACCAACAGTCCAAAGTTGCACTCATGTTTATGCTAATAACTCCTGAACTAAAAGGGCTAGAAACAAAATCCAAATTTTCTCTGACTCCTTGGCTCAAGCCGATTCGATTGCACCCTATGACGTCGTTTTGCGTCATAAAAATTACCCGCCATTTTTAATTTTCCAAAAAAACTACTTTTTCGAACTCGTCCTAGACGGTTCATCTGATTTGCACGAACATTGAACCAGATCATCTTCAGACCATGGTGACAAAAAGTTATGGAATTCATGTTGATTCTTCAAATCGTTTACGATAAATGTGCGAACAAATTTTACGTAGAGGTTGCAAAAACAACTAAAGGCCATATCTCTGCAACGCTTTATCGTATTCAAACCAAACTTGGCACATGTCATCACAAGCATGACCTGAGGCAACATGCAGTGTTTCGGCGCAGTGCACCCTACTGGTCCGGAGATTCAAAAAAGGGCTATTTTGGCTTATAACTTCTAAACCATTTATCCAAAAATCATAAAATGTATCTCCTTAGATACGGGGAGTCATGTCGAGTCAACTGATATCCAAGTTTACTAGGTCTGCCTTTTTGGCTGTCGGCCATTTTGAATTATGTGCTAAAATGCTGTATTTTATGAACGCATGAACGGATTGTTACGAAACTTGGTATGGGTCATCAACACCATGCCCTGAAGTAGCCTGAGAAGTTTCGAAACAGCGCCACCTAGTGGATAATTTTTTTCCCCAAAAGCTTATATCTTTGGGTGTGGTTGACATATTTGGATGGGAGTAACTTTTTTTGTCTCCTGAATCCTTGCCGAGTCCAACGATACCAGACTTGCCAGGTTTCGGCGTATGGTTTGCGCAGCATTGTAATTTAGTGCTTAAAAAACATTAGCTGATATCTTCAAAACCGCTAGTCCGATCGAGACGAAACCAGCCTCAGAAGTTCGGAAACATAGGTCGATAGCAATACGGTAATGCCCAAATGTCAAAATATTCATAGTAAGGGGTAGTAAAATCCAATCAAAGTCAGGTGTCAGTAATTTTTTACGTGTTTTTTCATGTAAATGTTTATAACTCCAAAACAAAATGAGATATTTTCACCAAACTCGACACGTATATGTATGGGCTCATACTGAGGAAAAATTAAAAAAATGGTGGGATTGTGCCTCTTGGTGGCGCTATAATAGAACAAAACATGAAATACCCATTGACTTCAATGCAGTATTAGGGAATAAAATGCTAATGTTACACTTAACGAATGCATTAGCTTATCATTACAAAACTCAGTATGTGTCTTCTGCTCCATGCCCTGAAGGTACTCAAAAAGTTTTCGGGCAGCGCCACCTTGTGGTCAAAAGTTGTAATAAGGTGTACAAAATGCTAATAACTTTTGATTAAATTAGCCTATTGTAATGAGACTGGTCACATTCATTGGCTCCTGCCGAGAACATGGATACCAATTTTGTCCATATTTGGCAAACCTTTCTGCCCTCTATCTTGTTATTGGTTAAAAACATACTTTTTCAAACTCGTCCTAGACCGTTTGTCCAATTTTCACCAAAATTGAATCGTATCGTCTTCAGACCATGTGAACAAATAATTATGGATTTCGTGTTGATAAACAAAAGAGTTGTCATATACCACTGCAACAGAGTTGAGCTATGATGCAAAAATTACTCTTGAGGCTGTATCTCTGCAATGCTTTGACATATTGACACCAAACTTTGCATGTGTCATTTCCACCTCAGTTTGACTACGCCACATCAGTTTCGTAACAGTGCCACCTATTGGTCGAAAATGATAAACCATTAAATCATTATTATTGACTTTATTTAAAATTGTACTGCTTTTTTGCCTAAAATCAACTTAAGTCTTTAATGGCTCATTGTTGCAGTTGGTCTTACACTCCCAGCTAGCTATGCTGGCATGTCTTAGGGTCTTCTTTTCGCTTGGCCCCGACAATTGCTGCTTGCAGCTATATTTAGGGGCCAAGCACCGAAGGTGCGGAGGCACCTATTGAAATCGTTAGTGTTCCTATTATTAGGGGCCAAGCACCGAAGGTGCGGAGGCACCTATTGAAATCGTTAGTGTTCCTATTATTATTATTCTGCTTCTTCTTCTTCTTCTTCTTCTTCTTCTTCTTCTTCTTCTTCTTCCGCCATAGGAGTCTCTGGCAGCCCATAGAACCGTATGGTAAAAAGTTGTGAAATTTGGCACACTCATAGAGGCCAGTCTGAGCTGTCACTATAGCAAATTTGGTGCCTCTAACTCAATCCCTCTAGCGCCACCACCTGTCCAAAGTTTCACTCATATTTATGCTTATAACTTTTGACCCCTAAGGGCTAGAAACAAAATTCTTTTTTCATCGGATTCCTTGGCTCAAGCCGATTCGATTTCACCCTATGATGTCATTTTCCGGTATGCAAATTTTCCCGCCATTTTGAATTTTCTGAAAAACCTACTTTTTCGAACTCCTCCTAGGCCGTTGCTCCGATTTTCACGAAAATTGAAACAGATCATCTTCAGAGCATGTTGACAAAAAGTTATGGAATTCAAGTTGATTCGTCCAATCGTTTTCAATAAACGCACAAACAAATTTTACGTGGAGGTTGCAAAAACACACTAAAGGCTATATCTCCGCAACGCTTTATCGTATTCAAACCAACCTTGGTACATGTCATCACAAGCATGACTTGAAGCAACATGCAGCGTTTCGGCGCAGCGCCACCTACCTGTCCGGAGATACGAAAAATGCCTATTTTGGCTTATAACTTCTGAACCGTTTATCCAAAAATCATAAAATTGGACTCATTAGATTCAGGGCGTCATGCCGAGTCGACTGATATCCAATTTTACCATGTCGGCCATTTTGGATGTCGGCCATTTTGAATTATGTGCAAAAATGCTGTATTTTATGAACGCATGAACAGATTGTTATGAAACTTGGTATGGGTCATCACCACGATGCCCTGAAGTAGCCTGAGAAGTTTCGAAACAGCGCCACCTAGTGGAGAATTTTTTTTTTCAAACGCTTATAACTTTGGGTGTGGTTGACATATTTTGATGGGAGTGTGTTTTTTGGTCTCCTGAATCCTTGCCGACTCCAACGATACCAGACTTGCCAGGTTTCGGCATATGGTTTGCGCAGAGTTGTAATTTAGTGCTTAAAAAACATTTGCTGATATCTTCGAAACCGCTAGTCCGATCGAGACGAAACCAGCCTCAGAAGTTCGGAAACATAGGTCGATAGCTATACGCTAATGCCCAAATCTCAAAATATTGATAGTAAGGGGTAGTAAAATCCAATCAAAGTCAGGTGTCAGTCCTTTTTTACGTGTTTTTTCATATAAATGTCTATAACTCCAAAACAAAATGAGATATTTTCACCAAACTTGACACACATATGTATGGGCTCACTATGAGGACACATAAAAAAATTGGTGGGATTGTGCCTCTTGGTGGCGCTATAATAAAACAAAACATGAAATTCCCATTGACTTCAATGCAGTATTATGGTTTAAAATGCTAATGCTATAATTTAAGAATGCATTAGCGTATCGTTACAAAACTCGGTATGTGTCTTCCGCTCCATGTCCTGAAGATACTCAAAAAGTTTCGGGGTAGCGCCACCTTGTGGTCAAAAGTTGTAATAAAATGTACAGAAATGCGAATAACTTTTGATTAAATTAACCCATTGTAATGAAACTGGTCATAATACAGTCAATGGCTCATGCCGAGAACATGGATACCAATTGTGCCATATTTTGCAAACCTATCTGTCCTCCGTCTTGTTATTTGTTAAAAACCTACTTTTTCAAACTCATCCTAGACCGTTTGTCCGATTTTCACCAAAATTGATCCGTATCGTCTTCAGACCATGCTGACAAATAGTTATGGATTTCGGATTGATAGACAAAACAGTTTTCATATACCACTGCAACAGAGTTGAGCCATGATGCAAAAATTACTCTTGAGGCTGTATCTCTGCAATGCTTTGACATATTGACACCAAACTTTGCATGTGTCATTGTCATCTCAATCTGACTAAACCACATCAGTTTCGTAACAGTGACACCTATTGGTCGAAAGTGATAAACCATTAAACCATTATTATTGACTGTATTTAAAATTTGACTGCTATTTTGCCTAAAATCAACTTAATAGGTCCTTAATGGCTCATTGTTGCAGTTGGCTTGAGACTTCCAGCCATGCTGGCATGTCTTGTCTTCTTCTTTGCGCTTGGCCCCGATAATGGCTGCTTGCAGCTATATTTAGGGGCCAAGCACCGAAGGTGCGGAGGCACCTATTGAAATCGTTAGTGTTCCTATTATTATTATTCTGCTTCTTCTTCCGCCATAGGAGTCTCTGGCAGCCCATAGAACCGTATGGTAAAAAGTTGTGAAATTTGGCACACTCATAGAGGCCAGTCTGAGCTGTCACTATAGCAAATTTGGTGCCTCTAACTCAATCCCTCTAGCGCCACCACCTGTCCAAAGTTTCACTCATATTTATGCTTATAACTTTTGACCCCTAAGGGCTAGAAACAAAATTCTTTTTTCATCGGATTCCTTGGCTCAAGCCGATTCGATTTCACCCTATGATGTCATTTTCCGGTATGCAAATTTTCCCGCCATTTTGAATTTTCTGAAAAACCTACTTTTTCGAACTCCTCCTAGGCCGTTGCTCCGATTTTCACGAAAATTGAAACAGATCATCTTCAGAGCATGTTGACAAAAAGTTATGGAATTCAAGTTGATTCGTCCAATCGTTTTCAATAAACGCACAAACAAATTTTACGTGGAGGTTGCAAAAACACACTAAAGGCTATATCTCCGCAACGCTTTATCGTATTCAAACCAACCTTGGTACATGTCATCACAAGCATGACTTGAAGCAACATGCAGCGTTTCGGCGCAGCGCCACCTACCTGTCCGGAGATACGAAAAATGCCTATTTTGGCTTATAACTTCTGAACCGTTTATCCAAAAATCATAAAATTGGTCTCATTAGATTCAGGGCGTCATGCCGAGTCGACTGATATCCAATTTTACCATGTCGGCCATTTTGGATGTCGGCCATTTTGAATTATGTGCAAAAATGCTGTATTTTATGAACGCATGAACAGATTGTTATGAAACTTGGTATGGGTCATCACCACGATGCCCTGAAGTAGCCTGAGAAGTTTCGAAACAGCGCCACCTAGTGGAGAATTTTTTTTTTCAAACGCTTATAACTTTGGGTGTGGTTGACATATTTTGATGGGAGTGTGTTTTTTGGTCTCCTGAATCCTTGCCGACTCCAACGATACCAGACTTGCCAGGTTTCGGCATATGGTTTGCGCAGAGTTGTAATTTAGTGCTTAAAAAACATTTGCTGATATCTTCGAAACCGCTAGTCCGATCGAGATGAAACCAGCCTCAGAAGTTCGGAAACATAGGTCGATAGCTATACGCTAATGCCCAAATCTCAAAATATTGATAGTAAGGGGTAGTAAAATCCAATCAAAGTCAGGTGTCAGTCCTTTTTTACGTGTTTTTTCATATAAATGTCTATAACTCCAAAACAAAATGAGATATTTTCACCAAACTTGACACACATATGTATGGGCTCACTATGAGGACACATAAAAAAATTGGTGGGATTGTGCCTCTTGGTGGCGCTATAATAAAACAAAACATGAAATTCCCATTGACTTCAATGCAGTATTATGGTTTAAAATGCTAATGCTATAATTTAAGAATGCATTAGCGTATCGTTACAAAACTCGGTATGTGTCTTCCGCTCCATGTCCTGAAGATACTCAAAAAGTTTCGGGGTAGCGCCACCTTGTGGTCAAAAGTTGTAATAAAATGTACAGAAATGCGAATAACTTTTGATTAAATTAACCCATTGTAATGAAACTGGTCATAATACAGTCAATGGCTCATGCCGAGAACATGGATACCAATTGTGCCATATTTTGCAAACCTATCTGTCCTCCGTCTTGTTATTTGTTAAAAACCTACTTTTTCAAACTCATCCTAGACCGTTTGTCCGATTTTCACCAAAATTGATCCGTATCGTCTTCAGACCATGCTGACAAATAGTTATGGATTTCGGATTGATAGACAAAACAGTTTTCATATACCACTGCAACAGAGTTGAGCCATGATGCAAAAATTACTCTTGAGGCTGTATCTCTGCAATGCTTTGACATATTGACACCAAACTTTGCATGTGTCATTGTCATCTCAATCTGACTAAACCACATCAGTTTCGTAACAGTGACACCTATTGGTCGAAAGTGATAAACCATTAAACCATTATTATTGACTGTATTTAAAATTTGACTGCTATTTTGCCTAAAATCAACTTAATAGGTCCTTAATGGCTCATTGTTGCAGTTGGCTTGAGACTTCCAGCCATGCTGGCATGTCTTGTCTTCTTCTTTGCGCTTGGCCCCGATAATGGCTGCTTGCAGCTATATTTATTATTCTGCTTCTTCTTCTTCTTCTTCTTTTTCCGCCATAGGAGTCTCTGGCAGCCCATAGAACCGTATGGTAAAAAGTTGTGAAATTTGGCACACTCATAGAGGCCAGTCTGAGCTGTCACTATAGCAAATTTGGTGCCTCTAACTCAATCTCTCTAGCGCCACCACCTGTCCAAAGTTTCACTCATATTTATGCTTATAACTTTTGACCCCTAAGGGCTAGAAACAAAATTCTTTTTTCATCGGATTCCTTGGCTCAAGCCGATTCGATTTCACCCTATGATGTCATTTTCCGTTATGCAAATTTTCCCGCCATTTTGAATTTTCTGAAAAACCTACTTTTTCTAACTCCTCCTAGGCCGTTGCTCCGATTTTCATGAAAATTGAAACAGATCATCTTCATAGCATGCTGACAAAAAGTTATGGAATTTAAGTTGATTCGTCCAATCGTTTTCAATAAACGCACAAACAAATTTTACGTAGAGGTTGCAAAAACACACTAAAGGCTATATCTCCACAACGCTTTATCGTATTCAAACCAAACTTGGTACATGTCATCACAAGCATGACCTGAAGCAACATGCAGCGTTTCGGCGCAGCGCCACCTACTGGTCCGGAGATACGAAAAATGCATATTTTGGCTTATAACTTCTGAACCGTTTATCCAAAAATCATAAAATTGGTCTCATTAGATTCAGGGCGTCATGCCGAGTCGACTGATATCCAATTTTACCATGTCGGCCATTTTGGATGTCGGCCATTTTGAATTATGTGCAAAAATGCTGTATTTTATGAACGCATGAACGGATTGTTACGAAACTTGGTATGGGTCATCACCACGATGCCCTGAAGTAGCCTGAGAAGTTTCGAAACAGCGCCACCTAGTGGATAATTCTTTTTTTTCAAACGCTTATAACTTTGGGTGTGAGTGAAAAATTTTGATGGGAGTAGCTTTTTTGGGCTCCTGAATCCTTGCCGAGTCCAACGATACAAGACATGCCCAGTTTCGGCATATGGTTTGCGCAGCGTTGTAATTTAGCGCTTAAAAAACATTTGCTGATATCTTCAAAACCGCTAGTCCGATCGAGACGAAACCAGCCTCAGAAGTTCGGAAACATAGGTCGATAGCTATACGCTAATGCCCAAATGTCAAAATATTGATAGTAAGGGGTAGTAAAATCCAATCAAAGTCAGGTGTCAGTCATTTTTTACGTGTTTTTTCATATAAATGTCTATAACTCCAAAACAAAATGAAATATTTTCACCAAACTTGACACACATATGTATGGGCTCACTACGAGGACACATAAAAAAATTGGTGGGATTGTGCCTCTTGGTGGCGCTATAATAAAACAAAACATGAAATTCCCATTGACTTCAATGCAGTATTACGGTTTAAAATGCTAATGCTATAATTTAAGAATGCACTAGTGTATCATTACAAAACTCGGTATGTGTCTTCCGCTCTATGTCCCGAAGATATTCAAAAAGTTTCGGGGCAGCGCCACCTTGTGGTCAAAAGTTGTAATAAAATGTACAAAAATGCTAATAACTTTTGATTAAATTAGCCTATTGTAATGAGACTGGTCATAATACATTCATTGGCTCATGCCGAGAAGATAGATACCAATTTTGCCATATTTTGCAAACATATCTGTGCTCCATCTTGTTATTTGTTAAAAATCTACTTTTTCAAACTCATCCTAGACCGTTTGTCCGATTTTCACCAAAATTGATCCGTATCGTCTTCAGACCATGCTGACAAATAGTTATGGATTTCGGATTGATAGACAAAACAGTTTTCATATACCACTGCAACAGAGTTGAGCCATGATGCAAAAATTACTCTTGAGGCTGTATCTCTGCAATGCTTTGACATATTGACACCAAACTTTGCATGTGTCATTGTCATCTCAATCTGACTAAACCACATCAGTTTCGTAACAGTGACACCTATTGGTCGAAAGTGATAAACCATTAAACCATTATTATTGACTGTATTTAAAATTTGACTGCTATTTTGCCTAAAATCAACTTAATAGGTCCTTAATGGCTCATTGTTGCAGTTGGCTTGAGACTTCCAGCCATGCTGGCATGTCTTGTCTTCTTCTTTGCGCTTGGCCCCGATAATGGCTGCTTGTTCTGCTTCTTCTTCTTCTTCTTCTTCTTCTTCTTCTTCCGCCATAGGAGTCTCTGGCAGCCCATAGAACCGTATGGTAAAAAGTTGTGAAATTTGGCACACTCATAGAGGCCAGTCTGAGCTGTCACTATAGCAAATTTGGTGCCTCTAACTCAATCCCTCTAGCGCCACCACCTGTCCAAAGTTTCACTCATATTTATGCTTATAACTTTTGACCCCTAAGGGCTAGAAACAAAATTCTTTTTTCATCGGATTCCTTGGCTCAAGCCGATTCGATTTCACCCTATGATGTCATTTTCCGGTATGCAAATTTTCCCGCCATTTTGAATTTTCTGAAAAACCTACTTTTTCGAACTCCTCCTAGGCCGTTGCTCCGATTTTCACGAAAATTGAAACAGATCATCTTCAGAGCATGTTGACAAAAAGTTATGGAATTCAAGTTGATTCGTCCAATCATTTTCAATAAACGCACAAACAAATTTTACGTGGAGGTTGCAAAAACACACTAAAGGCTATATCTCCGCAACGCTTTATCGTATTCAAACCAACCTTGGTACATGTCATCACAAGCATGACTTGAAGCAACATGCAGCGTTTCGGCGCAGCGCCACCTACCTGTCCGGAGATACGAAAAATGCCTATTTTGGCTTATAACTTCTGAACCGTTTATCCAAAAATCATAAAATTGGTCTCATTAGATTCAGGGCGTCATGCCGAGTCGACTGATATCCAATTTTACCATGTCGGCCATTTTGGATGTCGGCCATTTTGAATTATGTGCAAAAATGCTGTATTTTATGAACGCATGAACAGATTGTTATGAAACTTGGTATGGGTCATCACCACGATGCCCTGAAGTAGCCTGAGAAGTTTCGAAACAGCGCCACCTAGTGGAGAATTTTTTTTTTCAAACGCTTATAACTTTGGGTGTGGTTGACATATTTTGATGGGAGTGTGTTTTTTGGTCTCCTGAATCCTTGCCGACTCCAACGATACCAGACTTGCCAGGTTTCGGCATATGGTTTGCGCAGAGTTGTAATTTAGTGCTTAAAAAACATTTGCTGATATCTTCGAAACCGCTAGTCCGATCGAGACGAAACCAGCCTCAGAAGTTCGGAAACATAGGTCGATAGCTATATGCTAATGCCCAAATCTCAAAATATTGATAGTAAGGGGTAGTAAAATCCAATCAAAGTCAGGTGTCAGTCATTTTTTACGTGTTTTTTCATATAAATGTCTATAACTCCAAAACAAAATGAAATATTTTCACCAAACTTGACACACATATGTATGGGCTCACTACGAGGACACATAAAAAAATTGGTGGGATTGTGCCTCTTGGTGGCGCTATAATAAAACAAAACATGAAATTCCCATTGACTTCAATGCAGTATTACGGTTTAAAATGCTAATGCTATAATTTAAGAATGCACTAGTGTATCATTACAAAACTCGGTATGTGTCTTCCGCTCTATGTCCCGAAGATATTCAAAAAGTTTCGGGGCAGCGCCACCTTGTGGTCAAAAGTTGTAATAAAATGTACAAAAATGCTAATAACTTTTGATTAAATTAGCCTATTGTAATGAGACTGGTCATAATACATTCATTGGCTCATGCCGAGAAGATAGATACCAATTTTGCCATATTTTGCAAACATATCTGTGCTCCATCTTGTTATTTGTTAAAAATCTACTTTTTCAAACTCATCCTAGACCGTTTGTCCGATTTTCACCAAAATTGATCCGTATCGTCTTCAGACCATGCTGACAAATACTTATGGATTTCGGATTGATAGACAAAACAGTTTTCATATACCACTGCAACAGAGTTGAGCCATGATGCAAAAATTACTCTTGAGGCTGTATCTCTGCAATGCTTTGACATATTGACACCAAACTTTGCATGTGTCATTGTCATCTCAATCTGACTAAACCACATCAGTTTCGTAACAGTGACACCTATTGGTCGAAAGTGATAAACCATTAAACCATTATTATTGACTGTATTTAAAATTTGACTGCTATTTTGCCTAAAATCAACTTAATAGGTCCTTAATGGCTCATTGTTGCAGTTGGCTTGAGACTTCCAGCCATGCTGGCATGTCTTGTCTTCTTCTTTGCGCTTGGCCCCGATAATGGCTGCTTGTTCTGCTTCTTCTTCTTCTTCTTTTTCCGCCATAGGAGTCTCTGGCAGCCCATAGAACCGTATGGTAAAAAGTTGTGAAATTTGGCACACTCATAGAGGCCAGTCTGAGCTGTCACTATAGCAAATTTGGTGCCTCTAACTCAATCCCTCTAGCGCCACCACCTGTCCAAAGTTTCACTCATATTTATGCTTATAACTTTTGACCCCTAAGGGCTAGAAACAAAATTCTTTTTTCATCGGATTCCTTGGCTCAAGCCGATTCGATTTCACCCTATGATGTCATTTTCCGGTATGCAAATTTTCCCGCCATTTTGAATTTTCTGAAAAACCTACTTTTTCGAACTCCTCCTAGGCCGTTGCTCCGATTTTCACGAAAATTGAAACAGATCATCTTCAGAGCATGTTGACAAAAAGTTATGGAATTCAAGTTGATTCGTCCAATCGTTTTCAATAAACGCACAAACAAATTTTACGTGGAGGTTGCAAAAACACACTAAAGGCTATATCTCCGCAACGCTTTATCGTATTCAAACCAACCTTGGTACATGTCATCACAAGCATGACTTGAAGCAACATGCAGCGTTTCGGCGCAGCGCCACCTACCTGTCCGGAGATACGAAAAATGCCTATTTTGGCTTATAACTTCTGAACCGTTTATCCAAAAATCATAAAATTCGTCTCATTAGATTCAGGGCGTCATGCCGAGTCGACTGATATCCAATTTTACCATGTCGGCCATTTTGGATGTCGGCCATTTTGAATTATGTGCAAAAATGCTGTATTTTATGAACGCATGAACAGATTGTTATGAAACTTGGTATGGGTCATCACCACGATGCCCTGAAGTAGCCTGAGAAGTTTCGAAACAGCGCCACCTAGTGGAGAATTTTTTTTTTCAAACGCTTATAACTTTGGGTGTGGTTGACATATTTTGATGGGAGTGTGTTTTTTGGTCTCCTGAATCCTTGCCGACTCCAACGATACCAGACTTGCCAGGTTTCGGCATATGGTTTGCGCAGAGTTGTAATTTAGTGCTTAAAAAACATTTGCTGATATCTTCGAAACCGCTAGTCCGATCGAGACGAAACCAGCCTCAGAAGTTCGGAAACATAGGTCGATAGCTATACGCTAATGCCCAAATCTCAAAATATTGATAGTAAGGGGTAGTAAAATCCAATCAAAGTCAGGTGTCAGTCATTTTTTACGTGTTTTTTCATATAAATGTCTATAACTCCAAAACAAAATGAAATATTTTCACCAAACTTGACACACATATGTATGGGCTCACTACGAGGACACATAAAAAAATTGGTGGGATTGTGCCTCTTGGTGGCGCTATAATAAAACAAAACATGAAATTCCCATTGACTTCAATGCAGTATTACGGTTTAAAATGCTAATGCTATAATTTAAGAATGCACTAGTGTATCATTACAAAACTCGGTATGTGTCTTCCGCTCTATGTCCCGAAGATATTCAAAAAGTTTCGGGGCAGCGCCACCTTGTGGTCAAAAGTTGTAATAAAATGTACAAAAATGCTAATAACTTTTGATTAAATTAGCCTATTGTAATGAGACTGGTCATAATACATTCATTGGCTCATGCCGAGAAGATAGATACCAATTTTGCCATATTTTGCAAACATATCTGTGCTCCATCTTGTTATTTGTTAAAAATCTACTTTTTCAAACTCATCCTAGACCGTTTGTCCGATTTTCACCAAAATTGATCCGTATCGTCTTCAGACCATGCTGACAAATACTTATGGATTTCGGATTGATAGACAAAACAGTTTTCAAATACCACTGCAACAGAGTTGAGCCATGATGCAAAAATTACTCTTGAGGCTGTATCTCTGCAATGCTTTGACATATTGACACCAAACTTTGCATGTGTCATTGTCATCTCAATCTGACTAAACCACATCAGTTTCGTAACAGTGACACCTATTGGTCGAAAGTGATAAACCATTAAACCATTATTATTGACTGTATTTAAAATTTGACTGCTATTTTGCCTAAAATCAACTTAATAGGTCCTTAATGGCTCATTGTTGCAGTTGGCTTGAGACTTCCAGCCATGCTGGCATGTCTTGTCTTCTTCTTTGCGCTTGGCCCCGATAATGGCTGCTTGCAGCTATATTTATTATTCTGCTTCTTCTTCTTCTTCTTCTTTTTCTTCCGCCATAGGAGTCTCTGGCAGCCCATAGAACCGTATGGTAAAAAGTTGTGAAATTTGGCACACTCATAGAAGCCAGTCTGAGCTGTCACTATAGCAAATTTGGTGCCTCTAACTCAATCCCTCTAGCGCCACCACCTGTCCAAAGTTTCACTCATATTTATGCTTATAACTTTTGACCCCTAAGGGCTAGAAACAAAATTCTTTTTTCATCGGATTCCTTGGCTCAAGCCGATTCGATTTCACCCTATGATGTCATTTTCCGGTATGCAAATTTTCCCGCCATTTTGAATTTTCTGAAAAACCTACTTTTTCGAACTCCTCCTAGGCCGTTGCTCCGATTTTCACGAAAATTGAAACAGATCATCTTCAGAGCATGTTGACAAAAAGTTATGGAATTCAAGTTGATTCGTCCAATCGTTTTCAATAAACGCACAAACAAATTTTACGTGGAGGTTGCAAAAACACACTAAAGGCTATATCTCCGCAACGCTTTATCGTATTCAAACCAACCTTGGTACATGTCATCACAAGCATGACTTGAAGCAACATGCAGCGTTTCGGCGCAGCGCCACCTACCTGTCCGGAGATACGAAAAATGCCTATTTTGGCTTATAACTTCTGAACCGTTTATCCAAAAATCATAAAATTGGTCTCATTAGATTCAGGGCGTCATGCCGAGTCGACTGATATCCAATTTTACCATGTCGGCCATTTTGGATGTCGGCCATTTTGAATTATGTGCAAAAATGCTGTATTTTATGAACGCATGAACAGATTGTTATGAAACTTGGTATGGGTCATCACCACGATGCCCTGAAGTAGCCTGAGAAGTTTCGAAACAGCGCCACCTAGTGGAGAATTTTTTTTTTCAAACGCTTATAACTTTGGGTGTGGTTGACATATTTTGATGGGAGTGTGTTTTTTGGTCTCCTGAATCCTTGCCGACTCCAACGATACCAGACTTGCCAGGTTTCGGCATATGGTTTGCGCAGAGTTGTAATTTAGTGCTTAAAAAACATTTGCTGATATCTTCGAAACCGCTAGTCCGATCGAGACGAAACCAGCCTCAGAAGTTCGGAAACATAGGTCGATAGCTATACGCTAATGCCCAAATCTCAAAATATTGATAGTAAGGGGTAGTAAAATCCAATCAAAGTCAGGTGTCAGTCATTTTTTACGTGTTTTTTCATATAAATGTCTATAACTCCAAAACAAAATGAAATATTTTCACCAAACTTGACACACATATGTATGGGCTCACTACGAGGACACATAAAAAAATTGGTGGGATTGTGCCTCTTGGTGGCGCTATAATAAAACAAAACATGAAATTCCCATTGACTTCAATGCAGTATTACGGTTTAAAATGCTAATGCTATAATTTAAGAATGCACTAGTGTATCATTACAAAACTCGGTATGTGTCTTCCGCTCTATGTCCCGAAGATATTCAAAAAGTTTCGGGGCAGCGCCACCTTGTGGTCAAAAGTTGTAATAAAATGTACAAAAATGCTAATAACTTTTGATTAAATTAGCCTATTGTAATGAGACTGGTCATAATACATTCATTGGCTCATGCCGAGAAGATAGATACCAATTTTGCCATATTTTGCAAACATATCTGTGCTCCATCTTGTTATTTGTTAAAAATCTACTTTTTCAAACTCATCCTAGACCGTTTGTCCGATTTTCACCAAAATTGATCCGTATCGTCTTCAGACCATGCTGACAAATACTTATGGATTTCGGATTGATAGACAAAACAGTTTTCAAATACCACTGCAACAGAGTTGAGCCATGATGCAAAAATTACTCTTGAGGCTGTATCTCTGCAATGCTTTGACATATTGACACCAAACTTTGCATGTGTCATTGTCATCTCAATCTGACTAAACCACATCAGTTTCGTAACAGTGACACCTATTGGTCGAAAGTGATAAACCATTAAACCATTATTATTGACTGTATTTAAAATTTGACTGCTATTTTGCCTAAAATCAACTTAATAGGTCCTTAATGGCTCATTGTTGCAGTTGGCTTGAGACTTCCAGCCATGCTGGCATGTCTTGTCTTCTTCTTTGCGCTTGGCCCCGATAATGGCTGCTTGCAGCTATATTTATTATTCTGCTTCTTCTTCTTCTTCTTCTTTTTCTTCCGCCATAGGAGTCTCTGGCAGCCCATAGAACCGTATGGTAAAAAGTTGTGAAATTTGGCACACTCATAGAAGCCAGTCTGAGCTGTCACTATAGCAAATTTGGTGCCTCTAACTCAATCCCTCTAGCGCCACCACCTGTCCAAAGTTTCACTCATATTTATGCTTATAACTTTTGACCCCTAAGGGCTAGAAACAAAATTCTTTTTTCATCGGATTCCTTGGCTCAAGCCGATTCGATTTCACCCTATGATGTCATTTTCCGGTATGCAAATTTTCCCGCCATTTTGAATTTTCTGAAAAACCTACTTTTTCGAACTCCTCCTAGGCCGTTGCTCCGATTTTCACGAAAATTGAAACAGATCATCTTCAGAGCATGTTGACAAAAAGTTATGGAATTCAAGTTGATTCGTCCAATCGTTTTCAATAAACGCACAAACAAATTTTACGTGGAGGTTGCAAAAACACACTAAAGGCTATATCTCCGCAACGCTTTATCGTATTCAAACCAACCTTGGTACATGTCATCACAAGCATGACTTGAAGCAACATGCAGCGTTTCGGCGCAGCGCCACCTACCTGTCCGGAGATACGAAAAATGCCTATTTTGGCTTATAACTTCTGAACCGTTTATCCAAAAATCATAAAATTGGTCTCATTAGATTCAGGGCGTCATGCCGAGTCGACTGATATCCAATTTTACCATGTCGGCCATTTTGGATGTCGGCCATTTTGAATTATGTGCAAAAATGCTGTATTTTATGAACGCATGAACAGATTGTTATGAAACTTGGTATGGGTCATCACCACGATGCCCTGAAGTAGCCTGAGAAGTTTCGAAACAGCGCCACCTAGTGGAGAATTTTTTTTTTCAAACGCTTATAACTTTGGGTGTGGTTGACATATTTTGATGGGAGTGTGTTTTTTGGTCTCCTGAATCCTTGCCGACTCCAACGATACCAGACTTGCCAGGTTTCGGCATATGGTTTGCGCAGAGTTGTAATTTAGTGCTTAAAAAACATTTGCTGATATCTTCGAAACCGCTAGTCCGATCGAGACGAAACCAGCCTCAGAAGTTCGGAAACATAGGTCGATAGCTATACGCTAATGCCCAAATCTCAAAATATTGATAGTAAGGGGTAGTAAAATCCAATCAAAGTCAGGTGTCAGTCATTTTTTACGTGTTTTTTCATATAAATGTCTATAACTCCAAAACAAAATGAAATATTTTCACCAAACTTGACACACATATGTATGGGCTCACTACGAGGACACATAAAAAAATTGGTGGGATTGTGCCTCTTGGTGGCGCTATAATAAAACAAAACATGAAATTCCCATTGACTTCAATGCAGTATTACGGTTTAAAATGCTAATGCTATAATTTAAGAATGCACTAGTGTATCATTACAAAACTCGGTATGTGTCTTCCGCTCTATGTCCCGAAGATATTCAAAAAGTTTCGGGGCAGCGCCACCTTGTGGTCAAAAGTTGTAATAAAATGTACAAAAATGCTAATAACTTTTGATTAAATTAGCCTATTGTAATGAGACTGGTCATAATACATTCATTGGCTCATGCCGAGAAGATAGATACCAATTTTGCCATATTTTGCAAACATATCTGTGCTCCATCTTGTTATTTGTTAAAAATCTACTTTTTCAAACTCATCCTAGACCGTTTGTCCGATTTTCACCAAAATTGATCCGTATCGTCTTCAGACCATGCTGACAAATACTTATGGATTTCGGATTGATAGACAAAACAGTTTTCATATACCACTGCAACAGAGTTGAGCCATGATGCAAAAATTACTCTTGAGGCTGTATCTCTGCAATGCTTTGACATATTGACACCAAACTTTGCATGTGTCATTGTCATCTCAATCTGACTAAACCACATCAGTTTCGTAACAGTGACACCTATTGGTCGAAAGTGATAAACCATTAAACCATTATTATTGACTGTATTTAAAATTTGACTGCTATTTTGCCTAAAATCAACTTAATAGGTCCTTAATGGCTCATTGTTGCAGTTGGCTTGAGACTTCCAGCCATGCTGGCATGTCTTGTCTTCTTCT
This sequence comes from Pseudorasbora parva, assembly GCF_024679245.1. NCBI lineage: Eukaryota > Metazoa > Chordata > Actinopteri > Cypriniformes > Gobionidae > Pseudorasbora > Pseudorasbora parva. Next base: position 39,066,733 of record NC_090188.1, on the reverse strand, counting down.
TTGCGCTTGGCCCCGATAATGGCTGCTTGCAGCTATATTGTTCCTATTATTAGGGGCCAAGCACCGAAGGTGCGGAGGCACCTATTGAAATCGTTAGTTAGGGGCCAAGCACCGAAGGTGCGGAGGCACCTATTGAAATCGTTAGTGTTCCTATTATTAGGGGCCAAGCACCGAAGGTGCGGAGGCACCTATTGAAATCGTTAGTGTTCCTATTATTAGGGGCCAAGCACCGAAGGTGCGGAGGCACCTATTGAAATTGTTAGTGTTCCTATTATTATTCTGCTTCTTCTTCTTCTTCTTTTTCCGCCATAGGAGTCTCTGGCAGCCCATAGAACCGTATGGTAAAAAGTTGTGAAATTTGGCACACTCATAGAGGCCAGTCTGAGCTGTCACTATAGCAAATTTGGTGCCTCTAACTCAATCCCTCTAGCGCCACCACCTGTCCAAAGTTTCACTCATATTTATGCTTATAACTTTTGACCCCTAAGGGCTAGAAACAAAATTCTTTTTTCATCGGATTCCTTGGCTCAAGCCGATTCGATTTCACCCTATGATGTCATTTTCCGGTATGCAAATTTTCCCGCCATTTTGAATTTTCTGAAAAACCTACTTTTTCAAACTCCTCCTAGGCCGTTGCTCCGATTTTCACGAAAATTGAAACAGATCATCTTCAGAGCATGTTGACAAAAAGTTATGGAATTCAAGTTGATTCGTCCAATCGTTTTCAATAAACGCACAAACAAATTTTACGTGGAGGTTGCAAAAACACACTAAAGGCTATATCTCCACAACGCTTTATCGTATTCAAACCAAACTTGGTACATGTCATCACAAGCATGACCTGAAGCAACATGCAGCGTTTCGGCGCAGCGCCACCTACTGGTCCGGAGATACGAAAAATGCATATTTTGGCTTATAACTTCTGAACCGTTTATCCAAAAATCATAAAATTGGTCTCATTAGATTCAGGGCGTCATGCCGAGTCGACTGATATCCAATTTTACCATGTCGGCCATTTTGGATGTCGGCCATTTTGAATTATGTGCAAAAATGCTGTATTTTATGAACGCATGAACGGATTGTTACGAAACTTGGTATGGGTCATCACCACGATGCCCTGAAGTAGCCTGAGAAGTTTCGAAACAGCGCCACCTAGTGGAGAATTTTTTTTTTCAAACGCTTATAACTTTGGGTGTGGTTGACATATTTTGATGGGAGTGTGTTTTTTGGTCTCCTGAATCCTTGCCGACTCCAACGATACCAGACTTGCCAGGTTTCGGCATATGGTTTGTGCAGAGTTGTAATTTAGTGCTTAAAAAACATTTGCTGATATCTTCGAAACCGCTAGTCCGATCGAGACGAAACCAGCCTCAGAAGTTCGGAAACATAGGTCGATAGCTATACGCTAATGCCCAAATCTCAAAATATTGATAGTAAGGGGTAGTAAAATCCAATCAAAGTCAGGTGTCAGTCCTTTTTTACGTGTTTTTTCATATAAATGTCTATAACTCCAAAACAAAATGAGATATTTTCACCAAACTTGACACACATATGTATGGGCTCACTATGAGGACACATAAAAAAATTGGTGGGATTGTGCCTCTTGGTGGCGCTATAATAAAACAAAACATGAAATTCCCATTGACTTCAATGCAGTATTATGGTTTAAAATGCTAATGCTATAATTTAAGAATGCATTAGCGTATCGTTACAAAACTCGGTATGTGTCTTCCGCTCCATGTCCTGAAGATACTCAAAAAGTTTCGGGGTAGCGCCACCTTGTGGTCAAAAGTTGTAATAAAATGTACAGAAATGCGAATAACTTTTGATTAAATTAACCCATTGTAATGAAACTGGTCATAATACAGTCAATGGCTCATGCCGAGAACATGGATACCAATTGTGCCATATTTTGCAAACCTATCTGTCCTCCGTCTTGTTATTTGTTAAAAACCTACTTTTTCAAACTCATCCTAGACCGTTTGTCCGATTTTCACCAAAATTGATCCGTATCGTCTTCAGACCATGCTGACAAATAGTTATGGATTTCGGATTGATAGACAAAACAGTTTTCATATACCACTGCAACAGAGTTGAGCCATGATGCAAAAAATACTCTTGAGGCTGTATCTCTGCAATGCTTTGACATATTGACACCAAACTTTGCATGTGTCATTGTCATCTCAATCTGACTAAACCACATCAGTTTCGTAACAGTGACACCTATTGGTCGAAAGTGATAAACCATTAAACCATTATTATTGACTGTATTTAAAATTTGACTGCTATTTTGCCTAAAATCAACTTAATAGGTCCTTAATGGCTCATTGTTGCAGTTGGCTTGAGACTTCCAGCCATGCTGGCATGTCTTGTCTTCTTCTTTGCGCTTGGCCCCGATAATGGCTGCTTGCAGCTATATTTAGGGGCCAAGCACCGAAGGTGCGGAGGCACCTATTGAAATCGTTAGTGTTCCTATTATTATTATTCTGCTTCTTCTTCTTCTTCTTCCGCCATAGGAGTCTCTGGCAGCCCATAGAACCGTATGGTAAAAAGTTGTGAAATTTGGCACACTCATAGAGGCCAGTCTGAGCTGTCACTATAGCAAATTTGGTGCCTCTAACTCAATCCCTCTAGCGCCACCACCTGTCCAAAGTTTCACTCATATTTATGCTTATAACTTTTGACCCCTAAGGGCTAGAAACAAAATTCTTTTTTCATCGGATTCCTTGGCTCAAGCCGATTCGATTTCACCCTATGATGTCATTTTCCGGTATGCAAATTTTCCCGCCATTTTGAATTTTCTGAAAAACCTACTTTTTCGAACTCCTCCTAGGCCGTTGCTCCGATTTTCACGAAAATTGAAACAGATCATCTTCAGAGCATGTTGACAAAAAGTTATGGAATTCAAGTTGATTCGTCCAATCGTTTTCAATAAACGCACAAACAAATTTTACGTGGAGGTTGCAAAAACACACTAAAGGCTATATCTCCGCAACGCTTTATCGTATTCAAACCAAACTTGGTACATGTCATCACAAGCATGACTTGAAGCAACATGCAGCGTTTCGGCGCAGCGCCACCTACCTGTCCGGAGATACGAAAAATGCCTATTTTGGCTTATAACTTCTGAACCGTTTATCCAAAAATCATAAAATTGGTCTCATTAGATTCAGGGCGTCATGCCGAGTCGACTGATATCCAATTTTACCATGTCGGCCATTTTGGATGTCGGCCATTTTGAATTATGTGCAAAAATGCTGTATTTTATGAACGCATGAACAGATTGTTATGAAACTTGGTATGGGTCATCACCACGATGCCCTGAAGTAGCCTGAGAAGTTTCGAAACAGCGCCACCTAGTGGAGAATTTTTTTTTTCAAACGCTTATAACTTTGGGTGTGGTTGACATATTTTGATGGGAGTGTGTTTTTTGGTCTCCTGAATCCTTGCCGACTCCAACGATACCAGACTTGCCAGGTTTCGGCATATGGTTTGCGCAGAGTTGTAATTTAGTGCTTAAAAAACATTTGCTGATATCTTCGAAACCGCTAGTCCGATCGAGACGAAACCAGCCTCAGAAGTTCGGAAACATAGGTCGATAGCTATACGCTAATGCCCAAATCTCAAAATATTGATAGTAAGGGGTAGTAAAATCCAATCAAAGTCAGGTGTCAGTCATTTTTTACGTGTTTTTTCATATAAATGTCTATAACTCCAAAACAAAATGAAATATTTTCACCAAACTTGACACACATATGTATGGGCTCACTACGAGGACACATAAAAAAATTGGTGGGATTGTGCCTCTTGGTGGCGCTATAATAAAACAAAACATGAAATTCCCATTGACTTCAATGCAGTATTACGGTTTAAAATGCTAATGCTATAATTTAAGAATGCACTAGTGTATCGTTACAAAACTCGGTATGTGTCTTCCGCTCTATGTCCCGAAGATATTCAAAAAGTTTCGGGGCAGCGCCACCTTGTGGTCAAAAGTTGTAATAAAATGTACAAAAATGCTAATAACTTTTGATTAAATTAGCCTATTGTAATGAGACTGGTCATAATACATTCATTGGCTCATGCCGAGAAGATAGATACCAATTTTGCCATATTTTGCAAACATATCTGTGCTCCATCTTGTTATTTGTTAAAAATCTACTTTTTCAAACTCATCCTAGACCGTTTGTCCGATTTTCACCAAAATTGATCCGTATCGTCTTCAGACCATGCTGAAAAATACTTATGGATTTCGGATTGATAGACAAAACAGTTTTCATATACCACTGCAACAGAGTTGAGCCATGATGCAAAAATTACTCTTGAGGCTGTATCTCTGCAATGCTTTGACATATTGACACCAAACTTTGCATGTGTCATTGTCATCTCAATCTGACTAAACCACATCAGTTTCGTAACAGTGACACCTATTGGTCGAAAGTGATAAACCATTAAACCATTATTATTGACTGTATTTAAAATTTGACTGCTATTTTGCCTAAAATCAACTTAATAGGTCCTTAATGGCTCATTGTTGCAGTTGGCTTGAGACTTCCAGCCATGCTGGCATGTCTTGTCTTCTTCTTTGCGCTTGGCCCCGATAATGGCTGCTTGCAGCTATATTTATTATTCTGCTTCTTCTTCTTCTTCCGCCATAGGAGTCTCTGGCAGCCCATAGAACCGTATGGTAAAAAGTTGTGAAATTTGGCACACTCATAGAGGCCAGTCTGAGCTGTCACTATAGCAAATTTGGTGCCTCTAACTCAATCTCTCTAGCGCCACCACCTGTCCAAAGTTTCACTCATATTTATGCTTATAACTTTTGACCCCTAAGGGCTAGAAACAAAATTCTTTTTTCATCGGATTCCTTGGCTCAAGCCGATTCGATTTCACCCTATGATGTCATTTTCCGGTATGCAAATTTTCCCGCCATTTTGAATTTTCTGAAAAACCTACTTTTTCTAACTCCTCCTAGGCCGTTGCTCCGATTTTCATGAAAATTGAAACAGATCATCTTCATAGCATGCTGACAAAAAGTTATGGAATTTAAGTTGATTCGTCCAATCGTTTTCAATAAACGCACAAACAAATTTTACGTAGAGGTTGCAAAAACACACTAAAGGCTATATCTCCACAACGCTTTATCGTATTCAAACCAAACTTGGTACATGTCATCACAAGCATGACCTGAAGCAACATGCAGCGTTTCGGCGCAGCGCCACCTACTGGTCCGGAGATACGAAAAATGCCTATTTTGGCTTATAACTTCTGAACCGTTTATCCAAAAATCATAAAATTGGTCTCATTAGATTCAGGGCGTCATGCCGAGTCGACTGATATCCAATTTTACCATGTCGGCCATTTTGGATGTCGGCCATTTTGAATTATGTGCAAAAATGCTGTATTTTATGAACGCATGAACGGATTGTTACGAAACTTGGTATGGGTCATCACCACGATGCCCTGAAGTAGCCTGAGAAGTTTCGAAACAGCGCCACCTAGTGGATAATTCTTTTTTTTCAAACGCTTATAACTTTGGGTGTGAGTGAAAAATTTTGATGGGAGTAGCTTTTTTGGGCTCCTGAATCGTTGCCGAGTCCAACGATACAAGACATGCCCAGTTTCGGCATATGGTTTGCGCAGCGTTGTAATTTAGCGCTTAAAAAACATTTGCTGATATCTTCAAAACCGCTAGTCCGATCGAGACGAAACCAGCCTCAGAAGTTCGGAAACATAGGTCGATAGCTATACGCTAATGCCCAAATCTCAAAATATTGATAGTAAGGGGTAGTAAAATCCAATCAAAGTCAGGTGTCAGTCATTTTTTACGTGTTTTTTCTTATAAATGTCTATAACTCCAAAACAAAATGAAATATTTTCACCAAACTTGACACACATATGTATGGGCTCACTACGAGGACACATAAAAAAATTGGTGGGATTGTGCCTCTTGGTGGCGCTATAATAAAACAAAACATGAAATTCCCATTGACTTCAATGCAGTATTACGGTTTAAAATGCTAATGCTATAATTTAAGAATGCACTAGTGTATCATTACAAAACTCGGTATGTGTCTTCCGCTCTATGTCCCGAAGATATTCAAAAAGTTTCGGGGCAGCGCCACCTTGTGGTCAAAAGTTGTAATAAAATGTACAAAAATGCTAATAACTTTTGATTAAATTAGCCTATTGTAATGAGACTGGTCATAATACATTCATTGGCTCATGCCGAGAAGATAGATACCAATTTTGCCATATTTTGCAAACATATCTGTGCTCCATCTTGTTATTTGTTAAAAATCTACTTTTTCAAACTCATCCTAGACCGTTTGTCCGATTTTCACCAAAATTGATCCGTATCGTCTTCAGACCATGCTGACAAATACTTATGGATTTCGGATTGATAGACAAAACAGTTTTCATATACCACTGCAACAGAGTTGAGCCATGATGCAAAAATTACTCTTGAGGCTGTATCTCTGCAATGCTTTGACATATTGACACCAAACTTTGCATGTGTCATTGTCATCTCAATCTGACTAAACCACATCAGTTTCGTAACAGTGACACCTATTGGTCGAAAGTGATAAACCATTAAACCATTATTATTGACTGTATTTAAAATTTGACTGCTATTTTGCCTAAAATCAACTTAATAGGTCCTTAATGGCTCATTGTTGCAGTTGGCTTGAGACTTCCAGCCATGCTGGCATGTCTTGTCTTCTTCTTTGCGCTTGGCCCCGATAATTAGGGGCCAAGCACCGAAGGTGCGGAGGCACCTATTGAAATTGTTAGTGTTCCTATTATTATTATTCTGCTTCTTCTTCTTCTTCTTCTTCTTTTTCTTTTTCTTCCGCCATAGGAGTCTCTGGCAGCCCATAGAACCGTATGGTAAAAAGTTGTGAAATTTGGCACACTCATAGAGGCCAGTCTGAGCTGTCACTATAGCAAATTTGGTGCCTCTAACTCAATCCCTCTAGCGCCACCACCTGTCCAAAGTTTCACTCATATTTATGCTTATAACTTTTGACCCCTAAGGGCTAGAAACAAAATTCTTTTTTCATCGGATTCCTTGGCTCAAGCCGATTCGATTTCACCCTATGATGTCATTTTCCGGTATGCAAATTTTCCCGCCATTTTGAATTTTCTGAAAAACCTACTTTTTCGAACTCCTCCTAGGCCGTTGCTCTGATTTTCACGAAAATTGAAACAGATCATCTTCAGAGCATGTTGACAAAAAGTTATGGAATTCAAGTTGATTCGTCCAATCGTTTTCAATAAACGCACAAACAAATTTTACGTGGAGGTTGCAAAAACACACTAAAGGCTATATCTCCGCAACGCTTTATCGTATTCAAACCAACCTTGGTACATGTCATCACAAGCATGACTTGAAGCAACATGCAGCGTTTCGGCGCAGCGCCACCTACCTGTCCGGAGATACGAAAAATGCCTATTTTGGCTTATAACTTCTGAACCGTTTATCCAAAAATCATAAAATTGGTCTCATTAGATTCAGGGCGTCATGCCGAGTCGACTGATATCCAATTTTACCATGTCGGCCATTTTGGATGTCGGCCATTTTGAATTATGTGCAAAAATGCTGTATTTTATGAACGCATGAACAGATTGTTATGAAACTTGGTATGGGTCATCACCACGATGCCCTGAAGTAGCCTGAGAAGTTTCGAAACAGCGCCACCTAGTGGAGAATTTTTTTTTCCAAACGCTTATAACTTTGGGTGTGGTTGACATATTTTGATGGGAGTGTGTTTTTTGGTCTCCTGAATCCTTGCCGACTCCAACGATACCAGACTTGCCAGGTTTCGGCATATGGTTTGCGCAGAGTTGTAATTTAGTGCTTAAAAAACATTTGCTGATATCTTCGAAACCGCTAGTCCGATCGAGACGAAACCAGCCTCAGAAGTTCGGAAACATAGGTCGATAGCTATACGCTAATGCCCAAATCTCAAAATATTGATAGTAAGGGGTAGTAAAATCCAATCAAAGTCAGGTGTCAGTCATTTTTTACGTGTTTTTTCATATAAATGTCTATAACTCCAAAACAAAATGAAATATTTTCACCAAACTTGACACACATATGTATGGGCTCACTACGAGGACACATAAAAAAATTGGTGGGATTGTGCCTCTTGGTGGCGCTATAATAAAACAAAACATGAAATTCCCATTGACTTCAATGCAGTATTACGGTTTAAAATGCTAATGCTATAATTTAAGAATGCACTAGTGTATCGTTACAAAACTCGGTATGTGTCTTCCGCTCTATGTCCCGAAGATATTCAAAAAGTTTCGGGGCAGCGCCACCTTGTGGTCAAAAGTTGTAATAAAATGTACAGAAATGCGAATAACTTTTGATTAAATTAGCCTATTGTAATGAGACTGGTCATAATACATTCATTGGCTCATGCCGAGAAGATAGATACCAATTTTGCCATATTTTGCAAACATATCTGTGCTCCATCTTGTTATTTGTTAAAAATCTACTTTTTCAAACTCATCCTAGACCGTTTGTCCGATTTTCACCAAAATTGATCCGTATCGTCTTCAGACCATGCTGACAAATACTTATGGATTTCGGATTGATAGACAAAACAGTTTTCATATACCACTGCAACAGAGTTGAGCCATGATGCAAAAATTACTCTTGAGGCTGTATCTCTGCAATGCTTTGACATATTGACACCAAACTTTGCATGTGTCATTGTCATCTCAATCTGACTAAACCACATCAGTTTCGTAACAGTGACACCTATTGGTCGAAAGTGATAAACCATTAAACCATTATTATTGACTGTATTTAAAATTTGACTGCTATTTTGCCTAAAATCAACTTAATAGGTCCTTAATGGCTCATTGTTGCAGTTGGCTTGAGACTTCCAGCCATGCTGGCATGTCTTGTCTTCTTCTTTGCGCTTGGCCCCGATAATGGCTGCTTGCAGCTATATTTATTATTCTGCTTCTTCTTCTTCTTCTTCTTCCGCCATAGGAGTCTCTGGCAGCCCATAGAACCGTATGGTAAAAAGTTGTGAAATTTGGCACACTCATAGAGGCCAGTCTGAGCTGTCACTCTAGCAAATTTGGTGCCTCTAACTCAATCCCTCTAGCGCCACCACCTGTCCAAAGTTTCACTCATATTTATGCTTATAACTTTTGACCCCTAAGGGCTAGAAACAAAATTCTTTTTTCATCGGATTCCTTGGCTCAAGCCGATTCGATTTCACCCTATGATGTCATTTTCCGGTATGCAAATTTTCCCGCCATTTTGAATTTTCTGAAAAACCTACTTTTTCGAACTCCTCCTAGGCCGTTGCTCCGATTTTCACGAAAATTGAAACAGATCATCTTCAGAGCATGTTGACAAAAAGTTATGGAATTCAAGTTGATTCGTCCAATCGTTTTCAATAAACGCACAAACAAATTTTACGTGGAGGTTGCAAAAACACACTAAAGGCTATATCTCCGCAACGCTTTAACGTATTCAAACCAACCTTGGTACATGTCATCACAAGCATGACTTGAAGCAACATGCAGCGTTTCGGCGCAGCGCCACCTACCTGTCCGGAGATACGAAAAATGCCTATTTTGGCTTATAACTTCTGAACCGTTTATCCAAAAATCATAAAATTGGTCTCATTAGATTCAGGGCGTCATGCCGAGTCGACTGATATCCAATTTTACCATGTCGGCCATTTTGGATGTCGGCCATTTTGAATTATGTGCAAAAATGCTGTATTTTATGAACGCATGAACAGATTGTTATGAAACTTGGTATGGGTCATCACCACGATGCCCTGAAGTAGCCTGAGAAGTTTCGAAACAGCGCCACCTAGTGGAGAATTTTTTTTTTCAAACGCTTATAACTTTGGGTGTGGTTGACATATTTTGATGGGAGTGTGTTTTTTGGTCTCCTGAATCCTTGCCGACTCCAACGATACCAGACTTGCCAGGTTTCGGCATATGGTTTGCGCAGAGTTGTAATTTAGTGCTTAAAAAACATTTGCTGATATCTTCGAAACCGCTAGTCCGATCGAGACGAAACCAGCCTCAGAAGTTCGGAAACATAGGTCGATAGCTAAACGCTAATGCCCAAATCTCAAAATATTGATAGTAAGGGGTAGTAAAATCCAATCAAAGTCAGGTGTCAGTCATTTTTTACGTGTTTTTTCATATAAATGTCTATAACTCCAAAACAAAATGAAATATTTTCACCAAACTTGACACACATATGTATGGGCTCACTACGAGGACACATAAAAAAATTGGTGGGATTGTGGCTCTTGGTGGCGCTATAATAAAACAAAACATGAAATTCCCATTGACTTCAATGCAGTATTACGGTTTAAAATGCTAATGCTATAATTTAAGAATGCACTAGTGTATCATTACAAAACTCGGTATGTGTCTTCCGCTCTATGTCCCGAAGATATTCAAAAAGTTTCGGGGCAGCGCCACCTTGTGGTCAAAAGTTGTAATAAAATGTACACAAATGCTAATAACTTTTGATTAAATTAGCCTATTGTAATGAGACTGGTCATAATACATTCATTGGCTCATGCCGAGAAGATAGATACCAATTTTGCCATATTTTGCAAACATATCTGTGCTCCATCTTGTTATTTGTTAAAAATCTACTTTTTCAAACTCATCCTAGACCGTTTGTCCGATTTTCACCAAAATTGATCCGTATCGTCTTCAGACCATGCTGACAAATAGTTATGGATTTCGGATTGATAGACAAAACAGTTTTCATATACCACTGCAACAGAGTTGAGCCATGATGCAAAAATTACTCTTGAGGCTGTATCTCTGCAATGCTTTGACATATTGACACCAAACTTTGCATGTGTCATTGTCATCTCAATCTGACTAAACCACATCAGTTTCGTAACAGTGACACCTATTGGTCGAAAGTGATAAACCATTAAACCATTATTATTGACTGTATTTAAAATTTGACTGCTATTTTGCCTAAAATCAACTTAATAGGTCCTTAATGGCTCATTGTTGCAGTTGGCTTGAGACTTCCAGCCATGCTGGCATGTCTTGTCTTCTTCTTTGCGCTTGGCCCCGATAATGGCTGCTTGTGTTCCTATTATTATTATTCTGCTTCTTCTTCTTCTTCCGCCATAGGAGTCTCTGGCAGCCCATAGAACCGTATGGTAAAAAGTTGTGAAATTTGGCACACTCATAGAGGCCAGTCTGAGCTGTCACTATAGCAAATTTGGTGCCTCTAACTCAATCCCTCTAGCGCCACCACCTGTCCAAAGTTTCACTCATATTTATGCTTATAACTTTTGACCCCTAAGGGCTAGAAACAAAATTCTTTTTTCATCGGATTCCTTGGCTCAAGCCGATTCGATTTCACCCTATGATGTCATTTTCCGGTATGCAAATTTTCCCGCCATTTTGAATTTTCTGAAAAACCTACTTTTTCGAACTCCTCCTAGGCCGTTGCTCCGATTTTCACGAAAATTGAAACAGATCATCTTCAGAGCATGTTGACAAAAAGTTATGGAATTCAAGTTGATTCGTCCAATCGTTTTCAATAAACGCACAAACAAATTTTACGTGGAGGTTGCAAAAACACACTAAAGGCTATATCTCCGCAACGCTTTATCGTATTCAAACCAAACTTGGTACATGTCATCACAAGCATGACTTGAAGCAACATGCAGCGTTTCGGCGCAGCGCCACCTACCTGTCCGGAGATACGAAAAATGCCTATTTTGGCTTATAACTTCTGAACCGTTTATCCAAAAATCATAAAATTGGTCTCATTAGATTCAGGGCGTCATGCCGAGTCGACTGATATCCAATTTTACCATGTCGGCCATTTTGGATGTCGGCCATTTTGAATTATGTGCAAAAATGCTGTATTTTATGAACGCATGAACAGATTGTTATGAAACTTGGTATGGGTCATCACCACGATGCCCTGAAGTAGCCTGAGAAGTTTCGAAACAGCGCCACCTAGTGGAGAATTTTTTTTTTCAAACGCTTATAACTTTGGGTGTGGTTGACATATTTTGATGGGAGTGTGTTTTTTGGTCTCCTGAATCCTTGCCGACTCCAACGATACCAGACTTGCCAGGTTTCGGCATATGGTTTGCGCAGAGTTGTAATTTAGTGCTTAAAAAACATTTGCTGATATCTTCGAAACCGCTAGTCCGATCGAGACGAAACCAGCCTCAGAAGTTCGGAAACATAGGTCGATAGCTATACGCTAATGCCCAAATCTCAAAATATTGATAGTAAGGGGTAGTAAAATCCAATCAAAGTCAGGTGTCAGTCCTTTTTTACGTGTTTTTTCATATAAATGTCTATAACTCCAAAACAAAATGAGATATTTTCACCAAACTTGACACACATATGTATGGGCTCACTACGAGGACACATAAAAAAATTGGTGGGATTGTGCCTCTTGGTGGCGCTATAATAAAACAAAACATGAAATTCCCATTGACTTCAATGCAGTATTACGGTTTAAAATGCTAATGCTATAATTTAAGAATGCACTAGTGTATCATTACAAAACTCGGTATGTGTCTTCCGCTCTATGTCCCGAAGATATTCAAAAAGTTTCGGGGCAGCGCCACCTTGTGGTCAAAAGTTGTAATAAAATGTACAAAAATGCTAATAACTTTTGATTAAATTAGCCTATTGTAATGAGACTGGTCATAATACATTCATTGGCTCATGCCGAGAAGATAGATACCAATTTTGCCATATTTTGCAAACATATCTGTGCTCCATCTTGTTATTTGTTAAAAATCTACTTTTTCAAACTCATCCTAGACCGTTTGTCCGATTTTCACCAAAATTGATCCGTATCGTCTTCAGACCATGCTGACAAATACTTATGGATTTCGGATTGATAGACAAAACAGTTTTCATATACCACTGCAACAGAGTTGAGCCATGATGCAAAAATTACTCTTGAGGCTGTATCTCTGCAATGCTTTGACATATTGACACCAAACTTTGCATGTGTCATTGTCATCTCAATCTGACTAAACCACATCAGTTTCGTAACAGTGACACCTATTGGTCGAAAGTGATAAACCATTAAACCATTATTATTGACTGTATTTAAAATTTGACTGCTATTTTGCCTAAAATCAACTTAATAGGTCCTTAATGGCTCATTGTTGCAGTTGGCTTGAGACTTCCAGCCATGCTGGCATGTCTTGTCTTCTTCTTTGCGCTTGGCCCCGATAATGGCTGCTTGCAGCTATATTTAGGGGCCAAGCACCGAAGGTGCGGAGGCACCTATTGAAATCGTTAGTGTTCCTATTATTAGGGGCCAAGCACCGAAGGTGCGGAGGCACCTATTGAAATCGTTAGTGTTCCTATTATTATTCTGCTTCTTCTTCTTCTTCTTCTTCCGCCATAGGAGTCTCTGGCAGCCCATAGAACCGTATGGTAAAAAGTTGTGAAATTTGGCACACTCATAGAGGCCAGTCTGAGCTGTCACTATAGCAAATTTGGTGCCTCTAACTCAATCCCTCTAGCGCCACCACCTGTCCAAAGTTTCACTCATATTTATGCTTATAACTTTTGACCCCTAAGGGCTAGAAACAAAATTCTTTTTTCATCGGATTCCTTGGCTCAAGCCGATTCGATTTCACCCTATGATGTCATTTTCCGGTATGCAAATTTTCCCGCCATTTTGAATTTTCTGAAAAACCTACTTTTTCGAACTCCTCCTAGGCCGTTGCTCCGATTTTCACGAAAATTGAAACAGATCATCTTCAGAGCATGTTGACAAAAAGTTATGGAATTCAAGTTGATTCGTCCAATCGTTTTCAATAAACGCACAAACAAATTTTACGTGGAGGTTGCAAAAACACACTAAAGGCTATATCTCCGCAACGCTTTATCGTATTCAAACCAACCTTGGTACATGTCATCACAAGCATGACTTGAAGCAACATGCAGCGTTTCGGCGCAGCGCCACCTACCTGTCCGGAGATACGAAAAATGCCTATTTTGGCTTATAACTTCTGAACCGTTCATCCAAAAATCATAAAATTGGTCTCATTAGATTCAGGGCGTCATGCCGAGTCGACTGATATCCAATTTTACCATGTCGGCCATTTTGGATGTCGGCCATTTTGAATTATGTGCAAAAATGCTGTATTTTATGAACGCATGAACAGATTGTTATGAAACTTGGTATGGGTCATCACCACGATGCCCTGAAGTAGCCTGAGAAGTTTCGAAACAGCGCCACCTAGTGGAGAATTTTTTTTTTCAAACGCTTATAACTTTGGGTGTGGTTGACATATTTTGATGGGAGTGTGTTTTTTGGTCTCCTGAATCCTTGCCGACTCCAACGATACCAGACTTGCCAGGTTTCGGCATATGGTTTGCGCAGAGTTGTAATTTAGTGCTTAAAAAACATTTGCTGATATCTTCGAAACCGCTAGTCCGATCGAGACGAAACCAGCCTCAGAAGTTCGGAAACATAGGTCGATAGCTATACGCTAATGCCCAAATCTCAAAATATTGATAGTAAGGGGTAGTAAAATCCAATCAAAGTCAGGTGTCAGTCATTTTTTACGTGTTTTTTCATATAAATGTCTATAACTCCAAAACAAAATGAAATATTTTCACCAAACTTGACACACATATGTATGGGCTCACTACGAGGACACATAAAAAAATTGGTGGGATTGTGCCTCTTGGTGGCGCTATAATAAAACAAAACATGAAATTCCCATTGACTTCAATGCAGTATTACGGTTTAAAATGCTAATGCTATAATTTAAGAATGCACTAGTGTATCGTTACAAAACTCGGTATGTGTCTTCCGCTCTATGTCCCGAAGATATTCAAAAAGTTTCGGGGCAGCGCCACCTTGTGGTCAAAAGTTGTAATAAAATGTACAAAAATGCTAATAACTTTTGATTAAATTAGCCTATTGTAATGAGACTGGTCATAATACATTCATTGGCTCATGCCGAGAAGATAGATACCAATTTTGCCATATTTTGCAAACATATCTGTGCTCCATCTTGTTATTTGTTAAAAATCTACTTTTTCAAACTCATCCTAGACCGTTTGTCCGATTTTCACCAAAATTGATCAGTATCGTCTTCAGACCATGCTGACAAATACTTATGGATTTCGGATTGATAGACAAAACAGTTTTCATATACCACTGCAACAGAGTTGAGCCATGATGCAAAAATTACTCTTGAGGCTGTATCTCTGCAATGCTTTGACATATTGACACCAAACTTTGCATGTGTCATTGTCATCTCAATCTGACTAAACCACATCAGTTTCGTAACAGTGACACCTATTGGTCGAAAGTGATAAACCATTAAACCATTATTATTGACTGTATTTAAAATTTGACTGCTATTTTGCCTAAAATCAACTTAATAGGTCCTTAATGGCTCATTGTTGCAGTTGGCTTGAGACTTCCAGCCATGCTGGCATGTCTTGTCTTCTTCTTTGCGCTTGGCCCCGATAATGGCTGCTTGCAGCTATATTTATTATTCTGCTTCTTCTTCCGCCATAGGAGTCTCTGGCAGCCCATAGAACCGTATGGTAAAAAGTTGTGAAATTTGGCACACTCATAGAGGCCAGTCTGAGCTGTCACTATAGCAAATTTGGTGCCTCTAACTCAATCCCTCTAGCGCCACCACCTGTCCAAAGTTTCACTCATATTTATGCTTATAACTTTTGACCCCTAAGGGCTAGAAACAAAATTCTTTTTTCATCGGATTCCTTGGCTCAAGCCGATTCGATTTCACCCTATGATGTCATTTTCCGGTATGCAAATTTTCCCGCCATTTTGAATTTTCTGAAAAACCTACTTTTTCGAACTCCTCCTAGGCCGTTGCTCCGATTTTCACGAAAATTGAAACAGATCATCTTCAGAGCATGTTGACAAAAAGTTATGGAATTCAAGTTGATTCGTCCAATCGTTTTCAATAAACGCACAAACAAATTTTACGTGGAGGTTGCAAAAACACACTAAAGGCTATATCTCCGCAACGCTTTATCGTATTCAAACCAACCTTGGTACATGTCATCACAAGCATGACTTGAAGCAACATGCAGCGTTTCGGCGCAGCGCCACCTACCTGTCCGGAGATACGAAAAATGCCTATTTTGGCTTATAACTTCTGAACCGTTTATCCAAAAATCATAAAATTGGTCTCATTAGATTCAGGGCGTCATGCCGAGTCGACTGATATCCAATTTTACCATGTCGGCCATTTTGGATGTCGGCCATTTTGAATTATGTGCAAAAATGCTGTATTTTATGAACGCATGAACAGATTGTTATGAAACTTGGTATGGGTCATCACCACGATGCCCTGAAGTAGCCTGAGAAGTTTCGAAACAGCGCCACCTAGTGGAGAATTTTTTTTTTCAAACGCTTATAACTTTGGGTGTGGTTGACATATTTTGATGGGAGTGTGTTTTTTGGTCTCCTGAATCCTTGCCGACTCCAACGATACCAGACTTGCCAGGTTTCGGCATATGGTTTGCGCAGAGTTGTAATTTAGTGCTTAAAAAACATTTGCTGATATCTTCGAAACCGCTAGTCCGATCGAGACGAAACCAGCCTCAGAAGTTCGGAAACATAGGTCGATAGCTATACGCTAATGCCCAAATCTCAAAATATTGATAGTAAGGGGTAGTAAAATCCAATCAAAGTCAGGTGTCAGTCATTTTTTACGTGTTTTTTCATATAAATGTCTATAACTCCAAAACAAAATGAAATATTTTCACCAAACTTGACACACATATGTATGGGCTCACTACGAGGACACATAAAAAAATTGGTGGGATTGTGCCTCTTGGTGGCGCTATAATAAAACAAAACATGAAATTCCCATTGACTTCAATGCAGTATTACGGTTTAAAATGCTAATGCTATAATTTAAGAATGCACTAGTGTATCGTTACAAAACTCGGTATGTGTCTTCCGCTCTATGTCCCGAAGATATTCAAAAAGTTTCGGGGCAGCGCCACCTTGTGGTCAAAAGTTGTAATAAAATGTACAAAAATGCTAATAACTTTTGATTAAATTAGCCTATTGTAATGAGACTGGTCATAATACATTCATTGGCTCATGCCGAGAAGATAGATACCAATTTTGCCATATTTTGCAAACATATCTGTGCTCCATCTTGTTATTTGTTAAAAATCTACTTTTTCAAACTCATCCTAGACCGTTTGTCCGATTTTCACCAAAATTGATCCGTATCGTCTTCAGACCATGCTGACAAATACTTATGGATTTCGGATTGATAGACAAAACAGTTTTCATATACCACTGCAACAGAGTTGAGCCATGATGCAAAAATTACTCTTGAGGCTGTATCTCTGCAATGCTTTGACATATTGACACCAAACTTTGCATGTGTCATTGTCATCTCAATCTGACTAAACCACATCAGTTTCGTAACAGTGACACCTATTGGTCGAAAGTGATAAACCATTAAACCATTATTATTGACTGTATTTAAAATTTGACTGCTATTTTGCCTAAAATCAACTTAATAGGTCCTTAATGGCTCATTGTTGCAGTTGGCTTGAGACTTCCAGCCATGCTGGCATGTCTTGTCTTCTTCTTTGCGCTTGGCCCCGATAATGGCTGCTTGCAGCTATATTTAGGGGCCAAGCACCGAAGGTGCGGAGGCACCTATTGAAATTGTTAGTGTTCCTATTATTATTATTCTGCTTCTTCTTCTTCTTCTTTTTCTTCCGCCATAGGAGTCTCTGGCAGCCCATAGAACCGTATGGTAAAAAGTTGTGAAATTTGGCACACTCATAGAGGCCAGTCTGAGCTGTCACTATAGCAAATTTGGTGCCTCTAACTCAATCCCTCTAGCGCCACCACCTGTCCAAAGTTTCACTCATATTTATGCTTATAACTTTTGACCCCTAAGGGCTAGAAACAAAATTCTTTTTTCATCGGATTCCTTGGCTCAAGCCGATTCGATTTCACCCTATGATGTCATTTTCCGGTATGCAAATTTTCCCGCCATTTTGAATTTTCTGAAAAACCTACTTTTTCGAACTCCTCCTAGGCCGTTGCTCCGATTTTCACGAAAATTGAAACAGATCATCTTCAGAGCATGTTGACAAAAAGTTATGGAATTCAAGTTGATTCGTCCAATCGTTTTCAATAAACGCACAAACAAATTTTACGTGGAGGTTGCAAAAACACACTAAAGGCTATATCTCCGCAACGCTTTATCGTATTCAAACCAACCTTGGTACATGTCATCACAAGCATGACTTGAAGCAACATGCAGCGTTTCGGCGCAGCGCCACCTACCTGTCCGGAGATACGAAAAATGCCTATTTTGGCTTATAACTTCTGAACCGTTTATCCAAAAATCATAAAATTGGTCTCATTAGATTCAGGGCGTCATGCCGAGTCGACTGATATCCAATTTTACCATGTCGGCCATTTTGGATGTCGGCCATTTTGAATTATGTGCAAAAATGCTGTATTTTATGAACGCATGAACGGATTGTTATGAAACTTGGTATGGGTCATCACCACGATGCCCTGAAGTAGCCTGAGAAGTTTCGAAACAGCGCCACCTAGTGGATAATTTTTTTTTTCAAACGCTTATAACTTTGGGTGTGGTTGACATATTTTGATGGGAGTGTGTTTTTTGGTCTCCTGAATCCTTGCCGACTCCAACGATACCAGACTTGCCAGGTTTCGGCATATGGTTTGCGCAGAGTTGTAATTTAGTGCTTAAAAAACATTTGCTGATATCTTCGAAACCGCTAGTCCGATCGAGACGAAACCAGCCTCAGAAGTTCGGAAACATAGGTCGATAGCTATACGCTAATGCCCAAATCTCAAAATATTGATAGTAAGGGGTAGTAAAATCCAATCAAAGTCAGGTGTCAGTCATTTTTTACGTGTTTTTTCATATAAATGTCTATAACTCCAAAACAAAATGAAATATTTTCACCAAACTTGACACACATATGTATGGGCTCACTACGAGGACACATAAAAAAATTGGTGGGATTGTGCCTCTTGGTGGCGCTATAATAAAACAAAACATGAAATTCCCATTGACTTCAATGCAGTATTACGGTTTAAAATGCTAATGCTATAATTTAAGAATGCACTAGTGTATCATTACAAAACTCGGTATGTGTCTTCCGCTCTATGTCCCGAAGATATTCAAAAAGTTTCGGGGCAGCGCCACCTTGTGCTCAAAAGTTGTAATAAAATGTACAAAAATGCTAATAACTTTTGATTAAATTAGCCTATTGTAATGAGACTGGTCATAATACATTCATTGGCTCATGCCGAGAAGATAGATACCAATTTTGCCATATTTTGCAAACATATCTGTGCTCCATCTTGTTATTTGTTAAAAATCTACTTTTTCAAACTCATCCTAGACCGTTTGTCCGATTTTCACCAAAATTGATCCGTATCGTCTTCAGACCATGCTGACAAATACTTATGGATTTCGGATTGATAGACAAAACAGTTTTCATATACCACTGCAACAGAGTTGAGCCATGATGCAAAAATTACTCTTGAGGCTGTATCTCTGCAATGCTTTGACATATTGACACCAAACTTTGAATGTGTCATTGTCATCTCAATCTGACTAAACCACATCAGTTTCGTAACAGTGACACCTATTGGTCGAAAGTGATAAACCATTAAACCATTATTATTGACTGTATTTAAAATTTGACTGCTATTTTGCCTAAAATCAACTTAATAGGTCCTTAATGGCTCATTGTTGCAGTTGGCTTGAGACTTCCAGCCATGCTGGCATGTCTTGTCTTCTTCTTTGCGCTTGGCCCCGATAATGGCTGCTTGCAGCTATATTTATTATTCTGCTTCTTCTTCCGCCATAGGAGTCTCTGGCAGCCCATAGAACCGTATGGTAAAAAGTTGTGAAATTTGGCACACTCATAGAGGCCAGTCTGAGCTGTCACTATAGCAAATTTGGTGCCTCTAACTCAATCTCTCTAGCGCCACCACCTGTCCAAAGTTTCACTCATATTTATGCTTATAACTTTTGACCCCTAAGGGCTAGAAACAAAATTCTTTTTTCATCGGATTCCTTGGCTCAAGCCGATTCGATTTCACCCTATGATGTCATTTTCCGGTATGCAAATTTTCCCGCCATTTTGAATTTTCTGAAAAACCTACTTTTTCGAACTCCTCCTAGGCCGTTGCTCCGATTTTCACGAAAATTGAAACAGATCATCTTCAGAGCATGTTGACAAAAAGTTATGGAATTCAAGTTGATTCGTCCAATCGTTTTCAATAAACGCACAAACAAATTTTACGTGGAGGTTGCAAAAACACACTAAAGGCTATATCTCCGCAACGCTTTATCGTATTCAAACCAACCTTGGTACATGTCATCACAAGCATGACTTGAAGCAACATGCAGCGTTTCGGCGCAGCGCCACCTACCTGTCCGGAGATACGAAAAATGCCTATTTTGGCTTATAACTTCTGAACCGTTTATCCAAAAATCATAAAATTGGTCTCATTAGATTCAGGGCGTCATGCCGAGTCGACTGATATCCAATTTTACCATGTCGGCCATTTTGGATGTCGGCCATTTTGAATTATGTGCAAAAATGCTGTATTTTATGAACGCATGAACAGATTGTTATGAAACTTGGTATGGGTCATCACCACGATGCCCTGAAGTAGCCTGAGAAGTTTCGAAACAGCGCCACCTAGTGGAGAATTTTTTTTTTCAAACGCTTATAACTTTGGGTGTGGTTGACATATTTTGATGGGAGTGTGTTTTTTGGTCTCCTGAATCCTTGCCGACTCCAACGATACCAGACTTGCCAGGTTTCGGCATATGGTTTGCGCAGAGTTGTAATTTAGTGCTTAAAAAACATTTGCTGATATCTTCGAAACCGCTAGTCCGATCGAGACGAAACCAGCCTCAGAAGTTCGGAAACATAGGTCGATAGCTATACGCTAATGCCCAAATCTCAAAATATTGATAGTAAGGGGTAGTAAAATCCAATCAAAGTCAGGTGTCAGTCCTTTTTTACGTGTTTTTTCATATAAATGTCTATAACTCCAAAACAAAATGAGATATTTTCACCAAACTTGACACACATATGTATGGGCTCACTATGAGGACACATAAAAAAATTGGTGGGATTGTGCCTCTTGGTGGCGCTATAATAAAACAAAACATGAAATTCCCATTGACTTCAATGCAGTATTATGGTTTAAAATGCTAATGCTATAATTTAAGAATGCATTAGCGTATCGTTACAAAACTCGGTATGTGTCTTCCGCTCCATGTCCTGAAGATACTCAAAAAGTTTCGGGGTAGCGCCACCTTGTGGTCAAAAGTTGTAATAAAATGTACAGAAATGCGAATAACTTTTGATTAAATTAACCCATTGTAATGAAACTGGTCATAATACAGTCAATGGCTCATGCCGAGAACATGGATACCAATTGTGCCATATTTTGCAAACCTATCTGTCCTCCGTCTTGTTATTTGTTAAAAACCTACTTTTTCAAACTCATCCTAGACCGTTTGTCCGATTTTCACCAAAATTGATCCGTATCGTCTTCAGACCATGCTGACAAATAGTTATGGATTTCGGATTGATAGACAAAACAGTTTTCATATACCACTGCAACAGAGTTGAGCCATGATGCAAAAATTACTCTTGAGGCTGTATCTCTGCAATGCTTTGACATATTGACACCAAACTTTGCATGTGTCATTGTCATCTCAATCTGACTAAACCACATCAGTTTCGTAACAGTGACACCTATTGGTCGAAAGTGATAAACCATTAAACCATTATTATTGACTGTATTTAAAATTTGACTGCTATTTTGCCTAAAATCAACTTAATAGGTCCTTAATGGCTCATTGTTGCAGTTGGCTTGAGACTTCCAGCCATGCTGGCATGTCTTGTCTTCTTCTTTGCGCTTGGCCCCGATAATGGCTGCTTGCAGCTATATTTATATTTGTAATTTGTTATTAGTAAGTATAAACATATGTATATAGTTTGTTTTAAAGATTGTTTTACCACAGTATATTTATTGTTTTGTTTATAATACTATTTTGATTGTTGTTCATTGTAATTATATTTATAATTTGTTTTGTAATTTTATTAGAAAGTGTATAGTCTAAACAAAAAAAACATTTAGCTTAAATTGAGGAGATTTAATAAAAGATGAATGAAATGTGTACATTTTGTAATTTCTTTATAACAAATGACATACGTTTGAATTATGCTAAACTTATACAACACATTCTGACTAGCAAAGCAGAGAAAAGGTCATCATGTATGCATTTGACATCATGTAAACTATATGCAAGCTAATAGTAAGTGAGGCGTGACCATATAGCTTTTCTCTGCTTTGCTAATGAAATATAAAACTCAGTAACAATATTAACACTAAAACATAAATAATATATTCATGTTACGTATCAGGTCAACTGAACCCTAATAACTACCGAATGCACGGAGAATATTTGCAATGTGCAAAACGACAAACATGACATTTGAACGTCCACATTATTGAGTAACTGTTCGTTTTACAAGAGAATTTTTTAACATCTTTATTCATATTTATTGCATGTTTGTAAATAATTATATATGCTCCAAAATAGGAGGAAAAAAACAAAAATATACTCACCATTTGTCAAGCGGATGTTGTGAGGGAGATGCAAAATGCCGTGTGCACGCGAAATTCAAAGCAGTGGGGAAAAATAGCAACATAAACATGTCAACCATAGAGTGTACACGCTAAAAAATAATGTGAAAGGTTTTGAATTAAAAAATAAAGCAAAACATTCATAGAGTGCTCACCTGCACGCGGTCATCCACCACAAGCGCCATTGTGACTGCGTCACTGCGAAACCTCACGTGTCAAGGTTGATGTGTGTTACCATGGAAATTAGAACGCATGTCATTGCATAATAACGGTCGCAATAAAAAAACTCACGCCAGGCTGCCAGTCTTATTTTTAAGAACGTACGTGCGAAAGGGTTAAGCAATTTTGAGCGTGGTATGGTTGTTGGTGCCAAATGGGCCGATCTGAGTATTTCACAATCTGCTCAGTTACTGGGATTTTCACGAACATCCATTTCTAAACAAAGTTAAGAATTCATTAACAAAGAATGGTGTGAAAAGGGAAAAACATCCAGTATGCTGCAGTCCTGTGGCGGAAAATGCCTTGTTGATGCTAGAGGTCAGAAGAGAATAGGCCAGCTGATTCAAGATGATAGAAGAGCAACTTTGACTGAAATAACTCGTTACAACCAAGGTATGCAGCAAATCATTTGTGAAGCCACAACACGCACAACCTTGAGGCGGATGGGCTACAACAGCAGAGGACCCCACCGGGTACCACTCATCTTCACTACAAATAGGAAAAAGAGGCTACAATTTGCACAAGCTCACCTAAATTGGACAGTTGAAGACTGGACATTCAGACATTCAGATGATAGAGTCATGGATCCATCATGCCTTGTTACCATTGTGCAGGCTGGTGTAATGGTGTGGGGGATGTTTTCTTGGCATACTTTAGGCCCCTTAGTGTCAATTTGGCATCGTTTAAATGTCACGGCCTACCTAAGCATTGTTTCTGACCATGTCCATCCCTTTATGACCACAATGTACCATCCTCTGATGGCTACTTCCAGCAGGATAATGCACCATGTCACAAAGCTTAAATCATTTTAAATTGGTTTCTTTAACATGATAATGAGTACACTGTACTAAAATGGCCCCCATAGTCACCAGATCTCAACCTAAGGCCCCATTTACACTGCATGGCTCAAGTGACAATTCCGATTTTTTCCTCTCATGTAGCACAGATCGGATATGACATGTGAACGTGTAAGCATTAAAAAAAACGCATGAATTCCGATATCCTCAGATCAGATTTAGGCCTCACTCATATGTGGTAATAAATCCGATATGATTCGGATGCGTGCATTAGCATCTGCCGTGTAAGCGGTCAAATCGGATATTCCCCAGTAAATGCCAATCGTACGTCATTGAAAAAAGGACAGAGGCGAATGACATCAACTCAGGTGGACACAAACTGCGATCAAGGGCCAGTGTTGCCAAGTCTGCGGTTTTCATGCAGAATTGGGCTACTTTAACACAGTTTTCAGTTGCAATTGGACGGGTTTTTTTGTGACAACCTGGAAACTCTGTCAAGGGCTCTCCTCTTTTTCTCCACCGTACGAGAGAAATGTTTTGCCAACCTTTAAAGATGTGTGGAACAGTGCAGACAGCAAAACATTTTACAATAATTTTGTCTGCATCCATTGCATATCGCATTTTACTTCCTTTCACCGGTTAAGAATGTCTTGGGCTGTTTTGCCAGTGTACAGTGTAAATGCAAATATCAGATACGGGTTGCTTTTGAAAAGATGATGTAAGCGGGTCGTCAAAAAAAAAAAAAAACGGATATAGTCACCAAATCGGTATTGTGCATCAAGACCTGCAGTGTAAATGCAGCCTAATAGAGCATCTTTGGGATGTAGTGGAAAGGGACCTTCATGCCCTCATTGTAGTCCTTAACAGGCAGCCATCTTGCCCCCTCGTGTCCACGTGGGGTAACCTGGGAAGGGTAGGTTTTACAAGACGCCCTCTTGCTCCAGCCATCTTAGAGCAATGTATCTGTCTTCTACCACAAGCCCTCTTATGATGCCACATACCCCCCTCCATTGCTCTGAGGCCCTCGTTAGCAGGCCGCTGTGAAGAGGACATCCTTGAGCGAGAGGGCATCAGCATGTCCATGGTATAGTCCTGGCCTGTGGACAACAGAGAAGTTAAATGCTTGCAGACTTAGAAACCATCCAGTTATTCTGCCATTGCTCTCCTTATTCCGGGCCATTCATTGCAGCGGTGCATGGTCTGTCATCAATACATATTTCCTCCCCAATAAGTAGTACTTGAGTGTCTCTAGTGCCCATTTAACAGCCAGACACTCCTTCTCAATGGTGGCATAATTTTTCCATAATTTTTCAATTTCCTACTGATGTAAAGTACAGGATGTTCCTCACCTTTATGTGTTTGAGACAGGACTGCTCCTAGACCCACCTCAGAGGCATCAGTCTGCACCATCAATTCTATTGTGAAGTCTGGGGATTTCAAGATTGGTCTGGAACACAGCATCATCTTTCATTTTTAGAAGCCCTTCTCTGCCTCTTTGCTCCAGCTTACCATTCTGGAGTGTCTGTTAGATGTTAGTTCTGTAATGGGTGCAACCAGACTGGAGAAGTTGGAAACCTCCTGTAATAATTGTCCAGGCCCAGGAAGGACTTTATTTGTTTCTTGGTTTGTGGTCTAGGCCAGTTTTTAATTGCCCCAACTTTGGCTTCTTGAGGTTGTACTGAACCCCTGCCTATTGTGTAGCCTAGATACTCTGTTTTGCTGTAGGCAATCTTACATTTTTGTGGGTTTGCAGTCAAGGCTGCCTCTCTAAGGGAATCCAGTAACTTCTGTACCAATCCAAGATGGCTTTCCCAGTATGAACTATGGATAACCACATCATCTAAATAAGCAGCAGCATACTGCTGATGGGGGCTATTGGCTAGTGTAGGGTCTAGATCTAGGAATGCCTTCTGTGCCTCTCCCGATAAGAATGATGCCAATAGCTTGGCCCATTTGCTCCATCTTACCTCTTTGGCCTGTTGGAGTACTGTTGGCCATTTTCTCTGACCACAGTACTCTCAAAAGCATGCAGGTAAGCTTCAACATCATCATTCTCTTCCATTTTAGGAATAAAGTCACCAGCCTGTATCTTGCTACCATCTTGAGTTTGTTTCAGTTTCAATTCTTGAACTTTAAGGTTATTAGCCCTCTTTTTTTCTTCCAGTAAGGCCGCTTTGATTTGGTGCTGGATTTTACTACTTTCTATCATTGCTTTCAGTAAGTCTTCCATTTTACCATCAATTGACTGTGTACTTAGCTTAGAAAACAGGCCTGCGAGGTCCTCCACTTCACTCTGGAACATCAGCAGTCATCCAATTGCCCGCATTCTCCACCATATGTGACAAAATGAGAGGTTCAGGATCTTAGAGTTGTGCAGGTTCCCTGGACAAACACAACTTCAACAGTTTCTTCAGTATGCAGGCGTGCAATTTTTAATGATCAAACAAAAGAGAAGCAAACTTAAATGTCAGCTCACGACAAGACAACTTAATCTTTCCTTGGCTCCCGATCCTCTCCTTCCACAGCCACACACACACAATTATATCATGTTCCTCGCCTCATTAGCTGCACCTGTTCTCTCAGGCAGCCTGGGTTTTGTAGTCCTTAACAGGCAGCCATCTTGCTCCCTCGAAGACGAGGGCAGGGGCGCAGCAGACCCCTCAGGAGGTATGGACAGGGCCATCCTGGTGGTGGTGGGGAGGATGCGTGTCATCGTCGCTTCAGTATCTTCGAAATCAAACATGTGTAAGTACTGAGCTTTTATACAGTAAGCATGAGAATATAATTGGATTAGAGTGTAGGAAATAAGTGATGTAGTAATTGAGTCTTCCCAGCAGAATGTACGCTAAAACTTTCATTTCTTTGAAAAACATATTATGACCTTTAATACTTGTCTAGATTTCATGCTCTGAGTATGGTTTTACTAATATTAAACGTATTTGCATAAATCATGCATAGTTGTCTATATACTCATGTTGATTGGATTATTAAAATATTAATTTAAGGAACATTTAGAACTGATAAAAATGTGTGATTCATTAACTAATGTCAATCATGTGATTAATCGCGATGAAATATTTTAATCGATTGAGAACCCTAAATCATTTATAACCCCATCATTGCTGAGTCATAGATTGTAGTGATCCAGTAGCTTAGCTATTTTATTGCTAAAATTTGCGGGTGGCGTTGATGAGTTTCTGTGCTCCTAAATCTTCTTGAGAAATGGACTCAAGAAAGGGACCCTGTGGGGCAAAGGTAATGTCCTCTACAGCAGTGGTTCTCAAACCTGTCCTGGGGACCCCTCACCACTGCACATTTTGCATGTCTCCCTCATCAGACACCCAATTCAAATCTTAGAGTCTCTACTAATGAGCTGATGATTTGAATCAGGTGTGTTTGATGAGGGAGACATGCAAAATGTGTACTGGTTGGGGGTCCCCAGGACAGGTTTGAGAACCACTGCTCTACAGGAGCCCATCTTGGACCGACTTGTAAGGTCCAGGAGACATTGCAAACCTGCTCCATCTCTTCGATGTCACGGTTCATCAATTCATTGTCTCCTTCTTGTCGTGTTGTGTAGTGGTGCTGGAGGCGTGGTCTCTGAATGTGAAGCTCATCGTCTCCACTTGCTGCACTCATTACCAAGCCTATATCAACGTGTCTCTTACCTTCACGCGATAGTTGATCTTTGCGTTTCTGCTCTGCCTGCTGGTTCTTGTTTACGTGTGACTTTCTGTGGTCCTAGGACTTTTCATGAGTATTGTTGCAGACTTGAGTGTGCTGAATAAAATGTAATTCTTTGCTATTTGATTCTTCTGTCTCTCTTTATAGTATGGGACAGAACGATCTAACCATAATATGGATCCACCAAGGATGGCGGGATTTTCTCCCTAACAGCAGTGACGCAGGTGTCCAAGCTCTCGACCCAAATCCAAGAACTGAGATCACCCACTAGGCTCGCCCCGCCGTCCATTCCCCAGCAACCAGACAACATCATCGGGCCACATGACCCACTGATTCCTACACCGGAGCGCTATGCGGGTGAGCCATGCAGAGCTATGCAGATCTTTTCTGACCCGGTGTTCTTTATTTTTCTCCTTACAACCTACAACGTTTTCTACAGTGATGGCCAAAGTGGCACTTGTGATGAATCTCCTAACGGGACCTGCAGCACGATGGGAAACGGCGGCGTGGGAGAATAGAGACCAGTGTTCCTCTTTCCTGGCACTCTCGGAAAAGATGAAACGGGTCTTCGACCGCGAGGCGGCCCGGAGGCTCGCCGGAATCCATCAAGGCAATAGACCTGTTTCTGACTACATAATTAACTTTCAGACTTTGGCCAAAGAGTACAGGTGGAACAGATTCCTGCATGGGCTGGCTGACAACAATAGGTGTACACTCTTGACCTCCCCTCTAGTCTCAACGCTCTCATAGAGCTGGTGCTACGAGTGGACTCACGATTGGAGTTACGAGATCAGCGCACTCGCACAAGAAGAATCCCTGAGGTTCGCGAGCACTACAGATCTGTCACGGTCAGCCCACCCAATGATCCCAAACCCATGCAGGTGGGCAGAGCTCGGCTTTCCCAGGGGGACAGGAAACGTTGTTGGACTGGAGGAATGTGTCTCAGTTCCCCGTTAAAAGATCGAGCCCGGTAGTAAAGGGCAGACTACTGCTACTGCATCGTTGGGGAAATCCTCGTCCGCGACTCTCCTTCTGGGAAGATTGCAGTGGGACACTGGAAAGATTCTATGTAAAGAATTCACTTTTTTTTAAAAATGAGATAGCCTTATGACGTATGCAGCCTTCAAATGCGACCTCCGGAGGACACAGCCTTCCGAAATGAGACACAGCTTGCATTTCCTTAGTTACCCTCCTTAGTCTAGTTTGGTTCAGCTATGTTCAGTTATCTTCATCTGTCACCTGCGCCCCTCTTTATTCCAGTCATCAGTGTTTGTATTTAAGTTCTCCCTTGTTCACTCTGTCTTCGTCCGATCCATGTTATACTACATGTTATCTTATCTAGTGTTCGGATCTACGTGTATCTGAATAAATTAGTGATGCAAAGTCTGATTCATTTCCGCGAACCGGTTCTTCTTTGACAGTTCGGCTCAATAACCCGGTTCAAAAATCCAATTCCTAGGTTCTTGACGTCATCATGCCATGCATTTATTTTATGCTTTTTAATACACTTCTCTGTGTCATGTTATATCAAGGGAACATTCAAATAAAGTAATAATCTGTATCAATGCATATTGAAACGAATAGTTACATGAATTGCCTTTCTGATTGCCTTTCATTCACTTAATGGTGTTTGTGTTGTGTTCAGTTAATTCATTTACCCTTTGCTTCGGATTCAACTGAAAATTGTGCAACTACATTACAGGCACTGATCAACAAATGTGGATACATGTCTAAAGTAGCTGTACATAAAGAATAAACCAAGTCTTATAAACTTATAAATTCCACTTAACAATAATTTGCATGCATAATAAATTACAGTAAATGTATGTTTTTTTGCATGTTTTGATAAAATGTTATTTAATAACAGTAGTCATAATAAGCATATTTCTAATAAGCATATGTCTATACTAACGTTTTCAAAGATATTCGTTTTTTAAAAGTTAAATCACAACATTGCACAACACGTAAGGCGAATCCCAGAATATCTTGTATCTTTAGACTCTGCAAAGATTCAGGAATCTAAGAATATGGAAATATCCCATGAGAATAAGTCAATGAAATCTAAATTTAAGGCATGTGAATATTTGAGTTTACCAATAGGTGGCACTAGCTCAACTTATCAGGCTCCTTCAGGGCATTGTGTCAATGACCCATACTGGGTTTCATGAAGATACGCTAATGCGTTCATTAAAAAAAAAAAAAAAAAAAATTACTACAAAATTGAAAATGTCTGACAGCCAAAATAGCCAATATGGGAAAATTGGATATTATTCAACTCGGCACGCCAGCCTGATTCTAACCAGTAGCAAACATGCAGATTAATGCTGTGCTGAAACGGAGCATGTGCGCTTCAGGTCATGCTTTTGATGATGTACCAAGGTTGTTCAGAATAGGCTAAAGCATTGAAATAATATAGCCTCGCATCCAGTTTGGCACGCTCTTCTTCTAATTTGTTTATTTGAGAATGGTTTGGTTTATCAAAAGGCATTTGATAAGTTTTTGTCAGCATTGTCTGAAGATGATGTAGGAATATGTATATTCCAGCAGTAAGTCGACACAACAAAGAATTCCATAGTCCCTCTTTCCGAACCCTGAACCGATCGTAAAACTGATCAAGGATGCCCATACGGGCCAGAGACAACATTTCTCCACCTTTACCTGCGTTATCTCAAAACCAGCACAAGGACACGATGAGTCACATGATGTTTTCCCCCTTTGTTCTAAAAGGGTAACAGCAGGCACAACCTCACGAAGAAGGGACTCATTTATTACCGACAGACATAAATTTAAATCTTAATCGGGACACAGAGTCACTAAGAGCTTTTCGAAGACCCAAAAGCAACCCAGACAAAAGACAGACACCTCGTTATGCCCTTCCTTTCTCGACCCGCACATTCCAAAGGCTCTTTGAACATCACACAAAGATCTCACACCAATGCAGACACAAGGAGTAAACTTAAACCATAGATCCAATAATGTATATTTTCATGTAACTTGTAAAGTTTTCTATGTACGCGAGACATGTATCACATATGAATCTTTACTATCTTGTACTCCCATCATGGGAATAGCAAGCTGTTTAATGTCTATGTGATGGATAAATGATTCTCATCATTTGCATGCAAGGTAAATTTGTGTAAAATGGACTGTGATCACAATAGGAAAGTTGGTTTCTTAAAAGTGTTTAATAGGACATTACACTAATGATATGCATGATCAGGAGAAGTGGGTGCGGGACACCCGCCCACAACAATATCTCATTGGCCGGAGACGAAGCATCACCAAGGACATAGTACCCCACATCATGTCCACAAATGTTGTGTGCTACATCTGGTAGCAACAAACTCCTATCCACTAGGTCGCAAACGCAGCAGGCTCCTCATGTAGGCTCCCTGGCACTCCATCAAAAACATTCCAAAAGAGACTTTGGACAGGTGGTTGTGGTAGAGAATTTGATCTAGAGACACCAACTTTTCT
The DNA here is from genome assembly GCF_024679245.1 of Pseudorasbora parva. NCBI lineage: Eukaryota > Metazoa > Chordata > Actinopteri > Cypriniformes > Gobionidae > Pseudorasbora > Pseudorasbora parva. Next base: position 39,035,851 of record NC_090188.1, on the reverse strand, counting down.
TTAGTTAATTGTGGGACTGTCCTCTGCCAAATTTCATAACTTTCCCACAAGAGGTTCTATGAGCGGCCAGACTCAAGAGCGTAAGAAGACGAAGCAGAAGAATAATAAGAATGCCAACAGATACAAAAGCACCTTTGGTGCTTGGCCCTTAAAAAATATCTAAGATCTATTTTGGCAAATATAAAGGTCGTTTCTCATCAAAAGTGAATTTAATTCACACCTGTATAGCGCTCAAACACTGTGGTGCCTTCTGGGCCAGAGGATAATAGAATGCAGCAGGAGAAAGTTCAACACTAACATCATCAATAAATAAAAAAATAAACAAAACTGTGTTTTCACTACAGGAACTTTCCCCAGGAACTAGTAACTTTGGAGTTGTTTCGACTACAGGAACCAAGGTCTAAATTCAGTTCTGCTTAAATATTTCTTCCCCCGAAAGTCCCTGCTCATGAGGTAGTACTTTTTCAAGTTCAGGAACTTTCGGGGGTGGGACTTGAACATACGCTGAACATGCTGATTGGTTGAGCTCACGCAGCATTTTATTTCAAACGCCATTTTTAAAATTATTTTGCAAGGTGCGTTCTGTGTTCAGTAAAAATTTAGTTTGCAACAATGGAGTTCAATAAAAAATATGACTGTTGGACCAGTAATGAGGTTCAGGCTTTATTGAGCATATATGCAGAGGAGGACATCCAGCAGGAATGGGAAATGGCGAACCCCAATGAAAAGGTATACCTGAAGATATTGAGTTGGTTATGCGAAATGGAAATTGTTCACACTGGAAAATGTGTGCAGCGAAAAGAAAATAATAAATAAAACAAGATTACAAGAAATTAAAGGATAATAACAATCGTCCAAAAGCATCGTTAGCCAACTATGGTCGTAAGTTCTGTCATGTTGTTTTTAAATGTAAACTTAAATTGCCCATGATAAAAAAAATAAAAATAAAAAAAAATGGCAAGCTGGGCATTGTTCAATTGAAGATTTTTTGGTAAAAACATTTTAAATAATGAATTGATGGTTAAACCGTTTCATGGTTGGCTTGTATATTTATTGCCATGTGTTTCTGTGCATTTGCTCTACTTAGGGAAAAGAAAAAAGGACTGTGACTTTCTTGATGCACTGAGGGACATGGAGGATGCTAATTGGGCTGTCCTGCAGTGTGGACGAGAACAGCGTGACCAATATTTTCAGGAGAGAGAGATGAGGAGGCAAGAGTTGGCATTCCTGCAGTCGGAGGCAGAAGAAAGCAGATGGTAGCAGAGGGACTTTCAGGCTTTCAAGGTTTCTTTTTTTCTTGGACAGTTTGTCCAGTCGTTCAAGAAGAAGCCACACCGACAAGCCACTTGAAGGTTCACCGTCTCTGTTTGCACTCACAAAATTGTATTTTTTATATTGTATGTGTTGTGACAGTTTTTTCAGTTGCTTTTTCTTCCTGTCAGATGTTCATTTGTCTTAATATCCCACCACTTGTTTGTAACCATAGTTACTCTCGTTAGTTATGTTCGTTTCAGATGTGTTCAGTTAATTATCTTGTTTCAGTTTGATATTTAAATTCTTCCCTATTCCTATCTCTTGGTAGTAAGTGGGGTGACAGTGTGTGGTCATTGAAAATGTGGTCTGATAACTATTCCTCACAGAAAGTGACCCAAGGCCATTGAGTCTCAGTTTGAAAAAATAATTAATTATATCATTTTTCTTTTGATAAAAAATGAAAACGGGTCCAACAGACCCGAACAGCTAACTGAGTTAGCGACGTACGTAGAACAGGCCCCTGTTCTTCATACGTCGCTAACTCAGCTGGATTTGACTGTTGATGATTTAGCTTGATCTTGGATTGTTTGGTTCTTCGAAGCTCATCCTGGACTTGCTGTCATAGCAACAAGTCAATAAGCTTAAACCTGCTCGGGAGTATTTTCTTTTTTCTGTTTATTTCATGTAAACCGGATTAGATGGCATCTTGAGGTGATACTTAAAATCTTTCCCAGCCACTGCTACATTATTACAAGAGCTCCTTACTGAACCATACTAATTAAACATAATAATAAATATAAAAGTTTATTTAAAAATAATATTTCAATGTGTAAAATTTGCATATACTATAGACACAGTTGCTTGATTGAGAGATTTATTTGTGAGTTGTGATGGAATAATTACTTTATAGTTGTGCTGGAGGTTTACACACATTGTACATTTAATCTGCGTTGTGCACACTGATCTATGTTCAGTTCTCGTGCATTAATTTGAGTGATGACGGATATTATGGCATGGCTTGATGGCGAGATAATTTGATCTTGAATATCTGGGATCTGTCAAATCATCTTGGATGTATTAAGCTCTGTACGAAGAATGGTGAAAGTGCACGTTAAAGTAAGCAAAGTGTAAGTAATTTAGTTTAACTACCTGATAAGTCACTTATGACCTTTTATATTTAATAATAATAATAATAATAATAATTTTAATTTATATAGCGCCTTTCCCAAGCTCAAGGACGCTTTACAAACAGTAAATAACAAGCGGTTTACACATTGATGGACAATGGACATTTGTCCAGTCCAAGTAATGAGCGATTGCAGTTGCAAACCGCACTACATTTGCAATACAACATGAAAAACAAAGGTAAAGAACATTAATTAGATACAGCATGGTGGGCAGTTAGAGTAGAGATAAAACAGATTATTGGTAGTGAGTTAATATTGTGACTGTGTTATGTCCAGGTAACATTGTCATGACTGATAATACTGATTAAACAAATGTTTTTTGAGTTCACATTTAAATTCATGCTACGTGGTTGTTGTCCTGAGAGGCAGGGGGAGAGAGTTCCAAAGCTTAGGGGCTGTAACAAAGAAAGACCTGCCACCCATAGATGATAAACGAAATCTCCGCTCACAGAGAAGGTCGCAGCCAGATGATCGGAGAGTTCGAGGGGGAATATAAGGAGAAAGTAAGTCAGAGAGATAGGCGGGAGCAAGACCATTGAGTGACTTAAAAGTAAGCAGAAGAATTTTGTAAGAGATACGGGACAACACGGGTAACCAGTGCAGTTTGAACAGAATTGGAGCGATATGGGCAGTTTTTTTTGTGTAAGTTAATAGTGTTGTGGCAGAGTTTTAGATATATTGCAAACGTGAAATAGAGTGTGCTGGTAGTCCGGAAAAAAGAACATTACAGCAGTCGAGGCGAGATGTAATGAACGCGTGGACTAGTGCTTCAGCGTGTTTTGAGCCGACATAGGGACGGAGTTTGGCAATATGGCGCAGATGAAAAAAGGACGCTTTACAAAGTTGACTAATGTAAGCGTCGAACATCAATGAAGAATCAAGAATGATACCCACATTTCTGACATTTGCAGATGGAATTACTGATGTAGCTTCAAGGTCAAGTCTGGGAATATTACTTACATACTTTGTTAGAGATGGAGGACCAACGATTAATATTTCTGTTTTAGTCAGATTCAGACTGAGAAAATTAGAGTTTAACCAGGTCTTTAATTCATTAACACATGATGATAATGAAGTGGTCTGGTTAATAGAATCCGGTCGGCAAGCAGTATAAATCTGGACATCGTTGGCGTAGCAGTGGTATTCAAAGCCATGGCGGCGAATAATTTGTCCGAGAGGCAACCTGTAAATAATAAATAGTAATGGGCCAAGAACTGATCCCTGTGGTACACCTTGTTTGAGAGTGACAGTGGGAGATTTGTAATTGTGCATAGTGATGTAGTATTTCCTATCTGTTAGATAGGAGGAAAACCAGGATAACGTGGCTCCTGAGATACCAAGCTCAGATAGGTGCGTGAGTAGGTAAGCTGAGCTGAGGTCGAGTAATAGAAGTAAGGAAATGTTTCCCAAGTCACCAGCGAGTAAGAGGTCGTTGATAACCCTTGCTAATGCAGTTTCAGTACTGTGGTTTTGGCAAAAACCAGACTGAAATAAGTCAAAACTGTTGTTAAGAGATAGATATGCCTGCAATTGAGTGGCGACAACCTACACGTAGCGCGGGCGCCGAGTGATTCCGAGCGAGCGGCAGTGCTCGTGCATTTCAGAGTTGAGGCCTGGGTGCCGGTTAAGCTTGTGTGACAGATATCCAAAATCCATGTTGGAAGGTAACCCAGTAAAAATAAGGGAGACCAGAGAGAGTATGAGTGCTAAAGCCTTTGGTGTGTTTTAAATCGCCATGAGAAAATCAGCTACCAGCAGAGTCACGTTAGCCAGGACCACAACCATCTCAACATCCATAAAAGCTTACAGAGAGGAAAGCTATCCAACCTGACAGCAAGCTAATCGAACAACTGGTAAGAAGAGTGTTAACTCACCTCATAGTCCCACAGTCCAACAGATGGAGGAGAGAAGGGTGAGAGGGCTCGTAGCAGGCTGACAGCTGAGAATCTCACAACAACAAAAGTACACTCAGCCAAGTAGAAAAAGTAAGTCCAGTTTGTTGCAGGATGCAGAAAGAGAAACACCAACTGTCCAAGAAGCGGACACAGCAAACATAAACAATAGACGACGAAGCGTGGAGTGGCAGCCAATGCGCACAGCGTTCCCACACGGCATTTAAACACCAGAAGCATCCGGTTTTTTATGACAAAGCCATGTAAAAAGAAAAATGCTAAAAGTACAACTTGGTTTTAGCTTCATTATATACAACTATGTGCAATATTTATGTATTTGGACATTTTTCTATGTTCTATTGGTTGTGTGTTGTCATAAATACAGGAACGACATAATGTATGCTCCCTCTGCCCAAATGGGGGGGTGACTGTTGACAGAATACTGTAAAACCAAAATGTGATGCAGCAGTAAAAAAATATATATATGATACACTTTAAACAATGTACAACAAGTGTATACATCATAGAAAATGTCCATTACACCCTCAATATCATTATACATCCCCCCCCCCCCCCACAACAACAAAAAACAAATGTGATCTCTTTACCTTATGCTACTGATGTTTACTACATTGTAGTAAAAAACTTAATTAGACCTGAATGTGCATCGAGACTCTCTGCTTCTACAGTGAACTCGTCACCATTAATTTCATTCTGCATTCATTTTGTTTTAGCAATGACCTTTACTCTTGCAAAAGCATTTTCTCAACCACCACCCTGGCTCTGCTTGTTTTCTGGTTGTACACAAGTTGTTGGGATGTCAGTCGTCTGTTGTCAGTTTCATCAGCCAGCTCTTCAAAGGCTAAGCTGCATCACCAAGCACATAGTACCCCACATCATGTCCACAAATGTTGTGTGTTACATCTGGTAGTAACAAACCCATATCCACTAGGTCCCACAAGCCTGACAAACGCAGCACTCTGGCATCATGCAGGCTTCCTGGCACTCCAACAAAAACATTCCAAAAGAGACCTCTTCCATCCACAACAGCCTGCAGGATGATCAAATGCCAGCCCTTTCGGTTGAAGTAATCTATGCGGTACTCCTCTGGTCCAAGAATGGGGATGTGTGACCCATCAATTGCGCCTACACACTGTGGCAACCCCCATCTGCACTCAAAATACGTCAGCTTTTCAGTGTTTGGTAACTGAATTGCATGAGTACCTTCTCAACAGATGAGCAGAAAGCATGTACACAGTGACACACAGTTGCAATTTCAACTCCAAATAAATGAGAGATGCTTCTGTACTCTGAGTTGGTTGCAAGTTTCCACAATTCTTTTTAGGTACACAATGTCTGTAGTTTGTGTCATGTCTCTTGAGTTGAGGTTGCAATCGACGACAGAGGTACAGGAAAGTATCCCAAGACATCTGGAAATTCTTTATCCTCTGGGCTTCGGTGAAAGTTGGAAACATGTTGTCCCACCATTCCGATGGCTAAACACGACGCATTCGATAGTACTCGCATATCTAAAACACACAAAGGTGGCAAAAATAAGTTGCTGCAATCTATAATAACATTATTCACAACTCTGGTTGAGTTTCTTACCAGTCTTGCTCTTTCAGTCCAAAGGTGCGCTGCCATTGGACTGACAGTAAACTGCTAATTACTTTAGTTTACTTGCCGATTTGTTTACTTCCTGATGGCTTGTGCTGGATGTGTGCGCATGCTATCAGCGAGTCGCGAAGTGGAGACATGTCAAAACAACCTCATAAATGATCTGGTGCGCAAGTTTAAAAAAAAGAAGAGGAGAAAAAACGTGAAAAAGCCAGAGGTAAAACTGTGAGAAGAAAACACTAAATTAATTGATTGTGCGTGTGCACTAAGCGAACACGTTAAACAGGTAACTTTACATAAACAGACCGATATCGTGCTTGAAAAGCAGCATTTTTTTAAAGGTCCCATGGCATGGATTTTTTAAAATTATTTTATGTTTCCTGAGGTGTACTTATATTGTTAGTATGGTTTTTACATAGCAAAAAATGTCATAATTTAGAAATAAAAGGCTTTTTTCCCCTATACTGATATAAACCCTCCGGCTTGAATGCTCTGAGACTTCAGTGAAAACACCCACTGTTGTGATTGGCTGACATCTTTGCATTTGAAATGAGATTACGTGGTGGAGGGGGCGTGGTTTAGTCAGGCGCAAGCAGCTTTTGCAGCGCTGCCAGTCCAGAGAGAGAGATGGGGTGAGAGCTGTGGAAAGATTGCTGAGAAAGTGTTATTGTATTATTGAGAGTGCTGTGAGTGCGAGTTTACTTTGTTTGGATCTAAGAGCTCTGAAAAAACTCCAGTGAACTTTGCAATGTTATTTCTCTCATAAAATGCTTTCACCACAAGTATAAAAAACACGACATCGACATTAATACAGTAAGAGCTTCTGTTTTAATCACTGGCTTGATTCACTGATACATCATGACGGGCAGCGGCGGGACTGACAGTATTAAAGGTGTCATGAACTGTTTTTTTTTTTTTTAAATGTATACTGTTGTCTGAGGTCAACTAATAATGTTTGTGTGGTTTTCACATTCAAAAACATCATAACTAATAATATGTAATAGGCTATTTTCTACACTGTTTTGAGGCTGTCTTCTGAAAGCTGGGCTCTGATGGGCGTGTGGCACTGAAGACTTGGATGTAAACGCCCACGGCTAGGATTGGATAATATTTGCATATTTAATGAGCTTAAGCTCCCCTGTCAGTTCAGTGACATGAGAGAGGAGAGAGAATGAGGGAGAAGCAACATCCAGAATGATTGGTTACGTATGTAACCCTAGTTCCCTGAGGGGAACGAGACGCTGTGTCGAAATGCTGTGAGAACGCCTCTGCGTGATTGCATCGTGAAGCGCGTGTAGAAACAGTCCATTCAGGAGATCGAACGTCATCGCCGGGGTGACGTCATAGACCAGAAACTATAAAGCATCCGCGAACACAAACAGAAACTAGCTTCTGAAACAACAAGTGATCACGGGCATGCCGGGAGTATGGCCGGGCGACACAGCGTCTCGTTCCCCTCAGGGAACTAGGGTTACATACGTAACCGAGACGTTCCCTATCTGGGAACTTGAGCTGCGTCGAAACGTTGTGAGAACGCTTATACCCACATCGCCATAGGACCAAGTGCTCGTATGTGTGAAACCGTAGCGCACACGACTACGATAACACCTGTGCCCCAACTGTAGATGCTACATCCAATTCGTAAAATCTTACGAAAGTCAGCGGCGAAGACCAGCCTGCCGCGTTACAGATGTCCTGGAGGGAAGCCCCCGACAGAAGTGCTTTAGAAGCAGCCATATCCCTAGTAGAATGCGCCCGGACAGCCAGAGGAGACGGCTGTCTGACCGCTTCATAAGCAAGTGAGATGGCCTCGACCAACCACTTGCTCATTCTCTGCTTAGACACTGGTGCTCCTTTCTTCGGAGCTCCGAAACAGACAAATAGTTGGTCAGTCTTTCTTCACAGGGCAGCTCTGTGGACATAAGAATCAAGCGCCCTAACCGGGCAAAGCAGATTTAACTTTTCCTGGTCTGACATCTCAAAAGGAGGACGACAGAAGGCTTGCAGAGTGATGGGACCCCTTGGGCTCGTAGGAACCTTGGGGATATAACCTGGTCTGGAGTGAAGGAAAGCCTTTACCATGCCAGGCGCAAACTCTAAACATGAGGGCCCTACCGACAGGGACTGAATGTCCCCAATTCTTTTAAGGGACGAAATGGCCAGTAAAAAGATGGTCTTAAGAGTCAGGAATTTCTCTGATACTCCCTCAATAGGTTCAAATGGAGCCTCGGACAGGCCCCACAAAACAATGGCCAAATCCCAGGTCGGGATCCTCGAATGTACCACCGGCCTTAACCTTAAAGTGCCACGGAGGAAACGTGTAACTAATGGGTGTCTTCCCAAAGACACTCCACCCAAAGGAGTGTGGAAAGCAGCTAAGGCCGCCACGTACACCTTTATTGTGGAGGGGGTCAACCCTGCCCGAGAATCTCGCCTGCAGGAACTCCAGCACTGTACCAACCGGGCAGTTAACTGGGTCCAACTGGCGTTCTCTGCACCATACTGAGAACAATCTCCATTTCAGAGGATACAGTTTCCTCGTGGATGGAGCTCTGGAGTGAAGGATGGTCTCCACGACCTCAGTCGAGAGACCCTCTTCTAGGAGCCTAGCCCCCTCAGAGGCCAGGCCCACACTCCAGACGGGGATGAAGGAATCTCCCGCCCACTTGAGAGAGGAGATCCCTCCTGGTCGGAATCTCCATGGGAGAGCCTTCCAGGAGAGATATTAGGTCCGAGAACCAGATTCTGGTCGGCCAGCACGGAGCCACTAATAGTACACGGACTCCGTCCTGGCGCACCCTCTCCAGAATTCCCGTAAGCAGAGCAATCGGGGGAAATGCGTACAGGGGCAGCCTCGGCCACTCCTGTAACATGGCGTCCAACCCCAGTGGGGCTGGATGTGACAGAGAAACACAGCCAGCATCTCTAGCCGATTTATGTGCCATAGCCGCTGATGTTCCTGCCATAGACCCTGGGACGAACGACCACTCATGGTCGCTCCCCATCCCGTGAGGGAAGCATTGGTATGCATTAGCGTGACGCGACGAACATGAGCCCCCAGCACAGGTCCCTGGGCCAAAAACCCGGGATCTTTCCACATGACCAGAGTACGAAGGCATCGCCGCGTGACTTTGATCGTGTGGAGTGGATTTCCCCTCGGGGAGAACCCTTTTGTTCTGAGCCACCACTGTAGCGGCCTCATGTTCAGCAGGCCAAAAGGTATCACGTTGGACGCAGCCGCCATGAGGCCTAACAGTTTCTCGAACTGCTTTACAGTTACAGCACGGTCTAGCTTCAGTTCTTTGACTGCTATCAGGATCGATGCTATGCATGTCGGCGATAATTGCGCCCGCATAATTACCGAGTCCCAATTCACGCCTAGAAAGGTGATCCTCTGAGCCGGAGAAAGCACACTTTTCTTTGCGTTCAATCTCAACCCCAACCTCGACATGTGCGCGAGAACAGCATCTCGATGCTGAACCGCCATCTGCTCGGTTTGAGCTAAAATCAACCAGTCGTCGATATAATTGAGTATGCGGATGCCCTGCAGACGCAACGGCGCCAGAGCTGCATCCACACACTTGGTGAAGATGCGGAGTGACAGTGCTAGACCGAAGGGAAGTACTCGATATTGGTATGCCTCTCCACTGAAGGCAAACCTCAGAAACTTCCTGTGATGTGGAAGGATGGAGACATGAAAATATGCGTCTTTGAGGTCTATGGTCACAAACCAGTCCTCTGACCTGATCTGAGATACGATCTGTCTGAGTGTGAGCATCTTAAACTTGAGCTTCGCCACAGAGCGATTTAATAGATGCAGATATAATATCGGGCGCAACCCCCCCATCCTTCTTCGGCACGATGAGATAACGGCTGTAAAACCCTGAGTCCCTGCCGGGAGGAGGAACTCTTTCTATAGCCCCCTTTCGCAGGAGAGTCTCTACTTTTTGTGCCATTACCAGATCCTGCTCCGGGCCCACCTCTATGGGTAGGACACCGCTGAAAGGAGGTGGCCGCCTTTTGAACTGAATCGCATACCCCCTATCTACTATCTGCAGGACCCAACGAGTATATTCGACAAACGTTTCCACTCATCTAGAAAATCTACTAAGGGAACCAGCCTCTCGAGCGCATGCTGCGCTCCCAAACAGATTACACACAGAGAGTGTGTATCCCCACCCGTTACGTAGCGTGGGCAGGGATGAACACACCTCGTCAACTGTTCATTCGCCATTATTTTCTCCTTTTTTTCTTTTTTGTTAATATATGAAGCATTATTTAACAAAGGTGGAAAAATTCTCTCTCATAGACAGACAAAAACACCAAATAGACAGACAGGTTCACATAGATCGCTTGCTGAAGGCACAGAAGCTAGTTTCTGTTTGTGTTCACAGATGCTTTATAGTTTCCGGTCGATGACGTCACCCCGGCGATGACGTTCAATCTCCTGAATGGACTGGTTCTACACGCGCTTCACGACGCAATCACGCAGAGGCGTTCTCACAGCGTTTCAACGCAGCTCGAGTTCACAGATATATTTTTGTATCTGAACCACATAAAAAAAATTGATAAATCTTGAAAATAGCGCTATTTGGTATGTTTCACTGTGTTATCAGAAATAAAACACACACAATTACCTAATATGCTTACAAAATCTTTTAATAATATTTTAATAAAGGTTTTTCGAATCTCAAAAAATGTTCATTGTATTAACTCAAAATTTCAATTTCAATGAACTCAAAATTTTAAGGCAACCAGGTAACTTGTTTTCTAAATAATTTTTTACAGTGTGATATCTTTGATTATAGAATGTTAAAATGAGCAGTAAGTCTAGAGGTTTAGATGGGTAATATTGATGTTGGATTATTTCAAATACTTCTTATATTTTTATGTGCATTATCTATTCATTTATTTAACATTCAATTATTTGCATATTAATTATTACATTAATTATTCTCTGTTCTTGTATTACATCAAATCTGTGGACACTGGACTGTGTTTTTCTAATATTTACAATATATGCTTTCCAGAGTTGCATGCATTTTGCTTGGTAAACTAGTAGCTGATTTCAAATACTTTTTTCTTCAGATGCATTGAGGAAATATTTTAATCTAGCATTGTTTGATGCACAGCTTAGCTATGCTGCCTCGGGTAATACTCCTCCTGTTGCCTCTGTAAGGTCCATCCGTTAGCCCAAGGACGGAATCTAACGGCCTGGTCGAAGGACTTCTGCGAGTAAGACTTTTCAGCATTTCTTTTAAAAGCACTTAATTTATTCATATCGAATTTTAAATCTGACTTCATTAATACATTAATTTGACTCCAATTGTGTGTGGTTTCGTTAATTTTTTTGCATTTATAAAGTGACGGCTGATTAAATAATTGGTTGTGATGAAATTTAGATTGTTGATTTTCTTAGAATTTCTTATCTTCATAATGCGTTCCTCCATGGGACCAGGAGTCGCTCAGAGAATAATGCTTGCGAAATGAATAATTAATTACATTACCTCACGGACGCAAATTAGCCAGTTCTGTTATAATAGAGGGAATGCACGTGACGTCATCATCAGCTGGAGTGACTGTGATTACGCCCCCGCTGAGTGGCAGAAAGACTGAGAGGCAGCATTGGTTTACTTTTGTACTTTTGTCCAGGCGCTGAGTTCAGTTAAACACGCGCAGCAATCCTCTGTAAGTGCAGACATTGTGAAAATAAGAGAGTCATTGTATACAAACATCACTGTGGAACTTTGTGAGATCGCGTTTATTGAATGAGTGACAGCTTTTAGTGAATATAAAGTATATTACCACCACTACACGCTTCAAAACAAGGACCATCCACATATACCTGCGGGATTCACTTGAAAAATGTGATGAATGACAGTTATAAACATTCTTTTCGAAAGGAGGCTCCTAAATATGTCAGGAAAACACGATTCCTGGCTGCATATTATCCATGGATCACTGAATCTTTGGTAAATTGTAAGGATCGTTTGCTCTACTCGTGTTTTCCTCCACTAACTCCAGTCATGCAGCAGCTCTTCTGCCACTCAGCCCCGGCTGAGGGGGCGTGTTACGGCGGGAAAGTGACGTCGATGCATTCCCTCTATAGAGGATTGCAGAATGAACTATTTTACCTTTAAGTGACTCGCACATGCTTACTCACTTTTTGTTGTGCCCTGACAGGAAGATTTGCATGATTTCAGACTAAAACAAGATCAATCAAGATTAATGTTTATTTTAGCCAGGTACAAATATCAAATAAAATAATTAATAAAGACTTCATCATACACAACTGATCAGCATACAATACTAACCACAATCACCAAATAATATAAACAGTTTCAAAGAGTCATGATGACTAGGACACGAACACAACATGACATGGGGGTTCTGGCTACAGAATGTTCCCAAATGGCAGCTCTTCTACCCTTCCTTAAATACTCAGACCAGAACAAAGGATTGTAAATAGTTGCAGCACAACACCTAGTTTCGGGGGAGAGGATTTAGATATCTTTGAAGAGACCTGAGAAAGAGAAGCCTAGAATTATCAAACGTTTCAATCTTTCTCATCCTATAGTGATTATAGTGAAATTGAGTCCAATTTACCAATTGCACTGAGACCTTTAAAGATACATCAAACATGAAAGGAATAAAACAATAGATTCACAAAATACATCATCTGTAGTATATTTGCATTCTGTGACTTGAATCAGGGAAAGGGGAGATGAGAGAAGGGCAGGGCAGACAATCTTTCTGTGGGATCTTCTCTCCAGATTAGTGAGTTGTATTGCTTTATTGCAGGGCGTTGGATCTCAGCTTTTGTCTTAGAAGTAAAACCAGTTCTTACACCTCCTCTTCATCAGAACAGCTCAGTCATACTGCCTCAGGATTAAAGGCTGCACATGTTTATCCTACAGTCTGGCCAACTACTCTTATTAATAATACAATAACAAAATTAGTTCACAGGGATCCATTCCACATTTCAAGCAATTTCACTTTCCCACAAAGAGATGTAAGATGTCAACATGATTATTTTAAAAGAGTCCTTGTGAATGGAGAAACAATCAGAAGAAGCTTGTTAATATTGTTACGTCCTGTGACGTAATTGTTTGTTGAATTGTGTGATGATGATGATTTCTCCCCTCCCTCTTGTCCTCTCTCTCTATCTCTAGCTGTGTCTCATTTCAGAAGTCTGCGTCCTCCGGAGGTCACATTTGAAGGCTGCATACGTCATAAGGCCGTCTCATTTCAAAAAAAGTGAGTAGGACACTCCAAATGCGACCTTCGAATGCGTCCTTCTTTCACAGGATTTCGGAGTGTGCATGAGGTGTAGCCATCGCGGCTGGAGATAACCCATAATTCTTTGCGTCGCCGTTAACAACCATCATAAATATTTTTTTTTATATTATATGAAAAAACGGCACCACTGCCAAATATACATGCGAGCGTAGGTGTGGTGTTTAAAATGCAAGTTCAAGCTTGTTTTTATTTTTAAGCTCTATTACCTTAAACGTTTAGAACAGTACATTGCTGTCAAGACAAGAAACATTTCATAGTAATTTTCAAGTTATAAATAATTTTCATTTATATAAACTGGCGTGAGAGCGAGGCTGAACTTGTTGGCATAGCAACGTGATACTTCTTGCCTGTGTGTCCTGTGAAGGACGTCTCATTTAATTCTGATTGAGGACACTCCGTATATGCATCCTACACAGGACGTGTCCTCTGGAGGACGCAGCCTTCGAAATTTAACGAAATGAGACACAGCTTCAGTGTCATGCAGCACTCCAAACGACCCGCAGCTGATCCTAATTAGCTGGAGCGTGGTGGATATAAGCAGCAGTGAGACAAGGCTCAGGAGGAGTCCCTTTTCCACTTACCCAGACGCAAAGTGGCTTTAGTTGCTATTTAGCAAATTGTGACTTGTGTATTGTGAGTCTGTGGAGTGATCACAAAGATTTTGCCACTTTGACTCGGTGTGAGATCAGAAGCTTTATAATCGTGTAGGGAGGTGGGCGCCAATTATTTTGGGTTCACCCACTCCTTTTCTCCTCTTTATTTTTAGTTAGGGAGAGAGGGAAGAATATTGTCTTTTCTTTTACTTTCTTTTGTTAGGGAAAAAATTTCAAGGCCTCTGGGTTCGGGCCAAATTTCGAGCCCGGAGATGTAAGCCTGAACTACTGAAATCTATGTATACTGAGAAACGAGACTGCTTTTACTGCCTGAGTCCTGAACATCTGATTGCAGATTGTCAGTTGTGGAGGCAAAAAAAATTCAAGATCTAAAAGTGTAGCCCTTGCTCAGAAATTACCAAAGCTAAGTCCAGCTGTTAAGCTGGATGTTCGTAAACGGTTACCTGTGGAGGGTGTAGACATAATAATAAGAAACAATTTAGCAGGTGGTGACGTTTTTCCTACTTCGATTGCGACATATCTCACTGCTAAAAGAACAATCTGATCTTTCTACTTTATATCCTTCAGCATTCCCTGTGTGTGCAGTGACCCGTGCTCAAGCACAGAAGTTCACAGAGATGATTGATCTTGCTGATTCATTCCTCGTTCCTGACTCTACTCCATTGGAGTGTAGATTGTTTGTATAGCCTGAGCTAAAACCTGATCCTACTTTGGAGTCAAAACACTCCTTAGTCGGGAGCCCGAAAGCATTTAGTAAGTGCACAAAGAGAAGACCTGACACTAACTAGTTGTGTTAAAGCTGCAGATCTTCGGAAAATGCATAATTCGGGAGTGACTTAATTCTAGGATGACGTACTGCTGAGACGCAGATGGAAACCTTGATGTTGATGCGAATTGTCAGGAGGTACAGCAGATAGTCTTGCCTGTGAGTTATTGCACTACTTCTACTGGCCTGGTATAAAGTCTACTGTGTCTGCCTTTTGCAAAGCTTGTAACACTTGCCAACTTGCAGGAAAACCGAACCAGATAATTCATGTTGCTCCGCTTAACCCCATTCCTCTCATGAGTGAACCATTTGAAAGACTGGTCATTGACTGTGTTGGGCCATTGCCTAAGACTACGGCAGGACATCAGTATTTAGTGACTATCATGTGTGCTGCAACGCGCTTTCCTGAAGCTATTCCTTTATGCAACTTGAAATCCAAAGCAGTTGTGAAAGATTTGATTAAATTCTGTTCTACTTTTGGCTTACCAAAAATAATTCAGATGGACTGTGGCACAAACTTTCTGTCAAATGTTTAAACAGATTCTCAAAGGGCTTGGTCTAAATCACCAGTTATCCAGTGCTTATCATCCAGAGTCACGGGGTGTGCTTTGAGCGGTTTCACCAGACTGTAAAAATGATGCTGTGCAGTTACTGTGTTGAGACAGGAAAGGATTGGGATGAGGGCCTTCCCTTCCTTCTGTTTGCTGTGAGAGACGGTTCGGGAGTCTTAAGGATTTAGTCCAGCAGCGCTTGTTTTCGGTTATGTAGTGCCAGGACTGTTTGTTATTAAGCGACTGACTACTGGAAGAACATCCAATCCCTATGACTGTCCCTGACTATGTGCATTCTCTCCATCAAAAACTACACCGTGCTTATGAAGTGGCAGCACAACACCTTGTAAAAATGCAAGATAAGATGAAAGCACGCTATGACAAGACGTCTGTCAAAAGATCTTTTCAGCCTGTCAATTCTGTTCTTGTTTTATTACCTATCCCTGGTTCTGTGTTCCAGGCGAAGTTTACCGGTCTCTATCTGGTCAAAAGGAAAGTGAGTGACAAACTATGTCATTAATACACATGATCGTAGGCGGAAAAGCCGTGTGTGGCATATCAGCATGTTAAAGAGGTATGTTATTACCCAAAGTGAAACAAGGTGATAAATGTACTGATAAACAACCATGTGAGATTGTGTGTCAACTCCTACTGTCGCTAGGGTTGCCAGATACATAATGGAAGAAGATGGATTGTGTAATAGGGAGGTACAAGTTTCCTCCACACGTTTACAGAATTCTGCCATTCTAAGCAAATTGAAGAATCACCTTGCTTATCTTTGTAGAAGTCAATCTAATGAACTGACTGACGTGTTGCATGAGTTTCCTAGTCTGTTTTCAGATGTGCCTGGAAAGACTACACTGTGCCCATGACATTGATGTTGGAGGTGCATCTCCGATTAAACAGCATCCTTATCAAATTAATCCTCAAAAGCATGACATAATGAAGGCAGATGTGGAGTATGTTGCATCATGGATTTGCTGTGGCAAGTCAGAGTCCCTGGAGTTTGCCCTGCTTACTGGTACCAAAACCTGATTCCAGCTATCGCTTCTGCACTGACTTTTGAAAAGTCAGTAACATGACTAAAGCTGATTCCTTACCGCTTCCTAGGATGGAAGATTGTGTGGGTAGGCTGGGTAACGCTACGTTTGTAACAAAGCTAGATCTCCTGAAAGGCTATTGGCAAGTGCGTGCCTCAGAAATCTCAGCTTTTGTCACAGATAACTTCTTGCAGTATAAGGTGCTAGCTTTCGGGAAGATCAATTCGGTGTAGAGCATCCGGTCTCATACTTCTCTAAAAGTTATCACGGTGTCAGCAGAACTATAGTGTTATTGAGAAGGTGTAAAGCGTAGGTGTAGTGTTAATGTAAGTAGTTTAAGCTTGTTTTTGTTTTTTAAGCACTGTATTACCCCAAACAGATAGTTGTGGTAAACAGGATTGCAACTGTTTAGTGCTTTTTTTTTTTTTTACGTTTAGAACCGTACATTGCTGTAAAGACGAGAAACATTTCATAGTCATTTTCCAGTTATAAATAATTTTCATTCATATAACTGGTGTGAGAGAGCAACGAGGCTGAACGTTTTGGCATAGCAACGTGATACTTCCTGCCTGTGTGTCCTGCGAAGGACATCTCGTTTAATTCTGATAAAGGACTCTCTATACTGCATCCTACACAGGATGTGTCCTCCGGAGGACGCAGCCTTCGAAACTTAATGAAAAGAGCTTCCACAGCTTCTGTGTCATGCAGCACTCCAAACGACCCACAGCTGATCCTAATTAGCTGGAGCGTGGTGGATATAAGCAGCAGTGAGACAAGGCTCAGGAGGAGTCCCTTTTCCACTAACCCAGGCGCAAAGTTGCTTTAGTTGCTATTTAGCAAATTGTGACGTATTGCGAATCTGTGGAGTGATCACAAAGATTTTGTCACTTTGACTTGGTGTGACATCAGAAGCTTTATAATCGTGTAGGGAGGTGGGTATGATGGCCAAATGAAGCGTTTCGAAGCATTAATGCGTTCTGATACAATTGTGTCGAAAATGGTTATTACTCGAAGCATAATTCAGATAGAAATTGCAGCACCATCTCCTGGTGAAGTAAATGTAATGCAACAAAGAAAAGCGTAAACAGTATTAGTGCTGTGAAACTCATTTATGTATGTGATTTTTACAGATACTGATGACTTTCATGTGTTCACCTTGATAATAAAACATTAAGCATGATGTGTATGTAATTATTTCTTTAGACAAGGACAGAAGATCAGACCAGCTTAAAAAAGTTGGAAACCATCACAGAAATTCTAATGGTTTGTATTAAAATACCAATAGGAACCATTGGCTTTTACCATTTAAACCACTACAGAATTTTTGTTTTGTAGTGTGTTTGGGGCATATTTCATTAGGATTGAATGCCCCCACCAATAGAACCCAACACATATCAATACAGACCCACAGAGTTGTAATTCCCATTACAACCAATAAAATTCCCATGAAAACCATTCCAAACTAAACCAAATACAATTTCAGTGATGGTTTCTATAGTTTTTTTTTAGCAGGGCAGTATCATGTGTGCAAGCTTTATATTGTTTAGCTGTGCGAAGCAGAACTGTATAACTTGTTTACTGGTGGGACTGATGTTTTTGTATGTTGAAAAGGATGTGCTTGTGTAACTTGTTGTACTTCATAAAGTAGCTGAGGGATTTTTAAGTTTGTGTCTTTGATGCATGTTTTTATGCAACAATGTTCATATGTTCTCTAATTAATAATAAAAAATAAATAAAAAAAATGTGGCAGAGGTTGTGCTTTGGGTACATGCAGAAGGCTTAGATAAAGTGTTCATTAAATGGTATGGTTTTTATTCAGAAATATTTTCTCCATAGTCTTTGGAGAAAGGCGATTTCTTTTTTTTTTAAACAATTTTACCAGCTTTAGAGAATATCCTCTCGCATGGAAAAGATGATGCAGGAGTACACAAAAACAGTTTAGAAAGCTGGTATAAATGAGGATATATTGCTTTGTGGGTGGACCAGTAGGCAAGAGGGTCAGCAGAACGCTGCAGTGGGGGATCGGTCATATAGCGCTGGACCTCTATGGTTGCATCTGACTGCACTTTTGTTCCTCCTTGCATTACTTGCATCATTGTCCAGCAGCTCCCAAAGATTCACCTTATCTGCAAGGGAAATGATAAACAAAACCATGTTATCAGTGATAAATAGTTTTAAGTAACCTTCTAAGATTTTTACTTTACCTTGACCTGTAGTTTCACGATTGTGTGCTGTATCTGGCCGTGCTGAGTGGCTGGGTGTTTGATGAGCTGTATCTTTGATTAACGCTGTGCATTCAGATGTTAGTCGTCCAATTGCCGTCTGGGCCTGTATATGATTATGAAACCCAAATCGACACCACAGTCAAAACACTTGTCGATTCAAGAGCTGAAAATTTCTCTGCTAATCTTCTTGACAGATTCTGTCCCAGCTGGATTCCAGTGTCGTTGGTAATGTTTTTGAGGGTTTCATTATTTGTGTATCGCAACATTTTCATCATGGGAATGACCTTAGAGCCAGATACTCTCTTCTCCTCAGAAAGTTCAACAGTGGCCACCTGGAATGGGGCTAGCACCTTCATGCACTCAGATATTGCCTGATATTCTTCTGATGTCAAAGGAGCCACATCAGTTCTCAGTGTAGCCAGTGCTGCACCCACTGGTTCTCTCTCTTCATATATACGCCGAAGCATTAAATAGGTGCTATTCCAGCGTGTATCAACCACCAGAATCAGCTTCTTCACAGGACGTCTCATTTGTTCCTGTTTCTCTCTAAGTCTCTCTTTTGCTGTGGTACTGGTCTTAAAGTAAGTCACCATCCTTCGTGCTCTTGTTCTGATATCTTCCAGACCAGGAGTTACATCAAGGGACTTCTTGAGCACCAAATTCAAGGCATGGGCAATGCATATAACATGCCTAATCTTCAAGTTGTTGGCAGTGGCTATCATATTTGAAGCAGCATCAGTCACCAGGGATTTTATTTTGCTCTGGATTCCCCATTCTTCAAAGAGCAACCTCTTGGCCTCTGCAAGGTTCTCCGCAGTGTGAGCTTTTGGAAATGACCGTACCCCAAGAAGTACTGTGGCAAGCTTATCCTTGTCATCTACATAATGGCATGTAACAGCCAGATATGCATCCATATTAATAGAGGTCCACATATCTGAAGTTAGGCTCACACCATCAGTTTTCTGTAGCTCAGCGATGGCCTTTTGCTTCTGCTCCTCATATTTGTGGTCCACCATGATCTTCAAAGCCTGCCTTGGGGTAGTGCATAAGTGGGGTCAAGCTTAGCCACAAATGCTTTAAAGCCAATGTCATCCACAATAAAGGCTGTGAATCCTCCACAATCATGTCCACTAGAGCTTCATCAAGCTGTTGTTTGCGGTTCACTGGACAGAAAATGTGCAAATGCATGTAAAACTTTAAGTAAAGTTTATTCATACTGTCAAAAACAGTTTATTCGAACAGTCGAAAACTTCCATAAATTAGTTACCTTGACAGTTGGAGTTTTCCATTGACCCTCCAGATTGCTCATGCTTAGCTCTATAATGCCTCAGTATGGAAGACGTATTATTATTATTATAATTATACGCCAATTGCTGATCACAAACCAAGCACTGAACCTGTAACAACAAAGTTTATCTGTGTGAGGATCTATGCAATTACATGTAGGCAAGGCAAGTTTATTTATATCACATTTCATACACAGAAATTCAAAGAAATGAGAGAAATAATTCAAAGAAATAAGTTTAAAGTGTTCCCAAACTTGGGAACGACTTCTCTTTCTCGCTGGCTCCATCACAACGCTGAAATAAACTCAATCCACTCTCCTCAACAATAACTCCAAAACAAACACCAACTACTACAACCCACGGTGTTGCCATGGTTTGTCTTCACTTTTATAAGAAATACAGCCACCAGGTTTCAAATCTGTCAGCACTTGATTGGGCTGTCAAAGCAGTCAGGTGGTTCACTACAGGAGTGAAGCAGTGTGTTTGCTTCAGAAAGCATTTTCACGTGACTAGTGACGTAATGATACAAGCTCCAAAGCAGTGGTTCATTACAAGGACCGTTCGAGTTTGAAGCAAGCTTCGCAGCATCGGTGTCAGACGTAACATCACTAGAGGTGGGTGCCAATTTATTTGGGTTTACCCACTCATAAGTTTTCTCCTGTTTATTTTTAGTTAGGGAGAGAGGTAAGAATATTGTCTTTTCTTTAACTTTCTTTTGTTAGGGAATTGTTTACTTAATATCCTTTAGTAAGAGACTTTTGTTTGTTATTTTAGCCTTGCCCTCTCCTGACAATTTGGTTAAGTTTGTTGTATGTTTCTGTTCTTTATGTTGATATTGGATTTGTTAACCCCTTTAATAAAACACTGGTTAACTAGATTCTTGTTCTAATCTTTTGTTTAAGTGGTAGTAAAAATCTTGGGGTACCTTTTTACAAGAAACCTCAAGTGTAATAAGAGTGAACAGAGCTGGGATAGTGGACAAGAAGACTCCTCAACGTATGTTTACTTATTCATTTATTTGAAATTTCCAATAATTCTTTTGTTACTCCCTCCTTAAACCCTAAGACAAAGGTTGGGACGTAACAATATACTCAAAAAAAAAAAAGGTGACTACTTGCACTGTTTCTGCTGCAAACAGTTTTTTCAAAAATATTGAAGTTGAATAAGGGAAATCGTGCAGTCTGAACTAGGCTTAAGAGAAGTGGAGCTATTGGCCAAATTTGACTCTGTTCACTCGGCTGACATGTTGCTTCATTACAGTGGAACTGGACACCATACACACTATCTTGGCAAAATAATTCAAAATGAACTGATAGACTGTATCAGTTCCAAATTAATATAAACCATTGTGAGTGAGATTAAAACATCAAAATAGTATTCACTCATTCTAGATTGCACTCCTGACCTTAGCCCTACCTATCGCTAGATAAAAAACGAGTGAAAGAACATTTCCTAGGTTTCCTTGTGGCCAGAGGTGGGTAGAGTAGCCAAAATCTTTACTCAAGTAAAAGTACAAGTACTTACGGAAATATTTACTCAAGTAAAAGTAAAAGTAACAATCGTAATAGTTACTTGAGTAAGAGTAAAAAAGTATTAGATGAAAAAACTACTCAAGTACTTAGTTACTAGTTACTTTCGATCTGATTGATAAGATCCAAAAACCCTGAATTTCAGACTACTTAGAGAGCTTTCACACACCTCCATATATATATATATATATATATATATATATATATATATATATATATATATATATATATATATATATATATATAATGTATGTGTGTGTGCGAGTGTTTAATGGTTAAACAGTGTAAATTAATGGTGTGCTGGGCTAACCACAGCTCTTTTTAAAACATACTTTGTTCTTATATTTTTATAAGTATATGCATTCTTAAAAATACAGTCCCATTTTTAAACGTATGTATACACTGCAGACTGTTGTCTGTCCAGATATGTGTATAAATGCAAGATGTCACATTAGGCTATTCAATTTGTTTCGTTTTTAGCCTGATCTCATCAGTACCTATGGCAACGTTTTTGCAAACCACAAAATATGTACCAATACGTACATATTGCGACAGTTTCAAAGTGAAATGTCTACTGGGTGGCGCTAAAAGCTTATTTTTTTCCAGAACAGATTTGCGTGAATCTGACATGTTTTGTTACGTTGTGTTTTTAACGTAGCCTACACCCACACTAAACCTACCCGAAAGTGTTAACAAAAGCAAATGTGACAAAAATAAAATTGTGTCCATGTATTTTTAGCTTATGTTTAGAACTCGTCTTTGAGCTCTTATCATGACTCGTTCTTCATGGGGTTCGTTCTCAAGCTTTTCGCATTGCAAATACAAATCTGTATCAGCTGAGCTATCGAGCAAATCTGGTGAATCAGAAAAGCAGAACATGGAGCTGTGACGCAAAATTCAAAATGTTTTAGTTTACAAACCATAGACTAACAAAAAATGCAGTTTTTCTGCCTATATAGTGTTCATTTCTGTTGGAATTCCTGCAGTGTGTATTGGTACGTATTTTGTGGTTTGCAAAAATGGAGAGGTTGCTCGTTTTATGAGAAAAAAAAGATATGTAAATTTGCAGATGTGAACGTTTGTTTGTGGACGTGTGTTCGGAGGATTCAAATGATTTGTCAATGTTGGACAAGAGCGCATATGAGGAAAACACTCGGACAGTGTGTGAAATAGTATTGCAATAAAGGAAAAGTGCCCATAGTTACCAAATTACCATTAACAGTGTTCAAATATAGGCATCACACTTACCGCTGTTTTCTCAGGTTGGAGCTGGAATTATTGTATGCTGAGAAGTCAGTTCATTTTGGTGCACACAGCATGCATTAAATTATGAAACTGTTCTTTTTGACATCTTGGACTGAAAACAGGCTGAACATGAGGCCACGTACGGGTGATCTGCCGTAGCTCACACACATCTCCCTCTGCTTCGGCCATCATCTTCTGACTAAACGCGCGCTAATTTTATGCGGGTGATGCGTATCCCCCTCTCGCGAAGCAGCCTCTCCAACGTTTCGCGAGACTTGCGAACAAGTCATAACTTATTTTAAAATACATAATTAATTATCACCATTGACAGTAGCGGAGGAACGCCACCGAATGTAACTAAGTAAAAGTACAGTTTTTTCACAAGAAATGTACTTGAGTAAAAGTAAAAGTACCCATTTTTAAATATACTCTAAAAGTACAAGTTACCCAAAAAATGTACTCAAGTAAATGTAACGAAGTAAATGTAATTCGTTACTACCCACCTCTGCTTGTGGCTGAGGAGGCAACTGGTGAAGGTTTAACATCCATTATATTAAACAAGAGAGAAGAGCTGAACATTCCCTTTGATGACTGCCGAGGCCAATCCTACGATAATGGGGCCAACATGAAGTGGAAGAATAAAGGTGTGAAGGCACGGCTGCTTCACTTAAACCCTAGAGCCTTCTATGTTCCATGTGGCACACAAATCCTTAATCTGGTCGTAGCTGACGCTGCAAAAGACTCACCTGATGCTTTAGTTTACGTTGGTCATTTACCAAATGTAATACTTTATTTTCAGCCTCAAGCAAAAGATGGGATATGCTCAAGAAACATGTCAATCTCAGTCTTAAATCCTGGGCTAAGACAAGATGGCAAAGCAGGATAAAAAGCCTTGAAGCTGTGAAATATCAGTCTATTTTGTGTCTATTTTGCACTTTTAATATTAGTGTCACCCCTATATTGCTATGCACTTTTTTCTGTTTCATGGCTGATTTGTGGTTTGTATCACCAAAAGATTCCTTGAGTGTTTGTGTTTTTGCGCAGTCCCATTAATTTCCAATGTCGGCCATTTTTGACAAGTGTGACTATTGAAAAATGGAAGTAACATGTTTTAATGTTGTGGTTGATAGAGCCATCTACTCTCTTGATGAGAGATTTCATCCCAATGAAAAGTTTGGGCTACTCAAAAGCTTCCATAAAATGCCACAACAAGAGCTGCTTCACCATTGTCAAAGCCTCAGTGATGCCCTTACCCATGTCAACCAGCCTGATATTGATGGCAATGAACTTGCAATGGAAATACAGAACTTTCCACAACTTCCATCAGACAACATAACAAACATGGAACTTCTCACATTTCTACATGACAAGAAGCATAAAGTGGGTTGCCCTTAGAATCTCAGCCAGTCTCCTGGTAACTGTAGCTTCAGCTGAGAGCTTTTCTAAGCTCAAACTTATTAAAACCTACTTGAGAACCACAATGATGCAAGAATGCCTCAGTGGACTTGGCATTATCAGCATCAACCATGTGGTTTTTAAATCAGTTGTCATATGATGATGTCATAGATGACTTTGCTGGCAAAAAAGGCCTGGAGAGTAAAGGTGTGTTCGACATCGGCTGCGGCTGGATGCATGCGATCGGCGAGAGTAGCCGAGTGCAGTCGGGGAGGAGCTGCAAATGGAGATGTGAAGTCGGACACTTTCTGCTTCCCGTGGTGATGCTTGCACTGCGTTTGCGAACTTTATCACAGCTTAAAGCTACACTGTGTGATATTTTCCCCCATCTAGTGGTGTAAAGGTATATGATCATCAGTGAATAATAGTTTCTGCTCCTCTCAATTTCGATTTCGTTTCAACTCCTACGGTGGCCGATTTAGTCATGGCTTCCAGTTCGACCTCTTCGGTGAGTGTTGCTTCAACTCAAGTGATAAGGTAATTTTTAAAAAATAATTATAATTTGCAGTTATTTAATTTATCCAAATGATCTATGATCAAATTAATCTATGTAAAATGAATACTAGTTTTACGTTTTCGTTATTTTTAACCAGTTCATTGCTAACATCAGCTATCAGGTTCCCAGACGAATGCAAGCTAATCTTAGTAAAGTAACTTATCAGTGCTATCGTTATTCTGTATATTGTACAACACCACTAGCGTAAGGCAAACAAATTATAATGCAATTAAAATATTAATCTCATGTTATCCGTCATAGAACACGGATTTATGTTATAAGGTAAACAATACTTTTTCATCATTGACGTGAGGAAAACTATCCTAGACGTCGTTCTAGTGTTATGCACAGCACACCATGATATAATTAGCCAAGCAACAATAAAACTTCCAATATACACAAATAGGCTGAATTAATATTACCTGTCGAGAAGAAAGCAGGCAACGTCGGCGTTCTTTTTAAAATCGTTGCTCCTCATGAGCTCTTTCCATCTTGGAAAGGCCACTCCAATATTTACTTTTGTCTTGTTGATTTGCCCATTGCGTTGCCGTCTCAATTCTCTTTTCCGCTTCCTTGGCGACTCTGATACATATCCCGCAATGTTACTAGGTCCCCGACCCGGGTCGAATTCGGTAATCAATTCCATGGTTGCTTTCACACAGAAGGCGATCTGGCAATGTTCCGGAAATATTGCGGGTCCGACGTGCAGTGTGAAAGGGGCTTAAGAGTGATCCTCCATCATCATATAGCAGCCTCAAGCAATCCCCCTCACATTCGACACAGTGCCATCGAGTGTAAAAACGTGAATTTACGGGTATGTCCCTCTTTGGCAAATGTACTTTGAAGATGGAGGAGCAACATGGCGACCGCCATCCGAACCCTCAACACGAATGTATTTACAATGGTATATTATAAAATTACGAGAATGCATTATTACTTGAAAGAAGTAAATATACATTAATGAGCACATATATTTTTGAAAGAACTAAGTGATTTTAGCTAAGAATAAACTAAAAAAGTTACACAGTGTAGCTTTAAGTTAAATGAATGCAATATTTCTCAAATACACAGATGTTTCAAATGATATTTTCATCCAATACTTTATGTACTGTTTAATAAAGCGTCTATTTGGACAAGATTAAAGTTCAACATATAAACATACACTATCAATGAAGTGTTGTCAACGGTTTTTATCAGTTTTAGTTTGATAAACATGACAATATAACTTCGCGACTACATGAAAAGAGGTTTTACTGTTATAAATAAATGATTTGTGAGCATTAGCATAACATAAGGTTTTAGAATAAACAGGAAACGCATGTGATCGCTGTCATGCGGTGAATCGACCAATAATGGATCAGCTGTGTCGTCATCAGAGCTCTTGCATCCACCTGCAGTCCCCCTTGAAAATCTGCAGCGGCTGCATCAGCCGGCTACTCTCGAATTGCTCGCGCGGTACTTTGTTGACATATGTCACAGTCACGTGAAGTCGGCGCTGTCTCAAGTCGGACAAAATTTCTAACCGGCATGCAGTGCTTCAAGTCAGCCACCGATCGGTCTGCGCATCGCTGGGTGAAGTCGAACAAGCCTTAAACCTGTGAGAAGCCTGAAGAAGTGATGTTGTAGTTTGCTCTTTTTGTCAATGTTGTTTTATGAATTACCACTAGAGAGCACTTTAAATGGATAGTAAAATAAAAGCACTAAAGATTTAGACACTGTTCCCTATGGTCAAAAAACACAGAATACTTGCCCAAAGACCGTAGGTCCTGGGGGAAGTCCCTGCGGTGGAAACGCAGCTAATAGATGTGTTTGACATCGGCTACAACTAGATCGACAAGAGTAGCAGCTTACCATAATTTTTTTTTTTTTTTAAACGGACACCGCCGTAACGGAGATTCAATCACAACTGCATTAACAGTCTGACAGTCATAAACAGGACTCAGGCCACAGCCTGTATGGAAAAATAAATTGTTAACTTAATGTTTGAAACTGGAGGTTATTAACTTAATCGATATGAAGTGCCACTCTGGAATCATCACAGCTTTCAGTTTGTCTACCGCATCAGATGTCTACGCTGTCCTCTCCAGCAGCTGGAATTTGTTTACGGATGCCATAGCAACTCTCAACACCCACCAGGACTTATATGGTTTTATTTGCAGTAAACTGTATTAATCATCTCAGATTTTTTTTTTATTCTAATGTCAGACGCAGTTTAAGTAGTTGATTGTTTGCTAGGTTTAGGGACAGTGTCATTATGCCAAAATTATCTTCATAAATTCTTATGAAATAAAAAGTTTATCCCTCCGAAAAATGTACTTTCCTCTCTTGTCAACATGCTTGGTGGATATGAGCGCGGCGCGTGCTCTTCAGTTGTGAAAGCGTGCTGTGTCCGTCATATAAGGACGCACACTTAAAAGTAATCCGGTCAGGTTGTTTACATGGTGAAATGTTTCGTTTGATCGAGGTTTGAGGTTGAGGTTTATCCCACCCATCTCAAAACGATTACAATTTCATTCAGTTTGGGCATTTTGATTACGATTGAGGTGTTTATATGGAGCATTTTCATTCAGATTGGACTTTTAAACCGATTGCAGTGCTCCATGTAAACGCACCCGACTGTAAAAAATTGCGCTACATGGCACTTTAAAAACCGGATAGTTTATTTATAGTTCGATTACGGATATTTTACGTCATGTTTGAATGCATATTCGAATATCGAATAAAAAGTGACAGCCCTAATGTGGAGTTTGGCTCTGATTGGCTGTTTTACTGTGCGGCTCATTTCAGTGGCAGACACAAATCTATACTGTCAATCATGGAGAGTTTATGCATCCAACCTTATGTTTGATCATGTTTCTGACGAAGATAAAGATTTTGAGGAAGAACCAATTGAACCAAAATGGACGCTTTTGAGTGGTAAGTTTAGGCTTTATTCTCAGTAAGACCTGCAAAACGTAAAGACAGTACTATAACTTCAGCCTACATGTGAACTAGCATATAACATTAACTCATATTGTCAGCAGTCACAACTTTGTTTTTAGCATTTTAAAAACATTTTAATCACTGTAATGCATCACAGTTTGATTTTTATAATGATAGCTTCTGACAAGCCTGACAAGCCAGACCCATATCAAGATTTTTGGTCTGGAAACTTACCATTGACAGCTAAATCTGAGGGGTGGATAAACGGTTGTCTTTCAAACTCCCTCTGCACACAATTGGATAGAGCTACAACCAACCAGAGCAACGAAGGTGAAACAGCTCGTTGACAGATTAAACTTTCACCATATCCGGTCGGCAAAACTCCGAACACATCTTTCCTTTTTAAGAATGACTTCAGTGCCGTTCTTTGTTCTTTTCTCAGAGAAAAGCTGAACTCCAAGTGTTCCAGAGTCACGGTCAAAGCTGATTCGAAAGACCGCCATTCGCTAGCTTCTGTGTTTACTAGTTGCACGCAAGTGCAACTCGGCCGTTATATTAAGCCCCGCCCATCGACTCTATACCCGATGGGATTGGCCTGACCAGAGTTTGGTTTTTACAGCTCAGAATGTATTGAGAGTTGCTAGACGATTCTCACAGTAGATTAGATTTGCTGCCGCTAGGGTGTGTCTAGATTTATAGGCTAAGCTTCTTCACTTTGAGTCAAAAACTCTAAACAGTGAACTAGGTAACATTAGCCCACAAATATTTTGTTTGTACAGTAGTTTATTAATATATATATATATATACAAATTGACGATGCCTTGTCAAATTATTACCGTTTTAACTTTCAAGTGATGGAGAAGGGGACGTTAGATAGAAGGGAGTGAGTGATCTGTAAGAAACTAAACTAACAGTTAGCTCCTGGGTAATGTTTTGTTGATGAACTCTAGGCTAAATTATAATTCTGTGTATGTTAGTTAGTTTCCTATTGTTACTGTACTAGCATCTTGTGTTGGATCTAGACATAGTTCAGGCATAATTACTCCTCTATGGATCAAGTCCAGACCGAACTGCCCAAGCTCAAATGTTGTGGGCGGGGCAGAGCTCGGCTGGCATCCAGGCTAGGTAGCCATGCTAAAGCATTATACTTTATTGTTGCACCAGACTCGATTCGACTTGAGATCAGTCAATCATCATCTTAAAACAGACTGAATTATCAGAATCTACAGAATAGATGCACTTGTCTCATTAAATATGTTTTACCTCTAAGAAATTAAAAGTAAATGTGGTCTAACTTTTTATATCTGGTGCCTTTTACTACTAACATTTAAAGCGATTTAGCATATGGCTTTGTATCAATAGAAACCAGGGAGCATCGAGTATCGTCATCGAGATTTATGTATTTTATTTCTGGAAACGCAAATATCGTCATTTTGTGTCCTTTTTTGTAAAAAAAAAGGATTTTTTTGGGCAGAGGCTAAAGACTGCAGTCAGTAGAGCGAGCTATTTCCACATGTTTTAACCGGTGCGTGGGGGATGGGATCACACTCACAACACTTGATTCGGGCAGCCACGGGAGCAGTGCGGAGAAAAGTGAGTGTTTCAGCTTTTTAAATTAATTCCTATGAAAGTTAAGCTTCTAAAGGCATTAACTGAAAATGCTGTGAATGTATGCCACGGATGTGCTTACCTCAGCTTTCATGATGAATGTAATCTGACTCCTGCTGTGTTTGTGCCGTGACACTCACTCGGCGGCTCAGTCACATTATATTGAACAGACACATTCAGTTTTTAATTGTAGTGTCTGTTCTCTTACTGAACAGATTTTTTGACAATGAGCCAGGGGTGGCGTTTCAAAACCAGACTCAATTCGACTTGAGATCAATCAATCAAAAGTCACAGCCAATCAGAAGAGCGTGTGGGTAGGCTCTCTCTGCGAGTGCACTGACTGCATTCACAACAAAATTGATAAGCTGACCTACAAAAATAACACACTGAGTGACTAAAATAATTTTATTATCATAGAATACAGTTGTTTTTTCAACTTGGGTTGACAGTTTGAACAGTTATTTCCTTTCATTTATTTTCAGGATCTGAGGTGAATTGTCCATTATTGTTTTCAGTAAGGCAATATCTATAAAGGTCACTATATAGGAAAATAATTTTTCACACGTGTCGCATTTGGTTAGGTCAAAGAGAAGGCTTAAAATGCTGTCTCAGTATTTGCAATGATTTTTTTGGCGGAAATCATCTCAGTGGATTGTCACATGACCAGCTGACGCTCCATAACCAGAGACTTTTGTATTTGTGTGATGCTGAATCCTCACCAATTGGTTGTCTGTATAAAGTCCAGCACTACTGACCACATTGAATAAGGATGTCATTTATTAATCAATGTACCTGTTTGCTGACCAATTAAAATGTATCTTCTTGTAGTAAAATTGCAGTATTTCATACCATGTCATGTCATGGCATCTTTCTTCTCACATCATAAAACAGTTTCAAGTCAAATCGGTTTCATAACCATTCATTTATTTGGTAAGTACCCTGTTAGGTTACAAGCAACAGTAATTGCATTTTATTTTTTAATTGACCTGATATTGTAAGATGATGGCATTTTGACATTTGTTTGTCCCAATATACTTTACATGTGCACTTTGTGAAATTAGAGCCATTATTAACATATTTCAAACCTGTTTCAGTTCGATCATAACACAACCTAAACAAACAAAATCATGACCTATATATAGTGCAAAGCAAGTGCAGTATATGCCAGTATTGTTAGTCACCCTTAAAGATATGTAAGCACCAATAACCCACAAACCAGCATTTATTGTTTCTTGCATTTGTTCCAGCATTGTCAATTTAACAACGACAAGAGCTTTTGTACAGGCTGGAGTGCAATTTAAGGTTGTATGAATGGTTTACTAAAGCTTTTAATCAGACTAAATTAGAGCTTTCGTTTCACAATTGCATTAATTCAAATGACAGATTATAGAGCCAATCTGCCCATATCCCCACTCGAGACATCCATTTACAAATAGTATTAGTAAAAAATATTACTATAAAGTAACAGTGTAATAGCCTTTGGAGCATTTTCCACCAGTTACATTGCAAACCTTCAACACTGGCATTAGCAATAATGCATTCAAGTAAACATCAACGTTCTACTTTTTAAAAGCTGAAGTGTGTAATTTTTTGGATCTGAAAAAATCGTTAAATATGCAGAGCCAGTTTAAACAAACCATTTGAGCATGAGAATCCCGACCAGTCTGATATCACAAGCTTGGCTCGATCAAGTTTGAGGCAGGACTATCTGTTAGTGGATGGTAGTGGTTGAGAAAGCAATTATTTGTGCAATTTTTGCAAATCTATTTGGTCAGTCTAGTGGGGCAGAAACGGCACATCTCAGCTCACATCACTAGTTGTTTCAATACTTATTCTTGTGTATTAAATTTCCGACCCTTTGAATGAAACGGCCAAATCTGTTGTCTTGTCCCTGTGTCTGCTGGTTTGTATAAGTATTATGGTTATTCATTGGTTGTCTTCTTAAAAAGACAGTATTCCTTGTTTTATCACTTGAATGGCTCTGTGCAGACACATAGGCAGGCTGGCCTGCTGTGGGACTCCTGTTTTCAAATGAGCAAAGCGGCTCAAATCTGCTATACAACCGGTTTACTGGTACTTGTTGCTTTGTCAACAGATCTGATCTTGTTAGTGTTGAGTCTGTCTTCTCTTTCTGTGCAATAACCAAGGACTGTTCCTGTGTGGTGGACTTCTCTGCACTAGCAGGTGCGTGAGCAGGATGAAGCTCTTCAGTGCTAAAGCGAGGTGCAGATGTCTCTCCCGTCAGGCCGGGAGAAGGACTCTCAGCTCCAGGGATCTTCCCATTAGCTTGCCTCAGTCGGCTGCTCTCAACAGACTTGGTGGAATTTGCAGTGCTGCCATGGTTTTTCTTGTCTCGCGAGGTGTCATCATAATCCGAGAGAATCGTATCCGTGCTGCTTTTAAGACTTTGTGCATTCTTTCCTCTCGGAGAGCTGTCCCCCTTCTGTGGGATGTTCAGAAGGGATTTTATTTTCTTGGTGCTCCTCTTAAAGAAGCGTTGTGACGATACGCTGTTTGGTTTCGACGGTGGACTCTCCTCTTGGTCCAGAAGCGATGCTGATACAGTTCTCGAAGGAGGCTCTTGCCATGTGTTTCCTGAGGTAGTTGTGGTCTCATCTGCCTTTTTGAAATCATAATGTGAGACGGACCTCTGGTCCTCTTTGAAATTTGGCTCGTACGCTCCATTTCTGAGATTCTCGTTTGCAGGTGCATTGCAGTTTCTCTGTCTTCTAGGTAGAGATGCGTACATGTGAGTGGAAGGCCCGTTCATGTCATCATTATATGTATTGTACCTGGGATCTGCCACGCTGTGCCTCTTGTATCGATCCTCTTGCAGGTAGTCATGCTCATTGTTTGCAAATCTACTTTTGGCACGGTTTAGACTTGCATATAGCGTATCCCTTGCGGAGCTATATGCCGTGTTACTCCCTGAGTTTTCTAAAATCTGTATACTGCGCCTCTTTAGCATGAAGTCATCATGCGGTGCTGTCTGATTCCACTGTGTTGAAGAATACACCGGAGCATTTGGCTGAATTCGTGGATCATGGTTGGAGGACGCTGAGTTATTGGAGTAGCTGTTCATCTCTGGTTGTTCCGGTATGGTGGGCGTGAAAACAACCGATGATCTGATTCGAGAGTGTTGCAGAGGAGCCAATTTATTCTCCTCATATTGGTCTAGATAATCGTAGTTCTCTCCATAAGGTGCATCATTGTGGTTGTTGAGATAAGACTCTAACCTCCATGTCCGAAGGAAAGACTTGGAGGTACTTGCTAAACTTGGCATGTTTTGCCTCATGTTCAGAACTTGTTTGTCATGACCATGGTACGATTGGCGCGCATTTGAGCCTCTGAACATTGGGTTGGTGACGTAACTTTCATACTGGTTGTCCACTTTGTTAGGGAAACCACCGTAACGGCTGTTCTCTGCTGCCAGGTTCCAATTACTAGAGCCATACTTGGACAATTTGGACAGGTATACAGGCTCCTGGCGTTCACCTGCGTAGCTGTGTCTTTTGTAAAACTCTGTGTCTTGAAGGAATCGAGCATGTGGTGTAACAAGCGGCCTTTCTTCAACCTCTCTCAATGCCGCAATTCCTGATCTCCTCTCACAGGTTTGCCGGTAAACAGCATCAAGTGTGTGCCTTAAATGATCTTTCCTTTCAAAGGGTTTGCTGGAGTGAATCGAATATCCATCCATTTTGCCATTGGGCATCAACTCACACTGGCTCATGCTGGCAGTCTGAAACGGAGCTGGGATTGTCGATCTAGCGTACAATGTCCGGAATTCCTCGTCGTACGTCTCCACTAAATGGCCTGTTATAACCTGAATCATGCTGAGGTTGATCTTCTCGTAGGACCACATGAAGCTGCCAAACGAGAAAGGAAGATAAATATGGCTATTAAATTCATTCTCAGTATGCAAATACTTTGGAATGCAGTTTATCTTGGGCAGGGTATAAATAATTGTAAATAAAAATGCACTTTGAAAGCCAACAATTTATTTTTATTTTTTTTGCCAGCAAGTGACATGCGCTGAATTAAGCGTAAAAGAGTTAAAAAGCTAAATCCTATTTGGATTTACCAAAAAAAAAATGGTCCAAATGTATTTGGTAATTTTAAAAGCATGCAACAAATTTAAAAAGCGACATGCACAATTTCAGAGAACAAAAATTATGATCTCAACAATTAGGTTCCCTTTTGAAGTGGAACTATAACAACACTTCCATCTACGCACGTCATTCTGATTGGCAGAATGCATGGATGTAGCGTAGTGACAGAAAGGTACGTCAACAGCTTCTTTGACACACAGAACCTGTATGTTACTTGTGTGTCTGCCTTTAATCCTGTGTGTGTGTGTCTGTGATATAAGTCAGGAGTTTAAGGACAACTCCAGTGAAAAATGAACCTAGGGGTAATTAACAGATGGTTACCGAGTAGATCGTTCTCTGCGATGTGCTAAGTGAGCTGGTCGATAGAAATTAAGTTTGTGAAATCTAATGACATGGAAATGCATGAATTATATATGTTTAGTAAAATATATGGTTGACTAACTATAAGGGTGCTTTCTTCCGGAAACAACAAGAATCTAATCCAGAATCCAAGTCTCAGTTCATCACTTAGCAAAGCGAAATTGTTAATTTCAAATACTTATGTCACTGACAACAGATTGTGTTGAATATAATATTTCCCTTTGGAGTGGACTTTGCGCTCTGTAACATTGAATATCTTTTTTTTTATGCTCAGCTAGCAACATTTCACACCAACTAAAGTTGATAAAGTGGAAAAGCATAATAGGACCCCTTTAATGTGATGAACCACGACTGTGGTTATACTTCAATGACATCTGTGTGAACCTAGAAAACTAGAAAAGCAACGTTTGATCTGAAAACATTTCTATATCGATATGCAATTTGTTTTGATTTTCTTTTTTTAAATGTAATGCAATAAAATCTAAATTTTGTCTGCTATTTAACATATAAGTATTTGTTTGTTTTAGCTTAATTAATAAATTAATTAATAAATTAATAAATTAATAAATTAATAAATTAATTAATTAATTAATAAATTAATTAATTAATTAATTAATAAAATATATAATGCCACCTCACCTGTATGATCCAAAAAACACTTTCTGGCAGTCAATAAGAAGAAATTTCTGCTCCATTCCTCCATGGAACTTTACTCCAGATCTGCAACAGTATTCCTGGCCTTTTACTATACGTATCCTCATGTTCTGCATTCAAGAAATAAAAAGTTTAGATACATTTTAGCAAGAAAATAAGCAAATGTAAATGTCCTTAAATCTGAAATAACATCTTTTTTTTTCATCTTAAATTGATTAATATGATTCATTGTTTCATTGGGGGGGAAATGGTAACACTTTATTTAAAGCCTTTATGTGTAATGCATTATAAAAGTATTTTAATGCATTAATTATGCCTTATAATGCACCTTATAATGCATCATATGGTATCATTAATAAATGCATTCTCAGTTATAATATATTATGAAACACTTAAAGCACAACGCAAATCAATTTCAGATGTAACAAGGAATCTGTGAATATAATAATGTATTTTATACAACAGTTCTTTCTGGTTCTGGAATCTGATCGGCTGAGAGCCTTTTCCAGCTGTGTGATATTCCCCCAATATCAGCACTCAAATCGCTTTACCTTTTGTATCTTACGAAAAACTGTCATGCTGGTAAAGCAAATCCACCATATATTTTTACCAAATACTACTGCTGTAGTTGTAAGAGATTTTTAGGGGAGAATGCAATTATATAGACTTATTTATATGTGATTCATATAGCGCCTGTTTTACATTTTGATTAGATGCTTCTTTCTATCAGCGGAGAACAGCTTCATCTCGGACATGCCTTCGGGATTTACCTCTGGCTCTTATAGATAGTGGTCAAAGGGTTACTTCAGCGATTAGCATATGGCTTTGTATCAGTAGAAACCCTGGAGTATATTTAAATGATTGTGCTTTATGCATTTTATGCATTTATGCATTTTATTTCTGGAAAAATTCCTCCTATGATGCAAATTGACGATATTTGCATCATAGGAGGAATGTTTGTCCAGAGGCTAAAGACTACAGCCAGCAGAGGGAGCCATTTCCGCATGTTTTGAACCCACGCATGGGGGATGGAGATCACACTCAGAGCTCAGCTCGCAGCTACAGGCACTCATTTAAACGGAGCTATGGTGAGCAATGTAAGTCTTTTAACTTCTCAAATTAATTTCTAAAAGTCAAGCTTGCAAAGGCATGAACTGAAACGCGGCAGACTGAACTCGCGTTGTGAATGTATGCTGTAGTGTAGTCGCGATTACTTCAGCTCTCATCACGAGAGCTCCTTTATCTGACTCCTGCAGTTAGTGCTCAGTGCTGTGATACTCACGCGGTGACTCACTCATTATATTGAACAGACACGTTAAGTTTTTAATTGTAAGTGTCTTCTCCAACTCAGTCACAGTAATCAAGTAGCAGGCTTTGGGAGTGGCCTCACAGGGCAGCGAAGCATTCTGGGAATTGTAGTCTTTCATCCCCATGAGACAAAAATACATTTTCTGTCTTTTCTCAGTCTAAAAGGCACCAAATTCAAAAATAATTTCACATTTCTACTACATTGATGACGCAGTTTAAATACAGGTTCATCTTCCCAGCGCTGAAGTACCCCTTTAAACATGAGGTGATATTAATTTGGGGTGTAAATAGGCAATGTTTGGTCAAATTAATATATTACTAATTTCAGAGAAAACTGATTTTGGCAAAGGCAAAGT
This sequence comes from Pseudorasbora parva, assembly GCF_024679245.1. Lineage (NCBI taxonomy): Eukaryota > Metazoa > Chordata > Actinopteri > Cypriniformes > Gobionidae > Pseudorasbora > Pseudorasbora parva. The sequence goes on along the minus strand of NC_090188.1, from coordinate 39,000,078 downwards.
TAAGTTTCATAACTTTATATTTAGGCTATATTTAACTTGAATACTGTACTAATGAGCTGCTTTTTTTGCTCTTCAATAAATATAATTTTATATAAATAATATGCCATATTGGTATTGAGAAAGGGTCCGTCAGTGATTGCAATAATCGACTTCAGTGGCAGTTGCATTATTACACAACTTGATGGCAGTTTAATTTATATTAAAAATGATTTATTTCTACATTTCTTTGTTTGTATGCTAATGTGTTTTACCTCAGACATACCAATCAAGCTCAGTGTTTTGAGCTTTGAGGCCACAGTGACACCTTTAGTTGTGACCAAAACTATATATTAGGTTTATATATTATGTTTTAAGCCATTTAATATTTTCATAACTGTATGTATATTGTGTATTATTATAATAATTATCAATTATAATTAATTATCCTGGACATGGTCATAAAACATCAATGGGTTGGGATTTCTAAAATGTCTTCGCACACATGAACAGAAACCAAATGTGGTATGAGCTCGATTGCCATGTCTGAGGTAAAACACGAGAAAACTATGAGAGCTGTGGCTGTGTTTAAGGACTTGGCAATTCATCTGGACTAAAAGACTGTTGGACTCTGGCATATTGTTATATTCAGTTATTAAGTCTGACGTCACAAGTTTTCTTGTCTCATACCGCAAGAAAAAAAAAAAGTGGTGTAATAACAATTATCTCCATACCAAAATTCCAGATGGCCAGACAGTAATTCATCTTTTATAAATTGTTAAAATGTTAATGTCTGTGATGCTGTGGGCACAGAGACTGTTGTGTATACTGTAAGTATTTAACTCTTTCCCCGCCAAACACAGAATTTTCCGTTATTTGTGAGAAAACGATTCCAGGCCAAAAACATAATTTTCCAGGTTTCCATGTTTTCACTGTTTGACGCTAGGGGTGCGCTATTACGCATCTCCTGAATGAGTACTGAATCTCCTGATCAAAACACATGCGAGTAAGACGCAGTAAAACAAGTGATCGTATGTAATCATTTGCATATGAAAAATAATGTGATCATCATCATTAAACATCATAATGAATCAAAACTGCCTAAAGTTAGTGAATGACATGTGGACCCAGGATGAGCTGCAGGACTGTGCAAGCATTAGGGGTGTTGATGGACTCAATCTACTCCATCTTGATCCTCTCTCTGAATCTGATCTGGAATCAGTCTTTCACAAAAAAAATGTTTCTCAGCTTTTTGTTCAAAATGTTGCTTTTTTATGAAACTTACCCATATTCAAGTGTTGATAAAAAAGGAATGCAAGAAGCTAGAATAAAACGTTGTTTTTTGTTTGTTTTTGTTTTTTAAGAAGAGGGTTAGAGATTTATATCCATAAAACATTCTATGGGCTATTACATTTTGGTGAAAATGGTCAAAAATCCTGGCGATGGCTGGCGATATTTGTTTTTAAACACACTGGCGGGGAAAGAGTTAAAATGTTTAACTTTTTAAAATGTTTGATGTTTAATATGAATAAATAGCACTCACGGCGGTCGATGGCATTCTCAAGTGAAACGAGTTGAGGCTTGGCCCCAGAAACGGCGTTCCTAACAAGCAGATAGTTATGTCAATGATAACAATAATCTTTTTTTCTTTCAGGCATTTAATAATAATAATAATTTTTAAAAAACTCATTTGTGCCTCCTTGCTTCTTTTCCTGATATCAGGGAAGGGTGCAAGGAAAGAAAACGAGGATCGAGGAGTCGAAGGAAAATGTATTTGTATATTGGAATATTCTTGATCAGTCATGGGTCTCCTCAAAGTGCTATCAGCCTAAACATGTTCTTCCACATACTTCATCTCATAATCTTGTGTTTGCATACTCATCTGCAAGAGCTCTGTGTTCAATCGCTTCTAAAGTGTTCAGTATGAAGTCATTGATTTCTAGATCCTGATTCAGGAGCTTGAAGATGCACTTATTGCCGCAAGCAGATATTTTATGTCATCTAATCCAGATAACAAAATCATCACCAAACAAACCATTCTCTTCTACATCATCTGCAAATAAAAGCAGTGTGTTTTTAACTAGATCAATTCCTCCCACCATATTCATTTCCAATCAATTTCCCCTTGCCACTAACCAGACCTAGACAGACAAATGTAAGCAATCTGAAAGGATTATCCAATCAGCGCCAAGCACCGCCCACTGCCAGGTGATTGACATTTGTAAAATGTCCTCTATTATTATGAAAAAAATCGTAGAAAATCATGCTTTGGAAATGCATTTTTCGTCAAATAGGCGTAATTCGTAAATGCAGCACATTTAATAATGAAAAATTAGATTTTTAAAAACAATAGTGCATGTGGAAGAGGTAATTGTGAAATATATTGAACAATAAATGTTGTGTTTTCATGTAATTTTACTATATATATATATATATATATATATATATATATATATATATATATATATATATATATATATATATATATATATATATATATATATAATTAGTTATTTCAGAATCAAGTGGTACATTTAATTGATGTTTTATTGAATTCATTTTTGAATTCATTATTTTATTTATATATAAGTATTAAATGTCTAAATAAATATTTGTGAAAATATATAAATGTAGAAATATATACATAAAAAATAAATGTAGAAATAAATCATTGCAAAAAATAAATACATTAAAAAATATATATAAAAATTAATACATTTTAAATTAAATATGTGTAAATTAAATAAATTGTAGAAATGAATAAATGTGATAATAAGAAATGTAGAAATAAAGAAATGTAGACACATAAATACAACCATGCATAAAAAAAATGTGGAAAAAATACAATTATACATATATTTTTTAGTTTTTGAATATTGTACATTTTTATGTACATTATGCACAATAATGTACATTTTTATTTGTATTTATTTAATTAATTTTTAATCTTTTGTATATTTATTTATGTATTTGATCATGTATTATGTCAGCTTTGGAGTTCCATACAGACAGCAAAACCGTACAGTGTGTACCCGGCTTTACACGTAGTCTGCTTCAGCACAAACTAAACCAAAGGCAAACAAACCTCATTACTGCACTGCAAACAGAGATAATAACAGTGAGTCTGTCTGCTGAAGTCAAGGGTTAGTTCTTATCAATGCTGCTAAAACGACAAGGCTGTTAAAGTTTACACGTCCCATCTGTTTGACTGCTTCTGTACACACAAACAACACTGACGACAATGGGCATCTGTAAAATGAACGTTTCTTGGGTGTACAGTGAGGTGAAATGCCTTCTGCTCGAGTGAGAGAAATGTACAAAATGTACAAGTTAAATCAGGCAAAGAAATCAGGATCTGCTTCAGTAGCTGTTGTGCTGTTGAGCGAAAATTAAAAGATTTTCATACAATGTCAGCTTGGTGAGGTGTGGTGAGAAAAATCATTATTGCTGCTTGTTTTTCATATAATAATAGTTAATACCCTGTGTGGAGAACTGGGAGGGACGGCATTTCCAGCTCATAGCCTCTTCATCAGTGAATACTTCCAGCATTATCACATACTTTACAAGCATGCGCATGTGAACCAAGAGTCGAGTGATTTGCTTAGAAAAATTGCACGTTTAGAAAATGTTTCATAATTTCATTTTTGATGCTTACAAAAGCTTTCATTCCCTTTAGCGCATTGAACAAAGAACTAAAAGAGAGGGAGGGAGCAGAGCTCTGTAGAAATGACGAGCAACAGTCTGACAGGTTTGCAGATAGATCTTGACGTTTTGTTTTTCTGGTTATGTGTTCTGCCAGTCAAATATTCAAACTGACATCAGCCTCAGCTATCAGCCAGAAGAATATAATGCAGATAAATTAAGAAATCTGCTCACACGCTGGAATCAAATATAAAGTATATATATAAACTATGGTCAACAGGTTCTCAGTCCCGCAACTCATCACACTCGTCACTTCTTAAAGGGATCCCCTGGTGTTGAGACTTGTATGGCTTAATATGACATAAATGATGTCTCTTACTGAATTATGTAGTAGAAAACCCATGAAAGATCTACGTTATTTTAAAAAATCGATTTTATATTTGGACCATGGGCGGCGCCATTTTGTTTGTGTTCTAGGTTGATGACGTAGATTGGTTGAACTCCTCAATCAGCTGGCGTTACCCGTAGCTATTTTTACCACAACGCAACTCGAAAATTGTTTCAGAGTTAAACAAAACCAATGAATTGCTTTGTAATTGTACTTAAAACACACTCAAACATACATGTGCAAACAAACTCACCTACACAAGTCACAAACAGATCGGCGGCCGGGTACACACACCTGACAGACTGCGCGGTCTCAATCGAGATGTTGGGCTGCTCAGTCTCCACGACAGGGGCTGAATCCGAAATCGACCCCCTATACCTTGAAATAGGGCATTATTTGAAGGGACGGCCATTTGTAGTGTTGTCCGACACCATAGGGACATGTTCGAGTGCAGTCATTCAGTCTCACGTTCTCCGCAATAACGAGTGTACAGCCGATTTACACACAACAGCTGTCCGACTTCACGCACTCGATCGTCTTCATTCACTCCTTCAAGTTGTATTAGTGAACAAAAGTAGCGAAAGTAATTTGTGTCTTAAAAGTGAAAGTTTAAAGATTGAGGTTTCACTTAGCGTGCTCAAACTTTAATGCACAAACCAATCCCATGCATCATCACCAAAACATCCTGCCTCTCTTCCTCACGTTAATTTATCCCATCATCCTACCTTGATATTTCCCTCTGCTGGATACATTAGGCATTACAGTTAATCTACTGCATATCAACAGTCTATCTATGATATCAACACAGGGAATAGTGATGTATGCGCGCACGCAGTGCGTGTGTGTTCGCGCCGATCTGTTCGCGCCTCATATGTGTGTGTGTGTGTGTGTGTGTGTGTGTGTGTGTGTGTGTGTGTGTGTGTGTGTGTGTGTGTGTGTTCGCGCCGATCTGTTGGGGTGTGTGTGAGTCTGTGTGAGCGAGAGAGTTTGTGTCCACATGTTTGGGTGCGTGAAGTCGGACAGCTGTTGTAAATCGGCTGTACACTGCGGTGCAACGTGAGACTGAATGACTGCACTTGAACATGTCCACTATGATGTCGGACAACACTACAAATGGCCGTCCCTTCAAATAATGCCCTATTTCAGGGTATAGGGTCGATTTCGGATTCAGCCCCTGTCGTGGAGACTGAGCAGCCCAACATCTCGATTGAGACAACGCAGTCTGTCAGTGTGTTTTCCCGGCCGCCGATCTGTTTGTGTAGGTGAGTTTGTTTGCACATGTATGTTTGAGTGTGTTTTAAGTACAATTACAAAGCAATTCATTGATTTTGTTTAACTCTGAAACAATTTTCGAGTTGCGTTGTGGTAAAAATAGCTACGGGTAACGCCAGCTGATTGAGGAGTTCAACCAATCTACGTCATCAAACTAGAACGCAAACAAAATGGCGCCGCCCATGGTACAAATATAAAATCGATTTTTTAAATAACGTAGATCTTTCATGGGTTTTCTACTACATAATTCAGTAAGAGACATCATTTATGTTATATTAAGCCATACAAGTCTCAACACCAGGGGATCCCTTTAACGTGCAACGTCCATTTTTGACACACAGGGTACCCCATTGATTTCAGTTTCTGTTTGCCCAATGCATCAAATCAAGATGCATTTAATTCTATGCTTTTGTAAGACATGATTATACTTTTATATTTTGGAGCAACTAACCCCAATTCTAGCTAAACCTACCCACTTCTCAATAATATAAAACAAATAAAAGTACAGTCGCAGGTATTTATTGCAAGTATTAATACAAGTATTAACTCATGTTGCATTTGATGTCTTCTGAAGTCATTTGATATGTTTATGTAAAGAACAGAGTGAAACTATGATCCCGCCGCTCGGTGAACGCACTCAGGCATATCTAATTCAAAAGATACACCCGACTCTTACGAGACACACGAGAGCCAATGCAATTTCACTATCAAAGCTGACGTAACGTTTGTGGGCGATCTTCAGCCGATGGAGACGATGATCGCTTTTGGGGATTTTCTTCACACAAATCAATCATTTGGTCTCGGAATATTTGTACTTTGTGAATCAATTGTGTCTGCAGTCATATCTGCCTGTCATATCCCGTGTTTTATATCATATAAGAGAAATGAGCAGGTTTAGGGATGGGGTTGGGTTACATGTTCAAGTGTGTCTGCATAGTGTAAATAAATAAAAAATAAAATGAATGTACATAAAATGATGCTGGCTGAATCACACCCTGTTATAGTGGAAAAATCATAACCCATTATAATTTCATCATTATGATAACATTCCCATGCCCAATGTCAATCAATAGGACACCAAAGGTTTCTCGTTGAAATCAGTAAAGTACCCTGGCATGTGTTGTGTGACGCCGAAGGATCCTGACCAATCGCCAATATGTGACGAGGTGTGTGTGAGAAAGTGTTGGTCTGTGTTGGTCTTATTTGAAAACTGACACTTGGCAGTTTATTATGATGTCACAAATAATGTTTCTCATAATGTAAAAAAATATATAAATAACGTCAAAGTTTTGTAAAGTTATTGGAAATGTCTTTTTATGAAATATCTTTATGAAAATAAAATTGAAGTTCTAGAAATGCACTATACATCTAAATCCGGATGCCTGACCAATTTTATATTTAAGATCTGGAGATGACAAGTCTAAAACTCTGAGATTTATTAAATGTTTTCAATATCATGTCATGTTATTTTATTTTCAGAATGCTAACTGTTGTTTATTGTCATCTTCTAAGCATCCATTCAGTTGTTTTCAACAATCTGCCCAATTTTGAGCTAAAAGCCCTGAGGGATGTTTTCATGATAAGCAGGAGTTATTATCTCTTTGAATGTGGTGACGGTCATAATTCATATTAAAGGTATCAACTCATTTGTTAAATTTTCATAACTCAAATTAAAACAACTGTCTCTTAAGGTTCTCAGAATAAAACAGAGGTAAAATACTGAGGCTTAAGTCTTGGATCTTGTATAGTTTGTCAGATTAATTACAATACATCTAACAGTCATTTTGAACTATTTCAAAGAAAGACAGATTCAGTCACTCTGGTTGAAAGGAAAATGTCAATTGTTGCCTTTGACATGTGAATTTTTAGGCTTTTGAATCAGCATGGTAAAAATATTTACTGTTGCTGCCTCTTGGGAAGCTCCTACTGAAAGGGATTTTGGACATGTTTGCAGTGAATTTAGGTCTGTAATCAAGGCTTTATTTATATATTTCATCATTCTCTCACTGCCACAGAGAACAGGAATGCTGTCAATACTTTTATTCCATTCTCATAAAAGGATTAGCATCATGCTGTATCTTTCTTTTGTTTGAAGTTGGAGCTTCAGGAAACTGTTGTCATGATGAAATATGCTATAAAAATGGCGCTTGTGACCCTGTTTCTGATGTTGCTTCTTCATCCTCTGATCTTTTGACTGCTTTGTCACTATAATTTAACATGTGGTGATTTAGTTAAAGCTTTTTATAGTAAAAAAACGAAAAAATACTCTTTCACTCTAAAATATTTCAGTTAAATTCTTAAAATTCTTAGAAAAGTGTTAACAAAATTATGTTAAAAATAGTAAGAAATGTGAGTTATTTCAACATAATGCAAGTGATAATTTATTATTTAGAAATTAAAAGTAAATATGTATATATATTTCATCATTACTATCCTTCATGATAAAAAAATTAAACAAATTATTTTTACTTGAATCAGGACTTTTCAGGACCAGGAAAATTATAATAAGAAATAATTCGATAGTGTATTAAAAGAGCATGTATATAAGTGCATATTAGTGACTGTATTTTTTACAAATATTTCATAAGTGATATGATGTTAATATGATGGTACTTGAACTCAGCTACCACAAAATATACTCATAATAACACAGGTGGTTCAGAAGAAACCCTTCTGAGGAATCCGAGTTCACTGGCCTGTCCATAAAACATAACCAATAATCATAAATAGACAGAGCAAAGGGTCATGCAAAAAAATGAAAAAACACCATTATGACAGTGTAGTGTTTGTTCATGTGCGCTCAATTTGATGCAGTTGGGCCAAAATGATCTGAAACAGCATTTTGACAGTTTGTTGGTCAATTCATTCCATTTCCTGTCTGCTCCAGTTTGTTTTGATCCAGTCTTTTATATCGAGTGCACTCAATCGAAATAAACCTTTCATGCACATGTTCATACATAAGGCATATTCTTCACTTCAGTCAGTGTGGTAATGGTGACGCATTTGTTCTCGTGAGGCACTCGCGCCTCTCTCTCTCTCTCTCTCTCTCTCTCTCTCTCTCTCTCTCTCTCTCTCTCTCTCTCTCTCTCTCACACACACACACACTCTCTCTGCTTCAGTGGAATCATCACACGACGCAACGCATCCAGATGCACCACACTTTCTGATTTACTTCCACTGATATGCTGTAGCAATGTTACTTGGTTTATTAAAAGTAGTATGGCAAAGAAAGAATTTACATAAAGGTGGAATGTGTATCCATTTATAATTTTTGCATTTCATTATTTATAAATTTTTATACAGAGCTTTGTATATGTTATCTGGACTAAACTCTAAAAATTGCACATGTGGAGCGAAGGCTGGCCTGTGTGGTCCAATCAAACAGACAAGTTACTGTAGCTCAAATATATATATATATATATATATATATATATATATATATATATATATATATTAGGGCTGTAACGATATGCGATATGAAATCGAAATCGCAATACGCAGGTCCACGAACCTGTATCGCGATGTGAGAAGGCAGAATCGCGACACACCCCTTCCAACTCCCAGAATTATCCTTCCTGTCCAGGTCCAACTTTTAAGTCAGCAGTATGGCAACATTTCAGCTACCCGGTGGAGAACAAGGATGGCAATCGTGTAGTTGACAAGACCCACACAATTTGCCGTAAGTGTTTCAAGAAGCTTCCCCAACCGGCTGGCAACGTGGTGTGAGCGTGGCGTTTCTGTTGCGTGACATCCGCGGGGCGGCTGCGTGGCGTTTTCTCTTTCTTTGCACACCAGAAGCGTGTCTGACGTGGCGCTTCTGTTGGTATTGATGTACAGGAGGCCCTATACTTTATGTTAAATATATATTGCCTATTGGTACCGCAAAGAAAACGTCGGCAGTAGCCTATTGACCATACAGATATATGGTATTGACGGCAAAATAGGCTACAGAATACTGTACAGAATAAAACTGTTTTGACCCCCCCATATCGAGGTTTGTATCGTACCGTGGGTCAAAAATCGTGATACGAACCGAATCGTGGGTTTGGTGTATCGTTACAGCCCTAATATATATATATATATATATATATATATATATATAATTGGCAACCTCATAAGTTTCCTACATCACGCAGCAAGGTGGCGTATGTCATTACTCTTTTATCTGGGAAAGCCCTAGCCTGGGCCATTGCTTTGTGGGAGCAGTCGCCACAACCAGCAGTCTGCTCAAATTATAGTAGTTTTATTGACGAGATGAGGCGGGTGTTTGAACATCCAGTAAGGGGACATGAGGCAGCTAGCCGCCTCCTTCAGCTAACCCAGGGTACGCAAAGTGTTGCTGAATTAGCTGTGGAATTTCGAACCCTAGCAATAGAGAGTGGCTGGAATCAGGAGGCATTGACTGTTGCTTTCAATAGAGCACTTTCTGATGATCTCAAGGATGAATTAGCAGCCCGAGACCCTGCAACGGACCTGGAATCCCTGATTGATATGGCCATTCGATAAGATAATCGTCTTCGAGAACGGCGTAGGGAGCGCACAGTGTCTTCTAGATAGGTTCCTAGTCAATATCCTTTGGTACTGCCCTCGTCTCATGATCACCCTGTCTCCCCTCTAACCTGCACTGAGGAGCCCATGCAGTTGGGCCGATCACGGCTCTCCCAAACAGAGCGAAATCGCAGAATTAAGGATAAATGCTGCCTGTACTGTGGCGAACCTGGCCACTTTCGAGCTTTCTGCCCGATCCTTTCGGGAAAAGCCAACTCTCGTCCAGTAAAGGTAGGACTGTGATGAGAGAGACTACCCCTCCCAACTCAGCATCTTCTGGTGTTCTCTTGCCTACTCACCTTTTATGGAAGGATCAGTCACATCCTCTAAAGGCCTTTGTGGATTTCGGGGCTGCTGGAAACTTTATGGATTTGGAAATTGCCAGACATCTTCAGGTGCCACTTACCAACCTGGAGGACCCCCTGACCATTACGGCATTGGATGGAAGGCCCCTTGGCTCTGGTCAGGTGAGTCTGAGCACTCTTCCTTTATGTCTCCGGGTTGAGGGGCACCAAGAAACTATACAGTTCTATGTAATCAAGTCACCAGAATTTTCTTTAATATTTGGTTTCCCTTGGCTAGCCCTTCATAACCCCCAGATTGACTGGTCCTCCGGTAACATTCTCAAATGGGGGCCTAATTGTGATAATCTGTGTCTCTCTACTTCATCTCTTGAACTTTTGGTCTCTCCTAACTTAAGTCAGGCTACCCCTGGGCTGTTAAGGACTTCTCTGCAATTATCCAGGACCTCTCCAGAAATGTCCCATGTTCCCCCTGATTATGCAGACCTTTTAGACGTATTCAGCAAGAAGGCGGCCTTATCCTTGCCTCCACACAGACCTTATGATTGTGCAATTGACTTGTTGCCTGGAATGTGCCCTCCAAGGGGGAGACTATTTTCCCTTTCTCCACCAGAGAGGAAGGCCATGGAGGACTATATCCAAGAGACTCTGAAATCTGGCATTATACGACCCTCGACTTCCCCAGCAGGAGCTGAATTATTTTTTGTTGCTAAGAAGGATGGTGGTCTCTGACCCTGTATTGATTACAGGGGTCTCAATAAGATTACCATAAAGAATCGTTACCCTCTTCCATTAATGTCTATTGCCTTTGAGTTGCTTCAGGGGGCTACAGTTTTTACTAAACTCGACCTTCGGAATGCTTATCACCTGGTCCGCATCCGTGCTGGTGATGAATTGAAGACGGATTTTAATACACCCACGGGCCACTATGAGTATAAGATCATGCCTTTTGGGTTGGTAAAGGCTCCTGCTGTATTTCAAGCTTTGATTAATGATGTTTTAAGAGACATGCTGAATAGATTTGTTTTTGTATATTTGGATGATATTCTTATCTTTTCCAAGAACCTCCGGGAGCATGTTCATCACGTTCGCCTGGTCCTTCAGCAACTCCTGAGAAACAATCTGTTCATCAAACTTGAGAAAAGTGAGTTTCATGCTAAAGAGGTATCCTTTTTGGGCTTCATTGTTTCTAATGGTCATATTCAGATGGACCCTGCCAAAACCAAAGCGGTTAAAGATTGGCCCCGACCCAGCTCCATCAAGCAGGTACAAAGGATCCTTGGTTTTTCCAATTTCTATCGAAAGTTCATTCAAAATTTCAGTGCCATTGCTGCTCCACTTACAACTCTCACTAGGAAGAATGTGAAGGGCTTCCAGTGGACAGAGGAGGCTGAAAAGGCATTCTGCAAACTAAAAGACAGATTTACTTCAGCACCTATCCTTACCATCCCAGATCCTGAGTTGCCCTTCGTAGTCGAGGTGGATGCCTCGGAGGTAGGGGTCGGAGCAGTACTCTCCCAGCGGGCCAGAAAAGACGACAAATTGCATCCCTGTGCTTTTTTTCACACAAGCTCTCCCCAACAGAAAGAAATTACGATATTGGTAACAGGGAGTTATTAGCTGTTAAACTAGCTTTAGAGGAATGGAGGCACTGGTTGGAGGGGGCCAAACATCCCTTTGTTGTATGGACTGACCACAAGAATCTAGCTTATATCCAAGAAGCCAAGAGACTGAACTCTCGCCAGGCCCGATGGGCTTTATTTTTTAATCGTTTTGACTTTGTTCTCTCCTATCAACCAGGATCTAAGAATCAGAAGCATGATGCCCTCTCCAGGCAGTTTGATCCACCCGACATGGTGTCAACCCCAGTGATGATTATCCCCTCATCCAAGATTCTGGCTCCAGTTAGATGGGGAATAGAGACCAGGGTTAGAAAGGCACAGCAGCATGAGACTGATCCAGGTAACGGGCCTCCTGGTCGTCTTTTTGTACCCAAAAGTGTACGCACTGATGTTTTACAGTGGGGACATGCCTCATCAATCACATGCCACCCAGGAGTCGGTAGGACCCTAGAGTTCATTTGCAGACGCTTCTGGTGGCCAATGATCGCTGAGGACGTTAAATCCTTTGTGGCTGCCTGCCCCATTTGTGCCCAGCATAAGGATTCCAGGTCTCGTCCACAAGGTCATCTGCTACCCCTCCCGATCCCTGCTCGTCCATGGTCACATATTTCTATGGACTTCGTGACGGGCCTACCACTCTCCCAAGGTAACAAGGTGATTTTGGTGCTAGTTGATAGGTTCTCAAAAGCTTGCCACCTTATACCATTGCCAAAACTTCCTTCGGCTCCACAAACTGCTGAAATTGTTTTGCAGCATGTCTTTAGATTGCATGGCTTTCCCCAAGATGTAGTTTCAGACCGTGGTCCTCAGTTTGCATCCAGGTTCTGGAAGGCCTTCTGCCAGCTTATTGGGGCTTCAGCCAGTCTAACATCTGGATTTCATCCCCAGTCTAATGGACAGACTGAAAGAACTAACCAAGAGATTGAGACCACCTTGAGATGTCTAGCTTCATCCAACCCAACATCCTGGAGCAGACAACTGATATGGACAGAATTTGCCCATAATACTCTTCGCCATTCCTCAACGGGTATGTCACCTTTTGAATGTCAATTTGGCTATCAACCTCCTTTGTTCTCTGAGCAGGAGTCTGACGTGGGAGTCCCGGCTTCCCAATATCTGGTTCAACGGTGCCACAGGGTGTGGAGTAAGGCCCGAGCTGCGCTTCTTAAGGCTTCAAAGCTACAACAGCAACGGGCCAACCGTCAACGCAGACCAGCACCATCTCTCCGTCCAGGGCAGAATGTCTGGCTGTCTAGCAAGGACCTTCCTCTTAAAGTTGAAGCACGCAAATTGGCTCCCAGATTTATAGGCCCCTTCAAGGTTTTAAGGAAAGTAAACCCTGTTTCTTACCGTCTCCTACTTCCCAGGTCTTTGCGCATACATCCTACCTTTCATGTTTCCCGCTTAAAACCTGTCAAATACAGTCCTCTGTCTCCTGCCACCGGGCCACCCCCAGCTCCACAGATCATTGATGGCCAGCCAGCATACGTGGTCAAGCAGATATTGGACACCCGACTGGTTCGTGGTAAACGGCAGTTTCTAGTGGACTGGGAAGGATATGGGCCAGAGGAACGGTCTTGGGTCCCCACTCGCCACATCCTGGACAAGAGTTTGATTAGGGACTTTCATCATCTTCACTCAACCTGAGCTGTTGGGTACGTCAGGAGCCGTTCCTAAAAGAGAGGGTTCTGTAATGTTTTGTCTGAAGTTCCTTGATTTCACCACTAGAGGTCATTTTTTTCTACCTAGGTTAATTCTCTTTGATTTAAATGATTGTAATGCTCTTACCTGTGTTGAATCACACCTAATGAGAAACCTTATTTAAGGCCTCACACCCTTTTGTTCTTGTTCAGTCCAGATGTTAGCCTCACCATTGTCATGCCTAAGACTTTTTGTTTTTTTTCTGCTTTCTGGTTCGTTTTTGGATGCTGAAGTAAAGAGGCAAAGATTAATACTCAGACTTTTTACTGTCTTGAATACCTCTGCATTTGGGGTCAACCTCCTTCCGTGGTTAAGTGGTTAGCGTCACAAACACACACACTGGAGACCCCGGTTCGATCCCCAGTTGGATCGTAACAATATTAGATTCATTTGAGTGTGTTTAAAATGATGTTATGACGTTACTCTGTGCGTTCGCTCAGCGGCTGCTGTGACACTTGTTCACACTGCTAAGAGTAAAGCATTTCTGCAGAACAAAACCGGAAACCTGAGGTAACGCAGATATGACGCAATTAACAGGCGACTCTCAGACACTACACTCTTAGAAAAAAGGTTTATTAGGGTTCTATATAGAACCATAGGGTTCTTTACTTAAAGGGGGGGGGGGGGTGAAACACTCAGTTTCAGTCAATCTCATGTCAATCTTGAGTACCTATAGAGTAGTATTGCATCCTTCATATCCCCGAAAAGTCTTTAGTTTTATTATATTTATAAAAGAAATATGGGCTGTACCGAATCATTCCGGAAAAAAACAGAGTGCCTGGAGGCGTATCGTGTGGGCGGAGCTAAAGAATGACGAATGCGCAAAGCGGTGACATCCTCAAGCGCGGAGAAACCCTTGCTATCGATCTCAGCTAATAGATATGATCCAGAATCTAATTCGGAGGCTGAAATAGAAACAGCAACAGCAGGACATCCGTCTCTGTGGTATGTACTGTATTTAGTGGCCTGTCAACATTTGTGTCTTTACTCGCAGTCTATGAGGACATGATTCGGTTTATGGACTATTGTATGCGACTATACCTTAGCAGTAGCAAGCAAAACGGTTTTGTGTAACATTCTACATAGAACAACAATGTAGTCCGTTAGCGCATATGAATGACGAAGCACGCGATCGTGTCGTTTACTGATGTTTACTCACACGATGAGCCAACAACACAGACATTTGAAGCAGCTTTACTCACCGGCTGCGTCCAAAACAGGACCGAACCTTTATCGCTGGGACCGCTCCGTCAAAAACACACTTCTTGGAGTGTGGAGATCCACTTTGCGATGTTGTGAAGCTTCCCGTCATTTCTGCGTTCAAATCGGTTCAAATGCAACGCTGCCTTCCGGAATGCTGTGCTGAAGCGTTGAAGTGGCTTGATGTCAAAGTGGAGGAATGAAGTGGAGCGCGGCGCGGACTATAACCGACATTAGTGTTCACGGACGACTGGATCTGCAGCTGAGAGTGTTTTTGGGCGTGCATTTCCTCTCTCGCTCTAGTCACACGCACGCGCACCCAACCGGGAGAAGAGCCCGTACGGGCCATATAAGGACCTTCCGTTCTATTAACGTCAAGTCGAGCCATACTCAAAAAAACTTGTCAGAACTCTCCGCCAAACTCTCCGAAACTTGTGAGAAACCGGAAGGAGTATGTTTGACACAGAAATACGTCCAACATTAGATTTTGAAACTTTGTCTATATTTAGGATGGGAATCCAAGTCTTTAACAGTGTAAAAAGCTCAGTATGCATGAAACAGCATTTCTCTTCCGAACCCGAAGAGACCCGCGATGTTCTACACAGAACCAACCCGGACCCGTCTATTATTTCAAAAACTGGACCCGTACCTGTGCAGATCCGAGAAATGCCAAAAATATAGTACCCGGAACCGACATGGACCCGTCTATTATTTGATAACTGGAACCGAACCCAGCTGGAAGACGCAGAACCGACTGGACCCGATTGTCTCATATTACACAATAAACTGCTGTTAAAAAGTTAATAAACAAGCTGCGAAAAATAACTTTGTCTCAGTCAGCCTACCTAACGATATATAGTCTCCCTTCCTTGTACCTTGATTGTTCCAAGCATGCTTAATTCACTCATCATTTCAGCTGTAAAAGTCAACTTTATCTCACAGTGACGGATTTATGAGTCAACTTGCATAATAACTTTGACTTTTTACCCTTTTGAACTAATAACTATTGCTCGTTCAGTGCCATGGCCGCTTACATTAGCATTATTTATTAGCCATAAATTCTCTGAGCCGAGTCTGACTAGCAGAACTTTAAGATTAAACAAGACGGTTCATTCATATTATTTTTAAAGTCATTACAGTCACTGCGGAAGCTCGGGTTGCGATAGAAACATGACGCGCTTGAGACTGCACTCGCGTGTCAGCTGGAGCAACCTGAAATATGAGCTTTTTTTTACGCAAATTGAGAATACATTAAAAAATACATTATTACAGCACGCATGCATTTAATCTGCCTGCTTTCTAAAATGGCTGAGAGAGCGCGAGCGAAAGAGTACATTTCAAATATACATAGACTAAAACACGACATGTCGCTATCTGTGATGAAGCAAATGAGAGCCAATGAGATATCAATACCATTGCTGTAAAACATGTCTGAATGCTTCTTGAGTACACAATTTTTAAAAATGCTGTATTCCTAACAAGTCAAGGGCAGGATTTGACATATGTCAATATTGTACGTTATGGTGTAATGAGTAAATGTACGTGTTGTAGAATCACACTTTATGTAAAAATAGACATGTATTCTCATGAGATCATGTTGGAGAAATGTGAGGGGACGGATTCAGCAAGTTAGTGGGGTAGGGAAAGGATAGGAAACATAGCCTCTATATGCTCAATCTCAGTTTCCATCCAATTATTTGTGCATAAGGAATCCCGAAAGGAAACGGCTGACATGCTAAATAAACTCTCAGAATTATTGACATTTAAAGCGCTGTATGCAAATTGTAAAGCGCTGTATGCAAATTGAGTTTTGCGTTAGTTAAAATGCACATCATATGGTCATGGAAACCATTTATTCAGGTACTGATGATGTGTTGTGACTGTTTGTGCATGTAAAACACCATGGCATTATGCATTATAGGCCCAACAAAAGGTCTGACCTTGGCACACAATTCTTCCAGAATGGCCTTTGACATTCATACAGAATTTGAGTAATGTGCGCTTGCAGGCTATCGAAGGTTACCCCACCAGCAAATGGGTATAGCAGCCGTTTACGCATCCCCCCACCACCACCACCCATGATATATAATAACAATAAAATTATGCCAGACAACATGAATAACTCTCTCAAAAAACAATGGACTCCATGATCCATCACGACAAGAGGATCCCTCATTGCGCATAATGGAGACAGGCAATGAGTCACCCCTTCTCGGTCTGTTCAAAAGAACTAAATCTTCACTTCCCATGAAATTCTAGAGATGACTGTAATATTAATGAGATATTTACAGACAAAACATCTGTAATTTCTGGGAGTGACAGCACAGCAGCATGTTTCAGAGAGCACTATATGCGTTCGTCCATATAGTGAATTTGCAGTAAAGATCTAAGATTTCAAAAGTGTTAGTTTCTAGTTCCGCGCCATATCTAAGCTGATGAATTCTTCATTGATTGTGCTTTAGTTCTTGGCGTAGTGCTCAAAATGGTGCATTTTCTGGATGCCCGAACCATGAGAAGCGCCATATTCTCACGCATCCGTTGGGGTTCTTTGTGAGTTCATGTCAGAAGCTCAAAAGGGAGATAAGAATAAAGTTGAATTAAGTGTTTTTTTTTTGTTTTGTTTTTTTTTTTGTTTTTTGCACGTGTCTGGCACACTACAACGTTTGAAGTTAAAAATCTTAATTTGTGTTCTACTAAAGAAACAAAGACACCTACATCTTGGATGCCCTGGGGGTAAGCAGATAAACATCTAATGTTCATTTTTGGGTGAACTATCCCTTTAAAAACAGAATTACATTTTTGGGGGTGAACTAACCCTTTAAGTTTGTATTTAACCAATACGCCTACCTTTGGAATTTTAGAACATCAAACTTTTCTATGCAATATTTTCTATGAGAGGCTCAGCCCGAATGAATTATTCAGTCACACACTTTCTAAATGCACATCTGACATTCCTAATAAGTTCTCTAGGAGTTTCTTCTGTAAATATGTTTCATTTTTACAGAATAATAGGCTAAATGTGAGTGGCTCAAGTGAGTGTACACGCTTCATATTGGAAATTTTGTTCACATCTTGTGCAATTTCAAAAAAAAAAAAAATACACATAACACTTTACTTGAAGGGGTGTGCATAAGACTGACATGACACCTTCATAATCATGACATGACACGTATCATGAATATGAAGGAGTTTTTATGCATGTTTATGACAACTGTCATTAAGTGTCATTCGCTTAATTATGTCATTTTTAATGCAATGATGACATTTCGGAGTTGTCTTTGTTATGACAACTTGACATAAACCAATACATCATAACCTGTCAGTGTCTTTGTCATGACAACTTGACATTACCAAGACAACATAACCTGTCATAAACATGACATAACAGATTATCAAATTTAAGAAACTTACTTAGCTTATAGGGTTAACCTTAAACTGTCATGTGGTTGGTTTTGATGTTGACTGAGGCCATTATAATGTCATACATTTTTTTCAGTGGCAAAAGTTTAATTTGTCATTAAAATGTAATTAGGTGTTAATACGCTGTCAAATTATTTTTTAATAACAGCATCATTAATATTTTTCAGTTCACAATGTTTTATTTTATTGTTTAAGTTTCCCTTCACCAGCTTCAACAGAAGGTTATATAATAGACAATTTCAAATGTTTTAAAAATATGAAAAGGAGTTCGAGAAATAAACTCAATCATTTAATTTTTAAGACCTGCCCTCTCACAGAACTGACTCTTAACAACACAAGGCATGACTTTATACACAGGTGACCAGCACCAATTAACGCAAAAAGGGGAAAACACGTACACAAATAATGGCCATTACACAAAATAAACATATATATATATATATAGTCGTCTGTTCGCCGCTTCTCCACCCACAACAAATCATGTTAATGTACTATTAGATTTACATTTTATTTTATTTCCTTATGTTTGTGACTAGTCTAACAGTCAGAGCTACAATTGGGACTGTTGCTGATTGCTGGCAGCCACTGAGAAGTCGTTGTTCGTCGTTTCGCCGTTTTCAACCGCTTCTCTAATGTTTACATTTGAATTGCTGCGGTTGGTTTCTGGTTTGGAGGACATTTTATGTTTCTCGCCGCGGGTGCTCACTGGTGGTCTCCCTTGGGCTTAAGCTGCATGGTGGCTGAAGTTTGCACCGGGCTAGCGTCATCCGGGCTCTCGTCGTCGGCGTCCGGCATGATGTTGGGATGTTCTGCTTCTCGGCTGCGCCGCTGTTCCGTCCTGCATTGCGACCGTGGAGTGACATCTGCGCCGGCCCCGGTGTGTCCACAGAAGTGCCCGGAGGAATGTTCTGCCTCCTGCATGGTGCTGCAGCGATCCCCATCGTTTGAATCATCATGAAGAAGACCCATCATCTGGTCTTCAGCTGTCGTGCCTCAGCGATGTCATCGGGACACTGCCGCTGGGAGAAATCTGAAACATGGAGTGGACCACAGTGTGCTGCGGAGCTAACAGAGACTTCCACCATCAGCTGTTTTCTGTTCACCATCAGCTCTGTTTCTGTTCACCATCAGCTCTGTTTCTGTTCACCATCAGCTCTGTTTCTGTTCTGTTTTCTGTGTTGGTTGATTGTTTGTAGTATTCTATATTTTTACTTGTTATTCATTTTTTTGTTGTTATTTCCCCCCCCCCCCCCCCCCCTTTGTTGCACTTTGAGATTCTTCGGAATGAAAAGTGCATTATAAATAAAATCTATTATTATTATTATTATTATATCAACATCATATACACACATAAACAAACACAGAAAAATAACACTTTGTCAAATGACTTCACTTCATAAATTATCTTGCGATGTATAAAAATAAGAGGAATAGTCTTTAGAGCCCCACCCCGGGCTGAATGGTTGCGGCTAGAGCCTAGGCCGGAACATTATGTATAGGGCCAACGTTTCCGCCCGAACCCCTTTTGACGGTGCACCAGCACACGAGACTCCACCATAACAAACGGAATGGTAAGAATAAACTCAAACTATTCGTTAAAGAGTGAGCGAAAGTTTAAATAAAGTATATTAAACCCAAAATAACGTTGTTGTGAATTGTTTTTACTTACTGCAAACTAAATTGACATTAAACACCTAAACAAACTAACCTGACTGAGGCTCTGTCAACAACTGTTACAGCGTACACATTACCAGTGGTGCCACCATAGACATCATCATATAGGTGTATATGTCTATGCCACTCTATCATTTTGAGTTATATTATTAGTTTTTAATGACTCTGTACGATTTCCTCTATGATGCCATATTTCAGGTCAAGCTAAATATTCATGACACTGTTATAAAATAATTTGACAGAGTATTGACACTTAATGACATGTTAATGACAAACTCAACTTGTACAACTTTAGTTTAGGTCAAGAAATATATTCATGACAATGTTATGAAATAATTTGACACAGTATTGACACTTAATGACATGTTAATGAAAAATTCAACTTGTACCACTGTAGTTTAGGTCAAGAAATATATTCATGACAATGTTATGATATAATTTGACAGAGTATTGACACTTAATGACATGTAAATGACAAATTAAATTTATAAAAAAATCATGACATTATAATAGCCCAATGACAGCCAACGTCAAAACCAACCACATGACAGTTTAATAATAATAGATTTTATTTATAACGCACTTTTCATTACGAAGAATCTCAAAGTGCAACAAAGGGAAAAAATAACAATACATGAATAACAAGTAAAAATTACATCTCAACATCATGCCGGACGCTGATGACGCTAGCCTGGTGCAAACTTCAGCCACCATGCAGCTCAAGCCCGAGGGAGACCACCAGTGAGCAGCCGACACCCAGAAGAGAGAGCAGCCGCAGCGAGCAACATCAAATGTCCTTCAAACCAAAACCAACCACAAATTCAAACAAAAACAGAAAAGAAGCGGTGAAAAAACGGCAAACAACGTCCTCTCAGTGGCTGCCAGCAATCAGCAACAGTCCCAATTGTAGCTCTGACTGTTAGACTACTCACAAACATAAGACAATAAAATAAAATCTAAATTTAATAGTAAAGTTAACATGATTTGTGGGTGGAGAAGTGGCGAACAGACAACGCCAGCATCCTCTCCCCCACGTTGCCTAGCAACTAATGTAATGTAAACCCAAAAAGCTAAGTAGTTTCTTAAATTTGATAATTAATCTGCTGTCATTTCATGTCTGTTTATGACAGGTTATGTTGTCTTGGTAATGTCAAGTTGTCATGACAAAGACACTGACAGGTTATGATGTATTGGTTTATGTCAAGTTGTCATAATAAAGACAACTCTGAAATGTCATCATTGCATTAAAAATGACATAATTAAGCGAATGACACTTAATGACAGTTGTCATAAACATGCATAAAAACTCCTTCATATTCATGACACGTGTCATGTCATGATTATGAAGGTGTCATGTCAGTCTTATGCACACCCCTTCAAGTAAAGTGTTACCGCTGTCTATAAGTATTGTAACTGGTTTCCTACCAATCATGTCTTTTTTCACTTTTCAGTTTAAAGGGGGGGTGAAATGCTGTTTCATGCATACTGATTTTTTACACTGTTAAAGACTTGGAATCCCATACTAAACATAGACAAAGTTTCAAAAGTTAAGGTGGACGTTTGATGGGAGTATTTCTTTGTCAAAAATACTACTTCTGGTTAGTCATAAGTTTCGGCAAGTTTTTTGAGATCATGCGTCCCCTTTGACGTTAATGGGGGCGGAATTTCCTTGTATGGGCCTTACGGACAATTCTACCGGAAGCGCGTGAGAGAGAGAGAGGGAGAGAGCGAAAGTAACAGGCTACGCCCATCAAAGCGCTGGCTTGTAGGATGCTGGACAGGTGATGTGCACAATTACAATGTCACCAAAAAAGTGCGTTTTTGGTTGCCAGACCAAGACAGTCCTGCACAGATTCCCCCAAAACCCCGCGTTAAGGCAACAGTGGATGGAATTTGCTTTTCCGGATCAGCAACTGAGTTGCGCGAATGTTTATATCTGTTCGCTGCATTTCGGTGCCGACTGTTTCATAAACAAGGCCCAGCTCGACGCCGGATTTTCCCGATCGCCTAATGCTGAATGATGGAGCAGTCCCAACGTTAGAACCGCAGGCGGTGAGTGAGACTGCTTCAAATGTCTGTGTTTTTGCCTATGCTCATCAAGTAGCCCAAACATGACCATGTATAGTTAATTGATCAATGGAGCATGCGATGTGTAGTGCGTGTACATTTGTTTAGCTGGCCACTATATGTGTAACTTTATGTTTGTGTATTGTAAAAGCACTCCAAACAACAATACACAAAGAGGGGGGAAATATGTTGAACTAAATAAGCGTGCTTCTTCATTCAAATGCGCTACTGTTCCGTGTCTTTCTATGTAAACACGAACTTAACCTGCCGTGCAAAACCAGTCCGCTTACTGTCTACACAAACCACGCGTAAACACACAAACACACGTGCACAACTGCACTTCCCACATGTACACCTTCAAAGACAAAAATACGACGATATAATTCAAGTATAAATATGTAAATAACACAAGCCGCTAAGCATATTATATAGTTAGTGTATAACTTGTACCACATAGAGACGTCCTGCTCTAGTCGTTTTTGCTGCTGCTCCTGTTCAACTGCAGCCTCTGGGTCTGATTCCGGATCATAGATGTATGGCTGTATCTGATTAAAAGCCATATTTTTATTTTGAATAAAGTTTTTTCCCGCTGTTAGGGATGACACAGCTTTACGACGCACTCGACTCAACACAATAGCAGCAGCGAGCACACGTCATTATTTAGCTCCGCTCACACGACACGCCCCCACCCGCTCTGCTTTTTTCGGAAAGACTCGGAACAGCGCATCTTTCTTATATAATTATTAAAAAAATAAAGACTTTTCGGAGATATGCAGGATGCAATGCTACTCTATAGGTACTCAAGATTGACATGACACTGACTGAAACTGAGTGTTTCACCCCCCCTTTAACAGAACATGTACGTGTGAACGGCTCAGTTCAGTTGCGGATACTCATCTTTTCTTCTCCACAAAATAGCCTAAGTAACAGAGATATTAAACTTATGATCCCGGCCTGAGTCGGGCGGTGGGGGTGTGTGGCGGGGGCGTAAGTGGGTCAAGTGCAAATGAATAACACCTGTGTCTCGTTGCAGTAATTGGCATGGAGAGACGGCTTAAAAGCCACGGCAGAGAGAGACGAGGGAGAGAGAGTTTGGACTGGGACTAGTAACACACCCCTGAGCCTGAGACAATAGCAAAGAGTTGAGAGATTGAATTGGAGACACTGAGTTTTACGCCCTCGTGCGTGTTTGTGTTTACACGTTGTGTTTGAGAAATAAAGTTTCACTAGTCCCAGTCATACCGACCCCGCCTTCTTCCTTCCACTCATGAACATAATTACAATACTTAATGGAACTTGGTCTTCATTACATCTATATCTTGTTCAATGTATTTATTTTTTCATGTATTTATTTAACAGCAGTTGTACAATTTGCCATGTCAATAAAAAAAATATAAGTACGTAATTGGCCTAACTTTCTGTGTTGTTTTAAATGTAAACCCCAAATAGAGGCTACAAGAAAATATAAGATCAGGCAGAAGGAGGACTAAAAAAACAATATTAATAAATATTATATTCAAAAAATATTAATAAAAGTAACATTAATAATATGAATATACTAATATTAATTAAAATAAAACCACCAAGGGTTCTGCCATTTTTACAAGCCAAAAAAAGCCTAATTTGGTACTGTAAAAAAAAAAAAAAAAAAAAAAAAAAAATCTTAGGAGTGTGGTATAAGGAAAGTATGGAGATAAAGTGTAACCATGCTTTATTCCCTTGGGATGGAGGCCACTTTGATTCTGACTTGACTTGAAGGCAGCGTGTGGCCTGTGCATTAATATACAGTAGAACATGGACACTTACCCTGAGTTTTTGGAGTTGGATGTCTTGTTTTTCTATCATATTGAGAAAGCTTTTGAAGTGATTCTGGTCGAGGAGAATGTAGACAGGAACCCCCCTGACCGAGGCATCTACCACTTCTTTAAAGATGTCCACATCGGTGAAAACATCCATTGCGATTGCTATGACCTGTACAGACATGAAAATGAAAACAATAGAAATTCAGCCTCTGAGGATTTCAGGCCATTCAAAAGCTGACATTCTCTTGCTTAAATCAAGGACATCCCTGCCCGTTACACAGAGCTGAAGGAAGCAGAGATGTGTCAGCACAGAAGCTGCTCCGCGTTATTAAAATGGCAGCCTTCATTTTTTTCTGATCGAGGTGAATCCGACAGGGGATATGCATTGTCTTGGGCAGTGTGCCTTATATTAAACAGTAAGAAGTCAGGGGAGAAGACTATTCGCTTTGTATTATTAAAGATAGTAATTTGTCTTTCAGGAAGACCAGCATTCCACCATTCAAGCCTTGGCAGGTTGAAGATGTTCAGTTAAAGCTAAAAGTCAGCGAGTTTTAGCGTAAGCTGTATCTCACCACACCCATAGAACAAATGATCGAATCAATCATTTCTACAGAATTTGATGAGACGTTTACATGGACAGCAGTAATCGAATTATTCACATTAATCAAGACAATATTCATATTAAGGTGTTTACATGAGTACCTTTTGGAATATTATCTCCCCGGTTTGCATGTTATAGAACATAGGTCGAGGCACACATCATAACGTTCCCACGCCATGCAGTCCGGTCGAGGTATTTTACATATCAACAGAGAGTTTGTCTTCGTTATGGTACCATACAGTTTTGTGTGTTTCATATTTAATTTTTTTACAAAAGCTTCAAGTGCAGATAATTATTTGCTATGCTAAACGTGCAAATAGACGACGGATAGAAATTCTCCAGCAACGGGCCTCCTCTGCCACCGCGACAAACTCGGAGGTACTGGATGACAGTAGAGAATAAGAACTGGTCGGAAAGACTTGCTTAAAGCCAAGCCACGCTCTCCTGTTTGCCGTCAAACGGTCGACCACTGGCACCATGTGCGTTTGTGATCATTACATATCCCCTATATAGTGCACTGTCTGATCGTTCCCTATCCCCTATATAGTGCACTGTCTGATCATTCCCTATCCCCTATATAGTGCACTGTCTGATCATTCCCTATCCCCTATATAGTGCACTGTCTGATCATTTCCTATCCCATATATTGTGCACTGTCTGATCATTCTCTATCCCCTATATAGTGCACTGTCTGATCGTTCCCTATCCCCTATATAGTGCACTGTCTGATCATTCCCTATCCCCTATATAGTGCACTGTCTGATCATTTCCTATCCCATATATTGTGCACTGTCTGATCGTTCCCTATCCCCTATATAGTGCACTGTCTCATCGTTCCCTATCCCCTATATAGTGCACTGTCTGATCATTCCCTATCCCCTATATAGTGCACTGTCTGATCATTCTCTATCCCCTATATAGTGCACTGTCTGATCGTTCCCTATCCCCTATATAGTGCACTGTCTGATCATTCCCTATCCCCTATATAGTGCACTGTCTGATCGTTCCCTATCCCCTATATAGTGCACTGTCTGATCATTCCCTATCCCCTATATTGTGCACTGTCTGATCATTCTCTATCCCCTATATAGTGCACTGTCTGATCGTTCCCTATCCCCTATATAGTGCACTGTCTGATCATTCCCTATCCCCTATAGTGTGCACTGTCTCATCGTTCCCTATCCCCTATATAGTGCACTGTCTGATCATTCCCTATCCCCTATATAGTGCACTGTCTGATCGTTCCCTATCCCCTATATAGTGCACTGTCTGATCATTCCCTATCCCCTATATAGTGCACTGTCTGATCATTCTCTATCCCCTATATAGTGCACTGTCTGATCGTTCCCTATCCCCTATATAGTGCACTGTCTGATCATTCCCTATCCCCTATATAGTGCACTGTCTGATCATTCCCTATCCCCTATAGAGTGCACTGTCTGATCATTTCCTATCCCATATATTGTGCACTGTCTCATCGTTCCCTATCCCCTATATAGTGCACTGTCTGATCGTTCCCTATCCCCTATATAGTGCACTGTCTGATCAGTCGCTATCCCCCATATAGTGCACTGTCTGATCATTTCCTATCCCATATATTGTGCACTGTCTCATCGTTCCCTATCCCCCATATAGTGCACTGTCTCATCGTTCCCTATCCCCTATATAGAGCACTGTCTGATCAGTCGCTATCCCCCATATAGTGCACTGTCTGATCGTTCCCTATCCCCTATATAGCATACTGTCTGATCGTTCCCTATCCCCTATATACCATAATGTCTGATCGTTCCCTATCCCCTATATAGTGAACTGTCTGATCGTTCCCTATCCCCTATATAGCATACTGTCTGATCGTTCCCTATCCCCTATATACCATAATGTCTGATCGTTCCCTATCCCCTATATAGCGCACCGTCTGATCGTTCCCTATTCACTATACAGTGAACACAAGTGACTGATTTCAGCCACAGCTTCAGCATCTGTTTAAAATTTGAGCATTTGATTGGACAGAAATTATGATGAGAAGCTGAAGTGCAGTAGCCGGGATGATCGTTCTACTATACTAGTATACAACTACTATAGATAACAGTGAGGCTAACATATTCATACTAAAATAATTCATGGGGAATACAAACAAACCAGTTAATGAAATGAACAACATATGCACATGATAATTAATTACATACCGAAGGGAGAATTTTTACAGTAATGTCAATTTTTGAGTTTAACATGAGATTGCCTGGTTTTCATCACAACTTCCCTAAAATCTTCAATTGTGTGATCTATCATCAGATTTGCTGAAATCAACAGCTGCAGTAAGGCTATTTTCATCGTATTCCTAACCGTACCAAATTCTACACTTACACATTTGAGATGTTTTAGAACTGCACACGGCTAAAAATGAAACGCAACAAATAAAGCAAGTCCTGAATTCTGATCATCACTTCCGTGCTCTCTTACATTTTTCAGCCTATCCAAAGAATATCCAGTTTACTTAGACATAAATAACCCATGTGTTTTGCTACATGTACTTCATTCAAAGTGTCCCCTCTCATCATGCACCTTCAGGAGCCGTTCAGCCTTTCTAGTTTACTTCTTCATGTGTCATTGAAATACTGAAAAGGCATCATTACTGCCGGGCACAGTCAAAGCCATAATTTTGAAAACACATAAAAATAACCACTCTTGGAAATAAAAGTACTATTATAATGGCAATTACAGTGATTTACAAAGTTGCCAAGAAAATGTAATTTCTCAGTCCTGTTTCCACTCTTTATTGCAAAAACATGTCAACACATATTCTGAAGAAATTGGTAAAACTCCTGGAAACTTCACACAACAACCTGCTGATACATTCAGTTGCATAATACCAGATTCTATTGTCTGTATAAATGAAACCAGCTTTAATTTCATTGAATCTTGAGTCTTGGCAGAGGCTAGTGTATCAATCGATATAGTTTGTCACCCTAGATGAGAACGCTCCCTCCCCAAACACAGCCAGAGAAGATACTGTATACACTCTTCAAGTGTTTCATTACTCTTGGGAGTACATGTAATCAGAGCGCCAGGACCACACGAGTCAGCTCATTCCACACAATGAAATTGGTTTGATAAATCCACGTCCCCCAAGAGATCGCATGTGTCACCAATTGAGTCTGGCTCTACACTGGAAACAATGATTTGTAGAAAAGTGATCTGACACCATTTAAATGTGTCCACATGCAACAAATGATCAGTTATACCAACAGAAAAATATATATATATATATATAAATATATATATATATATATATATAATGTTATAGAAAAACCTCCAAAAAAGTGGAGGAACATGGAGGAAAATTTAAAAAACTCGTTTTTCAAGCACCTTATTACGACCTATATTAACACTATAAAGTCATGCGCCCTCTAGCTGGCGTAAAAATAATGACAGTGTTACGTCTGACATGAAGTGACATATGACTGTTATTACCAATCAAAATGTGTGTTCATTTTAATGCAGTGTGTGGACTTTTAACCACCATTTGTTATATTTACATTTAGCAACAATATATTTATTTTTTTATTTACAACCCCCTCCCTAAACCAGTGATTTATAGCGCGAACACACTTTGAGCACGTGTTCCCTTGGATCGAACTCACGGTTGCATGATCACGTTGTTGTTGCAATGCTTTACCAACTGAGCTATGCAAAACCTGAAATATTACGCAAATAAAAGGTAAAAATGCTTTAAAATGAAAGCGTCCTGCTGTCTATAAGAGCGCAACTTTAGAAAACGCTCCTATGTGGCGTATTTCATGAATTAAAATATTGTTGATAGGGGCGCAACTTCAGTAAATGCTCCTATGGGTTGTATTTCAAAGAAGTGAAAAAAGACCTATAGTGGTATTGGTTGGAGGACATGTTGGTTATAGATTATACTACTAATATAAAGCCCAAGTATAAGGCAGCGTGTCCACCAAAGCATTTTTAGCTAGCTGAAAACGCTAGGAGCTCTGCCGAAAACACCTCGCAGTGTGCGCTTGAGAGCTCATTGGCAGTGCAGCGGGGGTTTTTTTCAGTTGAGACTTTGCTTGTTATGATATATGGAAAATCCATGGAAGTGTTACTAGCGTCCCATTTTACAGATAAATTGTTTCTGTATAAATTCTATATAAAAATGCCTATACAATGTAAAGTGTTTGCTCTGGCTCTTGATTTTTAAAAAAAATTCTGTTACTATGCTGCTTGTTTTCATCTGTTCTGTTGGCGTTGTACAAGCAGAATATGGCGGTTGGTTGGTGTATTGGTCCCTCCCCTTCTGATTGGACGGCTGGGTGAAGAGTGACAGTGATGAGCGCTGCGTTTTATTCAAAGTTGAACATTCTTCAACTTTCGGCAAACAAGTAAAAAACGCAGAACGCTCAGCGCTTGAGCGTATAATACTCACTCAGCGCCCTGTCACACTCATGGCATTTTAATAACGCGGCATTCCCATTTAAAACTATTGAAGCCAGCTGGGTGAATAAAACGCTTTGGTGGACACACGGCCTGAACCTATATAACCTTATAGCACATTATAAAAAATATTTTAGGGCCCCCCTTCTCATTTAATGATATTATCACTCTTGTAAGCTTGCAGCAAGGATGACAAACATTTTTGTTTTCAAACAAACTGTATATTTATTACTATAAACAATATGTTTATGCACATATAATACTGAAAATATGAAGAAAAAAAACATCAGTGGGCCGTTTGTAGTTTAGATAAGCCTAGGAGTGGTTGAAAAGCTTCACAAAGGTAGGTGGTGCTGAAGGGAATCAGCATCTTCATTGCAGCGGCGTGACAGACTCTGTGTTCTTCTGCAATTTCAGACCAGAATGATTCCAATGGGACCTCACTAAACAGGCTGGCATCAGAGGATATTTCTATAAGCTCTTCCAGAATTCTTGATGGCAGGATAGCTGGAAGTTTTGCTTCAGTGTTCTCGGTGAAGGGGTTTCTGATCTACAGAAAATGAGCTGCCTTCTCTTCAGTTAGAGCTGGGAAGTAACTATCAAATTGCTCCAGGATCTTTGATAGATGCACTGTTATTTGACGTTGAATGATTTAAAAAATTCTGTCTGCAATAAATGCATGGATGTGCTCGAACATGTCACTGATTCCGGAGGAGACAAGGGTTTTCCACATGTGTAGTTTTCGTTTGAAAGCTTCTACTCTTTCACGGTGCACCAGAGTGTTTATGTTTGCCTTGCATTGCTCTGTTAAGCATATTAATTTCACTGAATATATATGAAAGGTAACAGAGTTGAGCAAGCCATTTGTTATTGTCCAAAAACTCTGCAAGGTCCTGGTCATTTGTCCACAAGAAAGTCACGCAACTCCTCCCTCAGGCTGAACAGATGTGTCACTCTGGACAGCCACTTCACATCAGTGTGCATCAGCAGGGTATGATAATCAGCGCCTACCTCTTCGCAGAGAGCCGTGAATAATGGCTCATGGCATAGACATACACGCGGAGATGATGGTTAGTTTCGGCGTAGACATACACGTGAAAACACACGGCGTAGACATATACACGGATAGCTTAAAATGCATACAGATAGGTTTACGCAAAGTCATGATGTCATGTTGCTGTGCAAAAAGCAGTGTGTTGAAATGCCAGGGGGAGCAACAGTTTTGATACGCGGAACTACCTCGGACCGGCTGCCAGTCATCGCAGCAGCTCCATCAGTACAGACCCCAATACCGTTGCTCCAGTTTATCTCATTTTAATCGCAGGAAAATATTCAAAGTTTTAAAAACATTATTTGCCGTGGTCGTGGTACACAGCTCTTTACGAAACAAAACAATCTTTTTTCAAACATTTTTCTTTTAATTCGTTTTCCCCTTCATAACAAACGTATGCGAGGAGTTGTGGCATTTTTGACACATTGGTACACTTGTCTATTTGAAGAGCGAAGTGATTACCACGAAGCCACGCTGAAAGCTAACCCCTCACGTCTTCTGATATTGTTGCAATGCGACGCTTCACCGTATTATTTGATAATGGTAACTTAGCCAGTGGGTTTGACTTATCCTCTCCAAATAATCCCTTGGCAATCTGTGTCGCGCATGGAAAAATAAAAGTTTCTGCAATTGTATGTCCTTTCTTTGCTTTTGCGATTTTTTTTTTTTTTTCAGCAACTGTATACAATATTTTTAAATGTTTCTTGTCATGAGCTGTGACTTCCCTCATCTCATTTTGGGAAAGTGTCAATTCATTCGCCTTTAGTTTAAAAAATGCCCGGGCTTGTCACGGTGTTGGGGATGAGTTATCAGCAATGTCTTGTTAGCTTACACGGCCTCATGCATTCGTTAGCAAGGAATTTGGCGCAAAAAAAATGCACTGGTCCTGGGGCAGGGACTCTTTGCTTTAAGAAAATGAGATGAAACCATAGTTCAGGTAACTATTTTGGTATTTCCTGCATTTCATATTTCCAGTACTGATTGCACAGCAACCATAATTTATGGGATCTTCCTGCCTGGTTCATTACTATAGGCAGCTGTAGGCGAATCAGTGGGACTCGGTCGTTTTGTGGAGGACGAATTACAAATGTATCCATTTTTGGTCAGCCAGGAGATCATAGATAAAATTGTCTAATGTAATATGATCCTTAATGTGATATGATCCTTAATGCACACTGCTCAACACTTTTCAAAATATGAGGTGGCAAACACAATTTAATTTCATACAAACTGAACTTCAGGTATCTTTGATATCAGAACATGTGGATGTGATTCCATCAAAGATCTCTAAAACCTGTCAAGTTACAACTATGGAAACCCAACTCAGATGCTCCCTCCAGTGCACCAGAGTATGTCGATTTAGAGGTAGAGTAGGTAAGAATTGGTTAAAAAACTTTTTTTTCCAAATTTTTGTAAACTTTCTTTAAATATCAATACAGAATTAAAATTGAAGTACTCTGAAAAAGAAAGTATAAAAATTGAGTATCTGTAGACCACTCACGACTGTTTTAAAGACAGCTCATTATTTCCATTCACTCCACCTTCTCCCTTCTGGGCTCTTTCCAAAGCCACGCCCCCAAAATACATGAACACGCCTCACCGGCCAATCAGCTGGAAGACGCATTATTTACCTCGGAGTGCATGACATCATGTCAGAATCATGTGTTATAAAAAATCTAACTTTATCAGAATGAATATAAACAAATAAGATGTCTTTTAGTACTCACTATCAAGCTAGAATACCGATACTGGTAAATAAAAATATAAGTCGCTTTGGATAAAAGCGTCTGCTAAATGCATAAATATAAATGTAAATGGTAAAGTTTAAAATATATTTTTGTTTGATTCGGTAACGAGCTAGTTATATTTATAAGGCAAAACTAAAAACGGTTAGCATTGATACATGTTTTTCCAATAACATCAGTTATACTGTGATGAAGATAAATACATTTCGTGTAAGATTCCTAACATATACTGTGTTTTGCATGTAAGAGTTTCCATGATGAAAGCAATGTTGATTAGTAGTCGCTAAAGCTAACTTAGCTCTAAAAAAAAGTTCCTGGATGCGGTGTACTAGCTTTTACACACGCATTTTGTTATCTAAAGTAAAATTTTGCGAAATTGAACACGACAGCGATCAACTTGAGCTAAGCATATTGAGTATTCATCGTCTCTACTAATGGCTAAGTGTATACAATTTTAACTTTATGCTAAGTAATGTTATTAGCTATATTAAGCAGCTACGTGTGCTAGTGATACATGCTTCATGAAAACATGAACCAAAAAAATGTATAATCAAAATGAAAGATTACCCGTCCAGCCAAAATACAGCCAGCAATGAGTCGTTTTTCAGCCCCTTTAGGTCCCTCAGTTCCTGACATTGTTGAATAGCCATGAGATTTACTCTCGTTTGATTTCTTTGTTTATCCAAAGACTTTTTGTACATTGCCTTTTCTTGTACTGTCTTCCTTTTTTGCATTGTTTGCCTTTGCTGACTGCAAAACCCTGCACTGTGAATTTTGAATGCTCTTTCTCTGCCATTATTTTGCCTTGGTTTCTTGCCTCTTGAACTGCACAAATCAAACGAGCGCAGGCATGTGGGCAGATCCTGTAGCGAAAGCGGTGGTAGCCATGATAGCGAGAGAGAGTGACAGTCGCCCAAGCCAATCATTTGCTTCGTCCCGAACGGAAATAATGAGCGGTGTTTATTGCAGATTAAAAAATCTAGAGTCACTTGATTTGTATACTCTCTTTTTTAGAGTTTCATTTTCAGTTACATTTTAATTATGTATTGACATATAAAGAAAGTTTAAACAAATTTGGATAAAAGTGTTTTAGATCATTCTTACCTACCCTACCTTTAACCTTATAAGATTAACCTTATAAGGCCCCACTTTATATTAGGTGGCCTTAAGTACAATGTACTTACTGTGTTCAAATTGTATTGCAAAACACCTAGGCTGATATTGAGGTGGGATACGGGTAGAGTTAGGGACAGGTGTGGTGGTGTGGGTGAATTTAAGGGTAGAGTTAGGGACAGGTGTGGTGGTGTGGGTGAGTTTAAGGGTAGAGTAAGGGTCAGGTGTGGTGGTGTGGGTGAGTTTAAGGGTAGAGTTAGGGACAGGTGTGGTGGTATGGGTCAGTTTAAGGGTAGAGTTAGGGTCAGGTGTGGTGGTGTGGGTCAGTTTAAGGGTAGAGTTAGGGACAGGTGTGGTGGTGTGGGTCAGTTTAAGGGTAGAGTTAGGGTCAGGTGTGGTGGTATGGGTCAGTTTAAGGGTAGAGTTAGGGTCAGGTGTGGTGGTATGGGTCAGTTTAAGGGTAGAGTTAGGGTCAGGTGTGGTGGTGTGGGTCAGTTTAAGGGTAGAGTTAGGGTCAGGTGTGGTGGTATGGGTCAGTTTAAGGGTAGAGTTAGGGACAGGTGTGGTGGTATGGGTAAGTTTAAGGGTAGAGTTAGGGACAGGTGTGGTGGTGTGGGTCAGTTTAAGGGTAGAATTAGGTGTAAGGGAAGTGCCAACTGTGTAATTACAAATGTAACTACATTAATTCTTTACAGATGTAATTACATGCAGGTATTTTTTAAAATGTAAGTACAATTTAAAAACATGTATGTACACAATAAGTGCATTGTATTAAATTATTCATTAAAATGTTAGTACATAGTAGTTAAGGCCACCTAATATAAAATGGGTCCGAAAATTCTTATCATGTTCAAGATGGACACATTTCTACCATAGCTGTCCTCTGTGAAAACCTAGAGATAAGGTGTTTACAATCTTATTTGAAATGATAAGTGTCATGGATCATGCATTACAAGTAACATGCATAACGCAATCAGATAACATTTTGATGTTATGGGTAAAGTTATATATTGCAAGTAACATCCATTGCGTAATCAGATTACTTTTTGATGTTCCAAAGTAAAATAATAAATTACAAGTACTGTGCATTATGTAATCAGATTACGTTTTGATGTTACAAGTAACATGGATTACACGAAGACAGGTACATGGACCAAACATATTGTCAACGCTGTCCATCGACTTTTATTAATAAATTAAGTCTGCTACTGAATCGCTATATTACATTGCACAGCAAGGAGGTCGTAACATTCTCACTCTCTCTGTCTCTCACTCTCTCGATAGGCTAATTCATTTAAATAAATGTTATAATTTGATCAAATAAAGGTAACCTTATCACACCCCTTTATCTGTGTCTGATTTAAAGCATACAGAATGCTAGATTTAACGAGTCGTAGGTGATGAAAACAACCATTTTTTAAAACAGCTTTTACTGGCTTACATTAAACGTACCCCTCTAAACTTCACTGACATCCGGGTCACGGCACCAAATGCGACCAGTCATACTCGACCCTGAACCCTGAAATTTGAACCGGCGTCTCCAGTGTGGGAGACAGGTGCACTAAAGATCACAGCCGTTAGCATACATCTTAAGATCATGGGAGGGAGGTTTACACGCACAGCTCTTTCTGACCAATGTTACACTCCCCACCCTAAACCTCACTCCCATCTGGGTCACGGCACCAAATGTAACTTGTCCGGCCCACCTTGCCCTGCTCTGACCGGGACTCAAACTGGCATCATAGACATTAGTGCACCTCTTGAGGCCAGGGGAGGGAGGTTTACACACACTGCTCTTACTGGCCTACGTTACTCTTATTTAGATTAGACTTCCTTTTTTTGCCATTTCTTGTCAAAAAGTTTGGTCACTGCTGTATGCTGTATGAGATACCATGCTGACGATATTGTCTATAGCTCTTAGACCTGCTGTCTCATTGTTATTAGAGTCAGAGCTTTAATCCTCTCTCATAAACAAAATACAAAGAAGACTGCACTCAGAAAGAAGAATGCATTTCTCAGAAAGAAGACATTGCATTCTCACTTATAACTAATGAGCTCCACACCCCAGTAGCAGGGATTTCTTTGCATGACAAAATTATTATTATTATTTTTTGTGTGTGTGGTAAAGCTGGCTTCTCATGGGCACACCTAGCTATTTCTGGCACTCCTGTCTCATCAAATGCAAAGGGAGCGATCAGCATTGCATATTGCACAACTAGTTTCATTGTTTGCTGTGTGTTTGTTCAGCACGGTTTAGCTGCCACTGTTGCTGGGGAAAGTCTAGTGTATTTGTACATGACTGATGCCTGAGGGAGAAAGTGATTTACCTGACCTTATCACATCTTTAGCAAGAGTTCAGGACATGTGGGCGGGGTTCGGCCGTGATTTAAAGGAAATCAATATAAAGTCTCGTCTGTGATTAGGAGGGATTCACAAGGTGAACAGACAGTTGCAGTGACATACAGTATAGCTGGTCTCATCGGGGCTTTGTGGCAAATTACTTGTACAAGATTATAGACAACAGTTCATTAAAAATGATATTCAGAGACAGAAAAGTAAAAACAAAAATTGCTAAAATAATGTGATATTATTATTATTATTATTATTATTATTTAATTTAAAAGGTTTTCTTAACCATCATTACATTATTTTTCATACTGCCTTTTAATAAGTAAATAAATGCATAATTTTTGAAATTTTTATTGTGTTATTAAAGTAATGACAATATAATATTCACCACAGAGAGCAATAGAAATACAAAAACATACAAATAATGGCACATTGAACTAAAGATAATTTATTTTCTTTTATTTTGTAGTGAAATCTAAGCTGGACATGTTTTCTCTATCATTCAACGGAAGTGAAATTAATTGAATACATGGACTTTACCTACAGGTCAGTCAAACCTTAGCTAAACGTATCCAATCAATGAGGTAGAAAACAATGCATCTAAAAAGGATTTTATTTCAGCCACAGATACTCTGAGCCTCTATGATGTTTTTATGTAGCGTGCCAACATAATTTATTTAGAAAGACATGTCTTTAGGGAACAATTTCACTTTACTTTCAAGGTACAAGCTGTCGGCAAGGCTGAACTCGGTAAAGAAGCATGTCCATATGATAGGTGATTCCAGTGAAGATCAAAGGCATGAGTTGTATCTCTACATTTAAAAGATCTTTGCTCATATAGCCTTGATCTGTGACTATTAGGCCCTGAGGAAAAAAAACAAGCTACGATAAAAACTCTCTCTCTAGATGATGGCCTGAGACTTTATTTGAGGAAAACTATTTAAACACATTATGGTAATTGTTATACAGCCTAATGTGTAACATTTAGATGTTTTATTTAGTGATGGTCCCTTTGTTAGCTATATATTTTTTTTAACCTCTTTTTTTCATAAAAAAAAACAAAAACATGAAGAAAAAAGTTTTTAATGAATGAATGAAATATCCATTCCAGTAAGAATGACGAAGTGAATGATGCAATCATTGGGTGCAAGAACAGTAGTTTTCACAAAAACCCAAGAGCTATCACATGAATGTCACATTATTATTTTTTGGCCTAGATGACATGGAGAATGAGTAAGCATTGTCCATTTACTATGTATGTAACAATATATTGCAACATATTATGTCACAGTATATTGCAATACAAAAATGCTACAACATGTATCATGGATAGTGACAAAAATGAACATTTCTGTGTGAGAATAAATTCAAGTTTACAGAGTTTTAGTGTCAGTACTATGTTGCATTACCATTTGTGAGTTCTAATAATGCCAGATGTATTATTTTTCCAGTAAAAAATTGCCTACATTGTTTTAAATATACCTATAAAGCATGCAACCATCTAAAAATCTGTATTTTCAGCTTCAGATTCATGGATATTTTTATTCTGGTGTCACCATTGTCCTGTGCATAGGGTTTCCAGCACCAAGACCAAGCCTAATCATTTCCAATGTAATACCAACTTTAGCATTTTAATCAAAAGTAAATTTTATATTGCAAAAGTAAAAGGAATATATTGCAATAATATCATAGTGTGAGTTCATGCATGATATGTATCGAATCGTGACATGAGAGTATCATTACACCCCTATTACATACTACCGACACTGAAGCAATACAAAACGAGTTGAATTTGCTGATTTTACACTTTAAGTCATTAGTTATACATATACTGTAAAATGCTACTCAAATTTATACAAATATAAAAGTTCTTTGACATTTACTTCAGGATTGTGGGTAGTGCAGTTTTTCACTAGAATTTGCTAAATAAACACTGGCTTGTGGCTTCAACAGAAGTATATCGTATTGCTTAAGCCTTAGAGCAAGCTCACGGCAGGCCTGTCTCGAAATTTCTCTTTGAAGAAAACGTATGTGAAATCCAAATATGTGCACTCTATTAGCCTTTAAAATATTTGTTAATTTATTTATCACACACTCCCGAAAGGATTTTTCCAGAAGAGTTATCTTGTCAACATGCTGCACCATCTTCGATGGAAGCTTGGTGGAAATTGAAAGGTGTACGTCTTACTACAGTGGCTTAGGAGCAACCTGAGGTTAAGTGCTTTTTTAAGGGCATGGATCAACCCTTGTTGGCTTTGAACCCACAACCTTTCAATTACTAACCAGAGCTGTGTTTCTCAAAGCCATTGCCATGTAAAAAGATCGTAGAATCATTGGCACCAATGATCTCTACAATCAACTTGGCGCACAATGCTTTTGAGAAATTCAGCCCAGAGTTAGCACTTTAACATGATGGCAAATGTAGAGCATTTCTAATGTCTACAGCAATGTGAACTCTAAACACAGTTCAAAATCACATGATCTACAGGAGGACTGGTTTTGAAGAGGCGTTTATTTACACCCTTTTCTGCATGCTGTTTTATCAACATTACCTGCCTGGCGTCCTGTATTTGTTTTCGGATCACTTCCTTGATAGTGGGGCTGTTTTGCCTCGGCGGGTGGAAGAGCAAGTCTATGCTGGTCTCAAGCCTTCGATGCGGGACTTCTGGCCATCCTAACTCCAGGTTTGGCGGCTCAGTGTCGGAGTGAGTGGGCCAGTACGTGCCCGTGGAGGACGTGTCGGTCTGCGGACAGTCCACTTCATCTGACTGGTTGCTTGTGGGCGGCTGTACAGCGCTCTTTGTAATATGGTTGATTTCCTCCTCAGAGAGAAAACTGCATATGCCTTCCTTTTGGATGAAATTTTGATAAGAATCTTCTCCCTCTTTAACCAGGCAGTCGATGGCTAACCGATACGCTTCCTTGTAATGCGGCTGTATGTAATCTTCTGCCTTGAACTCTCCCTTTGAGGAGGATAGCAGTGAAAAATCAGATTCCATCACGGTGTTGATTTGGATTCCTCAAAACACAGTGCAGCCTTTGCCACCTGTAAAAACAACACACATCATGTTCATATAGGGCAATTCTGTATCATAATCAGTAGTATAACAACTCATCTACTTGCATGTATAATATGTTGCATAGATATTTTGTTGCAATATAAATTTTAGCTAGGAGCTTTTTTTTTGCTTTTGCTTTTTGGCTTTTAAGGCCTGGTTTTCCAAGTTTTTGGTTTCAGTTGCATTTTAGCACTTCCGGGTCAATCGTCCTGAATTCAGTAGGTTTGGGGTTTCAGGGCTATTTGGTTAAATGCCTGTTCTAACTCAGACTTGCTGGGAAAATTGGTGATGTTGAAATCATGTGATTGTATTTAGGTTTCAACAGTTTCCCCGCCACTGACTGAATTTTCAGGGTTTCCATCAGTGGTTTTTAGTATATGCAGTAAATATTTAAAATAATGTGATTGTCAACATTGAACAGTAGGTGTGACCCCGAATAGTCGAAGATTCGATGCATCGATATGCGAGCCTGATTCGACCACCGATCTCAAGGTCGAATCTTTGCGGGTGTTATGAAACAAGGATCATACCATTTTGGCAATATGGGGGTGCTCAATATTTTAAAGACGTGTCGCGGCGCTGAGCTGAGCTGAGCATCGGTGTGTGAGCCCTTTAAGGTCACTGAGCTTCGCACCGGGACTTTAAAATTAGAACACGTTCAATGAGTGTACACACACCGGTGGCAGCATTCAGCGCCTGTCCGCGGCCACTTGGGAAGTTGTTTAAAATCCTGCCGCACCACAGAGCGCTTTCGTGCAGCTCAACTGTCAGTCAATTCAAAATTAAGCTCACGTGTATATAATGTGCGCTTCAGGTGTGAGTGAGATCCTGAGGCGCGCGGGGCTGAGCTTCGCGTACGTCTTCACCCGCTTTAGGCACAATCGGCTTCAGAACGTGCATTTAAACGCACTCAAAGTGTTCTTTTCCTCTCTAGGCAGGTATTTTTTTAGGTTTATTTATCAAAATGTTCTTTTATATATTTGTGTGATGTTCTGTATTTCGATCGCGGCTTTAACATGTTATGAGAAAACGGTTTATTAATGTTTATCCACCACATTACCTTTTAGGCTATTTAAACCTAAATAAGAAAGCCGTTGTCAGTTCGTCTGTCAGTTGGCAGGCAGTTTTGGTCGCTTTATTAAAAGTTGTTGCTGTGTGCAGTGTGTAAAGGAAAATAAAAATAGTTTTACCCTTCTGCTGACAGTGTCGTGCCCCTCCCAACCCATTCACACACACAAATGATTCGACTATCAGTCGACCATAGAGAGATTCGACAATTCTGATTCGATTGTCTAAATCCTTTGTCGAGGACAGCCCTATTGAACAGCAAATGA
This sequence comes from Pseudorasbora parva, assembly GCF_024679245.1. Lineage (NCBI taxonomy): Eukaryota > Metazoa > Chordata > Actinopteri > Cypriniformes > Gobionidae > Pseudorasbora > Pseudorasbora parva. Next base: position 38,960,775 of record NC_090188.1, on the reverse strand, counting down.
AAAACTGCCTAATAATGTTATCAAATGTCATGAAATGTGGACCAGGCCGAGCTACAGGACTGTGAACCTTTGGGGGCATTGATAGACTCCATCTGTGCTTTAATCATCACTAAACCCCATCCAGATGTAGTCTTTCACAAAAATGCATTTTTCTCAGCTTTTTGCTCAAAATGTTGTTTTTTAATGAAACTACCCACTTTCAAGAGTTGATAAAAAAGCTTGAGGCTAGAATAAAACTGGGTTTTTGTTATTGTTTAAAAGCAGAAGGTCTGTTCTTTATTTGTTCAGATCTTCATACACAGCAAATTACTGAGGGATAAAAACCTGGTGTTGGGCATCTAGTGATAAAATCTGGTGTTAATTTACAAATATTATATGCTTTATCACTTGTTTAGTGATAAAGCACAGTGTTTCCTTTGGGTGATAAAGCACAGTGTTTCCTTTGGGTGTTAACAATCAACATCTGCGCATGTGCAGAGCATTTTAAATTTCCCAGCTCATCCTTCGGTCTCTCCATCTTTATGGATTTCCCTGCACACACAACGGTTACAAGGACAAGGTATAGTATAGTATTATTATCTTATCAACTTGTGATTTATTAATGAGCTTGTATAATGAGTAACGTAGCCGACGTGGTTGACTTAACTCTGTTAGCGTTTTTTTTTTTTTTTTTGTTTACCTCAGTTTAAATTTAGCGCGCTTTTGATCCGCCATTCAGTTTAACATAACTGAATAAACCCCACTAACACACTAAATTCGTTAATGGAGGACGAGATTTACATAAGTGACTTAATTTCGTTGTACTAATTTTGTAATAATGTAGCAGCATTAACATTATGTGTCATTTTTTAACTCACTGGACTTGGATAGTTATTTCTTTAGGACTTCCAACCTTTATAAGAGTGTTTATATCTTTCACCCCGTAACTACGAGTTACTTCTGGTGTTTTGAAATGTCATTCAAATGAGAAAGCAGACGTTAATCGAATGAATTAATTGCTCTTAATTTTTTTTTCTTGTGTGACGCCGGGGCTCGATCCCTAGCCGAGCACCCACGGATAGCACGGTCCATCATTGTCGGCGCTGCGCATACTGATCGGCCTGCAACATTTTGCGAGTGAAACGCTCTGTGTGTTCTAGCAATCTTCTCGTTGTACTTTGATAACATACGCCGACCATTCTGTACAGCGCTCCAAAATGTCGAAAACATCGTAGGACACGCTTTTCTTCATGAACTGCTTCAGTCAATATATAGAAACTCAAGATCGAGTACGAGTGTGCAATGTCGTGGAATGTATACGCCAAAACTCATTTTGGCGTGCATATGATACGCAATTTATGGCGTATTATACATACGAACCCCCCACCCCACTACCCTAAACCTACCCAAGAGAGCGTGTCATATAACGTTACGCCATAAAGTGCGTATCATATGCACGCCAAAATGAGTTTTGGCGTATAAGTTACATTCCACGACATTGCACACTTGTACTATTTGACATTTTTCGTCTTATTTTGTATTAGTTGAGCAGACATGCATTAGTGCCCTTCCATGCGCGATTTTTTTCTGTACAACTTAGTTCTAGCCTTTTCTAGTTGTAGCATTATAAATCTGTAACAGTAGTGCTTATGTTTTGAATATAACGTTTTCTTGCTATGTATTGGTATAAAAATAACCTGAAGTAAAACGCAAAGTGACCTGATTATTTTGAGTCTTTTAGTTTGCTTTCTGCTTTGGAGGATTTTTGTTTCATGGAATATTGTTTATTATTGCAGAAGGAAACCACTTAAGGCCACAATCTATGCTGTATGCCCTTGGCATTATTACTCTACAAACCTAAACGATCCTGAAAGGAAGACAGGCTATGTAAGTATCTCTGCTTGTTGATTGAAGATGTTTGAAACTTTATATCTTAGATTTTTTTTAATGTGTTTGTTTTAACCAAATGTGTCTCTTTAACAGGAACGATACTATGTGTTTGGATCATTTTGAGGAGCGCTATCAACGCCAAGATCGTGGGATCGATGAATTGGGAAAGCAAGAACTGACAAAATGTAAAAATGCGTACATTGAATGCAATGTAAGTCGCTTTGGATAAAATCATCTGCCAAATGTAAATGTATTAATTTATAAAGGAATAGTATTTTTATCAGAATGAATTACAAACCAGACAGTTTTTTAACATTAAGGTTGATTTAATATATACAATGTTGAATTTTTGTATTTTCAATTAAAACATTACTTGAGGAATGTTTCTTTGTTTAATCTTGTTTGAAATGCAGTAGAGATTTATCATGGTAAGATGTTATAGCATTGGAGTATAACAAGAAATTGTTTTATTCAATTGTATGTGTGACAACAATGGCTTTACTGTAGCGATTCCCGGCGAAAGCAAGAACTGACAAAAATGTTTTTTTTAATTAAAAATGGTATTGAATGCAGTGTAAGTCGCATTGGATAAAAGTGTCTGCCAATACATAAATGTAATGGAATTGATATATTACAATTTCAATAAATATTCAAATAAATTTGTAGTCACTTGATTTTTTTGGGGGAAAAAATAAAATAATATATATAAATTGTTTTAAATTTCATTCACAGTGCCATTTTAGTATTTAAGTATTTACATTAAATAAACTGGGTGTGTGAGATTAATCACCATAAAGTGTTAAATGTACACTTATGAGTAATACATTTCTCAACACCTCGAGTGACTAAAAAGAAACACTAACACAGTGTTTGTATAACGAACACTTTCGTCAGTGTTGTTTTAACACTAGCAAAGACGGACCTGTATGTTCACCCGGAAAGTGATAATTTTAACACCCGTGGTGATAAATCTCCCAACATGTTTTTTGCTGTGTACAACAAAACATTCTGGGGGCCATGAAACTTTTGTGAAAACAAAAATAAATAAATCTGCTACACACCAATAACTTTTTTCAAAAAAGCTGGCTGTTATAAATCATAAAAGTTGTGTTCATTTATAAAGTTTATATTGAAAAAAATGAGGGACATTTTTGATGAGGGAACCAGGGTGATGCAAACCTAGAGAAAATGCATCATCACTGCAGTGATCTTTGTACAAACTCTTCCAATAAGACCCTCAAAGGACAGCCATCACTGGCTTGTAGACAACTTTTATTATACCACCACTCACAAGCAATAAATGATGTAGCTTTGAGCTTGAACCTCATTTAGTGTAAAATGATGGATCCCACACATCAATACCATCACTCTGGACTATACTCAGGAGCGCATTTAAAGACTTAGGCAGCATTTGCACTGCAGCTCTTGATGCCGATTCCAATTTGCTTTTTTTTTTTCCGATGACTATCTTACATCTTCTTTTAAAAGTGACCATATCTGGTATCTGCATTTACACTATACACTTGACAGAACAACCCAATGTAGACGTACTGACCCGGAAAAGCTTAGGTCGAGGAAGTACAATGGAGCAATTTTAAATGGCTGCAGATGCCAATTCTTTCGACATCATCTTTAACGTTCTGCAAAACATTGGGTTGAGCCTTCATCCTTCATTTCGCCACTAAAAGTAGCAGTTGGTGTCCACCTGAGTTAACATCAATCGCCATCGCCACTTTTGCATTGGTGTACGTCTCGCATTGGTAGGGGAATTTCTGATTATATGGCAGTCGCAAATGCATCTGATTCAAACCAGATTTATTTCCACATATAAATGAGGCCCGAAACACATCTGAGAATATTGTAACCCATGTTCTTTTTCCCTGCTTACATGTTTGTGGCTCGTATCCAATCTGTGCCACATGGGAGGAAAAAAATCTGAACTGGGTTACTTGAACCATGTAATGTAAATGTTGCCTTACACTCAAAAAATAAATTGGTGCTATTTGGCACTTAAAGTGGTTCTTGGCTTGTAATAATATGGGAACCACTTTTGGTGCCAAATAGCACCACAGCGGTTCACAGCCGAGGAGACTGATGTTCTTGTTAGAGCAGCCCGTACGAAACAAAAATATATTGCAGTATATTGTGAAAATTTCATGCAATACATTAGGCAATATATTCACATATATGGGAATTAATATTTATATTTTTCAATATATTGGAATATATTGAAAGCGGCAATCATTTGTATATTTTGCAATATATTACATGAATATATAATATATTTTATAATACCATCAATATATTATTCCATATATTTACAATATATTAAAATATATTTCAAGTAATGTATTGGTAAATATATTTTCCTTTCGTAAGGGAGTGAAAGACAGAGAAGTTGTGTTGTGTGGGGATGGGAGAAACCCACCCAAAATAGCGTTGGTTAAACAGTTTTTTCAGTTTTTTCAGTCGATTTTTTTTCCTGGTTCTTGACGGACAAAACAATTTGTCAGATGTCCTTATATACAGATATGTCTTGCCACTATTGGCCAAACAGGTCTGATCCTTATTTACTACAATAAGCCTGAATAATTTGAAAGCTAGATTTATGCCTATTTTTTCACATCTTCGTGGCACACCACAATGTGTTAATATTTTTTTTATTGTAACAATTTATGATTTGCAAAAATAACTGTTGCATCTGTGTAGATTACATGAGCAAAGTGTATGCGCGTTGTGCATGCTATACATTATGGTCAAGCATGCGCCCTTAAAAAAGCATGATGAACAACGCACAACGCGCCACAGACTTTAGACCAGGTTTTTTCTGGTCAGTGGCGCAACTGTTTAATGGAACAGCAAAATAGCACCAGGGATTGTTTGCGCCGGAACACGCCTCCTTTTTTGCGTTGAACCGCCCAGGGAGCGCAAGTTCATTCACTAGTTTAGCGACGTGCTTCTGTGGAGGGAAAAGCGCGCTTTGCGTGGGTGCAAAATAGAAATGACACATGCGTCAGTGTACAAAGTCAAATGCGCTGGGTGCAAGATAGGGCCCTATATCTTTAAAGGTGCTCTGTAGCACCTTTGTCAAATGGTGCTATGTAGAACACATAAGAGGTGCCATATCGCATTTTATTTCTTCCTCAATAATGGCACCAAAAGTCGTTCTTTGGTGTGTAAAGAACCTTTAAAGGGGCTTGAAAGGTTCTTTGTACAGCAGTGGTTCTATATAGCACCTTTATCATCCCAAAGAACAACTGAAGAACTGCTGAAGAACCATACAGGGGCTTAACAGGTTCTGTATATGGTAACAGTGCTATATAGCACTTCAGTCATCCCAAAGAACTGGTGAACAACTGCTGAAGAACCACTGAATCACCAAGATTTGGTGCTATACAGCATTTAAAGTGTTTCCCCTATGATTACAAGCCAAAGAACCACTTTTAGTATAGCACTTTTTTTTTTTAAATTGTAAGATCATAGGCCCTTTCCTCTTTTTTTGTTCAATAAAATCCCCCCTCCCCTTAATATCACCTGACACCAAGTTGAAAATCCTGAAATATCTATGAAAGGCCTGGAGGATAGGATTAAGGGATGTGGAACATGGTTATGCAGAATAAGGCATTCATATGTGCTTTATAAGTACTAATAAACAGACAATACCCTAGTAATATCTGTGATAATAAGCGACTGGTTCATAGTGAGAATTAAACCCTACACCAAAGTAATGTTAGGAACAATTCTCTTCATTATGTGAAAAAACTTTTTTTAATGAGTGCGCATTAAAAATCTGTAATTAAAAAAGATAAAACACTGAGTAGCAGCAGTGAGTAAGGTCTCTAGATGTAACATGTTCTGCTGATGATGAAACCGAGTGACTCACTGTTCCTGTAATGGAAAAGCTGCTCTGTAATTACTTTTCTTTGACTGAAAATGTGAGGAAATGTCAAAGTAATTGCATCACACTGCTTTGTTACTGAGTCAGGGCTTCTTAAACAACATGAACTCGTTGGCTGAGCGCAGGACAGTTTGTTCAGATAGTTCAGACAATCTTTAAATGTTGGCCACTAAGGAGGTATATCCAATCTCAATGGTTGCTCTGCTGGTACTTAGCTCATTGCCACTCAGAAGCAATCACATCAGCTGTAATTGGCATCTGAATGCTTATTACTCTGGAGTTGCAGGAGAACTATGTTATGGCAAAGCTGATTTTGCCAGTGTACATAATTATTATTATATTCATTATAATCACTATCCTGAGCTGTTTAAGAGCCGGTCACTCAAACACCTGGCAATACATCTACTATAATACAATGATATATTTACCTTATAGTTTTTATGTATATATATATATATATATATATATATATATATATATATATATATATATATATATATATATATATATATATATATATATATATATATATTTTTTTTTTTTTTTTTTTTTATTATGAGGCTCAGAAATTTCTTCACCCTCAAAGAAGCAAATTAAGAACTATTAATGAAACTGCAGGCTAGTCAATAAACCCTTTGATGTGCTGTTTGTCAGTATTAAGGATTTAATAGCATATTTTGGGGAGTAAAAATAAACCATAAAACGATAATAAGCTTGTAGTGCATATTAATGGAGTTCTACAGAAACAACCAGATTATGCATTTTGAAACTTTTATGTGTCAAGATATGTTGCTGTTTTGGTTTCAATTTCAAGGACTCTTGAGCCCTATTCAGAAGGTAATTGCTTCTCGTGGGGTCATAAGGTATTTTCATCATTGAAAGGTGCTAGTGTGTGATTTTTTTTCATGTCCGAATCCAGAATGTCAGTGTTTTTCATCAACCACCTGTGTAAAAATCCCTGGCCAAATGACCTACTGTTTTACAGTTTACAGTTTGTACTGTTTGTACAAACGCCAAGTTCGTGTGGCCATTTAATTACCGTCTGAATCCACATCTCTGAGTTTTGAACATATGAACGGTTGATATCCTTTTTGACCACAGCGGAGTGCCATATCATTGTGCTTCCCAGTAATTTGGATGCATTTTATAGATCTAGCCTACACTTTTATTACTGAAATGTTGGAAAGTATTTACAAGAATAATCATTCATCACCGCTGAAAAGAGAAAGAGTAGAAAAACACGTAAACATTTGAAATGAGCCGTTATTATGGCAGTAATTAACGTTATATAGGTTAAATTTGCAGCATTACATTAACTTATTTCCGCTCATTTCCACATTATTAAAATTACATCTTTCTTTTCTTAAACAGATTTAAATAATTACATATTTAATAATTTCATATAATTAAATTAAATATGATTGTTTCCTTATTATTCCAAGCATATGACATTTTCACAGCAGACAATCATTCGAAATGAGCAGTGTTCCCAGGTGTGCAGGATCACAAAACTCAGAAGCAATCACATTAGCTGTAATTGGCATCTGCTGATTACTCTGGAGTTGCAGGAAAACTGGTCCAAGTTCAAAATATTAGTGTCATTTTACAGGTAACCATTTAAAGTTACATAAAACACTGCTAAAAGTGATAAACATGTAAGTATATGTTGTCTAAGCTGTAACAACCCCTCAAAAAAGTAGGCGTTTTTTTATTTATTTTTATTTTTTATATAAATTCATTTTTGAAAGTGTGTAACTCAGGCCCTGTGTGCTCTAGGAACCTGCGGAAAGTTTGGGCTGTTTCCACTTAATTACAGAAAATAGTGGAAACAAGAAGTTTGTCTGTGTCATGTTGTATGCAAGATTTATTTAAATGGGTCTGAAGGAATGGTACCAGAGTAATTTAGTGTAAATACATTACTTCGTCTAAAACAAATGCCAAAGTGATGCTTATCTCCAGAAAGTAGAGACTCTAAGCTTCCAGGTGGTACCACATATGAGGTTCGAGCTCCTCCACAGACATTTAAAATTGAAAGTGGTAACACTTTAGTATGGGGAACATATTCACTATTAACTACGACTTTTGCCTCAATAAACTCCTAATTTACTGCTTATTAATAGTTAGTAAGGTAGTTTTTATAGCATTTAAGTTTAGGTACTGGTTAGTATTAAGAGATGTAGAATAAGGTTATGCAGAATAAGGCATTAATATGTGCTTTAAGTACTAATAAACGGCCAATATCCTAGTAATATGCATGCTAATAAGCAACTAGTTAATAGTTAATAACTGAACTATTAACTAAAATAAAACGTTACTTTGAAAGTATATACATGACGATGTAATTCTGTACAGGGTCCACAGAGTTTAAGTGGTTATGGCAAAGCTGATTTTGCCAATGCACACCAAACCCTTCATTATAGTGACTAAAATTACATATGTGTGATTTATTCTCCACCGGGAATAAATTGCCATCCGAATACACGAGTTGTATCACTGAGGTGGCATGCAAATGTATTTTTCCTGACGTTCACATGATAAAAAATTACCATCCGAATAGGGCTTTAGTTCCTTTAACATAATTATTTTGTATTTGCTTTGTTTTCTCCTTTTGCTATGGTTATTGTTTCATTGATTCACACACACCTGTTCCTATTTTTCCTAATTAGTTTACATGCATTAAGTGCCCTGCCTCAGTTATTTATTGACTGGTGTTTTCTGTTTCATGCACAGTTTTGGTGCCTTTCCTCATTATTTAGATCACCATGTTGGATTATACTCTTTTGTTTTTGTTTAGTAAAGTTCAGAATGCATTTTACATCTGCTCCTTCATCATCATCTTCAACCATCCATAACAGCTGGTTAGTTATAGATGATATACACACTTAAACCCAGAAAGCAATATAGTGTTGGCCCAGTTCTGGCCCATATCTGGTACATGTGGAATCCACATGTGCAGAAGTCGCCGACTTTCTATAGAGTCAATTTCTACAGACCTCCAAACTTCATGTGGACTTCAGATGAGCTCAAGAACAGTGTGTAGAGAGCTTCATGGAATGGGTTTCCATGGCCGAGCAGCTCATCCAAGCCTCACATCACCAAGAGCAATGCAAAGCGTGGGATGCAGTGGAGTAAAGCAGCCGCCACTGGACTCTAGAGCTGAGACGTGTTCTCTGGGGTGACCAATCACGCTTCTCTGTCTGGGAATCTGAAGGGCGAGTCTGGGTTTGGCGGTTGCCAGGAGAACGGGACTGGCCTGACTGCACTATGCCAAGTTTAAAGTTTGGTGTGTTGGAACTTGACTGGCCTGCACAGAGACCTGACCTCAAATCGACAGAACAGCTTTGGGATGAATTAGAGCAGAGACTGAGAGCCAGGCCTTCTCGTCCAACATCAGTGCCTGACCTCACATGCGTTTCTAGAAGAATGGCCACAAATTCCCATAAACACACTCCTAAACCTTGAGGAAAGCCTTCCCAGAAGAGCTGAAGCTGTTATCGCTGCAAAGGGTGGGACAACCACATATTAAACCCTACAGATTAAGAATGGAATGTCATTAAAATTCATGTGCATGTAAAAGCAGGCATCCCAAAACTTGTGGAAATATAATATACGATGATGTCTGGGAAAATAAAGATTCAAACCTTTAGTGCAATGGAAAGATTTCATGAATGTTAAAGGTTCTTCATGGAACCATCAGTGCCAATAAAGAATCATTTTTAAAAGTCTATGTATGTACCCAGTAAGGACAGGTGAACAAACCTGCAACACAAGCATTCAGAAAACCATCGGCTACACTAGAAAAACATGATCCCAATAACAGATTATTTCCCAAAATCCGTCAGTGTTCATCATATTTCAGACTCATCCCATCAGGCATAATTAATTCATTCAACTTGACTCGTCTTGATCAGCAGGTGCGGAGATCTCCACAGGCCTAAAGCGATCACAAGGGCTCGGCTTTCAATGTTTAGGTCGATCTGAGCCTCGCCTGCTCTGATTAATATGGTGAATAAATAACAAAGGCTGTTTAAGTCAAGGTTGGGTGTTTAATATCTCATTTTGTGTTTCTGTGAGAGAAACTTGTTATAGTCTATATCTTCACAGTGTGGTTATGGACATGTTATAATTAAATACTGTATATTTCCATATGTACAACTTGAAAAACAGCAATTTTACTAAACACTTAATTTTTAGAGATTGCAGGCAAATTTTTATGAAAATGTCATGAAAATAATGTCACAATGCAGTTTGTGAGAGTTGTGTGGGAGAGAGTCATACTATTAGCTGTTACTATTGCTCAAGGGTTATGATTCTGTTCTATATTGAAAACAATATACAGTTCTACAGTATTATAATTCATCTAGAAAGTGAACTGATGTGTGCAAAAGCATGTAAGATTGACAGTAATGTTTGACATTAAAGTTTTACCAACAGATGCAATGAAGTCTTATGTCAAGTATGTGTTTGCATTTCAAGTTCTATTGTTTTACCAAATGCTTCACTCAAGACAAGAATAATAAAAAGCTAATTTTGAAAGATTTCATGCAATTTTTCCTAATATTTGTTCATCTAAGTGAGCATAAGACATCAGCACATTCCAAAGATAAAACTAGAACTAAAATCCATGTACAAAAATGATTATTTGTCTGTGGGAACCTTACCATTTCAGAGCTAGTTTGTCATATTGCCATGCATTGTGCTTAAGTAGTGAAAGTTTCTTTTACTATGCAAATACAATACGTATAGCAAAGTAACATGTCTGCAAAATACCATTCAACACCTACTTCCAGGTCTATGCCATTTGTAAAAAGTTACTTACTTAAGAGGAAATCATCATGCGGTGTCTCTTAGCATTCTTATCCCGTGTTGTACCAGTACAGGTGAGCTATGTCACAAGCCAAGGTGGATTTGTTAGTCTCAGAAGAAGAAAAAAACCTGAATGTGTTTTAACACGAGAAGTGCTGAGAACCTGGTGAAGGGTGGGGACTCAAGTTTTCACATGCAAATAATAAGAGCGTCTCACTGGCCAGAGGCAGTAAACCTGTCTGACATACCGAGGACACACCTCTTCCCCTCTATCTTTCATCCTGCGTCTCTATCCTTTCAGAGAGTTCATAGTTCGCACAGATAAAGTTGGCAGTTTCCATTTCTGACAGATTATATCTTCTCCCTCGCAGAGGCGTTGTTTTGTAAATGCAGCACGCACAATGTTCCAGTGACTTCTTTCTTGTTGTACTAAATCAAGTCCTGTGTGTAGGAAGGCAAAGCGTTCTAATGTTAGCGTCTTACTAAGGGGGGATCTCTTTTATTTTTGTTAAAAAAAACATATTTTGATCTTTTAACACAAATCCTGACTCTATCTATGTTCTGTGAATTGCCGAGTTTTATAAAAGACCTCTGAAGATCAAGGAGACTCTCAAAAAGCTTCTGGGACATATGCACTTGTCATAAATGATCGCATCTCGGCGGGGCGCCCTGCTTATTCAAGCGTCCTCGATGTAGAAAAACACTGGGAGTTTTCATGTGGGTGTTTTTGTCGGTTTACCCCCATACAGGCTGAGCATTTTGTAATCCTTGTCATTGTGATGATTCATTTGTAGGATTGAGAATTGTGCTTGAGAACGCTTCTGAAGAAAGTATCTGAATGATTTTCATGACATTTTGTTCTGTTCTCAATGTAAGACATTGATGTGCTTTTCAGTGTTTTAGCTTGAAGGTGTAATTGAATCTGTGAGAGAGAAAAAAAGGCATGGCAAAAGCAATTGCTTTGTTTTGAGGGATCAGGATGCTGAAAGAATCAAAATGTAATGCCAGAGAATGACCAGAATGCAAACAACGCAATACAGAGAAAACAACCAAATAACATATAGGGCACAACTGGGATAAAGGCTCCACACATTTTTTTTTTTCTCCTCTAAACCACTAGATGGCACAAAAACTTGCCTCAGTATTTCCAAAACATTCGCTTTTTAAGATGCACGTGGAAATTTGTCTGATCCTTAAAGGTGAACTATGTAGTATTTTTGCAGTAAAATATCCAAAAACCACTAGGCCGGTGTTATATATTTTGTTCAGTTGAGTACCTACAATATCCCAGAAGTTTCCAACTATTTGTAAATTGTGAGAAAATTGCTATTTTAACTAAAGACAGGGACGTTTTAACATTGCATTTGAGAGAGTCGCCTGTCAATTGCGTCATATCTGCGCTACCCTCGGTTTGGGCTTTTATTTGGCAGGAGCGCTTTACTCTTAGCAGTGTGAACAAGTGAACGCACGGAGTAAAGTCATAACATCGTTTTAAACACACTTAAATGTATCTAATATGATAAACAGAGCAGCATTACCTCAAAATCATAACCGGAAGAGCTGATCAGTGCAGGCGACCGGCGACTGTCTCCCGTCCCGTCATAATAAAAGTCCCGGTATTCGCGGGGCGGGTATTTGTTTAACAATCGCTCCAGCAGCTGTGCTCAGGTCCATAACACTCGGTCCTGCTCTGCTTTAGACTACAGTAACGTTAATAACCGCATGCATGAACGTGATTTCTGCCCGAGTCCTATTTTCCACCGGCTGTGATGAGAAGACCACATCTCCCAAGATGCTGCGCTCACACGTTGCGTCATCAAACTACGATTTGTTTTGAATAGGCGCCCTCCAGTGGACGGAAAGCTCCATAGTGCACCTTTAACGTTATCTGTTTTAGATTTAAGAAGCAAATGAGAATTATTGAATATATTTTAAGACAAAGGTCTTGTTAATGATTTTCAGGATGGTTTACGGTAATTAAAGCAACAAAAACACACCAAACAAAATCAATAACGGAAGAAAATGTGAAAGTGTGGTATCTGGGGTAAAAGACACAATAATTAACATAATAATAAACAGCGGCTGACTTTAACATTTGTTGACTTGACAGTTAGATTCAGATAGAAAATATCATATATGAAGTCGGGTGTCCACCTTAGAGAAAATCACAATATTTATAATGAAACCAATAAAATATTTATTGTTACTACTGTAAATCGATATTAAATTATTACTATTTTAAAATATATTTCTATATTACCATTTTAATGACAACATATTTATTGAACTTAAAATGAATTATTTCATCAAAATAAACATCAAATAGTTCAAACTTTGCTGAAGTGGTATTAACTTATTATTAGACATTATTAAAAACATTATTTCATCTAAACTATGTGTTGGTTGTGCATCATTTGTCTGTGGAGTAAAATATGGAAGCCCGGTTCTGCCACTAAATAAAAAAAATTAAGAGTAATTGCGACTTTTTATCTCAGAATTCTGACTTTTTTTCTCACAATTACGAGCTGTAAAGTCCAAATTCTGAGATATAAACTCACAATTGCATGATAAAAAGTCAGAATTCTGACTGAGAAATAAAGAATCTTAGAATTCTGACTTTTTTCTGACAATTGCGAGTTGTAAAGTCGCAATTCTGAGAATTCTGAGATTCTTTATTTCTCAGTCAGAATTCTGACTTTATATCACAGAATTCTAACTTTATAACTCGCAATTGTGAAAAAAAAAAGTCAGAATTGTGACTTTATCACGCAATTGCAAGTTTATATTTCAGAATTCTGACTTAATGTCACGCAATTGTGAGGAAAAAAAGTCAGAATTCTGAGATAAAAATTCTTCTTAAGGTGTGCCTTTAGCCCCGTTCTACACTATTTAACTTTTTTGTTCTTTTTTTTTTTTTGTGAATGGAAAAATCTTCAATCTGTCAAACTCATGTCAAAATGCGTTATTGGTGTTTGTGTATTTACGGTTTTGCAACATAAATCAGTGTAATATCTAACTGGTTGTTTAAGTGACCAGTGTTGAGATCTGTAAAACCCTGAATTTGGCAGCAATGTCAGACATGTCAGACCAGTATCCACATAATTGGGAAAAACCCTGTTATTACCTCCTCTTGCTTAGGAAAAGCATTCTTTCATTCACACACACACACACACACACACACACACACACACACACACACACACACACACACACACACACACACACACACACACACACACACACACGTAAGTCTTGTCCATGTCACAAACACACCGCAAGCCTTTTTAAAAGTAGTACAAGGCATATCATTTGGCTGCATTGTTCTACTACGGCTCGAGGATTTCAGAAGCAGGTGCAGTCTTTCAGGCCACATTTGCACATTCACAACAGGTTTCTGTCCCTTAAGGTAACTGCATCACAGTCGAGTAATGCTATCCGAAAGGGAAAATCTTAATGCAAGCAGCCTACACTGTAATATACGTCATCTGAGCTGTATCGTGTTTCCTGTGGGCTTGTTCCAGCAGGCATCCCTTCAATAGTGTGGATGACGGAAAACAATCTTACTCATCTGCCTAAATGTGATTTTTACAGTGTTTGTGGAGTGTTTATCTGCGTTCCCAAGGCCCTAAGGGACAACTGAGATTTCCAATCACCAAATTCATCAATTCAGCTGATTTAAAAAATAAAAGGGAGGGGGTTTCTAGAAATGTCTGAGCCATATTTCAAGACAAATCAAAAGGAAAGTAATGAGATTACATTGCAAAATGTTGAGCGTGAGAGTCATAACATCAGCTGTTGTGGGTGGCACAAGGGTTGAACTAAGATTCTGTTCATCTTTAAATGTTTAAGTACAGTTCTCCAGTGTTATAATTTGTCTTGGTAGAATGTGAACTAATATGTGTGCAAAGGTATGTGAGAGTATGACACTACAATCTATTAGACGTCTAGTATTTCATTCATACTAACTAACAACAGATGCAATGAAGTCGTATGTCAGTAAATGCTGTGTAGAATTTTGTTTTACAATGTGGTTAATTGCCAACAATTATTGAATTGAATTTAAAATAACAAATGCCATGTATGAAATATGTTGACTGTACAAACACCCACTGTCAATAACATTCACACACAAAATCCCACACAGCATTTACTGAGGATCTATACTTATTGACCTACATGATGAGTATAAATTATATGTGGAGGTCAGTATGTATAGATCTGTAAGTTGCTTCGGATCAAAGTGTCTCCTGAACCACAACACAGGGGTGTTTCTTCAACTATGGCACTTCTAAATAAGCAGACCGTAACCATATGGATCAAAGCGTTTAATTGCTATTTTTTCTTTTATGAATTTATTCAGAAGTCACACTTAATGGACTGTTCATTCAGCTAGAAAATAAAACAACAAAAAACTGTACATAAAAGGGCTGTTTAATGCTTGATTCTGATTGGTTGGCAATGTTCTAAGGTGTGAAATAATTTTCCAGTAAACACACACCTAAAACAGTTCAAGCTAGGTCTGTCAAATGCATTACAGTTCCATATTACTAAGCCAAATTATTTCAGTTGTGTCCACAACAGCAGATGAACCAGAACACACAAAGATGCAGAACAAGCAAACACATGTAACAAATAACACAGAAATGTTCTTGTTTTTCACACTAAATAACCTTTTATCTATTCTCCCATGCTGTTTCTATGCATGCACACACATACTGTGCAGAAACACACTCACACATAGGCAGAAACACATGTGACAGAAATGTGACTTCTGACTTTTTTTGCAATACAATCAGGCATGTTCACAGGTAGACCCCAAGTGACTCATTAAAGCAGCACTTGGCAACTTTTGCTCTCGGGGTCCCCCTACAGTTTTGAAAAAATAATGTCCTCAACTACTGTCGTAAGATCTGTCATCCTACATCAGGGGATGCCATCGCGCGTGCATTTGTTGACATGACAACCCTGATAGCCCTGAACTAGTGATGCGCGGGTCGTCTCATAACCCGCGGAGCCCGTATGTCTATTTAATGGTCGCGGGTGCGCGGCGGGTTGTAAAAATATATACAGTGGTGCGGGGTGGGTTGTAACAATATATACAGTGGTGCGGGGCGGGTTGTAAAAACATATACAGTGGTGCGGTGCGGTCCAATGTTGATCCTCGTCCTGCCTTTAATCCCATCACTTTTTCGTTTCCTCTTATTGCTTTCCTCCAACAAAACCTTTTCTTTCTTATTTGTCTGTGCTGCTTCGGACATGACTATATTATCCGACTAACAAAGTTGGGCTTGCACGTCCGAATGTAAGGAAATGTGGGTGTTGGTGGAAGTGACGTATATGCCGTAAAGCAGTCGAATTTTGTAGTTCCCTTTATCGAGGGAACTCAAGACTGCGTCGTCGAGTGACGACACTCTGGGAACGCCCCCAGCGTGACGGCTCTGAAGTATTAATGAAATCAGCCACCAATCCTATTGTTCCACGTCATGACGTAGTGGGCGACGGCGTACGCGGAAGCTATAAGAAGGCGCCGCCCCAAACAACAGACAGTCTTTGCTCTTCAGCGAGGCGCTCTGTGTGAATATTGTTTGTCTATTTACTGTTGTCTGTCCCAGTCCTTATTATTAAGCATGGCAAGCGAGCAGTTCAGAAGGTGTGTTCATCCGTGCCCGCGCTACATTACAGGCTCGGACACACACCAGCTGTGTGTGCAGTGTCTCGGGGCGCAGCACGCTCAGGCGGCGCTTGAGGGTGCTCCGGGTGCTGCGCTCACGGCTGGCCGTGTTCACTGAGAGCAGCCAGGCTCGCGAGCCTCGTGGATCTGGTCCCGCGTCTGTCGAGGCAGCACGGCGGCGTAGATCCTGGGGCTCACAACTGGATCTCGCGACGGGAGGCGGGCATGCTGAGGCATCTTCCCAATCCTCGTCCGATGATTCAGACGCTCTTCTGCCTCTTCCACTCATTTGCACAACAATGAGTTGTGCAAATCCTGGGGAAAACCGTACTCCTCGCGCCTATCGACACCCCAAGTTCTCGACTTCGGGTGTGTTGTGGGCGCGGCTGAGGCTGGCTATGGGACACTGCCTCGCGTCGAGGAGGCGTTAGTGAGCTATCTGTCTCCCGAGGCAGCAGCGTCCCTGAAAGCCCCTGTCCTGCCCACCAAGCCATGCAGGGACACGTCGTCCCTCGTGGGCAGGGCTTACCGAACGGCCGGGAGAGCTGGTAGTTGTCTGCACACCATGGCGGTACTGCAGGCCTACCAAGCTGAGCTCCTCAAGGAGCTCGATGAGGGAGAGGGTCCGTCTCCGGACGATATTACAGAGCTGCGGAAAGCTACCGACTTGTCTCTCCGCGTCACCAAAGAGACGGCCCGTGCTATCGGCCGCTCTATGGCTGGCATGGTGTGCGTGGAGAGACACCTCTGGTTGAACCTATCGGGGATGAAGGAGAAGGAGAAATCCTTTCTTCTGGATTCCCCGATAGCTCCTGTGGGTCTCTTTGGCGACGCAGTCAACAGCGTCGTCGAGAGATTCCAGGAGGTGAGGAAGCAGTCGGCGGCTTTCCGGCAGTACCTCCCTCGCCGCCAGGGGCCTCCTGTAGCCAGCAGGGAGGTCTCTGGTGGCCAGTCCCGGCCCTCCGCCAGCGCCCATAGGCAGGCGCAGAAGGAGAGCGTCGCTTCCCGCGCCCCTCCCGAGGGAGCCTGGCAAAGCAGGCGACGTTCTCGCCAGAAGTCTTCTAAGCCGAAGGGCGACTTGAGGGAAGTCCTTCAGGCGAAGAAGGCTTCTGGCAAGCGGTCCTAGCTGCGGCAGGCCCTCCTGAGCTGGGCCTCCCAGGGGCGGACGACCGAGGTCGTTCCGAACCCGCAGCTCTGGGGAAATCGATGCTGCGTTCCCGCCATTAACAACGCTTCGGGCCTCATCGATTTCCCGCGAACGTGCGCCGCCCCAGCCGCCTCAAATTCGACTTGCGGCGGGGCAGCGAATGCGTGCGCACACTGAAAATCCTCCCCGACTAAGCTCTGCCGGGTGGCCGCTTCAGGGGGTCGGGCAGGAGGTTCGGTGGGTACCACAGACCAGCCTCGAGAGGCTGGTTCCCCTAGTAGAATATATCGGCGCATGGTCATGCCTCCCGAATATTTCTGCTTGGGTCCTGAGTACAGTGGGAAGGGGGTACAGATTACATTTCAGAGCTCCACCACCGAAGTTCAGCGGTGTGGTCTGGACCGTGGTCCCCCCGGCCCAGAGGCAGGTTATGGAACAAGAAATGCAGTCTCTGCTGGTCAAGGAGGCGATAGAGAAGGTCCCTCCGCCAGACAGGGAGTCTGGCTTTTACAGCCGCTATTTCATTGTTCCCAAAAAGGGTGGAGGCTTACGTCCAATATTAAATCTGAGGTACTTGAATCGGTCTCTGAGGAGATTCAGGTTCAAGATGCTCACAATTCAAATGATCGTGGGCCTGATCCAGTTCGAGGACTGGTTCGTCACGATAGATCTAAAGGACGCATACTTTCATGTCTCCATCCTTCCTGCCCACAGAAAGTTCCTGAGGTTCGCTTTCGGGGGCGAAGCGTACCAATATCGTGTACTTCCTTTTGGTCTAGCTCTTTCCCCTCGCACCTTCACAAAGTGCATGGATGTGGCTCTGGCCCCGATGAGGCTGCAGGGCATCCGTGTACTGAATTATATCGGCGACTGGCTCATTATGGCACAGTCGCGCGAGATGGCGATTCGGCATCGAGATGTCATTTTAGCCCATCTCAGGTGCTTGGGGCTGTACATGAGGTCCCTCCAGTGGTGGCTAGGGACCATGAGGCCCCTCCAGGTACATGAGGCCCCTCCAGTGGTGGCTAGGGACCAAGGGGTTCTCCTCGAGAGGAAAACCTTTCCGTATGATCAGGGTAACGCGCAGATGCCTTCGTTCCCTCGTCATATGGAAAAATCTGAGGTTCCTGTCCCAGGGGCCTGTGTTAGGAGCGTTATGTTGCAGGAAGATCCTTTCAACAGACACCTCCCTCCCGGGCTGGGGCGCTGTCATGGAAGGCCGGTTCATGAGGGGTCTGTGGGGACCCCAACATTCCTCCTGGCACATAAATTGCTTGGAAATGTTGGCGGTTTACAAAGCTTTGAGGAGCTTTCTCCCGGATCTTCACGGCCACCATGTCCTGATACGATCCGACAACATGTCAGTGGTAACGTATCTGAATCACCAGGGGGGTTTGAGGTCGCGCCCACTATGCAGGTTGGCGCATCAGATCCTCCTGTGGTCCAAGGGGAAACTGTCGTCTCTCAGAGCGATGTATGTCCCAGGGGACCAGAACCAGGGAGCGGACTTCCTGTCGAGGCAGGGGCTGAGGCCCGGGGAGTGGCGGCTCCACCCAGAGGTGGTGGAGGCCATGTGCGAGAGGTTCGGCCCAGTGGAAGTGGATCTGTTTGCATCTCTAGAAACGACCCACTGCCTGCTGTGGTTCGGCCTCAGGCCTCCGGCCCCGTTGGGGCTGGATGCTATGACACAGATGTGGCCGAGGTGGCGTCTGTACGCATTTCCCCCGATCGTTCTGCTCCCGGGAGTTCTAGAGCGAGTCCGCCGGGAGGGCATCAGCCTCCTATTAGTGGCACCCCGGTGGCCGTCCCGAGCTTCGTTCTCCGACATTGTGGCACTTCTAGACGGAACCCCATGGCAGGTCCCTCTGAGGAGGGATCTGCTGTCTCAGGCAGGGGGAGTGATATTCCACTCCAGGCCAGAGTTGTGGGACCTCTGGGTCTGGCCCTTGAGGGGGCACAGTACCTAGAGGAGGGTCTGCCACAAGAGGTCGTAGAGACCATTCTCAGCTCTAGGGCTCCCTCTACGAGGAAACTGTATAACCTGAAGTGGAATGTCTTCACTAGCTGGTGTAGAGAAAAGGGGGTGAACCCAGTTGACTGCGCAGTCGCCTCAGTGCTGGAGTTCCTTCAAGACCGTTTCTCCGCTGGTTTGACCCCATCCACTCTGAAGGTGTATGTGGCTGCCATAGGGGCTTTCCACTCGCCTTTGGAAGGGGGCCCGCTGGGCAGACACCACTTGGTTGTACGGTTTCTCCGTGGGGCTAGGAGACTGAGCCCTGCGGCTCATCCCAGAGTCCCAGCTTGGGATCTGGCAGTGGTTCTCGAAGGGCTGGCTGAGGCCCCCTTCGAACCATTGGAGTCGGCTGAGGCGAGAAATCTGACCCTGAAGGTAGCTTTTCTCCTCGCTATCACATCTCTGAGGAGAGTGGGGGACCTCCAGGCCTTGGCGGTCACGCCAACCTGCTTGGAGTTTGCCCCAGGCGGGGTGAAAGCTATCTTGCACCCCAGACCGGGCTACGTGCCCAAAGTCCCATCTACGGGGATGGGGTCAGTATTTCTTCAGGCTTTTCATCC
Source organism: Pseudorasbora parva (assembly GCF_024679245.1). Classification (NCBI taxonomy): domain Eukaryota; kingdom Metazoa; phylum Chordata; class Actinopteri; order Cypriniformes; family Gobionidae; genus Pseudorasbora; species Pseudorasbora parva. The sequence continues at coordinate 38,940,810 of NC_090188.1, read as the reverse complement.
TCCGCCTCACGCAACGGCAGAGGAAGCTAAGCTGCACCTGCTCGGCCCGGTTAGAGCATTGAGGGTCTATCTGGACAGGTCAGCCCATTGGAGGAAGTCGGACCAGCTTTTGATGTGCTTTGGCCCCCCTAAGAAAGGGTTGCCTGCGGCGAGACAGACTATTAGTAACTGGATCGTGCAGGCTATAGCCACGGCTTATCGGGTGCGCAATATGCCTTCACCCATGGCCGTGAGGGCTCACTCTACGAGGGGCTTGGCATCCTCGGTGGCCCTCCTTTCAGGAGCCTCACTTATTGAGATTTGTGAGGCGGCGGGTTGGGCTAATCCACACACCTTTATAAGATTTTATAAGCTGGACCTCCCGGCTACACCGGGTGCTAGAGTGCTTGCGTCCTGAGTGTGCCTGGTTCCCAGCTTCACGCCAGGATGTGCGTGTTTCAGTGTGGCATAGTGGGTATAACGTTCCCAGAGTGTCGTCACTCGACGACGCAGTGTTGAGTTCCCTCGATAAACGGAACGTCTCGGGTTACTATTGTAACCCTTGTTCCCTGAGAGGGAACGAGACACTGTGTCTCGTCGCCACACCTACACGTAGAGCGCTCGCTTCATCGCAAAGGCTGTCTGTTGTTTGGGGCGGCGCCTTCTTATAGCTTCCGCGTACGTCATCGCAACGCTACGTCATAACGTTGCACCAATCAGATTGGTGGCTGATTTCATTCATACTTCAGAGCCGTCACGCTGGGGGCGTTCCCAGAGTGTCGTCACTCGACGACGCAGTGTCTCGTTCCCTCTCAGGGAACAAGGGTTACAATAGTAACCCGAGACGTTCTTTTTGTTCTCGGGTTACTATCCGAAACCGAAGTTTAAAAGTACAATTAAAAACGATACAGACCCCATCAGGCTATAGCAGACCTGTCATTCAACCTATTGTAAGTCGATTTATCATCACAAGAGTCTTAAAAAATATATTATGAAGGTTTAAAAGTTACCTAGTGCTGATTTAAGAGACTAAGTACAACAATTTTGGACCATGTGCCTGAAAACATTTATTTTAGATATTTTTAACCCCCAAAAAGTGTGGGTATTTTTTTTTTAAATTAAAACAAACCAAAACACTTGAAACACAAACTAAACTAACACAAAAACTACCCAAACACTGGGTTGTTACATCTGACCAAACGTCTGGGTAACACAAAAACTACCCAAACACTGGGTTGTTACATCTGACCAAACGTCTGGGTAACACAAAAACTACCCAAACACTGGCTTGTTACATCTGACCAAACGTCTGGGTAACACAAAAACTACCCAAACACTGGGTCATTACGTCTAACCCAGAATCTGAGTTATACAAAAACTGGTAACTGCAGTATTGAAGACTGTGTGTGGAAGTGGAAAAAACTATTGTGAATACATATTGTTGTTACAAAATGTAGTTAAATAATTCCTGTTACACATCTGAAGTGTAAATAAACCACTTATTAAAGGGGTAGTTTACCCAAAAATTGAAATGTTTTCATACTCACCCTAATGTTGTTCAAAACCCGTAAGACCTTAACCCTTTGGGCGGCAGAGGTTTTTTCCTAAAACGTTCGATTTTGACATCTCAATTTCAAAAGGCTATATCTTAAAAGTGCTAACAGGTAGAGACTTACTGTAAATTAGATAAATATTAAGGATGACCCAAGGTTTATGTAAGGGTTACATTTTCCCATCTAATTTAAATATTATGACGTCATATGGTGGTGGCAATATTGGTTTATAGAATTTTCATGAAAACCACATGTTTAAATGATAAAATGCAGCACTTCTTTCCCCCAAAATGTTCCTCACCTTCTGTGTGCTATATTGCACAATACTGAATGTTCAGGTAAATAGTAAATAAACTGTGCAAATCATTACTAATAAATGGTAGAAACAAACCGAATGCATGTAGCGGTTGACCATTTGCTGTAGAGATTTTCCATTTACTACATACAGTAGGCACTCTAATTCCATGTATGGGGTTTTATATTAATTATGTATATTATATTATGCATAATAGTCCCTCTGCCCCGTGTCACACCGCATCTGCTCCTGCTATTAGCAGCGGGGCCAGATCTGCCTTGCGCGTCCGCCGAGTGTGCACACTGTCATTGTCATTTTGACTCCCCACCCTGCCTTCACGTTGCCCCTGAACTTCCCTATAAATACTTCAACCTCATCTAACATACCCAGTGGCATTAGACAATGTTTCCACCACAATACTGTCGCCGGTAAAAATCACCCGCTGCCACGCCTCGTTCCCAACACTAACACACCTGTTAGCTTTCGCGATGAACACTCCGACACCGGGAAACATTGTTCCCACCACTGACATTGGGCAAAGGACCATCTATATTGGGCAAATGATCCACCGTTTGTGCTTAGTGTAACGTTAGGTTAAGTTTCACTTTCAGAATCACCGTCCTCTCACATTTCCCTTTAGAATCAGGGTCCACGAATAGAAGACCCAAAACTTCATTGTGGGTAAGCTTTATTGATGCCATTATAAAATAATAATAGTAATAATCTAAAGCAAATACTAGCTGGCGTTGACAATTCTCTGATAAAATGGCTCTCGCACACCAGCTACGCTTTTGTTTGCACTGATTCTATGTGCTCTTGCTCGAAAATGTTGTTGCCTTTCGAGGTGAATGAGCGAGAGACATGGGATGAGCGAGCGAGACCGGGGATGTGATTGCGAAAGATCGTAATCTGCGAGTCACACTGGTCTTGAGTCCTCTCATGAGGGAGCTCGGAGGCATATAAGGACGAGTGACACCAATCAAGGACAAGAGAGGACCAGGCCTGGACTTTACGTTGAGTTTTGTTTATGTTATGTTATGTGTGTGCGGGTAGACGTCCGTGAGGGGCTGCCTGCGGTTTACTTTCGTTTTGTATATTATATTATATTTTATATATATATATATATATATATATATATATATATATATATATATATATATATATATATATATATATATATATATATATATATATATATATATATATTATAAGTTGTTGAACGTTCGCCGGTTCCCACCTCCTTCCTTCCCATCTATAAACCCTGTTACATTAGAGTAGAGGGAAGAAATGAGGTGGGAATTGGTGACATGTCTTCATCCCGACATGTCATTAACATGAGAATTTGATGAAATCCTAGAGCTTTTGGACCTCTCAATAGAGAGTAATTTAATTAACACTTTCAATGCCCAGAAATATAGTAAAACATTGTTAAAATAGTCCATGGGAGTCAGGATCTCAGAGAAAAGACTCATATAATAATAATAATAATAATAATAATAATAATAATAATAATAATAATAATAATAATAATAATAATAATATATTAAATAAAATATCAAAGTTCTACAGAATTAAAAAAATCAACATCAATAAATAAAGTAATTAAATAAAATAAAATAAATAAAACTGAAAAATTAAGAATTAACAAAAGTAGTCCGAAAGTGGTGAGGGAGAGCATTCCACAGACTGGGGGCTGCTGAGCAGAAGGCCCGATTCTGACCCCCAGATTGGTGACTGAAGTGGGAAGTGGAATGACCTGATCAGAGAAAACAATGCTAATGATAACCGATTTCCAGACCTTGAAGTGGAGTGCCAACTAGGATAGCTTCAGTCTTGGAGCTGTTTAGCTGCAGACATTTTTGCTTCATCCACGCACTTTATCTCATCCAAGCAAGTGATCAAAGTGGATAGTGTGAGGTAAGCAGAGGTGGATGAACTTGTCCTAATGTAAAGTTTAGTGTCATCAGCATAGCAGTGAAAAGAAATCCAATGCCAGCTGATGACACGGCTAAGGGGAAACATGTAGAGTATGAACAGGGTGTGTCCGAGCACTGAGTCGTGAGTGACGTTGTGTGACAGGGATGTAGCTTCTCCCAACACAACATATTCAGTTCTCCCAGTGAGATAAGAAGAAAAGCAATTGTGGACCGAGTCAAAGAGACCGATGCTGGAATGTAAATGGTGAAGGAGGATGTTATGATCAACAGTATCGAAAGCTGCAGTTAAGTCCAGGAGGATGAGAAGGGATGGGGAGCCAGCATCTGCCTCCATTAATAGATTGTTTGTGACCCTGACCAAAGCTGTTTCTGTGCTGTGTCCTGAGCGGAAACCATGACTGAAATTTCTCATATAGATTGTTCTGCTCCAAATGGACCTGAAGCTGTGCAACAACAACTTTTTCCAACACCTTGTTGAGGTATGGGAGGTTGGAGATGGGTCTTTTGGGAAAAGTGGGAAAGTGTGTTTTTTTTTAAGAAATGGTCTGATGATAGCAGTTTTTAGAGATGAAGGAACAAGGCCCGCTTGGAGGGAATTATTAATGATCTTGGTTATAAAGGGACTTAAGGCACAAATGTTAGATTTTAAGGCTGTGGGAAAAGGATCCAGTGCACAGATGGATGGTTTCATTATTCTGATGATGTCCTCAGCCTCGCGCTTATGATTGAGAAGCAGCAGAGATGTTGAAAGGTCCCTGGCTGTGGATCAACGGACGGGACAGGCAGAGCGGAGGTGCTATATAGGATCAAGTGGATGTTGTCTACTTTGTTCCTAAAAAAGGTCATGAACTTATTGCACCTCTCTTCTGTGGCATTGAGGATATGATTAATAGTGAAGAAAAGCTTACTGGAGTTTCCAGGGTTATTGTTAATTATGCAAGAGTAGAATTGAGACTGAGCATCTCTCAAGGAACTTGTGAAGGCCTTCTGATGATCTCTATAGGCTTGCCTATAAACAGTGAGTCCTGAGAGCTTGTGCCGCCTCTCAAGTACACACCCAACCATCTTCATCTTCCGCATTTCGCTGGTGTACCAGGGAGCTGAGCCTGAGAAGGTGACCATTCTAGTTTTGACAGGCGCGTGAAGATCTAGAAGGGCAGCTCAGAGACTGGTTGTAGAAGTCAACCGACTCTGTGACTGAGGAGAGATCAGCAGAGGAGAATTGCTGAAAGTCTGTAGTTAAAGTGTCTTGATTAATCTTTTTCAGATTCCTGAAGCAAATTTGACGGGTATCTTTGGTAAGGGAAGAGGTTGCGTGGGAGCTCCACTGAGATGACCTGGTGGTCAGACACACCCAGATCATACACCAAGAGGTTTCTAATATGAGGAGAGTTGGAAATGACCAAGTCCAGAGTGTGCCCCCTAGAAAGAGTGGGGTCATCCACATGCTGTTGGAGATTAACAATAATTTCAGAAACTCAGCTGCCAGGTTGCAGGAGGGGGTATCTACATTCATTTAAAAATCTCCTAATATTAAAATGGTGGTTGTGTTGTAAGAAAGTCATGCATCTCAGAGATAAAAACAGAACTTGTGGGGGGCCGATAAATAAGGAGTATTGTCAAAGAAAAAGGGGGTTTACATTTAAAAGCAAGGTATTTAAATGATGACTTTGGGCAAAGGGAGAAAAGAAAGCTCCAATGATTGTCTATGAATTACAGCTAAGCCACCACCACAACCAGTGTAACAGGCTTTCTCCAGGTAGTTGTAACCAAGGGGACAGGCATCATTAAGTGCTGAGTAAACTGCAGGCTGATGCCATGTTTCCGTTAAGCACATAAGGTCTAATCTCTTATCCATGACGTGGTCTTGGATTAAAGATGATTTATTTGTGAGGGATTGTGCATTTAAAAGTTCTATTGATCGGGAATCTCGTTATTGGCCATAATACACTAAAATCCACTCCACATTTTCTGTCATGCTCTGTGCTAAAAGATCTCGCGGTGTTTCCCGTACAGTCCAGCTTAGATTGGTGAGATCTCGCTGTGATTCCCGTGTTACCAAAACGGGATATGTGCGACAGAGGTCCAGATTGATGGTATGGCTGAAGCAGGGTATTCAGGCTGATAGTAAACAAGCCTACGACGAGAGCCAAGTTCAAGAGAAGTCCAAGTTCCTTAATGACCGCAATGCACGCCGGAAATGTGCGGTTGTTGAAATTTTGTAGCTGTGGGATGGAATACTTAAGCTTCATGACGGCCGCTGGAAGGGTTTGACTAGCACTAGGCATTATCCAAACACAGAGCTGGAAAAGCGGTGAACAGACAATGCCAGCGTCCTCTCCCCCTCATTGCTAGGCAACCAAAAAATATGCAGAGAGAGTGTTAGCGGATTTATTGACAAAGCAGAAGACACGACAAGAGATTCAGGGAGAGGAGATGAAAACAGTTCACACAACAGGCAGGTAAGACACGTAGCCTGAGAAAGCGGCCGATGTGTCCAGCCCAGGATGATGGTGGGTTGGAGATCTGTGATGGAAGGCAGTGCAAGACTGGATGGAAACAGCGAGGACCAAGCAGAATAACAGCTCAAGAGGATAGACTCTCTGGGCACAATCAGACACAGCATAGTTCCTGCTGCTTGGCAAATATAGTGAGTGGCCAGGGAAGCTTAGCCTGGAAGACAGGACTAGAATAGACAATACACAGACAGATGAATTAGAGAAACAGAAGAGATACCACAACTAAACTGGGAAAACGATATAATAGTAAACAACTATCTAGTAAAATAAAAGTTTTTTTTACAGAAAGAAAAGTAGAAAAGAAACAACTACTAAATAGAAAATAAGAGAAGAGCTATGTAGTGATGCTCGGTTCTTGATTAATCGAACTTAATCGAACTTTAGTTTTGGGTTGCCAAACTTAAGTTCAAACAACTGTCGAAGATTACAGAGGATTCAAAAGGAACCAAATGAGCCATTTCAAACAACTGTTGAAGTTTGCTGAGGATTACCGAGGATGATTGAGTTGGCAATGCAAGTCTGAGGCACATCCTGGAAATATGCTTATTATGACTACTATTAATAAATAACATTTCATTAAAACCTGCAAAAACCTTTCTATTGAGAGATTTAAACAGGCATAAATGTACTGTAGTTTATTGTGCAATCAGATTCTATTTTAAGTTGTTACGTAATATTTATAAGCTTAAAAGACTAGTGTATTATTTCTATATAGGATACTTTTCAAATAACATATCCACGTTTATGCATGTCTAATGTGTGCTGTATGTGAGAAACATTTAGGTATCTTATCCAAGATGAAGGCTACTCAATATTAGACATATACATATCTGGCATTTGAGAGCAGCCGGATAGTTCATTCTGTGCAGCTTCTACAGAGCGACTGAAGTGATTCCACAAATCTGTATTTTACAACAGTAAAACCTCTTTTCATGTAGTCGTGATGTCATATTGTGTCATGTTTATCAAATTAAAAAAACATCGATCCCACTTTACTGATAGTTCACTAATGCTGAGTTTTATGATTGTACAAACAGACTATTATTAACCAGTATTAACCAGTACATCAATTATTACATGACAATGTCTCTGAAACATCTGCATTAGATATCATTTATTTCTCTGCATCTGTGATAAAAAATTGCAAACAGAGCAGAAGCATCACTACGGGAGGCAGAACGTGTCCGACTTCACCTCACCATTTCAGCTCCTCCACACCTGCACGTGGCTACTCATCTTGATCGGTTACATCCAGCCTCAGCCGATGAACCCTGACATTGTGACTCCAGTGGTTCAACCTTAATGAAATGAGAATACGTTTGTGCACAAAAAAACTAATGGCTATTCAACAATGTATCTGGGCCTTGCTCTCCAAATAGATAAAATAATGTTGCTTAAGGTGCATAGACAAAAACAATTCAGGTCTAACAATCACAGGAATTGCTACTTTATAAACTTCAAAGTGCAAGTGAATTAAAGTTTCAGCACATTGCTTTCACCAGTGCTCATATTACATAACCATTCACCCTTTTCAAAGTAAATTTCCAATTAGGGATAATCAGCTGGATTCAAATAGCAAGAGTAGAATTGCAATTATACCAAAACATTACAAATATACAAAAGCAGCCAATAATATAAATATTACAAATATGTAAATAATTTAAATAAAGATAAAGAAAATAAAGAAATAAAGAAAATGAATTTATTCCTCATCAAGGAATAAAGTAAAGACTAGAATAAAGTAAATGTATAATATGAATTCACTTTTTTGCATGATGCAGTTCATAAAAAACATATTTTGCTAGATTTATTTCTATATAAATGTTATATTTAAAACATTATTCTCATACCATTGATGCAGTGTACATGCATTCATTCCGCCTGAAGGATCTACGGTTTTAATAACCTTTTTACTTTAAGAGAGCAAACATGCTGTCAGGAAATGTGGTACTGAAAGAAAATGAAAACAGGAAACTGTCACGGTTGGTGACCCAGGAACAGGCTGAAGACTCAGAAGATCAAAATCAAACATAAACTTTAATCTTAACTTCACAGGAACATGCAGACAGCCATCGGAAACACAACCTTATATAACAGTGGTTAGACTGCGTGAACAAGAAGAACACGGCCTACGCCAGGTACTTGCTGCCCTTACCTACTGGGGTCATGGCCTGGGGTCGATTTTGGATGCTGTTCAGGGGCTGGGGCCCTTTCTTGACTCTGGTCAGGGACTGGAGCTCTCTCTGGACTCTGGTCAGGGGCTGGAGCTCTCTCTGGGCTCTGGTCATGGGCTGGAGTGGATTTTGGATGCTGTTCGGGGGTTGGATCAATCTCTGGACTCTGGTCAGGGGCTAGAGCTCTCTCTGGACTCTGGTCAGGGGCTGGAGCTCTCTCTGGACTCTGGTCAGGGGCTGGAGGGCTCTCTAGACTCTGGTCATGAGCTGGAGCTCTCTCTGGACTCTGGTCAGGGGCTGGAGCTCTCTCTAGACTCTGGTTACGGGCTGGACCTTTCTCTGTACTCTGGTCAGTGGATGCAGGGCTCTCTGGACTCTGGTCAGGGTCTGGAGCTCTCTCTGGAAATCTGGTCACGGGCTGGAGCAATATTTTTACTCTGGTCAGGGACTGAAGCCCTGTCTGTACACTGGTCAGGGGCTGGAGCTCTCTCTGGACTCGGATCACAGGCTGGAGTCCTGTCTGTACCCTGGTCAGGGGATGGAGCCCTCTCTGGACTTTGGTCAGGGGATGGAATCCTCTCTGGACTTTGGTCAGGGGATGGAGCCCTCTCTGGACTATAGTCAGGGGCTGGAGTCCTCTCTGGACTCTGGTCAGGGGCTGGAGCTCTTTCTGGACTCTGTTCATAGGCTGTAGCTCTCTCTGGACTCTCGTCATGGGCTGGAGCACACTCTGGACTCTGGTCAGAGGCTGTAGCTTTCTCTGGACTCTGGTCAGGTACTGAAGTCCTCTATGGACACAGATATGGGGCTGGAGCCCTCTCTGGACTCAGAAGTCATTCTGAGCTTGGTGCATTCAACAACAAATGCTTTGTTGTTGGAATGAACAGGAATCAAATCTCCATACACCAAAAGTCACCATTTTGCAGCATCATCTACAGTAACCCTAAATGAACAAGCTTCTCTACAGAGCGCTAGCTACTCCCTGGCCATTGTAGCTTCTATATGTGCTTCAAAAGGGAGGGGTGAGAGGTGGACAGTTACAATTCACAACCTCACTGCTAGGACTGCATCCGAAACTGGCAAAATGCTGCATCTGGAAGATACATTTCAAGGCAGGAATGCATCGAGGCACGTCCGAATCTATTATTAGCCTTCCTGTCTCCTGAGATACCGTCATCTGATGGATTTTTGAAGGCAGCATACATGTATCCTTTGCTGCCTTTGATATCCCACAATCCTGTGCTTTCCATTCAGTGACAGCTGAGCTAGGGCGAAAAGATGGTATCCGAAAGTTGCGTTTGCTGGTCAGTTTGTGTATAAATGTATGTTTTTTTACCAATATTGTCCACTTCTGATGTCATTTCTATCGAGAGATTACTAATATAGCAATTAAATATTTGTTTAGTTCTCACCAAAGGTCTCTCTATTTCACTGTAGAATAGATCATTAAACTGTTACGCTGCCTCTGAAGTCTGTTCGAAATCAGTTTCGTGAGGTGCTTTCATGCACAAAACACTGCTTTACAAGCCATTGCCTGATAAGGCAGCGCAGTAACGAGTCAGCTGCCTAGGTTTTCGGATGCGGCCTAGGTGTTGCTAAAATTCACACACTGCACCTTTAAAAAACAGAGCAAATAGGATAATTAACAAGGTGATAGACAAGCCACATGTGAATGAGCTTACTAATTAGACAGACTGGGGAAATTCAATCATTATTATTATTTTGTAACTTGTAATTTTATGTTTTTATATTTTATATTACTTATTTGACTTAATTAATTTGCTCTTGCAATAATTGCTATTGTTAAATCTTATGAGTGTGATGTCTAAAGGGATATTTGTTTTCATGGGTTGGAGATGAGAGTGTCTTCTTTTCAAGGTTTTGATCGTCACAGGACGATGTTGTGAAGCAGTAATTTTCCATCGTTTTTCCCTTGGTATATTAACACTGTACAAGTCAGACGAAGCTTGTGGATTGTGTAGTGTAACATCTAGATGAAGATTAAATCTTTATTTTATTTTTGTGAGAGCATCTGCTGCCAAAAATATATGGATAAAATTGTTCTAAACTGAGGGTACAGCATGGCAACAATACCAAAAAAAGAAAAATTATCATGTACAGATGACATCAACATGATCTCTGTTAACATGGATCCATGAAAACGGCTAAAAATGCTGTATTTATACAGCGGAGCTACAAATAAACACTCTACGCTTATAGACTAAACATGTAATGTGCTTGTCACCGTTTTCACAAATGTACATTTTTGTAGTTTATACGTTTATACGAGACAATGACGGTGTAAACTTGAACATTAAAACCCATTTTTTAAAAGAAAGCATTTTCATGCCCCCCAAATGCCGTTGTCACATAAAGTAACAGTAAAAATGCATAAAATGTTTTCAGTTTTTAGTTGAAAATGGTGTGGTGTAAATGGCCCCAGAAAAGCTACATCACTTAATCTCTCTCTCTCTCTCTCTCTCTCTCTCTCTCTCTCTCTCTCTCTCTCTCTCTCTCTCTCTCTCTCACACACACACACACACACACACACGCTCAAGCCTGTTACTTGCTCTAAATTGGCATTTTGAAATTAGCTTGGGATGGATTTGGATGAGATTCTGGGTAAGAAATTTGTTCTGCACACGATCGTTTTAAGGGGATATTTATATGAATTGGTATCACAAACAACACAGACACTGGCTTAAATATTTCATGCCTTGGCAACCACACATTAGAATCGTGTCGTCAAACTCAGAGTTGTGTTTGGAGTACACCTCTGCAGTCACAACATCTTTTTAAAGAATATCTACAGCCCACATCTGTTTACAAAAAGAAGGGGTTATTGAGCTGGTTTGGATGTCTTTGAGAGATGGCATTATCATCTGGCTTGACAGCTCATTTTGATCAAAATAAAGTGGAACCTTCTTCTAGAGTTATAGCTCTGAATAAAAATTGTGCTGAGGTCATATAAATCATTCTTCAGGATTCACCTGCACTCACTGGTGTACTGTGAGTTGTGAAGTCCATTTGTGACATTATGAACCAAATAAATGCTACTCAAATTTGCCTATCGAGCCATGCACCATAAAGAAGATAAGAAACAAATATTAGCCCTAAACAGATTTTTAAGCTATCTCAGGAATCACAAAAACCATACTTGAGTGCCAATTTCAACTCGCATGACCGTTTGGGATTTCTGGGTCTCCTGATTGTCTATTGTTCAGTGTCCGTAATGTTTTATTTATGTTCAGTGCATGAGTTCAAATCCAAAAACCTCACCTGCATTACAATATTGTGAAATGCAAAGTTCAAATTTTTTTTTTTTTTTTGGTCCTGATCTTATTTTTTGTAGAATGTGTTATTTGAATATTTATCGCCATCATCTTATGCTTTTAGGTAATTTAAAGTGGATGTGTTCATATAGCCAAGCAACTCCAGCAACCTTTCAGTTTGGCATGCCTTGTTACAGTTAAAGTGATAGTTTACCCAAAAGCTGTATTAATTTCAATCTTCTGCTGAACACAAAATAAGATATTTTGAAGAATATGGGTAATCTAATAGCTGTTGGTCCCTACGGACTTCCATATAGTATGGGGAATAAAATACCACGGAAGTCAATAGCATACGGTTTGGAACAAATTATAAATTCAGTTTTCTGAGAAGAGATACCTCCCCATATTTCTGTTCTTTTGGAGAGCAGATTAAATTTTCTTCCTGTGAGTTGCTCACTATGAGAACTTTTCTCATCTGTTCAGTTTCACAATGTTCAGCAAAGTGAAGGAACAAATTATTTATTTGGAGAGGGACCATGAATTGAAATATTAAAACGAATTGCACCATATAGAGAAAGATTTGTGAATATTTTTTTTAATGGCCAAAATCACTGAATTAATTATACTGTATCCTACATCATTTTTTGAAAATGTTGAGGGCTCCCTAGAATATATTTTCTTAACGGAGCATAACGTACCTGCTAAGCTTAGCCTTGTCCTTCAATGCCGTTGCAAGACAAGACAAGCAGCATTTCCCCCCGTTCTCTGCTTGCCACACTCATGTACTAGATTGTTTCCATGGATAAAGATTCACTTTGGTTGTATCTGGAATCGTATAGTTCCCTACTATATATTAAAAAAAAAAAAAAAAATTGTATGTGACGAGTAGTATGTCTGAACTGACTGTACTCATAAATAAGTAGACAAAATACCAGGATGACCTTTACTCATAAAAAGAAACTCCTGAACGAAATTAATTAAATTAAGGAAAGCTTTTCCACAAAATTGTATTATGCTTTTCCAACAAAATCGAATAGGTTTGATTTTTTTATTTTATTTTTTTGTAACCTAGTTGTATGAACATAAAATCATTTAGTCAAATGCTACAAAAAAGCATGTCATTCTAACTAAATAAAGTAGGATATAGAAGGGTAGAACTGGAACTGCCACATGTATTTATTTTCTTTATTTCTATGAAACTATTAGTCAACAACACTTGATCCCTTGCTAGTTGTAACATGCAAGTAACGATCAAGTTAAGTATCTAATCACTGGCATTAGCACAGTTACAAATAATTGACACAACATAACAAAACTTTTAACTGTCAAATATAACGGTCAAATATAACATCAAATGTGAACAGGTCTTTCCCTTCACCAAAAAACAAATTAAACAGCACTTCATTTCAATATTTACTCTCCTGATCCATCCCTATGCAAAGCATGCTGGGGACTAGAAATACACTGCCCAGTTCAGTCAGCATAACATAAATGAACCATGTAGTCCCAACTTAACATTGAGCAAAATTAACTCACAAAATTGAGTAAAATGGCAATCAAGTAAAACATTAAAGATTTGTGTTGTTCAGCTTATTTTATTTGCATACACTGAGCAAACAGCTAGAATCTTTTTTTCTTTTCTTTTTTGAGTATATTACTTCCTGTAGCGTCTGGAGTCTCTCTCATCAGGATCAAAGATGAGTCAATTCTGATGTTTAGGGTGGATAGCTTTTAGCCACATATAAATTAGGGGCCCGATGCCAACGAGTCTGGAGAAGTTGACACCTTCGACAGATATGTGACCCGAGCTGAAATGAGACAGGCAGCATCTTTGGAAAACTGTGGCAAACTTCAATCAGATTGTTATCTGGCCACATGACTGGAACCCTGTTCCCCCCTTCACATTCTCCCAGACAGAGAGACGCAGAGACTCTTGCCAATACACACACACTGACTTTCCTTATGAAGCTTTAATTAAAACTATTACAGACTGTATATGAGGTATCATTGTGTGTGTGTGTGTGTGTGTGTGTGTATGCTCCATATGTCATACCAACATAGTCATGATGTATAAACAATGTAAGTTCATTTTAAATGCTTGTATTCCTGTGTAAGAATGTATCTCTGCTTTAATATCTCCCAGCCATAACGTGTTTGTTATCTAAATATTCCTCTCTCTTTGTCTGAATCAACGATGCACGGAATAGGATTATGAAATGTATCATTAATACGTTTAGCAAACTTGGGAGTAAAACTGTATAAAATCGACACCCTTTACGACACCTGATAAAACATGCAAAGCAGGTCGTAAACAGAGACAAAGAGATTTTTTCCCGCTCAGAATTCACCCTCTGGATTGGGTAAACTAACCCAGAAGGGGTGTGGATTAATTGTCTTAAAATACAAGTGGAAACATTTCTTTGGGCTCTTCTCTACTCGTCCTCGGACCTTTCCTCCCGTCCTCTGAAGCCGGCTCACCTCTTGCCATGAGGCTTCGGCCCTGGCTAAGATGTGAAGTCAGAGTGGTTGTTTCCTTTGAAGTCAGCGCGCTCCGCTACTCAGTCCTTGGACAAAGGCACTGAACACCATCAAGGAACTTCCATAACTTCGAAGGAAACCTTCCTCTCCTTTGGCAACATTCACTTTCAAACTACCTTTAAACTTCCCGCTGATCAGAGATCACTTGGAAGAACTGAGAGAGAGCGCTCCATCTCACAGAACACTCTGAGAAGGACTCACACGCATTCTTTTATACTCAGCACAAAGCAACCCATGCAAGTATAAATTCCATCGAAATTTAGATGCGTTTAAGACTAGTAACCCTGTTTAAGGTGATATTGTTCTTTGCTGGCTCTCTGTAGTAATGTTTGTGAAATGCCATTCTGAACCCTTCCTTTCTCTTCTTTCTCCTTTTCTATTTCCTTACCTGTCGTTATTCTGTATATACATGTATTCTTTATCTAGTCGTATGTATTCGTAGTATCAATTATTAAAACCATTGTATCCATGTTTAATTGTCATTGTTACTGCTCACAAGACATAAGTCACTTTAATGTTCAGATCTAGCTACAGCTCTCATGAGTATCTTCGAATACTTTAACTAATATCCCAATAGCTCGGAAAGTTTATTCTTTGTGGCCAGAAGAGTAACCTTCCCAGAGATTTGGTAGACAGAATAAAAGCTTTGAGAGTTGATAAGAGATTGTACTGATCGTTCGTTAAAAGAACGGATCAGATGAGTTTTGAATTAATTCTTTAAAGGTTATTCTGTAATGATTTAATATATATTCGTTAATTGCAATCCATTGTTGTTAACCAAATTTATATTGCTTAAATACCTAGGTTAGGTAAGTCCTATTGGGTGATTTGAAGATTTATTGTTTGATCATAACCAGTTATGATTAATAATAAATATTTAAATATTAATCCCCAAAATTCCCTATTGAGCTAATTTAATTTATTAATATATGTGGTCCAGTCACTACATTCCTTTGAGATTCTAGAGCGGTAACGATGGACTTTTTACTATCCCATGAGGCCACAGGAGAGGATTTATGAATGGCAGTGAAGCGACGCAACTGATGCTGGTAGGTCACATAAAAATGACAACCTGATGAATATAGTACGTCCAGATGACATTCAGACTACACACACTCACAGAATATACTTTTTAACGTTCACAAATGAATAACTTGGATGCAGATTTGGTAGATTTTGGACGCAGCCCTGATTCTAGTTCAGTTCATCATGTCTGTGAATTTATACTGTTCAGTTTCCTCAGTTTATTGTCCAGCATTATCTTTACAGTTGACTGTAACTGTTGTTTTTGCCTTCTCCTGTATACCTTTTCAAGTTTATCTTTATATATATCTATATCTATATATATATATATCTATATCTATATATATATAAATATATATATATATATATATATATATAAAGTTCGGCAATAGACCTTATTCACAGCAGCATCATCTTTGATTTTTAACAGGACTGAAACTGAGGCTGTGAGTGATAGACACACATCTCTTTAGTAGGTTATGCCTATTATTTGATGTGTTTTTGGATTGTTCTGCTGATGAAACTCTGAAAAAATATATCTTTCCAAGAAACTTCAGGAGACGAAAAAATCCCCACAATATGAGATGTGGAAAATTATAAATGATCTAGGAGCTTTGTACAACTTTTAACAGTGGATGCCATTAAAAACATGGTACATCTATCCCTCCCAGCCTCACTTCCATGCCTGTCATGGCGCTGCTCTGAATAAGGATTTTGTACAGTGAACTCATTGTCATGTTCAAGAAAACAATTTGAAATTATTCGAGCTTTGTGACATGGTGCATTATCCTGCTGGAATTAGCCATCAGAGGATGGTACATGGTGGTCATAAAGGGATGGACATGGTCAGAAACAATGCTCAGGTAGGCCGTGGTATTCAAACAATGCCCAATTGGCACTAAGGGGCCAAAAATGTGCCAAGAAAACATCCCCACACCATTACACCACTACCAGCAGCCTGCACAGGGGTAACAAGGCATGATGGATCCATATTCTCATTCTGTTTACATCAAATTCTTACTCTACCATCTGAATGTCTTAACAGAAATCCGGACTCATCAGACCAGGCAACATTTCTCCAGTCTTCAACTGTCCAATTTTGGTGAGCCTGTGCAAATTGTAGCCTGTTTTTTCTATTTGTAGTGGAGATGAGTTTTACCCGGTGGGGTCTTCTGCTGTTATAGTCCATCCGCCTCAAGGTTGTGCGTGTTGTGGCTTCACAAATGCTTTGCTGCATACCTTGGTTGTAACGAGTGGTTATTTCAGTCAAAGTTGCTCTTCTATCAGCTTGAATCAGTCGGCCCATTCTCATCTGACCTCTAGCATCAACAAGGCATTTTCGCCTACAAGTCTGTCGCATACTGGATGATTTTCCCTTTTCACACCATTCTTTGTAAACCCTAGAAATGGTTGTGCGTGAAAATCCCAGAGCTCCTCCCCTCCATATTAGGCGCTATTTTTCTATTTATTTATTTATTAGGCTATTTGAGCGCATGGAACTGCAAAAGGCGAATATCCGCACAGCGCAGGCGCTGACAAACGTACGCTGTGTTTAAATGCTGCTCTATACGGCACTTTGACTCCGATTTTAGTTTTATACAATCGTGTGATATGGGAACATTACAGGTTCTGTGTTGAATCAGCTGAAAACAGCCGCGAGCATGTAGCCTATTCATGACGAGGTAAAGTGGAAAACGGCAATACACACAAACGTTTCACTTTAGCAGAACCACAATTTACCTTGCAGCTACTAACAGCGAAGAAATATGGTGTTTTGGATGAAACATTTATTAAAAATGTTTCTATATTACTTAAATTATTGCAGAATATAAATCACTTTTATAGAGGCTGTATTCGTATTTTCTACAGGTGTTTACTTTTTTTTTTTTAGTTTATTATATATGTTTTATATAGTTTTAGAAACCATTTAGCCATATAATGAGGAGCAAGGTTTTTACAGTCCCAACCATGATCTTACATTTAAATGAAACTGGCCTACAGTTAAACTACAGTCTATAAAACAGTTTTAAAGTCTGGATCCCATGAATTAAGGACAAGGCTTTTTTTCCTCTTTAAAAGTTGTATTAACTTTTTTTTTTTTTTTTTTATAGATTTAATGAAATTGAATAGCCTCATAAAAGATAGATATCAGTGTCTTACTTATGATGTGTTAACTCTTGAAAAATATGATTTTCCAGCCCAAAAATGTGATCATTTACTCACCCTAATGTCATTCCAAACCTAAATGAATTTATTTCTGTGTAGCATAAAATAAAATAATTTGAGTCTGTTTTTTTGTTCATACAATATACAAATGGTAGCCTAACCAAAATGGCTAGGTTGTCAACATTCTTCAAAACATTTTATTTTGTGTTTCACAGAAGTCATACAGGTTTGAAATGACACAAGAGTGAGTAAATGATGACAGCAATTTAAAAGAAGTAAATTTACTTTACTGCACCCTAGCTCAAAATCATCAGTGCTTTACTGCCAAGGGCATTTCTGTGTGACAAAAAAAAAAACAATATTAAGTTTATCTGCATTTTCAGCAAATTTGATAATATCTATCATTATTTGTCCTAGTTTTATTTATATACTCCAATTTAAGGCCCCAACCCCAGCAAAAACATTCACGGGGAACTCATGGGCCGGATGTGCTGGGTATGCCAGAGCCGAATTTTAGCCCCAGTCCAGCCCTGTTTCTTTCCCATTCTGACATTCAGTTTGGAGTTCAGGAGATTTTCTTGACCAGGACCACACTCCTTAATGCATTGAAGCAACTGCCATGTGATTGGTTGATTAGATCATTGCATTAATGAGAAATTAAACAGGTTTTCCTAATAATCCTTTAGGTGAGTGTATAAAAGGTCATGGTAATATAAGAATATTCTTTAACTTTCAGAGCTGAAAATATCCTTGTTAGTCCAAGAAAAGCTTTTAATGACACCAGGCCCAGCAAATGATGAAACACCGCCTCAAACAACAACTGAACCTGTAGCAGAGCTAAACCGGATCCAACTTCTTAGGCAGCATAATCATGCAATAAGCAATAAGCTTCATTCTGATTCCAATATTATGAATGCATGGATTAACTTTATTTTTAATGAATAACCAGCTCACGTGGGGAAGACATTGTGCGTTTGTTCTTCATTTCACCACAAATTTGTTCGTAAACAAGAGACCGGATTTGCAGACATGATGAGATTACATGAATGAATGAAGCAAGAAACTAATGTGAGTAAAATGTTTTTAATATGTGATAGTATTTGCATTGTTACATGTTGTATGACATCTACTGTGTGTACGTGTCTAGCTGAACATACATTAGCACGCTGTCAAAGGCGGAAGAATCCTTTATTTGTGATGTTGTTGGTTCATTGTGATTCAGGATCAGACTCAGACATGAAAGGGCCAGGGTGTGCAAAGCCCATGGTGTGTGTGTGTGTACGGTTTGTGGTTATATCCACCGATCAAGGCAGGACAAGTAATTAAAAAAATTACGTTCCAATCAATGGCGGGTGGATGATAGATAGTTCATTGTGTTTGTTTGATAAGGATACTGTCCGATCCCTGTGGGCAATTCATTCCGGTCGCCGTTTTTTCACACAAAAACAATCCCTCACATATACTCACAGGGGAGCTGAAGCTCATTAAATAAGCAAATCTTATCCAATCCTATCAGTTGGCATTTACTTCTAAATCTTCAGTGCGGCACGCCCATCAAAACCGAGTGTTCCAGGGGAGAGCCTCAAAATCAGGGTAGAAAATAGTCTATTATGTTTACAAAACCCCTACAAGTCACCAGGAGAAATAAACAATAAACCTGTCAGTTTTCCATAATGGCAACAAAAAGGAATTACTCACTTGTTATCAATCACTTGTTTTAAAATAACAGATTTGCATCATTTAAAGAACTAGCCCAGATGTACGGTCTTGGGGGAGAGCAGTTTCTCCAATATCATCAAATTAAATTATAGCTAAATCCAACATAAACATAATCAATAACCCACTTCATCCCTCTCAGATAATGGAAGGCACTTCCATGAACTTCCAAACTACATAAACTTATATCAAATGATGATGCAACAATTATAACATCCATGAGCAAATGGGACCAAGATTTATCCTTCTCCCTCAACACGACCTCTGGAAGGAAATCTGTAATAATACATTTTCAATGACTAGCAACTCAAACCTCCAACTCATACAGTTCAAAATGATTCAAAGGACTCACATTACTGAAAGAAGTGATGTTGGTAACACTTTACAATAACAGGACATGTTAGTACATGTTTGGCAATTAATGGAACCTGTTAGATTGAGTTTACCCATACATGTTAATTAATGCATTAATTACCAAACATGTACTAACATGTATTAATGCTGCTGTATTCATGCATGAATCATTATGACTCATGTCTTAATTAAGGATAGCTCCTCATTTGTTCATGATTAGTTCATATCTTAACTGATCATGAGTTCATGTTGAATTAACTATTAATTCATGTCCTGTTATTGTAAAGTGTTACCATGATGTTTTTTATTAACAAAATTTCGGGAGGAGCACGTGCAGATAATTAAACCTAATTAAACACAAGTGGAGCACACTCAGATAATTAAACCTAATTAAACATCAAGCTAATCAACGATAAGAGGTGTGTATATATACAGCAGATTTACCTTTCGTTGACCATTTTCATTTTAGCATGGATGGCTTTTCCGGCAGGTCGCCTCGCCTGCCCACACGTGTTTAGCTCAAACAGCTCGAAGCAATTCAATGTTAAAATCTTTTTCTTACAGATTCCTAAGCCATTTCAGCTGCTTCCATCAGCATTCACAGTAAAATCAATTCTGCTTTTCATGAATATAATTGTGTTTGCTACCGTTCACAATTGCTATTCTGTCTTCTAAAGTCTAATCATTGTTGTAAGGTATGCTACCAGTGGGTTGTCAACCACTAAAGCACTCGGACAGTGTAAAAAGTGCACACCGCAGACTTGCAACAAGGGAATCTACAACAGAAAGAAAATGATCTTAAATAATTTGCAGGCACACATCAATCTATCTTGCAATATTGCCGCCTCTACATACTACAGAGTGACAGATACTATTCACACACGAGAATTGCATTCATCACAAGGTTGCCGTTAGTTGATGATGAACTAACGTTACTTGCTTGTAAAGCTAAATCGCTAAAAAGATGCGCCAACGATCAGCCACAAGTTAGAACCAGCTGATAATATGAGCTTCACGTTTCAGATTCTGAGCTCTCTACGGGCTCACACATCAATGCTTCAGTTCAGAGCAGTTCACAATGAATAGCGCATATTTATGCCAAAGTGAATTCTTATCAACAATGACAATGTTTTCTTTATTGTGATTAATATGATATGTAGTATTATACGCTTCACACAGAGAGGCCGGATAACTGGCCTGAATGGTTGCAGCCAAGTAAGCAAACTCACGTATCAGACATTTCAAAGGGGGTTTATTATCACCGTAGATCCCATGCATACTTTGGGGCAGTTTGCAAACACTCCACTGACTACTGCATTACTAAACAGAAAAATTAATGGCAAAATTTAGAACGCATCCATGCGATGTTCTCCATCTACGGACTGCCCACTCATCAGCGAGTGAGAAGAAAGTACGTTCCGCCTTAAAGGAGCAGTACCTAATTTAGCGAGGTAAAGTATCCTCTTTGGCTGCTTTAGGGACCGTCTGCAAATTCACAGTAACTCACCAAAAGGCTTTTTACGATCAAAAGTTTATAGTACATTCCTACTGGCCAGACAGACTTATTACAGGTGAAATTAACTGGAGTAAAGCTGGCTTGACATTAGTGCTGCACGATTAATCAAAATCGAACCGCAATCGCGATTTGGCTTGTGCGCGATTATGGAAGCTGAAAGGCTGCGATTTAAATTAAATAAATAAATGCCCATTGTGTTAGCGAAGAGCGGCTCTGTGATAATCGCAGCTCCGTCTGAAAGACTGTGAGTTTGAGTTGCTTATAACATGCGTTTGAAAAAGCAACACGAGTCAAACATCTTCACAAACTAGTTGGGCGTTCATAAACCTGTGCAACAAAAGACGACGTTTAATAACATGTTTTACCTCTCTTCATATTGTCAGTCGAGTGTTTGTAAGCTGATGTGGCTTCTCATCACAGAGTGAGGCAGACGATGGGTTATTTTATAGTATTCTATGTCAATCAGCACTGTATTATAATATACTTTATTATTATTAAAAAATACCCTTGACGGCTTGAAGAACTCAAATACACCATATTTTGCTGCAGTCATGTTTATTGTCGTCATGTTTAATTAAAGCGTCTCTATCTTCTGTTTACACCGCTTTAGCTTCACATCATGGATTTCCTGAAAAATAACGTTGATTACTTCTTTAAGGCAAATGTGGCGTTTTCTGTTCAAGGGCGCCCTCTGGCTTTCAGTATGAATTAAAAACTTTTTTATTTTTTTTCAATAACTCCTTAGGCTTAGACCTTTCTAATGTTTTTTAGTCATAGGCTGTCTGCATATTAATAGGTAACCCAGCATTATTTTTATTTTTTTGTAAAATAAGTTTTCTGTAAAATATTACAATAATAATAATAATAATTAGTATTAGTATTATATTGTTATATTTGTTCTGGC
This sequence comes from Pseudorasbora parva, assembly GCF_024679245.1. Taxonomy (NCBI): domain Eukaryota; kingdom Metazoa; phylum Chordata; class Actinopteri; order Cypriniformes; family Gobionidae; genus Pseudorasbora; species Pseudorasbora parva. The sequence continues at coordinate 38,918,864 of NC_090188.1, read as the reverse complement.
ATATTCTTTTTTTATTTGTAATTATGAAAATGTTATTGTAATGGTAATATTTGTTATTTTTTAAAATATTTTTAGCAGTAATAATAATCATAATAATTATTATTAGTCACAATAATATATAAACACAAAATGTTCCCTATATCGAGGGAACTTCGCACTGCGTCAAAACAACTAATTTGGGGATGCTCCCTAAGAATCAATGCATCTGAAGTATGAATGAAACTAGTCCAATCCTGATTGGTCCTACGTAATGACGTAGATGTGAGTGTTTGAAAGACTGTCTATTTATTGTTGTCTGTCCCATTGTCCCATATATATATATATATATATATATATATATATATATATATATATATATATATATATATATATATATATATATATATATATATATATATATATATATATATATATATATATATATATATGATATCAAGAGACCTATAAAGTATACTGGCTACCAAGTTTAAGAGATGCGTGCACCCATGTCCCCCGCTTTATTTCGGGAACGGACACGCATTCTCTGTTTGTACATTGCCTGGGCGTTCAGCATGCTCAGGTGGCTCTCGAGGGAGCCGCCTGCAGTCATTGTGAGCTGCTGACGCTCAGGGTGCTGAGGTCTCGGTTGGGGGTCTTTGATTAGGCCGGCCAACCACGTGAGCCCCGTGGTTCTGGGCGTCGCAGATCATGGGGCTCACAGCTGGACTTGTCAGCGGAGATTGAGACTGCTGAGGCACTTTCTCAATATTCCTCTGACAGTTCAGAGGTTCTCCCACCATGTGTGGAAGCCCGCGAAGCGGCTTCTTCCCCCGGGGTGGAGAATCCGATGTTGATCCTCTCCGGGTCTGAGGATCCAGACGAGATCAACATTGAGGTGGGTGGAGCTGCATATATGTCACCACCGCATCCACCCGCCCAAGAGGAGCTTATAGAGACTGTTCCTTTTGTGCCCGGTTCGGGCCTTAGGGATTTATCTGGAAAGGTCAGCTCAGTGGGGAAATCAGACCAGCTGTTAGTGTGTTTTGGCTCACCCAAGAAGTAGGGTTGCCTGCATCAACCCCTACTATTAGTATTTGGATTGTGCAGGCTATAGCTTTGTCATATCAGGTGCGCAATCACCTTTTGCCTTGAGAGCCCATTCTACCAGGGGCATGGCCTCCTTGTTGGCCCTTCTCTCCGGAGTCCCTATGCAGGACATCTGTGAAGCGGCCGGCTGGGCTACTCAGCACATGTTCATAAGGTTTTACAGCTTACACCTCCCTGCGACACCCGGCGGCAGGGTATTCCAGTCCTAATTGTGCCTGGTCTCCAGTTTCACAATAGGGCAGGCGTATCCTTGGTGTGACCTAGTGGGCACTCGTTCCCCAAATTCGTCGTTTTGACGCAGTGCGAATTTCCCTTGACATAGGGAACGTCTCGGGTTATGTATATAACCCTTGTTCCCTGAGAGGGAACGAGCACTGTGTCTCGTCGCCACACCTTATATCGCCTGAGAGCGTTTTGCTTCATCGCGATAATTGACGCTACAATGCGCCGGGCTCCCCTTTATAGCTTCCGGGTATGCCGTCACATCTACGTCATGACGTAGGACCAATCAGGATTGGACTAGTTTCATTCATACTTCAGATGCGTTGATGCTTAGGGAGCATCCCCAAATTCGTCGTTTCGACGCAGTGCGAAGTTCCCTCGATATAGGGAACAAGGGTTATATACATAACCCGAGACGTTATATACAAACACTTTTCATTTGTAAAAGATAATAATAACAATAATCGCATTTTAAATCGCAATCGCAATTTTACCCAGAATAATCGCAATTATATATTTTCACCAAATCGTGCAGCCCTACTTGACATGGTCATTCGATATCCGTGGATTGAGGGACTGTCTCTAAAGTTACATACAGCATTAATATAGAGCTGCACAATTAATCGAATTTCTAATTGTGTTTTGTTTAGCTTGTAAACAAATGAAGATGTTTGTTATAAAACCTGCGATTTCTATCCCTCCATTTAAGTCTATTCCCGGTGCCACAGGCATCATAAAGTACTAATGCTAGGGCATCAAGACGGCCAGTCTTGGACTGGTAGTCTTAGACGGCAGGACTGTCCATTCCTCTCAAACTTTGGATCAAAAAGATCCAATAAATGTCATAAAAGCATTGTAAAAATAACTAATCGAGTGTCTGATTCAAATCTAAGTCTTCTGAAGAGACACAATGGCTTTATATGATGACCAGATTGCTGTTCCCTCCCAGAAGAGCCTTCCCAATCGATCGTTCCAAAACAAGGTTGCTCCCAGTCCATCAGCCAGTAGGGCCCATGATCTGCTCCCATCAGAGCCAACATGGGCTCTTCTGGTCAAGCAACCAAGCAAAATGCCAGCCCACCAATTATCTGCATAATGGGGGGTGGGGTGTGTGGCTGTCCTCTGTTTCTTGCATTTTTGGGGGTACTCTGGCTTCGGGCCATATTCCGAGCCCAGAGCCCTCCCCTAGACTGCACGCCAAATACGCATAATCTGTACTCTATTTCATTTGATTTAAGTGTGAACTCGTGAGGTGATGTTTTTTTTATTTACAAAATTTCAGGAGGAGCACGCTCAGATAATTAAACCTAATTAATCATGAGTGGAGCACATCAAGCTAAACAACGATAAGATCTTCTTTCGTTGACCATTTTCATTTTAGCATCCCTCCACCACCCCATCTCCTCACTTGATTCTAACAAACTCTTATTAGATGTCAACACAATCTATAATACACTCCAGTCCAGTTCTAGAGTATCTCTATCACGGGTATCTATATACAGGTCCTTCTAAAAAAATTAGCATATGTGATAAAAGTTCATTATTTTCCATAATGTAATGATAAAAATGTAACTTTCATATATTTTATATTCATTGCACACCAACTGAAATAGTTCAGGTCTTTTATTGTTTTAATACTGATGATTTTGGCATACAGCTCATGAAAACCTAAAATTCCCTCAAAAATCCCTGCTAATCTCAAAAAATTAGCATATCATGAAAAGGTTCTCTAAACGAACTATTAACCTAATCATCTGAATCAACTAATTAACTCTAAACACCTGCAAAAGATTCCTGAGGCTTTTAAAAACTCCCAGCCTGGTTCATTACTCAAAACCGCAATCATGGGTAAGACTGCCGACCTGACTGCTGTCCAGAAGGCCATCATTGACACCCTCAAGCGAGAGGGTAAGACACAGAAAGACATTTCTGAACGAATAGGCCGTACCCAGAGTGCTGTATCAAGGCACCTCAGTGGGAAGTCTGTGGGAAGGAAAAAGTGTGGCAAAAAAAACGCTGCACAACAGGAAGAGGTGACCGGACCCTGAGGAAGATTGTGGAGAAGGACCGATTCCAGACCTTGGGGGACCTGCGGAAGCAGTGGACTGAGTCTGGAGTAGAAACATCCAGAGCCACCGTGCACAGGTGTGTGCAGGAAATGGGCTACAGGTGCCGCATTCCCCAGGTCAAGACACTTTTGGACTGTCGCTCATTGGTCCAAAGTACTTTTTTCAGATGAAAGCAAATGTTGCATGTCATTCGGAAATCAAGGTGCAAGAGTCTGGAGGAAGACTGGAGAGAAGGAAATGCTAAAATATCTCAAGTCCACCTGCTCACAGTGCCAAACCACTGGTAAATGGTTTACTGACCATGGTATTACTGTGCTCAATTGGCCTGCCAACTCTCCTGACCTGAACCCCATAGAGAATCTGTGGGATATTGTAAAGAGAAAGTTGAGAGACGCAAGACCCAACACTCTGGATGAGCTTAAGGCCGCTATCGAAGCATCCTGGGCCTCCATAACACCTCAGCAGTGCCACAGGCTGATTGCCTCCATGCCACGCCGCAGTGAAGCAGTCATCTCTTTGCAGAACACAATCCTTGCTTCCTCTGTCTCTCCAACAAGTTCCTCCTCCATAATCTTTTTTTTTTTTTTTTTCACAAATCAGCGCACAGACAATTTGGAGTGCAAACTTTCTGCAGTTTATCATTTTTAATAACAATTCCAAGTCTTGTGCAAGAACTCCGGCCTGACACGTGTGATCTTGCGTTGTTTACTTGAGAGAGAGTTGTCAGTTCCTCTTGTTCCTCTTGTATAGTCATGCAGTGAGAACCTTGTCGCCACTGGTTCTGACTTGGCTCCATCATGGTTCATTGTAGTCCATCAATTACTGTTTTCCTTGGAACTTTGTTTATTTATTACAGTGGGGCAAAAAAAGTATTTAGTCAGCCACCAATTTTGCACGTTCTCCCACTTAAAGTGATGATGCCTGTAATTTTCATCATAGGTACACTTCAACTATGAGACGTTGTCTGATTTTTTTTAAAATAATTGATTTGCTAAATATGGTGGAAAATAAGTATTTGGTCACCTACAAAAAAAGCAAGATTTCTGGCTCGTACAGACCTGTAACTTGTGTTTGAACCTGTTTGAACTCATTTTAAAAAACACCTGTCCACAACCTCAAACAGTCAGACTCCAAACTCCACTATGGCCATGTCCAAAGAGCTGTCAAAGGACACCAGAAACAAAATTGTAGACCTGCACCAGGCTGGGAAGACTGAATCTACAATAGGTAAGCAGCTTGGTGCAAATAATCAGCTGTGGGAGCAATTATTAGAAAATGAAAGATTTACAAAACCACTGATAATCTCCCTCGATCTGGGGCTCCACGCAAGATCTTACACTGTGGGGTCAAAATTATCACAAGAACGGTGAGCAAAAATCCCAGAACCACATGGGGGAACATAGTGAATAATCTGCAGAGAGCTGGGACCAACGTAACAAAGGCTACCATCAGTAACACACTACGCCACCAGGGACTAAAATCCTGCAGTGCCAGACTCTGCTTAACCCAGTACGTCTGGGTCCGACTGAAGTTTGCTAGAGAGCATTTGCATGACTCAGAAGAGGATTGGGAGAATGTCATATGGTCAGATGAAAGTAAAATAGAACTTTTTGGTAAAAACTCAACTTGTCATTTTTTGAGGAGAAAGAATGCTGAGTTGCACCATACCTACTGTGAAGCATGGGGGTGGAAACATCATGCTTTGGGGCTGTTTTTCGTCAAAGGCTTTTCATGTATTACTGCTAACATGCTTTAATTTCCCAACTGAGATCATTAAAGTACTACTACTACTACATCATCCCTTCAGCTCTATCTGGGTTTCAACCCCCTAGCTCCACCCTTGACTGAACCTGGGTCCTCCACCCCTTCGGCTCCACTGGGGCCCACCATCCCTTCCATGCATCTTCAGCCCTCCAGGTTCATCAGGGCCTACTATTCTTGCTATTCTGCTGTGACCTCCTCCAGGGTTTCTTCCTCCACCAGCTCCTCTATAGACTCCCTTTGTTCTGGGTCTTTGCCTCTACACCACCAAGAGATCTTATCGCAATTTACAGAAGTATCAACATGAATAGGGTCTACTCAATGGGAAATCATTGGAAAAAAATATCTACTCTAAAGGATATTACATATATTTTTACTGCATAAGGAAAACCATTTATGAGTAGTCACATTTTTTTATTATTACATGCAAATTTCCCCTTTAATTATGGGAGTGTCCAACCCAATTGCAACTGGATAACTTTGCATTATTTATAGTAAATCACCAGCATTTGTTACAGTCCACAATCACATTAGCACATTAGCCGTTAATCTGGATAACAATAAATTAGTATGCAAGAGTTTAATCTACACTAACTTGGCTGTTTTCAAATAGCAGAGCTTGTTCCATCTGCACAAGTGGAAATGTAAAGATCTGTCTGAGCTCAGACTTAAGCTGTAAATCTGGCTCATCCAGTTTCATCACGCTCTGCATCTTCCTCTTTATCTGTTGACTGGCTTGCAGCAATGTTTCGATTTAACACCTCTATTGACTGGCCCATGTATTTGAGAGACTATGTCTTTTTTTCCTTTTCTTCAGTGTTCCAAAAATAAATGTAAAAAAATAAAACTGTGAATGCTTAAAGCTGATTTTCTACTTGGAGGACAATTAATGAGATGAACCGAATACAAGCTCATTAAAGAAGGTTTAAGTACATGGAAGACTGTCCTTTATACATTAGAAAATGTATACTTACAATAAGACATTTTAAATATCAGTGACATTTTTGTTACGCCACTATGGAGAAATTTATGTTGTTAATCTGTTATTTTCAAGCACTTGAGCCCCTGACCTGCTTATGTGTCTAAATTGCTTGTTATGATATAGACAGTTCGTGAGAGCTAATGAGAACTGAGAGGCACTGGAGATTATTGTCTTCTTAATAAACACTTCCAGTAATTAGATCAAAATGACATGTAAGGGAGCTGCTTAAGTGCCATTATATTTTTGTACATGCTTTGCTTAAAGACTTTTTTAATGAAAACATTCATTATGTTTGTTGTTGCTATAATTTATCATGATCTTTACAGGAAAAAGCTCCAGTCACGGTAGCAAGACCTTACTTTCATGTGGGATAGTCATCATGATCTTTACGGTCAACTACAAGTAGTTGTTTGCATAATGTTAGAAAATAAATTGCACGTGCATTACCACTTAAACAAATTTTATAATTTTAAATTGTATAACTTTTTTCAAAAGTTATAATTCAAGACAAATAGTCATAAAGTGCTTGCACATGTTGACTCACAGGCTAGAAATGTAAAGAGTTCACTTATATATGCAAATAGACAGGTCATTTACTAAAAAGACTACAGTACTCCTGGGTGATGTCACATATTTCAGCTTTAAACTGGTTTTGGGACTTTTATGGCCAACCTGTAATTAGCAGAAAACCAGCTAGTGTCTTTTAGCTTTGGCAAAAAAATGTGATTATAGGTTTGGCACCCGCCCATTCTGAAGACTTATAGTGTAGGTTTTGAGAGTCAGTTGCTGTAAGTATTGGAAGGCGTCACATCTCAGTGTGCACTGAAGTGGTGCCAGGAACTCTTGATCTTTGATTTAGTCAGGCAGGTATGGGATTCGGCCCACATGGGTTCTGATTGCTTGGATGGGCAGTCAGCAGCCTGATCAACTGTGCACTGAACACTTTTTAAAAAAAAAAACTGAGTAATGTCTGAGAATTTTATGAAACCAGTAGGATTTTACCCTGTGGGGATAATTTAAAAAGATCCAATAGTCAGACTCTTAACTCATGTACCCTGTATTAGGAGTGTTATTAAAATATTTTCCAGTACTAATGACTGATCACTTAATCAAAATGACATAACCCCTCTGTTGAAATCACATTCTAAAGGGGTATTTCTCCCTCTGTATTTTCAAATGAATGGAACTATATTTTGCTGACAATTTGGTTTTCGCAATTTTTTTTATTAAGCAAGTTATTTTAAGAATCTCACATTGAGTGGCTATGGGCCCAATTGTGGATATTGACTTTATTTTATTATTTGCTACTACTTATGGCTATGGAAATTTGTTTCTGCCACAGAATAAAACATTTTAAAATTATTATATTAAAATTGTTCCTTTTTTTATTCTGTGGTGGAAACAATTGCTTCCATAGATAGCAAATTAATGGAGCAGATGAAAAAGAGTTAAGTTAGCTTTCACTAGTTCACACTTAAATCAAATTAAATCATGAGCGTCGGAAGCAAATAATAAGTGGGTGCAGGGGCGGATCTACCGGGGTGGCATGGGGTGGCAACTGCCACTCTAAGAAAAACCATTGCCACCCCGTCTGCCACCCCAAGAGTGTATCCCAAATTCCCAATGCATTAAATATAAATAGTTTCCTCTACCGATTTACATCAGCGGCTCTTCAATGTGATGAGATAATAGCAAGAAAACAAGTCTTTCTTTTGTTGTTCAAACAAATTACTCAAGAACTGCTTAGTGATCCGCGACGCAACTCACCTCTACCGCCGGTTTCACACAGTCCGTTTGCAGTAGCCTAGGTATTTATTTTTTCTCGTAACGTTACCCATGTTAACGGATAACAGCTTTCACACTGCAACCCTATGCGGTCCGGCAGTGCCTTCAGGAGCGGTGCGTCAGCACTGATTATTGAAGTGAAAATCTTATTTCACCGCATATAATTTAAAGTCTTATCTGATAAATTGAAATCAGCCATAGACGTAAAGGATGCAGCAGCAAACATTAATAGGGAAAGAAAAGGGTTAACAATAGCATTACTCTGAAACAAATGCAGTTATAGCCTACATAAGCTACCATATTTTCTGCTTAACCTTAACTCCAGTTCAAATGAAAAGTGCATTTTTTCACTGAGCACATTCTCTGCAGTCCGAGCGATGCACTGAAGCTCACTCTCGCTCATATCTGAGGTAAATCATTAACACCATCACCACTTAGCCTACGGTAGCCTAGATGCGTTACTTTTATTGAACTAAATTCATTATAATCGGCAAAAACGAATACGCAGGTTATGAACAAGAGCGCTCCCGAGTCCATGTTTCATTCTCACACTGTTGTTCGTGTGAATCGCAGCACATTTCGGCACACACACACAAAATACAGGCAGAAACGTGCATCTCTTAAAGGGGCCGCACTATATTCCAGTTCTTAAAGGGGCCACACTATATTCCTACTACTGGTGAATATGGACCTCCTCCAGGTATGGTGTGGAGCTGGTGCGCTCTCAGGTCCGCATCACAGCTTTCACATTACCAATTTTTCATACGAACTGTGCCCTGTTCTGAATTAAACTGCCAGTGTAAAAACTCCCTTTATTTATATTCTTAAAATGAGAGAAATCACGGCTTATTCTGAATTTTTAAGCTTAGGCTTAAGAGACATGAACAAGTTATTTGAAAAACATGACCTTTGCAACATGTCTTGTCTTCATGCTCTGAGTATGGTTTTACTATAAACGTACATTTGCATAAAGCATGCATATTTGTCCATACCCATGTTGATTAGAGTATTTAAAACTTGAAACTTATTCATTTAAGGTACATTTAAGAACTGATAAAAATGTGTGATTAAATTAATTTAAATATTTTAATCAATTGACAGCCCTACTAATAACACAATATGAACAGCCATCAGCGGGGCACTAATACGATCACTTATGTAGTGCTATACGTACAACAACAAAAAAAAAACCTGAGGAAGACAAGTCGGCCTACTAGCCAGTTTGTGATTGGTCCCTCGATTTCCAGAATCAAATCGCAGCAGAATGGCTAGCAGAAAACATAAGGAGAAAGGTGGATGGGAAAAAGTTAAAGAAAAGAGGGCCACAGTGTAGTTAGTACATAGTACACCATAGTACAGTGTCTGTTGCGCACGGCTGGGGCGAATGGCTGGATGGTGGGCCTATTTGGGAGAAAGTCCAGGGCTGTTTTTTAGCCCCAGTCCGTCCCTGCTTGGAGGTGGAGAAAAAGTACTTTATGACCTGCAGCATTTCTTATAAAATATTTAAAAATGAAAGAAAATAAAAACTACATTTTTTTTTTCTATTGTAAGTTTTAATGTAAAATGTTTTTGATTTTAACATTGGTCTATGTTTAAATGTTTTGCCACTTGCGTGAGCAACATATAAATATAAAGTATATTTAATATAAGTATATTATACTTGAATCCACAATATTTAATGTTGCCACCCCTCATAGATCTCATGCCACCCCATGAATAATTTTCTAGATAAGCCCCTGAGTGGGTGGGTCAGTAGCGGCTAAAGCAAAATATGATAGGCGGGGAAATTTGTTTGTGGTGTGGTCTCGGGGTTCTCCCCCAGAAAAAAAATGATTTTATAGATGTGATTTCCTGCATTATGGTGCGTTTTAGGCCATATCCCCCTATACCAAAAAAGACCTCAAACCAGTCAATACCAATAGTCTAATAAAAAGGCTATATTCATTTAACTGCCATAGACATCAACAGTTTCACAGATAAATGATAATGAATAAGTTGCATGTTTTTTATGCTCCGTGTCCAGACAGAAAAAGTGCCATTTACTAAACGATTGAGGGGTCAGACAAAATTACCAAAATCACTAAATTTTTAACCGTGGCTTTAAGAGTAGGCGTAAGACGCATGGCAGCAAGTTTTGACACATATCGCGAGCATAGGTTCGAATCCGCCTTTTGCCACACTTGCTTTCCCCATCACATATCAGATCGGAAAGGTTTTTTTTTTTCAATAAAAAAATAGAAAATATTAGAAAAGGGGAAATAAAGCGTTTAACATGTGTTTAATAATAATAAGTTTCTTAATAAGTTTCTCGGTTAAGGGGTAGTCAAGGTAAGTAGACATGTGCTGAATTAGAGACAATAAAAGTGAGTGGGGCCAGTAGGAATTTACTACAAACTTTGGAACGTAAAAAAGCCTTTTGGTGAGTTACTGTGAATTTGCAGAGGGTCCCTAAAGCAGCCTCAGCGGATACTTTACCGTGTTAAATTAGGTACTGCTCCTTTAAGGCGGAACATCGCCTACTCTCCTCTCACTTGCTGATGAGTGGGCAGTCCGTAGTAGATGAAGCGCGAGCTGTGAACGTCGCATGGATGCATTCTAAATTTTTGTTACTCTTTGCCGTTTGTTTTTCTGTTTAGTAACGCAGTTGTCAGTGGAGTGTTTAACTGCCCCAAGTGTGCGAGGGATTTACGGTGATAATAAACCCCCTTTGAAAGTCTGATATATGAGTTTGCTTCACTTGGCTGCAACCATTCAGGTCAGCTATCCGGCCTCTCTGTGTGAAGCGTATAATACGACATACAATATTAATCACAACAATAAAGAAAACATTGTCATTTTTAATGCGAATACGCTTTGGCATGAATGTGCGCGATTCATTGTGAACTGCTCTGACTGAAGCATTGATGTGCGAGCCCGTAGAACGCTCAGATTCTGAAACGTGAGGCTCACATATCAGCTGGTTACAACTAGTGGCTGATCATTTGGCGTAAAATGCACTTTGTATTGGCATCTTTTAGTGATTTAGCTTTACCGGCAAGTAACATTATATTTATAGTTCATCACCACAGCAACCTTGTGCAGGTCCATGATGAATGCAATTGTCGCGTGTGAAAAGTATCTGTCTGTAATACGCAGAGGCGGCAATCGCAAGAAAGATTGATGCCTGTAACAAATCATTTAAGATCATTTTCATTTTTGTTGTAGTTTCCCCTGTTGCAAGTCTGCGGTGTGCAGTTCACACTGTCCGAGGGCGACTGTCGTCATTTTTTTTTTTTTTTTCTAAAACAACCAGCTGTTAACACAAAGTTACCTTAGAGAACAATGATTAGACTTTAGAAGACGGAAACACAATTGTAAATCGTAGCAAACGCAATTACATTGAGGAAAAGCAGAATTGGTTTTACCGTGATGGAAGCGGCAGAAATGGCTTAGAACTCTGTAAGGAAAAAATGTCAGCATTGTAGAATTGCTTTGAGCTGTTTGAGCGATCTATACAGCGTGTGGGCGGGCGAGGCGACCATCTGGAAAAGCCATCCATGCTAAAATAAAAATGGTCAACGAAACAAGGTAAATCTGCTGTGTATATATACACACCTCTTATCGTTGATTAGCTTGATGTGCTCCACTTGTGTTTACTTAGGTTTAGTTATCTGCACGTGCTTCTCCCGAAATTTTGTTAATAAAAACTTCAGTAAGTTAGTTAAGGTAACGCTTGCCCCCTATTTGTACTTGCATTTTAGGAAAACTGCATAAAAAAAACACTGGATGGACACCCCGAGATGTTCTTACATTATAAAAATGCACTTAAACAAACATGCATTTGTATTGGATCTGCCGTAGCCTATATAGAAGCTTGTTTCCTCCACAGAATAAACAGTTAAAAAGGAAATTGTGACTTTTTTAATCTCACAATCTGACTTATTTATATATAGTCACAACTGTGAGTTATAAAATCAGAATTACGCATTTATAACTCGCAAATCTGAGTTTTTTCTCACAATGTGTTCAATCCTCAAATAAAGATTCAAACGGTTATGAATCAGCTTATTGATTCATGATTCGGATCGCGTGCCAATCTGCTGAAATCACGTGACATTGGTGATCCGAATCATGAATCAGTACGCTGATTCATAACCGTTTGAATCTTTATTTGAGGATTGAACACAAACGGGGAAGAGAAGACAATGCTGAATAAAGTTGTAGCTTTTGCTATTTTTGGACCAAAATGTATTTTCGATGCTTCAAGAGATTTCTGATGTCCCATATGGACTACTTTGATGATGTTTTTATTCCTTTTCTGGACATGGACAGTATAGTGTGAATACACTTGCATACGCTGTCAGACTAAATATAAAATATCTTAAACTGTGTTCTGAAGATGAACGGAGGTCTTACGGGTGTGGAACGACATTAGGGAGAGTCATTAATGAAATCAGTTTTGGGTGAACTAACCCTTTAATGTTTACATTAAATACATGGGCAAAAAACATGTGAAAGATAAAACGGAAAGCCAAAAGCTAGCATTTTGCTTGTTGTAGCATGCTTCATATAGTTGTATGAAGCATGCTACAACGATGTAGCTATAAGGATGAATGAGAGATGAAGGTGTGGAGGAAATGTGCTTTATCAATGACATCATATTATACAGAAATTTGAATCAGAAGACGGTAGGCTACACCCTCTCCTCATTCCCGGCGTCATTGGACACTTTTTCAATTTGACAATGACTATATACATTCTCTCAAGGTGAAAATCCTGCAGTGGACAAGTGCTTTAACTTACCTCAACAATACTGAGATCCTGTCAGGGATTTTTTAGAAAAGATTTAAATCACAATAACGAATAATTTTAGCATGTTAAACAAGCTATGTGTGCCTGAGCCAACATGATAGATGTGTGAGTCTGCAACAAAATAGATATCATGTTGACCTCCAGGAAACGGGGTATTTTCAAACTTTGCTTGTCACTGCATATATATTAACTATATGTGTATAGCAATATATCATTTGAAATTGTGAACGCCCAACTAGGAAACCCTGGACTAGAGTGTCAAATCATACAGACACATATTGACTGGGCCGATATTGATTTTCTCCAGGTACCATTAATGCAGCTTTTGACAGAACTGCATATCTGCAGTAAATGGCTAATTAAGAAATCAAACATCAGACCTATTCTGTGCTCTAGATGAAAATTGATTGTGGTCTCAATAATAATAATAAAAAAAACAAAAATTGACACATATGAAATCTCTGAAGAAAGAAGCCGTAAGAAATGCATGTCACCTAACAAATCTAGACTAAAAACAAGATCGGAAGAAAATGTATAATATGAATTTACATTTTGAGTTCAAACAGTACACAGAAATGTCTTAGACTTGGCATATAATTATTATTAACTGAAATGAAAAGGCCACATCATCTCAAAGGCACTTTGTAGATGTAAAGCAAATGACAGTGTAGCTCATACTGTACGGTCTTTTTCAGAACAATCGCTCTTTGACTGGATGACTGTAAGTAATTACATGTATATTATTTAAAGGCTCTTATTAGGTGAATGTCACAAAAATGAACCCAGTTATCAAATGGCCACATTTCACAGCAAAATCCCTTAAGAAAAAAAAAAGATATATTGCCGTATATTGGAAAATATCATGCAATACATTAGGCAATATATTCACATAAATGGGATTTAATATTTATATTCTCCAATATATTGCAATATATGAAAGTGACAATCATTTGTATATTTTGCAATATATTACAGGAATATATAATATATTGTATAATACCATCAATATATTTATAATATATTATAATATATTTCAAGTAATACATTGGTAAATATATTTTCCTTTCGTAAGGGATGATAAAATAATATAAAAAAAAGTAATATCCTAAAAAGGTTGAACCTTTTGTTTGAGTAATTATTACCACATGATACTTAAAGACAATTAAGAAACACTTTGCTTAAAGCCTTTATGTATAAAGCATTATGAAGCTATTCATAATATGCATTATAATGCAGTGTATGTTTTCATAAATAATTCTAACCAGAGTTAAATGCATTATATTTGCAGATCTAAAGGTGTAACAATGAATAGATAAGTATTGTAACAGTGGTTCATCCAATGCATTTTAAGGTGCATTACAAGACATTATTAATCCATTAAACATGTTTTTATAATGCATTATAGTATGCGTAAAGTGTAATTGAGAAAAAAAAATAACTCTCATTAATGGAACAACAAAACAAATCTACTTTTTTTTTTTACTTTTTTTACAGCAAAATATATTATCTTTGGGCATGAAATCTGAACTTGACATGCTCTTCACTCTAAAAAATGCTGGACAAAAAATGGAGAAATCCAGACATTGGGTTGTTGGACCCATTTAAACAACCCAATTTCTGGGTTTGTCCATTTCCAACCCAACTTGGGTTGTTTTTATCCCAGCATTTTTTCGAGTGTTGATAGGTTTTGTCCATGATGTCAAATTGCCTTGTGTTTTTCAAAATGAACGGCCAATGTACCTCAACTGATTAGTGAGCTCATGTAAGCATATACACCATTTTACTATTCATTCATTTAGACAAAATGTACATGTGCATCTTTAATAGTGGAATGAATTGTTGTTAAGATGCTGGTGTGTGCTGCAATGAACAGCTGTTTCCATGTGTAGTCACCGTTACAGTCCGATCAGACTCCACTGTTAGTGTCATATGTGTGTCTCTTGTGTGTTGGTAGAGGCGGGAACGTCTTGTGTGGAGATCCTGGTGTGTGTGATCAGAGATGTCAGCCTGGTTTTACAGTCTCCTCTCCGTTCTGACGGAAGCCCCTCTGCACAAGCTGACTGCCGCAGCAAAGCTCCTCGACCATCTGCTCGGGTTTCACCGCTGACGAACTGAAAACACACGCTCTGGTTACTGGTAGCACTGGTTATAAGATTTAAGTGTATCTTCCAACCACTCAAGCAGAACAGTCTCACAAATCAACAAAGAAAGCATATTTTAGGATTGTGACACTAACACACCTCCAACACCAATTAACCATGCCATAATGCAAATAATAATAAACTCGGGGTGGATTTAATGAGACTGACACAAACATATTTAGTTCTTAATTGATGTTAATGACATGGCAACTTTTGTGAATACAGGATGGGTTGATTAGTTCAGATGATTTTACCATGGTAAAGTGAGGATTGCATATGGTAAAACCATGATAAACCATGATAAGGGCTTTTCACACTTCAAATATTTAACACTATTCTAAACCCTGGGTAAAACAAATCCTGGGTTATCTTGCATCACGTTTCACACTACTTATCATTTATCTGGATTTAAAGGGATAGTTTGCCCTAAAATGTAAATTCTGTCATTAATTCCTCACCCTCATGATGTTCCAAACCCGTAAGACCTACGTTCATCTTCAGAAAACAAGTTAAGATCATTTTATATGAAATACGAGAGCTCTCTGACCCCACATAGATAGCAACTCAATGAACACTTTCAAGATGAACAAAGGTCTTATGGGTTTGGAACAAAAAGCAGGTGAGGAATTAATGACAGAATATTCATTTTGGGGTGAACTAACCCTTTAACAATTAATCCTCGGTATTCATACACTGACATTTTATTGGACGTGCTGTGTTTCTGTGCATGTGAATATGAGGTACACGATGGGCTGTCGGTTGCTAAGTGTGTATCATGTAGCATCTATCATCTATCACGTAACATTGCAACATTGCATTGTTTCACACTGAAGATTTTTGGCACTGCAATGCAGATTTGACGTTCATGAGATTGTGTGCTAAGTGTGAAACACTCCTCTACACGGTTTAGAATGATGATAACATGAGGTTAAAGGGTTAGTCCACCCCAAACCTGAACATTTTATAATATATAATCAATCCATCATAGGTGTATATAGAGCCGTATGGATTACTTTTATAATGGATGGATATGCTTTTTGAGCCTTCAAAATCTCACTCTCTATTCACTGCCATTATAAAGCTCAGAAGGGCCTGGATATTTGTTTAATATTACTCTGTGTTCAGCTGAAAGAAAAAAGTCATAAACACCTAGGATGGTTTGAGGGGGGAGTAAATAATGGGATCATTGTCAGTTATTGGTTTGCTAACCCCTTTAAAGCACAGAAAGCTCAAATCAATCACTGGATTTGAGCTGGATTTGTCTTGTGTTCTATAGTCATGTGACTTCATGCCATCATGGGTTCCTGCCACGTGTTCCTGTCTCATGTTGGCAATTTTTTATGGGTTGATCATTGTTCACAGGTGCTGCTTGTCTTGTCATTAGCCCTTGTGTATTTAAGCCCTCATGTTGCCATAGTCTTAGTCTGATGTTGAATATGTAACCCCAGTGTTGGTGAGTGAAAACACAGAGATGCCAAACCAACTCCTAAATCAACCGCTTTGACTGCAAAAACGTGTAAACGTGACAATGAAGCTTTATCCTGCCTGTGTGTGTGTGGAAACAACACGAATCTACTGTGTGTCTGTACATGAATGCAGTGCGCGCACACGTGGTCAGACACTCACACGCTTACTGTACGACTGCTTTACGTGTTTTAAAGCAAACCACACACTGGAATGGATAATTCACTAAAACTCAAAGTGAGTCTCTGTTCTCTCTGATATGTCTGCTGTAATCAGTCTGGCCTTCTTTACATTAGCGCTGTTTTAAACTGAATAATTTTGATTACTGGATCACTGAAAACTTTCTGAGAGTTTAATGTCTTAAAATGGCCTGATCACAAACAGAGAAGCAGAATCAGGTTTAAAGCGTTAGAATGGACCAGGGTTACAGGTACTTGTAGATGCTCAGTATGATTGTGATAAACTCCTGACTTCTAACATCATCTAAGTTGACACTGAAGGCAAGAGTGGGCCAAATCCAATTAGTCAAGTGACAAGGTCAGACTTCTTCTGAGATAGTCTGAAGACACTCAAATCTTGCCCTGAGCTGATTTTTCACTTACATATGTGGTCCTGAATCAGACCCAGATCAGATTTTTTTCCAATGCGGCCACTGTTTGTACAACCAAGGCGGATTTGATGTGACTTGCGTCAATCTGTGTCGACATTTGTCACAATTATGCACCAGCGAGTTAGCCCTAGACACAACAGGCACAGACAGTAACATTAAAAACTTGACTAGATATAGATTACAGCGATGGAACAAGTCGATTGAGGTGTTAGACCTAATTAGTATACGGGGAGATACTTCAATTCAAGCTAAACTAGAAGGATCCTATCGTAACGGCTCCATTTTTGAAAAAAATAGCACATGAAAGGGAAGAACGGGGACACAGAAGAATGTGGCTTCAATGCCAAAGGAAGGTGAAGAGTCTTGAAGAGAGGTGCTGACAGAGATAATCAAAAGTTTCCCTCAACATCCGAATGTTTTCAAAAAACAGCGTCTCAGTGAAATTATTCACATCACATTCCCACCACTCCTGGCTTCGTCTATGCAGCCACACAGATCTCTGTAGTGAATTTGCAGCCATAAACACACAAAAGGCCAAAATAACCAATTTTCCTCTTTCTCGTCGTTCTTCTCTTCAGCAACTGCTCATTAATGTTATAGCTTCCATTACACAAACATTTTGAAATAAAAGCGAAAATACTTACTTCCTCCATAACCTCTCGAACTTTAGTGCAAAAGCGTGCTGCGTCTGATGTCATTGTTATTGTTCTTTTGCCCATGCGAGTAAGTTTGAAAGCTCAAACAGTTCACACTGGAATCAGATATAGGCCACATTTTAAAAGGCAATGTGAACAGCCAAACAAAAAATCGGATCTAAGCAAAAAATCAGAATTGAGCATTAAGAGCATTAAGAAAAATCTGCATGACATAAATTATTTGAACACGTTAAGGACTTTGACAGCGCTAAAAAAAGACATGGTAATATCATGCGGCAACCTCCCCTAGTTTATCTTGAAGCCAATACGGAAGTAACATAAACATGTCGCCTTTGGCTTGGCTTGCTCAGTTGGGGACACTAAAAATATGATTAAAGTTATTCAACTTATTATACAAATAAAATGTATGAATTAGTTCTTATTTAATTCTATAAACTTAAATACTGATCTGCCAACATTGTTGCTATATGATAAATTAAAATAAGCTGATAACATCACTGTTTTCTCCAGAACGACTGTACAGCCAAATCTAATTTTGTCGCAATATTATCCTGTTTGACACTGTGAAGCTGCTTTGACACAATCGTGATTGTAAAAGCGCTATATAAATAAAGTTGAGTTGAACATAAACTGCAATTCATCAACTGGCCGGTAGAGACAGTCTCCAGAAGTAAACAGAATCGAGTTGAGCCCCATGTTAAAACTTTACAGCAAATAAATAAATAAATAAATAAATAAATAAATAAATAAATAAATAAATAAATAAAAATGTTTACAGCCTGGAACAAATTGTGGTTTTGGTCTATACGGCTACTTTTGCTCTTCATGACAACTGTAGGGGGGGGATTTTTGTATAACTAATTCATTTACATTATATAAAGCCTTAAAGTTCTGCATAACTAAGGGCGTGGCCACTTTGAGTGACAGGTAGATAGCCATTTGTCTGCTGTCTGTTAGTCACCGCATCACCTCAGCTCCGCCCTTATCCCGCCTCTTTGCCCATTTTCTGTTATCCGGGAGTGACATACAGTGATGCGTTGCCAGCTTAACCTTACTTTACATCACAGACACTACATATTTTTTTGCAGTCTATGGGTAATACTATTTTGTCAGTGATATAGGGTGATGCAAAATTGAATCATTTTCTTTTATAATTCTTATTGTTATATAAATAAAGATGTCTGGGGGGGAAATCGCAGCAGAACAATGCATAATATTCAATACTCAAGCATAAAACTGAAGAAACATTCACACACAGAAAGAGTTTTCCTCTGATTCTTTGAAAAGGCAGATCCCTCAGTCAGGACGGAGAATGACACTGAGCACGGCTCTCGTCGCTCTCGCCGAACCAATCCACAAACACCTAATCAGCAACAGACAATCTTCGAGAGAAGCTAGGCGCTCAATATCTTGCTCTCTAGAGACTTGAGAACAGCAGCGCCAAGGGCCACCGGATTCATCCCAACCCTATTCAGTGATGGATAATGATGATCTGGAGCATAGACCGTAAAAAAATATGGATGATGTGTCTTTACTACATTCCACTGAAGAAAAGTGATGCCGCCAACTTCCAAATATGGCGCTGACATCTTGTGTTGATTTGGGACCTGTGCTGCAGAGAGCAAGAAGTAGAGCCGCGATATCAAAAGCCAGCTCACGCTCTCACAGCAGAAGAACAATTCATTATGTCGGTGTGAAATAAACAGTTATGGAAATGTAGAAATTTAAGTTAAAGCTCCAATCTCTTCCTGAAAATCCTGAAAATTGAAAGATCCTCAGTGAATACTTCGCTCAGAGAAGCCATCAGTCTCAGCTGTCAATCATAATGTCACACCACCGTTTTTATAGCATCAGATAACTAACTAAAAATGAATATTTGAAATGACATCGGCATGGTAAAAACTGCTTAAAATGAGTTTTTTTTTTTTATTTGAAAAAATAATTGAAGTGTAATTTGATTGTTTGTTTGTACAACCACATGCCATTCATTACATGGAGAGGGCAGGGTTTATGAACAATACTGGGGCCCCTGGGGCAATCGAGGCGCTTTGGCTCTACTTTTCAGGACGTGTACAGCACACTTGATCTGGACATAAATGGTTGTCTGGCTATTACCAGACCAAGCTCAATTTAAGATTGAACATTAGTCTGGAGCGTCTGCTCTATATTATCTACTGCACAATAAAATCGCCAGCAGATTGGGCTGGGATTACTCAGACTACATAAATGGGGAAAGCTTTCTATTCCATGACAATGAGGAAATATAGCATGTTTTAAAAACAAGAGAGTCTTAATTATCATTAGGTAAAACAAACTGCATTTTCATCTAGTCCAACAACCTGAATGATTACAGTAAAACAAATGTAGAAACTTTTCATCCACCTCAAATGCTCAAATATCTACCTTAAAGAGGCCATATGATGCTATTTTAAGAGGTCATTAATTTTTATTGGGTGTAGGTTAAAGTGGTGGCTGATTATGGTTTAATTATTTTAAACTTTAGTTAGTGTATAATGTTGCTGCTTGAGCATTAACAACACCTGCAAACTTACATCGCTTAAAGTTCAAAGCAAATTTCAAATTTTCTATTACAGAAATCACTTTAACCAGCATGATGACAAAACTACAGTTCACTGAAGCCTCACCTTTCTTTGCATATGCCTTTGGTGGGCATTATGCTAATATTTCACATTTGCAGAAGAAATATCTGGACTTGGAACAAAGCATTTTAGGTAGGTCTGGATCAGAGTTCTCAGTTAGATCTAATAAATCCCTTTTGCGGGAGGCTATCTGCTATGTTGCTGATCTTATACAGTACATGAAGATATGTTAAAAGAAGGTCTTTGCAGTTAAACATATGATTACATTTCTCTGTCAAATTCAGTTATTCATGAGTTATTCTTGAATATTTTCCACCTACTTCAATTGAGCAGACACTGTCTTAGCTGACTTTTCATCAATCTAATAGGCTATCAATCACACTTATCCTTACCCATCCATCTCATAACTCATTACAGCTACCAATTTGCCTGCTGTTTACTAGACTTCCTCTTGTCATGTGCCATCCAAGCCATCAGTTAGGTATAATGTGATCACATCTCATCAACAGAACCGTACAGAGAGTTGAGCTGCTCAATGTGAAATGGGTCTCTGACATTGGGAGGTTTTCATGACACAATTACAATTACATTGATTTCTCTGTCTGTGCCATAATGGCAGCTTTGTGAGCACAGAAATATAACCACGAAGACTCAAAGCATCAACACAATGCTTTCGAAGTGAAAAAGCAATGAAAAAGCAAAACATATGATTGTGACAAATGTCAATCCTGAGATTAAATAATAATAATAAAAATAATCTTAAAGGCGTCATGAACTTGCTTTTTGAATTTCTTTATACTGTTGTCTGGGGTCAACTTTTGATGTTTGCGTGGCTTTTACATTCAAAAACACCATAATGAATAAGTAATAGGCTATTTTCTACCCTGGTTTTGAGGCTCTCTCAAAAAAACACTCGGTTTTAATGGGTGTGCCGCACTGAAGACTTTAAAGTAAACACCGATAGATAGGATTGGATAAGATTGCGTATTTAATGAGTCCCCGAAAATACACGTGATGGATTGTTTTGAGGCGTCTGGGGGAACAGCAACCGGAATAATTCTCCCACAGGGCTCGCAAAATATCTTTATCAAACAAACACAATGATTTATCTCTCATTCACCTGCAATTGATTGGAATGTTATTTTTGTATTACTTGGCCCCTCTGATTGGTGGATAAGTGCAAACTGTGCATCACACACACACACACACACACACACACACACACACAAAGTACATTGAAGACAGCATGATCAAAACATCCGCAATTGTGTTTTTCCTTCAAATATCAAGCCAAGAGAGTGAACAGCGCACATCAAGAAAGGAATATGGTTACACTTTATTTCGATAGTCCACTTTAAACATTCTACTAAGTATCTTTGCAACTACATATCAGCTAACTCTCATTAGAGTATTAGTAGACTGTCAGGTTACTGTTAGGTTATGGTTAGGTGTTAGGGTTCGGGTTAGTAGAATAAGTTGAATTGTAGTAGCCAAGTTACTTATAGTCAGTAGAATGTCTGTTGGGGGACCAAAAAAATAAAGTATTAGTAAATATTAATCAAACAGTCTACAAATACTCTAATGACAGTTAGTTGACATGTAGTTGCAAAGTTACTTATAGTTAGTAGAATGTCTAAAGTGGACTATCAAAATAAAGTTGTTACCAGGAATATTATTTCACTATTTAGGATAGCCCGTCGCCCGGCCGGTCTTAGGTTTTGGTAGCCCGTCTGGAAAACACATAGCCTTGGGACGTTGGGCTTTGCAAGCACTGGCTCATACATGTCCGATCCCGAATCGCAAAGAACAATACCACTAATAAAGGATTCTCCAGCTTTGACAGCGTGCTAAGGTATGTTCTGTTATGCAATACTATCACATATAAAAAATAAAATATATATTTTTTTACTCACATTAGTGTGTTGCTTTCTTCATTCATTCTCATTCTGTCTGCAATTCCGGTCTCATTTTTACAAACAAATTGGTAGTGAAATGAAGGAACATACTTGCAATGTCTTCCTCATGTGAGCTAGCATCCATGCATTCGTAATTTTGGAATCTGAATGACGCTTGTGCGCTATGTTTATTGCTTAGAAGTTGGATCTGGTTTAGCTCTATAGGACTGTGTCATGTCAGGCACGAGTCGGTGGGCGGAGCTACAGGATCAGGCGTTGTTCTTCTTCTGTTGAGGCGGCGTTTCAACACGCTGACGTCAAGGTGTGGCATATTCTGAGATTGATCGTTTGCTGGGCCTGGTTTCAAAAAAAGCTTTTCATAATAAATATTTAAAAAATGTATTTTTATATTACCATGACCTTTTATATATCAAAGACTCAAAGGAAAGTTGATTTCTCAATTCAGGGCGCCTTTACTTATTCTTTTTATTTAATTTACCCATTTTTTGTCAAAGAGATCTATTTCTGACTTGTAAAAATGACTCAAAAATGATCAACAATAATATTTTGGTCAACAAAACAAAATGCACATGAATTATAATTAATCAAACATGTGTCTGCCAGTCTAAGGTCGTTGATGGTGGTTGAGAAGACCCTTCTATAAAGGGTATATAAAGCGACTAAATATTTTAACATTGGATTGAAATAGTAATAATAATTTGTCTGCATCAACCTAATCAGACAGGAATAGTTCCTTAAGGTAACAACACTGTTAGCTTGGAGAAATGCCGAAAAGCACACAAGCAAACTCATGATGGCTGTTATTCATTTGCAAATGTCAGTCTATCTTTGCAAATGAAGTACAGCTAGATTAACAGCGGTCAACATCCATCCTAGACATTACTGCGCTCACAGCTAGTCTAGTTTTATGTTGTCACATTGACGGCTTGAACACACAAGCAAACAGCTTTTATAAAGTCATTTACACATTTAATGACCATGCAGGCTTCCTCTGTCAAGGTGATTTATTTTTCTAGAGAATAAAGCACACCTTTGCATGTAGGAAGTGAAAAAAAGATCATGTTGATAAGCTGTATGCTAAATAAAAGCCTTGGAGTTTCCTTCGGATGAAAGTCATTTTGCTCCGCTTGACAAAATATTGTATGGCACAGAGAGATCATGTTATTTATCCATACCATACAGCAACATCACTAGTTCTTTATAATGTACATAATATGTTCTTGTACGATTAGTTTTGTTTAATGAATGTAACAACTAAATCACTTTTACTTTTTTTAAAAGTAGTTCATTTAGACTTCTGAAGCTACGAAAAAAGAAAGTTGGAACAACTTAAGAGTGTATATCTAAATAATTAATTACAAGATAGGCACCTTTTCAACCATTCAAAAGTATTCCATAGTTTTTGGCCACAGTACTGACAGAGCTGCAGGTCTGAAATAAATGAAAGACTCTCAAGATCTGGACAGTGTCTGATGGAAAAATCCATCTGTCCTTACTGTGAATGTATTAACATATCATCTCACTTATATTTCTCATTAATCTTTCACCTTTGGACCCCTGCATTTTCATAAATTTTCTTTTTCAGTCAGTCATGATTATGGAGGATATATGAGGATTTTATAAATAAGTTGAAATAGAGTATTGTATTTTCAAATTGGCATCTTGTCCTTTATTCAAATATCAAAAAAGGTAAATATTTTGTAAACATATTTAAGAATTCAATTGTTTTGTCAATGAAACAATACATATTTTTATAAACACATGACAAAAACAAGAGAGAACCAGAAAAATATTAATAACTGATTATGTTGTAGTCAATGTATGCTCAGATTTTTGCCTTTTTTGATAAATAATTACATCTGATAAATACGAAGTTTAATGTTTTGTTCTTTCCTCATATTTAATATATATATATATATATATATATATATATATATATATATATATATATATATATATATATATATATATATATATATATATATATATATTATATATATATATATATATATATATATCAAAAGTATCTTTCAAAAGTGCTCCAAGGAAGAAACAATGGTGAACCAGTGACAGAGTCATAGGCAGCCAAGGCTCATTGATGCACGTGGGGAGCGAAGGCTGGCCCGTGTGGTCCGATCAAACAGACGAGCTACTGGAGCTCAGATTGCTCCAGAAGTTAATTCTGGTTCTGATAGAAAGGTGTCAGAATACACAATGTTTCTCAGTATGTTGAATATGGGGCTGCATAGCCGCAGACCAGTCAGTGTGCCCATGCTGACCCCTGACCCCTGACCCCGCCGAAAGCACCAACAGTGGCACGTGAGCATCAGAACTGGACGACGAAGCGATGGAAGAAGGTGGCCTGGTCTGATGAATCACGTTTTATTTTACATCACGTGGATGGCCGGGTGCGTTGCTTACCTGGGGAACACATGGCACAGGGATGCACATGTACTGCCTAACTAAGCATTGTTGCATATATATATGTGTGTGTGTGTGTGTGTGTGTGTGTGTGTGTGTGTGTGTGTGTGTGTGTGTGTGTGTGTGTGTGTGTGTGTGTGTGTGTGTGTGTGTGTGTGTGTGTGTGTGTGTGTGTGTGTGTGTGTGTGTGTGTGTGTGTGTGTGTGTGTGTGTGTGTATATATATTATCATTACATTATGGAAAATAATGAACTTTATCACAATATGCAATTTTTTTTAGAAGGACCTGTATATATATATATATATTGGTTTTCATGAGCTGTATGCCAAAATCACCAGAATTTAAACAATAAAAGACATAAAATATTTCAGTTGGTGTGCAATGAATCTAAAATATATGAAAGTTTAATTTTTATCATTACATTATGGAAAATAATGAACTTTATCACAATATGCTATTTTTTTTGAGAAGGACCTGTGTATGTATGTATGTATATATATACATAATGCAGTCCATTTATATATATATATATATATATATATATATATATATATATATATATATATATATATATATATATATATATATATATATATATATATATATATATATATATATATATATATATATATATATATATATATATATATATATATATTTTTTTTTTTTTTTTTTTTTTTTTAGGAGGAAAAGATATTAAACATACATGAAAATTTAAAAAACTAAATTTTACCTTAGGTAGAATGATTTCAACATGTGAAATATGTGGGTGGGAAAGAATTCCTCTTATAGTCATAAAGTGCATTCGGCTTATTTTCGATTTCACAAAAGAATCAGTATTGAAGAAATTTGACAGAAGGTATACGCCTTTTCAGTGGAAATGAAATGAGCTGTGAATGTCAAACACACCTGAAGTTGTCTTTAAATGTCATGGTCAAGGAGAGTCTGAAGACGTCAGAGAGTGAAATAAATCTGTAATCCTCTTCAAAGACAATAATTCTGTGACAAATCCTGTTGACTTTCAACGCCTGAAGTTGTATAAAAAGCCTGTTAAGAGATAAATATGGTGTTTAAGGTGTCAAAACACTGGCATCCTCAACTATAGATCGCTTTTAAAAGCTTGTGGTAGGGGAAAGGTGATGTACACATGGTCATTAGAGAGCTCACATCTTCTATGATTTTTATTTTATCATCGCTTTCATCAAGATTCTATATCGATGGCAAATAAGGGATGAAAAATTATAGAAAATGAAGCCGTAATAAATCATGAGATAGTGTTTACAAAGATCAAAACGCTTATGACTGATCCTTCCTTTTTTATGCTTTAGTGTTTTTTAGCATTTAGATTGTGTATTGCATTTCATTGTGGCATATAGTTCCTAAGTATTTGATTTTTTTCCAAAACTGCCTAATGTTACTGAGTGAAATATAGGACTGTAGGACTGTGAATTTACTTAAAAAAATTTACTTAAAAGAACTAAATGCACCAATTATGAACATGGGGACAGAGCAGGCCGTCTTCTTGCTTCCCAACACCAGTCTGCATCCTGCTAAATTACACAGATTTACACTCACCTAAAGGATTATTAGGAACACCTGTTCAATTTCTCATTAATGCAATTATCTAATCAAACAATCACATGGCAGTTGCTTCAATGCATTTCGGAGTGTGGTCCTGTTCAAGACAATCTCCGGAACTCCAAACTGAATGTCAGAATAGGAAAGAAAGGTGATTTAAGCAATTTTGAGCGTGGCATGGTTGTTGGTGCCAGACGGGCCGGTCTGAGTATTTCACAATCTGCTCAGTTACTGGGATTTTCACGCACAACCATTTTACAAAGAAGGGTGTGAAAAGGCAAAAACATCCAGTATACAGCAGTCCTGTGGGAGAAAATGCCTTGTTGATGCTCGAGGTCAGAGGAGACTGGGACGAAAAAAGAGGCTACAATTTGCACAAGCTCACTAAAATTGGACAGGTGAAGACTGGAAAAATGTTGCCTGGTCTGATGAGTCTCGATGTCTGTTGAGACATTCAGATGGTAGAGTCAGAATTTGGCGTAAACAGAATGAGAACATGGATCCATCATGTACATCCCTTTATGACCACCATGTACCCATCCTCTGATACTACTGCAGCAGGATAATGCACCATGTCACAAAGCTTGAATCATTTCAAATTGGTTTCTTAAACATGACAATGAGTTCACAGTACTAAAATGGCCCCCACAGTCACCAGATCTCCACCAATAGTGCATTTTTGGGATGTGGTGGAACGGGAGCTTCTGCCCTGGATGTGCATCCCACAAATCTCCATCAACTGCAAGATGCTATCCCAGGGATTTCCAAAGTGTGGTGCATGAGCTGAAACCAGGGGGGTATGCAAGGTGCATGCGAGTATGCGAGGGGTATGCGAGGTGCCACCAGGGGGTGCACGAGATGAAAAAATGTAATGGCGGTCTGTTTTTTTAATGGTATTTTCCATACAATAATAAAAAATTAAAAAAGGACCAATTATTGCGGAAGATTTGGCTTCAAAGTGAAATGTAAAAGTGCCTATTTAAGTGAGTTTGTCATTGTGTGTTGTTGTGTTTTTCATTAAGAATAATAGACCAATTAACCTACAGTTCAAGCAGCCCGGCCCCGAATCGGCGCTAATTCTAAACCAAAACTGCTTGGCCACACAGAGCGAGCATTTACTGATGAGCTGTTATTCACGGTGTGTGTGCACTGGCGCGGTTTCAGTTCATGCATAAGGAAGCTTAAATATAAAAAGCGGCCTCCTAAGCAAAATCCAGCTTTTATGTCAGAGATAAATGAATTTCTCACTTCATTCTGTACCACATCTGCTAACATTGTTATACTTGGAGACTTGAACATTCATGTTGACACCCCCTCCTGTCACCCAGCAGCTGATTTTTTACAGCTATTGGATGGTCTGAATCTCAAACAGCATGTGGATGTCCCAACACACAACAGAGGACATACACTTGACCTGGTCATTACTGACTCTGTCCCCATTGAAAATCTACTGGTATATGATTTTGGAGTGTCCGATCACAAAGCCATCTCAATGGAGGTGAACTTTTCTCATTACATCAAACCAAAACGTCTAATCCATTTCAGAAACATAAAAAATATCAACCCAGATACTTTGGCTTTGGACCTCATGAAAATCCCTTCAGCAAATTTCACATCTGTAAATGATTCTGTGGACTTTTATAATAACACTTTGAGCAGTATTTTGGACCTCCATGCACCTGAAAAAACACGAATAGTAACTTTTTCTCGTACATCCCCTTGGTTCACTCCAGAACTACGGAAAATGAAAACAGCAGGGCGTGTACTTGAGCGACGTGTTTCAAAAACTGGACTTACTGTTCACAAAATAGCCTATCAAGAACATCAGAAGGCCTACTCAATGTCACTAAAAAAAGCACGGACACAGTTCTACTCAAACATCATTAGTGAAAATCAGGGGAACTCCAAGCAGCTTTTCTCCACAATAAATCATCTCATCAAGCCACAAACTACTTCACACAATGACACATCAGAAGAGAAATGCAACAGCTTCATCACCTTCTTTAGGAAAAAAGTTGAGACCATCCACTCTCTCCTTTCCAGCACTGCTGCTCTATCTGTCCCTACTGCCGACCCACAGCCTGGGACCTTCCAGCCTCTATGTTGTTTTCCTGAAATCTCTAAGCAACAAGTTGAGGACATTATCAGCAGGATGAAAGCTTCCACCTGTATGCTGGACCCTTTACCCACAGCTTTGGTGAAAACACACATCAGATCTCTTAGTCCCTTAATAACCAAAGTCATCAACCATTCTCTACGTACTGGTCATGTTCCATCTGCTCTTAAAACTGCTGTCATCAAACCCCTTCTGAAAAACCCCACTTCAGACCCTGAAGTTCTTGCAAACTACAGGCCTATTTCCAACCTTCCATTCTTGTCCAAAGTTCTAGAAAAGGTTGTTGCTGCCCATCTTCAGGATCATCTAAATTCAAACTCCCTTTTTGAAAAATTTCAGTCTGGTTTCCGTTCCGCTCATAGTTCTGAAACAGCCCTGATCAGGGTCACAAATGACCTGTTGATGGCAGCTGATACCGGCACACCATCGCTGCTCATTTTACTGGATTTATCTGCTGCTTTTGACACGGTTGATCACAATATCCTCCTTCAGCGTCTCCATCATTCTATCGGACTCTCTGGCACTGCTTTGAGCTGGTTCCAGTCATACCTGTCTGGAAGAACAGAGTATGTTTCCTTGGGAGGTGTAAAGTCTCAGACGCATACAGTAACTTGTGGTGTCCCGCAAGGGTCGGTCCTCGGCCCGATTTTGTTCACCATTTATACTCTTCCCCTTGGCCACATAATCAACAGGCATGGAATATCATTTCATTGCTATGCTGATGACACTCAGCTATATATAAAAACCAACCTCACTTCATCTACAGCCACTCTGTCATCTCTGAGCTCCTGTCTTGAGGATATTGAGGCATGGATGAAGGCAAACTTCCTACAGCTAAATAGCTCCAAAACAGAAGCTATTTTAGTGGGTACACCACACCAGGTCCAGTCATCACCTATAACGCACATCACGTTCTCTGGTCAAAACATTCCAATTTCATCGACAGTCACTAACCTGGGAGTAAGATTTGATGCTCAACTCACATTTGAAGCCCACATACAACATCTGTGTAAGATCTCCTTCTATCATCTCAGGAACATTGCTAAACTCCGTCCCACACTTGGTCTGTCAGATGCTGAAAAACTTGTCCATGCTTTTATTTCATCCAGGCTGGACTACAGCAACGCTCTCTTTTTTGGGATTCCTGGCAAAAGTCTACAAAAATTACAATACATTCAGAACAGTGCTGCCAGGATCCTAATGAGGATAAGAAAATATGACCATATCACACCCATCCTTCACTCGCTCCACTGGCTCCCTGTTTCATACAGGATTAATTATAAAATCATCTTACTTACCCATCAATGCATCCACGGAAACGCACCCCCCTACTTAAAGGAACTACTCGTCGCAACACAAAACTCTTCACGCAACCTCCGTTCTGGAAATAAAGCCCTTCTTCAACCATCCACAACTAAGCTCCGCACTATGGGGGATCGAGCCTTCTGCTCAGCCGCACCGCGTCTTTGGAATTCACTTCCAGAAAACCTAAGGGCTCCTCAAGCCATAGACTCTTTTAAGAAAGAACTAAAAACCTTTCTTTTTAAACAAGCATTTTTTACTTTTTGCTAATTCATTTTTTATTTTTTATTTTTATTTTTATGTGTAGCACTTTGGGATTGTTTTTAACTATGAAAAGGGCTTTACAAATAAAATATATTATTATTATTATTATTATTATTATTATTATTATTATTATTAAATTTCAATGGAATTCATTGAAAGTAGGCTACTCGCTTTGTTGTCACACGTTGATTAACCAGTGGGAATTTCGACACCGTCACATCTCTATGTGTGTTAACTCGTTTCATTCATTACATGTAAGCTATATATATATATATATATATATATATATATATATATATATATATATATATATATATATATATATATATATATATATGCTTAACTGGCTGAAATCAGGGAAACTGTCAAGTGAGACGTTTTATGATAAAGTTAGTGACAAAGGAGGAGAGGGACCAAGAGAGAGTGAGGATTTGGAGGCAAAAGAGACGGAGAGAATAGAGAAGAATTTTATGTTTGATCTCTTTGTTACTTTATTATGTTGTGGATTGTGTGTAGGCTAATTTTATTGTCGCACTTGAAAAGTTTCAGATTGATCCCCATTTTTATTTATTTTATTTATCTCGGACCTTATTATCTTTAATGTTGTGGATCGTTTGTAACTTCATTGCAATTTTATTCAATGTATTGTCATTCTAATTTCCATAACCATTGTGTTATGATGATGATGATGATGCTAGCTCCACAGTCATTCTTTCCAAAGAATTTCTAAAGAATGCTTTCAGCACCTTGATGAATCAATGCCACGTAGAATTAAGGAAGTTCTGGAGGTGAAATGGGGTCAAACAAAGTATTAGTATGGTGTTCTTAATAATCCTTTAGGTGAGTGTATGATAACTGTTCTAATACGCTTGTTACAGCCCCTCAAAACTTAACTCTTTGTTTTCCTCCTTTTACTCAAGTCTTTATATTTCTCAACCTCCTTCCTTATAATGGAATCTTTCTAACATCATTTAAATATACCTACTATTAACAAATGAACAGAGGAGACATTAGAAGAACCTCTTAGGTCAGATGAAATCACCACATGCTTTGGTCTCATGCAGTGTAATATGGCTCCAGGGACTGATGGCTTCCCCTTAGACTTTTATAAGAAATTCTCAGGGCAGTTAGCTCCTTTATTGTTTGATGTGAATCATATAAGGAGCCTTTTGAGCAGGGCTTTCTCCCAGCCTCATTAAATCAAGGATCAATCTCCCTTTTATTAAAAAAATAAAGACCTAACATCTATGTAGTAGCTATAGACCTATCAGTTGATTGAATGCTGCCATAAAAATTATAGCAAAGCTGTTGGTAAAGCGCATTGATGCATGTCTTCCTGATATTATATCTGAGGATCAGACTGGGTTTATTAGGGGACGTCAGATGCCATCTAATACCCGGCGTTTGTTAAATATACTTCTTAGTCCATCTCTTTCAACAACTTCTGAAATGATAATCTCCCTTGATGCTGAAAAAAACATCTGACTGGGTGGAATGGAATTATTTATTTAGTGTAATATAAAAATGTTGCTTTGAGCACATCGTTTCATTTTATTCTGCTCCCTCTGCAAGTGTAAAAACGATAGTTCTGATGTCATTCTTGTCACTTGAAAAATTGAAATACTCTACTCTGTGCTCAACTGATAAATAGATTAACTATTGAATTAATGACTAATTCTTTATATTATAAGTGTGCAAGCTTGCAATTTTGATCAGGTACACTTGATGTGTAGAACACTTAAACATGGGTAAATTTAGTCCCAAGCAGTATTTTATTCAGTATTCTTACTACATAGAGTATAGTTAAAATATATTTGAACTTTACTTAAGTATACTAAATCAAATGAACTTGAAGTATACACCGATCAGGCATAAATGAAGCCAGCACAAGTTCTGCCAGGAAGACTCAATCATTACGTCACTAATTACCTCCTCATCTATCCAATCACATCCTTTACCGGAGCATATAAAGGTTGTACTTACTCATGTTTGAGTTCGCAGATACTACCGCTTCAGCACCACCATCCTCCCCTCCACCACCAAGATGGGACCCTTCCTCCATCCCCCTTACACAACCAGCCAGGCTTTCATATCATCCTCAACACCACCAGACGGGATCTCCCCTCTACCCTGAAGACTTCAGGATGTCTCTCCCTCCATCCACACCACCACCACCAGATGGCCCCCTTCCTAACTTCAGGGGGGGTGAGCTGCGCCCCTGCCTCTGTATTCAGGCAGGATACGCAGATTCCGTACCCTCGGAATGCGAATTACAAATCGGGGCCTACGCCAAAGAACTTGATTGCTTGCTGAGCTCCTAAATAAATGTTATTGTACAGCATTAATTCTCCCGAGTCTTTCTGGCAGAACATTATGATTACCTTCCTAATATTGTGTTGCTGCCAAAACAGCCCTGACCCGTTGAGGCATGGACTCCACTAGACCCCTGAAGGTGTGCTGCGGTATCTGGAATCACCAAGATGTTAGCTGCAGATCATTTAAGTCCTGTAAGTCACAAGGTGGGGCCCCTATGGATCGGACTTGTCAGTACATCCCACAGATGCTCGATTGGATTGAGATCTGGGGAATTTGGAGGCCAGTTCAACACCTCAAACTTGTGCTCCTCAAACCATTTCTGAACCATTTGTGCTTTGTGGAAGGACGCATTATCCTGCTTAAAGAGCCACAGCCACCAGGGAATACCGTTTCCATGAAAGAGTGTACATGGTCTGCAACAGTGCTTAGGTCGGTGGTCCGTGTCAAAGTAACATCCACATGGATGGCAGGACACAACATTTCCCGGCAGAACATTGCCTAAAGCATCACACTGCCTCCACCGGCTTGCCTTCTTCCCATAGTGCATGCTGGTGCCATGTGTTCCCCAGGTAAGCCGCGCGCACACACCCGGCCATCCATGTGATGTAAACGAAAATGTGATTCACCAGATCAGGCCACCTTCTTCCATTGCTCCGTGGCCCAGTTCTGATGCTCATGAGCCACTGTTGTCCCTTTGGTGGTGGACAGAGATCAGCATGACTATGCAGCCCCATACACAACAAACTGCAATGGACTGTGTATTCTGACACCTTTCTATCAGACCCAGCATTAACTTCTTGAGCAATTTGAGCTCCAGTAGCTCGTCTGTTTGATCGGACCACATGGGCCAGTCTTTGATCGCCACGTGCATCAGTGAGCCTTGGCCGCCTATAACCCTGTCGCTGGTTCACAATGTGAAGGATGTTGGCCGAGCCTTAGTCAGGTCAGTTTTGTTTTTGTATTTAATGGAATTTTTGTTTGGAGTAAGAAGAAAAAAAAAAAAAACTGGGGCGACTCCAAGGACTATTTATCTTATTTTTATATATATATCTAAAATAAATGTGTAAAGTGAGGTCATTTGTCAAAGTGTTATTTGAAGTGTTTGTTTATGTGTTTATTTGATATTTTCTTATTCTCTTATTTTTTGTAATCTCATTATTTGTGTATGTTTTTCCATTTTTGTGTTACAATTTTTCTCAGTCGCTTTGGTACATTTCTCGAATCAAACTCACAAAACAGTAAGTGCATTTCTCAAAACAATTTGTACAAATAGCAAAACACCATGGATAACCTGCAAAAGCCACTCTCTACTCAACATCTTTAGTTCATCTCTAAAAAGTAAATATCTGTGTCAATGAACATGTCAGTGCCATCAGAATGACCAGTCCTTGTGTCATTGTGTACGGATAAGACAGTCAGATTGTTTAGTCATGTTGTCAGTATAACAGTTTACTCTGGAGGATGTTCTGATGGAAACTATGGATAAAGTTTTGATGACAATTATTCTTAATTGTAAGTTACATCTTAGTGTATGTGTGAGTATATTTGCAAGAGAATGGAAAATATTCAAATTTACACTCCTACTGTTTGTACTGTATTTTACTGACAGAACATGTCATACAGAAATGAAAAGAAAGCACTGAATAGCACACACACACACACACACACAACACACACACACACACACACACACACACACACACACACACACACACACACACACACACACACACACACACACACACACACACACACTTCGTGTTTCCATGTTTTATGGGGACTTTCTATAGGCGTAATGGATTTCATACTGTACAAACTGTACATCTTATCCCCCTACACTGCCCCTGCCCCTAAACCTACCCATCACAGGAAACATTCTGCATTTTTACTTTCTCAAAAAAACTCATCCTGTGTGATTTATAAGATGTTTTCCTCAAGGGGACCTAAAAATGTCCACACAAGGACAAGGATTTCAGATATTGCCATCTTTGTGGGGACATTTTGTCCCCATAACGTAGGGATTACCAGGCCACACACACACACACACACACACACACACACACACACACACACACACACACACACACACACACACACACACACACACACACACACACACACTAAAGAAAGATGTGAACATAGGAAAAACTGTACATGCAGAGCTGTAGAAATTACATTAAGTAATTACAATCTTCCTACACCTCGTGACGATCCTTTCGGTTGGGACACAAATTCCTTGTCCTTCCATTGTCAAACATTGTAACATTCTGTTGCTCCGGCTATCTGCTAGTTGATGTTTCATGAGAAGCACCTTCATTAGAGAAAGTCAAGATTCACCTGGGAGCAATTTACCAATTCAGGACAGATTTAGAAAAAAAGTCTAATGGAAATATAGAAAGTATAGAAATATGCTTGATGTATTATGATAACTTGTTCAACCATTTTGCATGTAAAGACTTATGCTATGAGCTGGTGCCTAAATGTTGTGGGGGTGAGACTATTCAACAGAGACCCAATATAAAATTGATCAACATGACATAAGCAACTGATAATGTAGGAAACATCAGAGAATTGGACATAATGAGTGGCATGGATGGACAAAAGCATTTGAAACTTGTTCGAAGAAATGAGAAACTACTTTTTGATGTGCACAAGTGACACAATGATGTGAGAATTGAACAGGTAGTTTTGAGAATTTCAATTCTGATCTGAGAAATGTACCAA
This sequence comes from Pseudorasbora parva, assembly GCF_024679245.1. Taxonomy (NCBI): domain Eukaryota; kingdom Metazoa; phylum Chordata; class Actinopteri; order Cypriniformes; family Gobionidae; genus Pseudorasbora; species Pseudorasbora parva. The sequence continues at coordinate 38,884,059 of NC_090188.1, read as the reverse complement.
AGCATCCTGTAGTCTCTAGAATCCTGTATGTATGTTATGTATGTCTTTATTGATTTATTTAGCCAAATACAGTGAGCTACGTTTTTTGTGTACTTTTGTTTGTTTGTGTTCATCTTATATTTTGGTTTACCTCAGTTAGGTTCACATTTGCTTTACTTTTGTAACATTATTCTGTGTCAATAAACCCTTAAGCATTTGCATTAGTCTGCTGCCTTCATGTTCTTTTTTCCTCTACTAGTCACATCTATCGCATGGTGGCTGCGGTGGGATGTGCCAGTAGAGGTATGCAGTGAGCTCTTTTTTTTTCTTCATTGGTCAAAATGGGACCGAAGAAAGCCATAAAGGGCGATGGGATGACGGCTATTATTTAGTGACTCACAGAATGTTACTTTAGAGGAGTTACGGGACATGTTCTAGGCACATATGAAAATGCTGCAAGAGAGAAATAAACGATTCGACCAGGAGGCAGCGCGGCAGGAGAATAAATGAAAGACTCTGCAACATCAGTTCTCACTGCTTCATGATGAAGTGCACAAGATTTGGCCCATGTCAAACCCGCTCAAATCCTTATGCTTGCCCATTTTTCCTGCTTCTAATGCATCAACTTTGAGGACAAAATGTTCACTTGCTGCCTAATATATCCCACCCACTAACAGGTGCCGTGATGAAGAGATCATCAGCGTTATTCACTTCACCTGGTCATAATGTTGCCTGATCATATCATATCACAGTGTATAATATCAAACAGTGTACTTCTTTTTTGTAAGTGATACTTCCATAAATGCCGTCTCTGGGAGACATAGAAATATGTAGCCTATCATATCACACAACATTTAAAACATTGAAATAGACATATTCCGTCTCAGAAAATGTGCTGTATATGTATCTTAGTTGATTAGTATGCTACTTTTGACAGAGAGCTGGTTTGGTTTCAAAGAGATGCACAGAGACAGAGCACAGCTGTTTGATTTCCGATTCTATTCATTTATGTATCAAATCGTACAAGGCTTAAATAATTTAAATAAACATTTCAAATAGTAGAATGTGTATGATGTAGTAGGCCTGTTTTAGTTGATTTAGCTGCCAAGCTCTGATTTCTGAGAGAGTCAACTGCAGCGCGATTGCACACTATTAGATTTGTGCTGATTTCTTGTGTTTTTCCCTTGGATCACCTGTTATCCAGTAAACATGAGTTGAGAGTGACAGTGTCAGACTGTGTTATATATAACACCACATTCGTCCACACCGTTATCAGAACAGACATGCAATCCATTTTTGGGTCCCTCCATTCATTAGTGCACAGTCCCCAGCCTTCTGATTGATTTCTATTATGATACAGAACTTGACTTTAGTACTCTATTACCCACCACAATTATTAAGTCACCTCATTTGAATGGGATGTCAGATGAAAATAGTTTTTTGTTTGAAAAATATGATTAAATAACTGGATGCCAGGTTTTGTGTCTAGGGTTTTTTATTAGTATTTTTAATCAGTATTTATTATTAGTTTGATACATGGATGATGTGTTTGGTCTCTCCGAGAATTCTACGGCGATATGTTTGGTCTGTCAGTGTGATCTTATCTTGAGAGATTTATATATATATCCTGATGTTGGGAATTGCTCATGACATTGGGATCTAGTGATCCATGCACTTCATAATCCCGCTGGAAATAGGTCAAACACAGCAGGGAATGTTGCAGCATTTCAAGTGGCACATTTTAAATTCCTTCTGAAGTACATATGGAATGTTGACCCTTTGATTAGCTTGTGTCTTGATATAAAACACAAACAAATAATGGAAGGGCTGGACATTTTAAGACTTTTATTGAAAGTATGTTAATTACTGGTGAAATTTTTACCAACGATCACATTTAAAATGAAACACTTCTTGGCATACCATAAATATAACATGTGGCCCATCTGAATAATCCATCTTATAGTGAAAACCATGTAGCCTACCAACATTTCATCAACAGTAGAAGGGACATCTTATTGTAGAAGAAATCTGGGTACCGTCTTACGTTTTAAAATCACGTACGGGGGAAGTTCGGTGCTGTCACGCGGTTCTTTGACGGTAAGCTTTTCTATGACTGTTAGCATTTTACTTTCTATTTACTATACTGTTTTAATTTGTAGATTTGCTTTTAAATATTTTTTAATATATTTTAAAGACAACATATTTATTGGAAAAAAATGTTGCATTTTTTATCACATTTTTTAATCAGAAAACTACGGAAGCTTGTTGCATTCACTTTAGAAGAAAAACGAAATTAACGAGTTAATTATCTCAGAATTATGAGCTAATTTTTAATGAATAAAAAGTTTTTGCTCTGTTTTTCTGAATTAATGACTTAATTATCTCAGAATTATGAGATATTTTTTTCCTAAAAAAATATATATATTTTGTTCTGTTTTTCTGAATTAATGAGATCCCTCAAAATCTTGCTATTGCATGGAAGTAAACATGTCCCGCCTTTCAAGTTTAATCCGGTTTTATTTTACTTTGGGTTTGACATTGGGAAATGCTGCTGTCTTATATGGCACAATGAGTTTTGGTATGCATATGGTACACAGTTTTTCGCGTGCTTATGATACACACTTTATGGCGTATTTTACATACGAACCCCCCAACCTACCCAAGTGCGTATCATATGCACACAAAAAAACAGTGTAGCATATGCATTATCTCAGTATACATTCCACACATTTCACAACGTATACATTCCACAAGATTTCACAATCGTACTATTGATACGCATTACCATGTGATCATGTTAAGATGTTAAAATGCATTTCAGATGACCATGATGCATCTGAAATGCATTCAGGCTGCCTACGTGGTGGCACAAGAGAGAATCAGGCAATTGTTGAAAATACTGGATCCCCATGGAGTGCAATAGCAATGTCAAGCAGATCAGAATGTTCTTTTCTGCTGTCTTGAGGTGTCTGCGCAAAGTTGACACACTAAAAACAATACCATTTATATTACTTAAAGACAGCAGTATTTCCCAAAGTCTCAAACCCAAAGTAAAAATAAAACCGTATTAAACTTGAAAGGCAGGACATGTTTACTTCCATCCATGCAATCCAGCCAAAATAGAGCTCCTGGCAGGATTTTGAGGGATCTTATTAATTCAGAAAAACAGAACAAAATATAAAAAAAAATTAAGAAAACATTATCTCAAAATTCTGAGATAATTAAGTCATTAATTCAGAAAAACATTGATTTTTTTTTTTCTCAAGTGAATGCAATAAGCTTCCATAGAAAACAGTACACAATTTGCTAAAGTAATTGTTTTGAAAAACAATTAATTTAGACATTAAAAAAACATTATATAAATATACATATTTATATGCCAAACTAGGCTTTCCCTTCTGGCCACATCGGTTCCAAAGCTATGCCATAAAAGCATGCCAGATCGCGACCTCTGTTGCTTCGTGCACCACATGGGGCCCTATTTTAACAATCTGAAACGCAAGTGTCAAAGCGCGAAGCGCAAGTAACTTTGTGGGCGGGTCTCGGCGCTGTTGCTATTTTCCCGGCAGGATAAATGGCTCTTGCGCCCGGCGCAAATCTAAAATGGGTTGGTCTGAAGTAGCTTCATTATTCATAGGTGTGGTTTGGGTGTAACGTGAATAAACCAATTAGAGCGTCATCCAACATTCCCTTTAAAAGCAGGTGCACAAGTCCTATTATGGATTGCTATTATTATGGCGTATTTACCAGGCGCACGCCAGGAACGGTTCACAGCCGAGGAGACTGATGTTCTTGTAAGAGCAGTGAAAGACAGAGAAGTTGCGTTGTATGGGGATGGGAGAAACCCACCCAAAATAGCGTTGGTTAAACAGTTTTTTCAGTTTTTCAGTCAATTTTTTTTCCTGGTTCTTGACGGACAAACCAATTTGTTAGATGTCCTTTTTATATACATCTTTTTTTCACATCTTCGTGGCACACCACAATGATTTCCGTCATCTCATGTGTTAATATTTTTTTAGTGTAACAATTTATGATTTGCTGTAAATAACTGTTGCATCTGGGTAGATTACATGAGCAAAGTGTATGCGCGTTGTGCACGCTATACATTATGGTCAAGCATGCGCCCATAAAATAGCATAATGAACAACGCGCAACGCGCCACTGACTTTAGACTAATTTTTTTCTGATCAGTGGCTAAATTGTTTAATGGAACAGCAAAATAGCACCAGGGATTGTTTGCGCCGGAACACGCCTCCTTTTTTGCGCTGAACTGCCCAGGGAGCGCAAGTTCATTCACTAGTTTAGCGACGTGCTTTTGTGGAGGGAAAAGCGCGCTTTGCGTGGGTGCAAAATAGGAATGACACATGCGTCGGTGTACAAAGTCAAATGCGCTGAGTGCAAGATACACTCTAAAAAATAATTCAGTGGCTTAGTAAATATCACAGTAATAATTAACTTTATTAACTTAATAAAATCTCTCAATATCATTTACTTGATGGTTTTAGTTAAACATACCAAAATAATTGACTAAAAATCCAACAGTTAATTTTGTCTAAAATTTATAGTTATATTTAAGTTTTTTTCACTAAAATAATTTAGTATTCAAATAACCAATTCTTTATTTTGAATATACTTAATACATTTGCGAAATTTATTTCAAAATATTTGAGAATGGAGAATTAAACCGATCTGTTTCAAGAACCATAAATATTACTTAATTAAAATCAAGATTATTAATATTTAACACACACTGAAGAAATTGAGTAAGTTTACTGGATTAAAACAATGCACCCCTCCCCCACCCTCTGACGTGACGACAGCTCGACGGTTGAGTGAGTGCGGATATTTGAATTCTCCTCAGTCACCAGAGCAGTTTCTTCTTCTCAGCGTCGCAGAATTGGGGCATTTCCTCTGTGAAATTCAGGTTTGTATGATTTTTTTTAATCTATATAATCATTACTGTGCTAAAAGGCATTTTATTTAATTCAAAACAACATACAGGGACAGTGTGTCACCTTAAGTTAACGTGTGGCGTTGGTCTTTGAAACGCCTGTTGTGTTGCTCAAAATACACAACTTTAATTCGTAAAGATAATGAATTTGGATGATAAAATCTTATTAAAACTGGGCACTGTTTGTTTATTGTCAGGTTATGGAGTCTGGCTCCTCGCAGCATCTTTCAGCTACAAATGAAACGCAGGACAGCGGTCTCAAGTTCAAAGTCCACCCACAGACCGCTAACGTTAACGTTAGTCCATCTCAGGCTCGAAAAACAGCGCTGATATGGTGGAAATGGGATAACAGACCGGTTGATTTCACTTGAATTACTTTTAAATGTTTAATTTTTACTTCTAAAATGTTTGTTACATGAGTTTATATGTTGTAAAATAACTGTTATTCTTTACATGTCAAAACAGTAGCCTAATATATGCTGTAACGTTACTCGTCGACAATAAAGGCCATGTCATGTATAAGTGTGTTTGTGTGGACTGGACTATTTTACAAAGGTTTAGAGGAAATTAAAGTTATACTATACAAGTTAGTAATACTCATAAATAAAAACAGTTCATATTAGTCATAAATATTGGTTTTAAAAATGCTTTTTACCCAATTTTTTCTACTCAATTGAATTTGTTAATGTAACAAATGCAGTTACTCAGATCTACTTAAATTTTTTACTTACATTTACTCAGTTCTTATGGTGTCTTTAATTGATTTCACTGCTTTAAAATTTACTCAATTTTTTTAGTGTAAAAATGTTTCACCAAAAAAATTGAGTAAATCATAGTATTAGTTTTTAGAGTGTAGGGCCCAGACAGTGTTTGCAAATAAATGGCAGTAACAGCAGAGTTCAGTTTTGTCTATTGAAGAGAAAACTGCAACAAAATTAGCTTTCATTTTAACAAAGAAAACATAACATGGATCTAAGGTAAAACAAACAAACAAAAAAATTATTTACTATTTACAAATGACAGTAAGAAGATAAATGAACATAAATATATAGATTTTACTATAGTGTACATATTTTAGACGTATTTATTTTAGACCATGTCACATGCATTTAATATTATTTTCTAAAGCTCTACCTCTTTATCTCTATCTCCCCCCCCCCCCCCCCCTCCATGCATTCATTCTGCACGTGTTGATGGCATGCTGTTAGTTTGATGTGGAGTTTTTGTTCAGTGCGCATGACTCTTCAGAGAAACACACCTTGTATTGGTAGCGGCTGGATTTGCTCTCTTGAGGGCTCTTGAAAGGATTTGGGTGGAATTCTTCATCATGTTTATCATCTCTAGCACTGGATGTTGCAGTGACTGGTCTAATAACTCCAGGCTTTGTCTAAGACAGATAAACAAGAATTATATATTATGAGGTTGTATATGTTGTATATACTGTAATTATATATATTATAAGGTTTTATATATATATATATATATATATATATATATATATATATATATATATATATATATATATATATATATATATATATATATATATATATATATAATCAGTCATTCACAAAATCAGCTAAACATTTCAGTAACACTTTCTATGAAGCCTGTATTTATAATGCATTATAAGGGTATTTTAATGCCTTATAAACAACATTATAATATGTTCCACCATCCATTACAATTTTAGTGGATAAAATGATGTTCATTGTGTGTAATAAACACAAGGTTGTATTATGCATTATGCATGCATTATAATGTATTAAGAATAGCCTTATAATGCATCAGGCTTCATCTGGTGTTGGAAGGCACTGTGCTCTTACAATGGTGGTCAGAATTATTGTCGCCTTTGGCTTGGCTTGCTCAGTTGGGGACACTAAAATTATGATCCAAGTTATTCAACTAAATATACAAATAAAATTAATGAATTTGGTCTTATTTAATTCTATAAACTATAATACTGATCTGCCAACATTGTCACTATATGATAAATTAAAATAAGATGATAACATCACTGTTTTTTCTAGAACGACTGTACAGCCAAATAAAAAAAAATTGCAATATTGTCCTGTTTAACACTGGGAAGCTGCTTTGACACAATCGTCATTGTAAAAGCGCTATATAAATAAAGTTGATTGATTGAATTATTGGCACCTTTGGTAAATCTGATAAAAAATGGCTGTAAAAATAAATCTGCATTGTTTATCATATTGATATATCGTTCAAAAAAATTGCAAAAACCTAACCTTCCACAAAGTGTGAAGTAAAATAATTAAAAGTGGCAGGTTTTTCTTCAAAACACATTGGTCATAATTATTGTCACTCTTTTATTAAAAACTTTTTTAACCTCTTTTTTCAAAGACAACAGCTCTGAGTCTTTTTCTATAATGTGTGAGTTTGGAGAACTCATTATAATAAGAGCTCAAAGACCATTGCTTCAGATTCCCAGATCCATGTTGATGCATCTTCTCTGGGATGATCATGGTAGAAGCTTCATTTTGTGCTCAGTGACACATTTTTGTGTTGATTTTGATGTTTGTTTTGGATCATTGTCCTGATGGAAGATCCAGCCACGGCCAATTATTAGATTTCTAGCAGAGGCCATCAGGTTGTTTTTTATCTGTTGGTATTTGCTAGAATCCATGATTCCATCAATCTGTCTGGGACCACCAGCAAAAAAAAAAAAAAAAAAAAATAGGCCCATAACATTAAAGATCCAGCAGTATTTTTAACCGTGGACATTGGGTGCTTTTTATCCTTTTGCACCAAACCCATCTGGTGGATTTGCTGCCGAAAAGCTTCTTTTTATATAACCGGTCCCATTTGACTTTCCAGTCGTGTCTGACAACTTAATATGCTGGAGTTTGTTTCTGGATGAGCAAGGACGATTTTTCTTGAAACCATCCCAAACAACATATAGTGATATAGGGGTTGTTTTATTTTTTTTTTATTTTTTTTAGCCTTTCTGGCCCCAAGACTCAACTAATCTCTGCAATTCTCCATCTGTGATCTTTGGAGAGTCTTTGTCCACTCCAGCTCTCTTCCTCGCTGTGCATTAGGACGATATAGACACACGTCCTCTTCCAGGCAGATTTTTGACATCTTTAGGTGATTTGGAATTGCTTATTTATTGTCTTGATGGTGGACACTGTGAGGAATTGTCAATGTGTTGGCTGTTTTCCTACTGCCACTTTCTCTTTTGTGAAGCACAACAATCTTTTGCTGCACATCAGAAAAATATAATGTGGTTTTCCTCATTGTGATGAATAATTAAGCAGATTGGTCTTTTGTATTTCCTTATATTTATACTCCTGTGAAACAATACATCATAGCTAGACAATTTCATGTTAGTCACTCTTGTTTGCTAAAAAAAAAAATTGTAATGTGAATATACAGAGATATTTTACTCATACAAATTCTAGAGGTGCCAGTAATTGTGGCCAACATGTTTTGGAGAAAAACGTGCATGTATGTCATAATCTGATTTACCCCTGACTTTCCATTATTTTACTTCAGTGAAAGGTTAGATTTTTGTGATTTTTTTAATGATAGATCAAAAGGACAAACAATGCAGATATAATTTTTACAGCCATCTTTGATAATATTTACCAGGGGTGCCAATGGTTCTGACCACCACTGTACACGTTTTAAGTTAGTACACATTACTATAAGTAAGGGATAATGTACACCCAGCCGGTTGTTATCACAGAATAAACCCTGATAGGGTCTTACATGCCTACTTGTTTCAAATAAATTAGACACTAAATATTTCCTTGAATTTAAATATTTTATTAGCTCTTAAGCAAAGATTCCGTAAAGAAAAACAGTTCCAAACTGCTTTAAGCTTTTATCTATTGCTGAAAAGATTTGTTTTAGTTTTTTTCCGAATATGTTGAAATTAATGCTGAAAGGGATAGTTCACCAATAAATTAAAATTAGCCCATGATTTACTCACCCTCAAGTCATCCTAGGTGTGTATGACATTCTTCTTTCAGGTGAATGAAATAGGAATTATATTTAAAAGTTCTGTCTAATCCAAGCTTTAACAGTAGTTGTAGCTCTGTTTTTGAAGTCCATAAAAAAATGCATCCGTCCGTGAAATAACATGCTCCACGCGGCTTTGGGGGTTAAAGACTTCTGAAGTGAATTGCTGCGTTTGTGTAAGAAAATTGTCCACATTTAAAATGTCTCTGGTTATAAGACATTTTGAGGCACACTTAGGACTAGAGGAGCCTAGCGCCTGGTGTCGCAGAAAGATTTAGACTGTAAAACCTTATAAAAGTGTGTAGGGTAGCCCAGCCAGCTGCCTCACAGATCTCCTGAAGTGGGACTCCCATTTGAAGGGCCCGAGAAGAGGCCATGCCCCTAGTGAAATGCACCCTCAAGGCCAAAGTTGAAGGCAAACCACGCATCTGATAGGCCAAGGCAATCGCCTGGACGATCCAGTTACTGACCGTCTGCTTGGACGTGGGCAGTCCCCTCTTAGGAAACAGCTGGTCCGACTTTCTCCACTGCGAAGACTTCCGCAGATAAATTTGCAGTGCTCTGACCGGGTAGAGCAGATGAAGTTTCCTCTCTTCAGACGACACATGATGAAATGCCTGCAGGACTGTAGGCCATGTCACGTTAGATGGCAATGTTAAGGATGGCCTTAACTCCGCCGGGGGCAAACTCCTGGCAAGTCGGCATTATAGCCAAGGCCTGAAGGTCCCCCACCCTTTTAAGCGAGGTGATAGCAAGGAGCAGCATCACCTTAAACGACAGAACCCAATCTGTCGCAGACTCAAGTTGTTTGAAGGGGTCCTTAGCCAGTCCTTCGAGAACCACTGCCAGATCCCAAGTTGAAACTCTGGAGCGAGTCGCAGGCCTCATTCTCCAAGTACTACGGAGGAATCGTATTACTAAAGGGTGCCTCTCCAGAGGCCCATCACTTACAGGAGCGTGGAAAGCCATAATGGCAGCCACGTACACTTTAAGTGTGGAAGTAGTCCCGCAGTGATGCGATTTTGGAGGAACTCCAGCACTGAAGTCACTGGGCAGTTAACTGGTCTACCTCACACTTCCTGCACCAAGTGGAAAATACATTCCACCTTAAGCCGTACAACCTTCTCATGGAAGGAGCCCTGGAACTGAGTATGGTCTCCACTACACCTGCCGACAGGCCAGCCTCTAAGTACTGAACCCAAAGTACAGGGGCCAGACCCAAAGCTTCCACAGCTCTGGCTGGGGGTGAAATATTGTGCCCCCTGCCTGAGACAGCAGGTCCCTCCTCAAAGGTATCTGCCATGTAGGACCTGCCAGCAGTGCTATGATGTCTGAGAACCATACTCAGGCCAGCCAGTACAGGGCTACTAGGAGTAGACTGATCCTGTCCTGGCGGACCTTCTCCAGAACTCCTGGGAACAGAGCTATCGGGGCAAATGCATACAGACTCAGCCTTGGCTATGTCTGTACCAGAGAACCTCTCTGTAAGAGAGAACCACAGTAGACAGTGGGATGTCTCTGTTGTACGGGGGCGCTGCACTGTGGCGACCAGCGGAAGTAGCAACGTCCATGTCGGTAGCAACACTGTCTGTCTTTGTTTGTTTGAAAAAGTTTTTCTTTTACTCTGCCCTTATCACTTATGGTTTATACTGAATCATCATGATATACCGTATGTTTATGATCTATCTGTTTGTCGGGCTATTCCTTGGACACTTTGTGCGAGGCCAACGGGGAAATGGAGATCGGCTTCATTATAGTCGTGACTTTCTCATGGAGTATCGTGCCTTTAATTTCGGCGCGCTGGATCATCAAACCTATGACTGGCCTTTAGAAATCTTAAGGACTGATTTTTCTTGTGTGGGCAGAGAGGAGACTTCTACACTGAAGGTGAGGAAGCAGGGGAAAAAGGGTAGAGTGTGGCAGAGATTGCGTAAACAGCGACTAAATCGCATTCCTTTGCCTTCAATAATCCTAGCTAATGCCCAGTCCCTTCGAAACAAACTGGATGAATTACAAGCAAACGTTCGGTTTCTCTCGGATTATAGGAATGCCTGTGTTATTTCAGTTACTGAGACTTGGCTCAAAGAACACGATCTAGACTCTGATATGGAAATAGATGGCTTTGGTGTCCCGCAGCGGGTTGGACAGGGATGACGCTGTAACCGGAAAATCGCTGGGCGGTGGTGTGTGTATCTACGTTAATCAACGCTGGTGCAAGTCTGTGATTGTGAGAGAATCTGTGTGCAGTCCTGACATCGAACTCTTGTCAGTATATCTTTGCCCATTTTATCTACCACAAGAGTTTCCACAAATATTTTTAACTGTTGTTTACATTCATCCAAGGGCTAATGTGAATAACGCATCTGACATTTTATGTGGTAAACGGTGCATCGGTTGCAGGGTATCTCCCCTGACGCACCTAACATCGTGATGGGAGACTTTAACCATTGTAAAATGGAGAAATCACTCAGCCATTTTGACCAGTATGTGGATTCTCCTACCAGATGTGGGAAATGTCTGGATCTCTGCTATGGGTCTATTAAAGGGGCATATAAGTCGTCTTTGAGAGCCCCTTTGGGCCTCTCCGATTATCATGTTGTCTATCTTGCCCATGTCTAAAAAACCTGTTCTTAAAAGGGTAAAGACTGAGATAAGAGTTGTACCTGTATGGTCGGAGGACTCAATTCAAGAACTGAGAGGGTGCCTTGATTGTACAGACTGGGATTTGTTTAAACGTGTGTACTGATTTAGACGATTTTACAGAGACTGTAACAAATTACATTATATTCTGTGAAGACTTGGTAATCAAAACAAAAAGGTGTAAAGTATTTCCAAATAATAGGCCTTGGATCACTAAACAGGTTAGGAATGCAGTCGTGGTAAGGAATAGTTACTTCAAACAAGGTGACAGTATTAGAGAGAAGCCCACAAACTAGTGAAAAAAGAAGTTAAATTAGCAAAACTGTGGTATAAGGAAAAAATAGAAAATATATTCACTAATGGGAGATCTCATGTAGCCTGGGATGGAGTGAAGACTATAATTGGAACAAAACAGAAGACAAATAGTATTAATTTGAAAGGGACACTCGATTATGAATTAGCAGAGAATTTTAATTCACTTTATACTTGTTTTGATAATCATGATTTTACCTCTGTATTGTCTGAATGTGGAATGTATTGTGGAAATTCAGAGACTGAAGATATTGTCAAATTTCAAAATAGTGAGGCTGATGTATGTAGATGTTTCATTTAGGTTAATATTAAGAAGAGTCCTGATCACATTAGTGGCAGATTGTTGAGTACGTGTGCTGAACAGCTTTCAGGGATTTGTTCATTTATTGTTAATAAATCCTTGCTACTTTCAAAAGTCCCTTGTCTCTGGAAAACATCTATAGTAGTGCCAATTGCGGAAAAAAAGAAATCTTGCAATTGGCCCATTGCACTAACTTCCTTGGTCATGAAAGCATTTGAAAAATTAGTTAAGTAGGAAATTTTAGCTTTGACTCATTTAGCTTTGGATCCTATGCAGTTTGCCTATAGATCAGGCAGAGGAGTGGAAGATGCTACTTGTACCTTATTAAACATGATTTTAACACATTTGGAAGGCACTAAGAATCATGTACGTCTGCTGTTTGTTGATTTTTCCTCTGCCTTTAATTGTGTCCAGCCTCACATTCTGGCTGAGAAACTTACCGAACATTTTCATTTAGACTCAGCCATTGTGTGTTGGCTGGTGGATTTTTTAACAAACAGAGTTCAAAGAGTGCGTGTTAATGCATTGTCATCGTCCACTGGTACACCTCAAGGTTGTGTTTTATCTCCTCTTTTGTTTTCTTTATACACTGACCATTGTCGGAGTGCTTTTGAAGGAAAACACATTGTTAAATTTGCAGATGATTCTGTAATCGTGTCTCTCCTTACCGAGTCAGATGGAAATCATTGTCCAGTGGTTGATCACTTTATTCAATGGTGCAAAGACTCTTTTTTAAATATGAATCCTTCAAAAACAAAAGAGATGTACATTGATTTCCGCAGGAAGAAATCTGTATCTGTGCCACCTGTTTTCATAGAGGGACATCAGGTAGATGTGGTGAAAGAGTACAAATATTTAGGGACTATAATTGACAACAAGTTAAAATTTGAAGCAAATACTGATAGCATTAGAGGAAAAGCTCTTAAACGTATGTATTTTTTGAGGAAACTCCGAACTTTTAATATGGATGTTTCTTTTATGAGAATGTTCTACTCCAGTTTTATTGAATCTGTCTTAATTTCTCCATTATTTGCTGGTATGGTAATTTGAATGTTAGGAATAGGAGTAAGTTGAATAGTATTGTTAAAATGTGTATTAAGATCATCGGGACTGATATAAGGACCATTAAACAAATTTATGATTATAGGGAGACTAGGAAGGCACAGTTAGTCCATTCAGATGTTAGCCACCCATTATGTACTGAATTTCAAATGCTTTCATCGGGTCGGAGATTTAAACTCCCCCTGTGTAAATCTAACAGACACAAAAACTCCTTTTTACGTGCTATTACTTTTCTTAATGATTTGTTATAAATGTGTGTTATTTCATGTGTGTTATTATGCTGTGTAGCTATACGAACATGTACTTATGCTGCTATCTGCACAAGAATTGCCTTTTAGGACAATAAAGTTATAAAGTAAAGTAAGTAAAAGAGATGCAAAAAGAGCCACTTCCACTGGGCCGAACCTCTCGCATATAGACTTCACCACCTCTGGGTGAAGTCTCCATTCCCCAGGCCTCAGCCCCTGCCTGGACAGGATGTGTACTCCCTGATATTGGTCCCAGGGGATGTATATTGCTCTGATAGACGATAGTTTAACCTGGGACCATAGGAGGATCTGATGCGCCAATCTGCATAGAGGGCAAGACCTCAGACACTCCCAAAGGTTCAGGTACGCGACCACTGACATGTTGTCGGAGCGCACCAGAACATGATAACCCCTGAGATCTGACATGAAGCTCCTCAGAGCCCTGAACACAGCCAACATTGCCAGGCAATTTATATGCCATGAAGGATGATGGTCCTACCACAGACCCTGGGCAAAGTGGCCATTCATGACCGCGCCCCAACCAGTGAGTCTGTCGAAGCAGTTTTCCGGTGAAAACTGGGCCTTTCTCGTGACTGGGCCAAAATAAGCCAGTTGTTGTATATAGTTCAGTACATAGATGCCTTGAAGTCTCAGTGGAGCCAGAGCTGCATCCATGCACTTGGTGAATGTGTGAGGGGAGAACGCTAGGCTGAATGGAAGAACCCAATATTGTAACGCTGTTGGAAAGTCAACCTCAGGAACTTCCTGTGAGAAGGACTGAGGGAAATGTTGTTAACATCTTGAACCTGAACCTCCTCAGAGACCAGTTCAAATACCTCAGATCTAAAATTGGACGCAAACCCCCATCCTTTTTGGGAACTATAAAGTATCGGCTGTAGAACCCCGACTGGCAGTCAAGTCCACCAACTGAATCTCAGTGGGCTGTGGCCAAACTGCAGTCTGTACCCCTTTTCTACAGTATGCAGGACCCATGGCGATCCATTCGACAGGCGTTGCCACGGCCGGAAAAAATCTACCAATGGAATTAGCCTTGGGTGTTTTTTGAATATCGTTCTCGACTCCCTGAAGCGGCTGCCCGACAGGGAGAGGTTGTAGACAATTTTCGGTGTGCGAATGGCATCGCTGCTTGCCCAAAACCCATCGGGGCGGACAAGGTAGCGTGCATACACTGGTAACCAATTTGGCCCGAAGCGTCACTCGATCACAGCTGGGGCTGGTCGGTCTTAGGACCAGCCCCTTTAGACTTGGAACAGTCGGTCTTAGGACCAGCCCCTTTAGACTTGCCTCTTCGCCTCCTGAAACCTGTCGATAACCGTATTAACAGAGTCGCCGAACAGGCCGGAAGGCGAAAGAGGAGAATCAAGGAGGAAAGATTTTTCCTTCTCCCTGATGGCGAGATTTAACCACAGATGTCTCTCCGTGGCCACCATAGCTGACATGAAGCAGCCCACAGCACAGGCCGTCCCCTTGATGACATGGAGAGACAAATATGTTGCTCTGCGGAGCTCAGCCACATCCTCAGGTGTAGGTCCCTCACCTTCATCCAAGTCTTTTAACAGGTTGGCCTGGTATGCCTGTAATAGAGCCATGGTATGCAGCCATGCACCAGCCCGACCTGCCGCCATATATGCCCTGCCCACCATCGCCGATGTATCTCTACATGGTTTGGTGGGCAGCACCAGGGTTTTCAGGGAGGACGCCAGAAAGATAACAGGCCAAAGCCTCCTCCACCCGCGGCATCCTGCCATTAACATTCTCTTCCACCCCCAAGATATTGCTGTAATCTAACACTGTTGCTCGGGCATGTGAGGTGACGAGTGATCCTCAACGTCACCACCTCAATGCTGAGCACATTCAAATCCTCAGATGCAGACAGCTCAAACATCGGACCCTCTTCCCGAGCAGAAGAAGCCACATCGCGGGCTTCTGAACGCGGAGGAAGGGCATCAGAACTGACTGATGACGATTGGGAAAGTGCCTCAGCAGTCCCAATCTCTCACCAGCCAGTTCTCGTTGCGATCCCTACGATCTAAGCCACCATGCCGCCTTGGCAGACGTGGGACCCGAACCGCAGTGAGCGGTCCTGGCCGGCCTTGTCAAACACAGCCAGGTGGGAGCACAGCACTCTGATGAGAAGTGCTTCATATTGCTCACAGCTAGCTCCCTCGAGAGCTAACCGAGCATGCTGCACTCCCAAACAGTTTACACACATAGAGTGCATGTCCCCACCTGTGATGTAACAAGGGCAGGGGTGCACACACTTCTAAAACTGTTCACTCGTCATCTTTCACTCTTATTTTACTAAACTAGAAATACTCTCAGTCTCAGATTCATACACACAACATAACGCTGCTTCATCGCGGAAAACCTAGCAAGGTTGTGAAATGGCGTCCCTTTATACTTACGGGTATGCTGTCACATACTACGTCATGACGTAGCACCAATCAGAATTGGCCTTAGTTTCATTCATGCTTCAGACGCGTAATGCTGGGGGCATTCCCCATAAGTGTCATTCTTACAACGCAGTGGGAGTTCCCTCGGAAAGGGAACTTAAAGCTCCGGCCGATCATTCTGTGAAAAAAGTATTGAAAGTGCCTTCTCGCAATTCAAGATACCTTCTGAACTGCAGAGGCACTTTAAACACCTTTCTCATAAATTGAATATTGAATGCGATCGGGAGAAAGGGCTTCCCTGGAGCTGTGTGAAGCACATTATTCAATGGACAGATGCATTTTTTATGGACTTTAAAAACAGAGCTACATCTACTGTCATTAAAAAGCTTGGATTAGCCAGGATTTTTTAAATATCAACTCATATTATATTCATCTGAAAGAAGAATGTCATATACACCTTGGATGACTCAAGGGTGAGTAAATCATGAATAAAACTCCTTGAAGTCTTCTTCGTTGTAACCCATGGTGGTTTCAGTCACACAATGGCACCAGACAGTTGACGACAGCGCCGGCGGAGTTACACGTTAAGCATATAAGTAGTACCGGTGAAGATAACTCGTAGTACCCAGATGAGAGGTGTGTTATTCAAATTTGGCGGTTGTTATCAGGGAATAAAATAATGCTGGAATTCGTGATTGACCAATCAGAATCAAGTATTTCACAGAACTTTTACAGCCTGCTACAATTGTTTTATTCTTACACTTTTTGTCATGAAGAACATTTCTTTTCTCTGCCATTTAGATCAGCCTTTATGTCAGAAATGACGCATATTAATTATGCAATTATTAACTTGTTAAATGAACACAAAGAGAATACATAGACAAAAGCATATAATAGCATAGCCTTTACTACTCACATAAAGACGAGATACGACAGATGAGACAGAGACAATAAATACACTTAATGGCAGACAACTGTATGTCACCAAGGAGACTAACTAGGAGGTAATTAAGACTAAACTGAACTGAAGCAAAGGAAACACACAGGACACAGCATAATCCTGACAAGGACTCCTCCCTCCCAAATAGCACTTACTCATTCCAAATGTAAAAGTCGAGCTGTGAAGAAAGGGAGGGGTTTAGGAGGAGGGTGAGGAGAGGCTGGAGATGGACAGGAGATAGGAGGAGACAGCAGAGAGGAATGCCATGCTAGAACAGGTGGAGAGAGGAGCCAAGGCAGAGTCCTAAATGTCTAGGTAGAGATCCTAGGGAAGCCACAAGGATGATAGCCAAGTGTGACAGGGTCAAAGTGACGTCGTCAACTTGAGTGAGTGAGGTGACTCTGTGGCTGACTATAACTCCAGAAATGGAGGGAGCCTAAGCTTGTGGTCCTCGTCTTGTGGTGGGCATCAATGGATCTGTTTGCGGGAGGTCTCTCTGTTTTTCTGGGACACTCCAGGCTGGGGCAAAATGTTTTCTCTGAAGCAGACAGAGAGATGGCTGCTGGAGGTTTTGATGGTCCTGGGGAGTCAGAGATAATGATGTCATTGTCCTCGAGGATGGAGGGAGGATTGGCACACTCACAAGGAGTAGTCAATGAACTCAATGCGTGGATGGTGATCCTCCTCCAACAGCAGCCTCTGACTGAGTGTTGTCACATGTCTGGCTTGTCTTGTGTAGATGAACAAGATGTAGTGTTTTGGTTTATGTCTGGGCCATGTGCTCTTGTCTTCTGTCTGGACCCCACCACTCTTATTATCTGATTATTTTTTGATTGGACCCACCTGTTCCTCTCTTGATTTGGTACCCTTTTTAGTCTCCTTGCAGTCTTGTGTTGGATCATTGTATTGTTTCCCTAATGTTTTGTGATTGTGTTTATTTGTATTATTTTGCAAATAAATTTCATTCCTGCATTTGAGCCCTCGCTCCCTTTTCTCCATACTGTATCGTGACAAAACGATCCGACCATAAGAGAACTCAGCAGATTATGGATGGCCCTCTTTCTCCGTCTTACCCAAGTGGCAACCTCCTGCGATCTCTCTTGAAGCCAATACGGAAGTAATGTAAACTGTAATTCCTTAACTGGCCACTAGAGGCAGGCTCCAGAAGGGAGCAGAATCTCATTGAGCCCCATGTTAAAATGCCCAACTTTACAGCAAAAAAAAACATGTTTACAGCCTGGTACAAATTGTGGTTTTGGCCTTTAAGGCTAATTTTGATCTTCATGACAACTGTGAGGAGGGTGATTTTTTTTATAACTCATTTGTTTACGTTATATAAAGCCTTTAAGTTCTGTATAATTAAGGGCGTGGTTACAAGTGGATAGCCATTTATCTGCCGTCTACAGTCATTGCGTCATCTCAGCTCTGTGCACATCCCGCCTTTTTGCCCATTTTCTGTTATCCGGGAGTGACACGCGATGACTCGCTCACAAGATGGTAACGCCCAGCTCGCCCATACTTTAAGCTTCAGAAAGGCTTATCGGAATCCTATGGGTGACGTCACGGTCAGTACGTCAATATTTTTTTTACAGTCTATGGTCTTACCCATAGAACCGTTCAACCATCTGCAAGTCTTGAGATTTGTAAATTCCTGTTACATTTGTCAGCAGGGAGCTAATGTGAGAGAGTTTGATCAGGTCTTTCTCATTGAGGTGGATAATTTGTCCCAGAGTAAGACAGAGAGCAGGGAGGTTTTCAACCTGTGTCTGTACATGCCCCTCAATCTGAAGGAGTGGAAGAAGATGGGGAGTTTAGGGTTCTGGGAGTTTGTCGACCATCTTGACCCTAGCCCTCCACTGACCATGAGAAATTTAACACTGGGATCAAAGAATGAGGACAAAGGCTCCCTCTGTGACAGTTCCGGTGGTCCCGAGTCCAGTGGTCCCAGTTCTGGTGCACAGAGTCTGGAAAGGGATCCGGCCCGAGCACAGAGTCCGGAGAGGACTTGCCTTCCTGAACTGTATGGGCCGCCCTGGCCTCATGAAATTTGTGGGCCACCCTGGCCTCATGAATTTTCTGTCTCCGTCTGGTCTGTCCCTCCCATCCTGCCCTGGTCTGCCCCTCTTGTCCCTTGTGTGGAGGGGGGTTATGTCACATGTCTGTCTTGTGTAGCACATGTGGTGTTTGGTTCATTTCTGGGCCATGTCTTCTGTTTGGGCCCCACCTGTTCTTATTGATTCATTACCCTTTTTAGTCTTCTAAATAAGATCTAGTGTTAACTTGTTTAATGAACACAAAGAGAATACATAGATGAAGGCATATAGTAATATTAACTACTCACATTAAGACAAGAACCGACAATTAACTGAATGAGACAGGGAGTATAAATACACAGGGAACTTAATGACAGACAGCTGCATGTAAATAGTAAGAAGACTAACTAGGAGGTAATTAAAACTAAACTGAACTGCAGAACATGAGACAAACACAGAGGAATGAAACACAACATCATCCTGACAACCTTCCATTGTATGATCTCAGGAATCAGGATCAGGGACTTATAAATATTATGATGCATTTTAACTTTTTTTACAAATATTTATGGAAAGCTATTTTAATGTACACTATAAATGCCTTCATGATGTATTATAGATATTCTGTAGCCCTGTCCCTTTTTGGTGGCATGCTCGTTGTGTTCTGTATTTCCACAGCATGAAAGTAATATCTTGCGAATTTATGAATAGGATTTATGAACCGCTAAAATGTTACCGGTCTACTGGCACATGTAATGACATCCATTTTAAACATTACAATACTCATGATAACTTTCGCTAACTCTACAATAAGTAAATCCGCTTCACCAGCTAATTACTTTTCCACAGCGATGCTGAACGCAATTTAAGAGACAAAATTCTAAAGATGGGTGTGAACGTTTCTCTGCCGCATTAAGTACCCTAAAAGGAAACATATCTACTGAATGTAGCAGAAACTGAGGTAAACATTTTCAATACAAATAAATATGATAACTGCATTTCATACAAAAACAAATGCTTACCAGTTTTTTTTCAGTAGTCACAGAGAGTTGAAAAGGAGAGCTTGCCTAGAAAAAAAGACCCATGATTACCATGAGTAATGAAATGCATCTGCATATGAAACTGTATATTCTACATTATGTTATGTTTGACTGTATTCATGATTAAGTTAAAGAACACTTAGGGCATGGATGAAATAGTTTGGAATCAAGTGCTTCCACAATACAGTCTTAATTATTATAATAGTATTTGATATGATGACTGTTATATTCTGTTCTATTCTGTTCTGTTCTGCATAAGGAAAATGCATCTAAAAATACAACCATATAATTGTGCATGGTTAATTAAATAATATAGTTTATATGCAAAAATGAATAGGCTTGTCAACATTTGGAAGGAGAAAATCTTTCCCATATCTTTTTCTTGTCAACATCAAAGACTATGCATCCAATTAGTTTTCCATACTTCTGCAGGATAAACAGTTTGTTACTCTCTTGGACCTTAAATCTAGGTGTGAAATCTGGGTTCTTGATTGGCTTGTGTGTTCGGATTCACTGGCATACACAAATATTTTGGATATTGTAATTAGATCTGTGGATATGTGTTATCAAAATCTTACAGTAGCAATTTTTTGAGAGCTCTGAGATGGCATTTCAATATGATGGACAAAAAATATATATTTGTCAGATTTATGAAGCCTGATTATAAAATATGTACAGAGATCAGAGGAAATACTCACATATCTTGTTTCTCGTCCCAATAGTTTTGGAGATGGTGACGACGTTGGTGACTTTAGAAATTCAGGATAAAAGAGAAAAATATATTTAATAAAGAATTTAGTAGTTAAAGAGTGGCACATACTTTCAAAGCAAGTACAGTGAATGTAATCAAAATGGCAAGCTGAGTTTGAACAGCAGGGGATAAAAGGTTCCCGGCTAAGACTGATCACTGTTGATTGAATTCTTCATCTCATATTGCTAACATAGATATTCTTTGAAAATAATCAGGAAACTGTAGCTCTTCTAATGAAAAACGATATGACAATCAATTTTCTTTTTTATTTGATTTTCTACTATAGCTCAGTTAAAATGTTATTCTTGGACGAAGACTAAGATACACTGATTTGATATTTTATTCCTAGACCAGCAGTATAATTTATGATTTGACTGAACATCCTTCCATAGTGGATAATTTAAATGAAGATGAGATAATTCCCAGTGTTGATCTTTAATTACATACCCTTGAAGTCTCCGCTGCCAAAGACTTCACAGTGGCTTTGTTCACATGGTTTGATTGACGCTGAAAAAAAGATCAAAGCATGCAAATTGGTGGATAAATGGAATATTATTCTGAGCAGAGTGTGTTATGGTGGCAGCTCACTTTTTGGATCGAGTCTTCTAGGACTTCGTCAATGGTTGCGTATAGGTCTGCGGTCTGCTGACGCAGCTGCGCAGGAGAGCACATCTGCACACAGACATTCACTTTTCACACAGGAACTAAAACTGGGCACCATAACAAAAACCCAACGTCACACTGCATCACGGTACTGGTATACAATCAGACTCTAGGTCTTTTTCCTGGACATTTCACCAAAAAAATAAAAATAATAATAATAAAAATAATCAGTGTTGGGTAAGTTACTTTAAAAAAGTAATTAATTACTAGTTACTAATTACATCTTCAATAGTTTAATTAGATTACTGTACAAATTACTCTCTCCAAAAAGAATTTAATTACTTATTACTAATTACTTTCTAAATCCTATATCAACCTCGAGTTAAGCAATTCAAGGATAGACATGAAACGGCTCTTTTAATTGTTTCAAATACATAATATACAACTACATAAATTACTTTTATTAACTGACTAAAGTATTAAAAATGTGAGAAGGATACATAAAAACGTATTTTATATATATATATAAAATTATAAAATTATTTTTTTGTATAAAATTTTTATTCAATTCAATTATTAATTTATTTAAATTAATAGTACTTCATCTCATATTATTACTTATTCCATTTAACTATTTCCCCGCCAGCATTTTTAAAAAGTTGCCATTTTCACAACATTTTCATGGCCCTCAGGATATTTTGTTGAATATTTGAACATGCAATATAACAAAAAAAAGAAGAGACTCTCCACCCTCAATTAGAAGAGACCCTCCCTTTACACTAACTCCGCCCAATGATGCCTGATTGGGTCTGACAAAACTATGGGAGATGCTGGATTATTAACGGCAGCAATAGTTTAGCAGAAAGTTTTGACGCAAATTGACCCTAGCTCGAATCCACCTTTTCCTAAACTTAATATACTCCCTTTTCATATTGCATATCACATCAGAAAGATATTTATTTTCAATAAAAATTAAGAAAATATTCAAAAAGTGGAAATAAAGTGTCTGATGTGTTTAATAAAAATGTGTTTATCTATTAGAGGTAGCTTTAGGGAGGGCTTCATTGTCCCAATAAGGGCATTTAATAATTTAAAGAAATATAGTAATTTATACTGTGTTATTATTGCATGCCATTTAATGTATAGCAACACAGAGGTAAAAATATATTATCTGCCACTATTTAAAATTATAAGTAGCATCTAACTACTATTTACAGTTATTGCAAAGAAAATACTGCTATTTTTAGTGTACTCTTTCAGAGGATGCATAATAGCGTCCCCTACCATATTACAGTGAAAACACAGAAAGCGGAGAAGCTTCGTCTCATAAATGACAGAAATGTCCATCAATGGTGGGAAAAAGAGCTAAGTAAAAGATCATTGCAAAGTTGCAGTCAAGGTTTTTTAAAAAGTCAAATATGGGCATAGTTTATTTTGGGGCACATCCCAGCCTCTTATATTTCTTTGCTGCTTCACACGTACAATAATATAAAGCCAAATCTCTACTAGCTCTACCAGCCCCTGCATGGTTTATATCAAACCCCGCCATTTCAGGTGTTTGGGTCTCATTCTACCTCGGCATGTGGATCCTCCCAAGAATAGTTGTCTCCAGGGTTGAGCGAAGTCTCTTTTTTGTTGACCTCTTCATCTATAGCCTTCAGCAGGAAAAGAATTAAGACATATAGATGAAGCTTTAATCTTTTAATAACGCAATATATTCTTGACCTTAACAAGTGGTTAGAAAGAGGCTGTAGAGCCTACTAAATCCCAAAGATGTGAGTCCCCTTCCATCTTATATTGATTATGCCACTATGCTTGGACCCTGTTCTGTACATTTAACCTCTCCTATAATGTCTAATGAGGTATGCAATGTGAATGACTCATTCTGCTTTTTCTGGTAAGGTTCGCTTTGGCCACTTATGAACAATTTCATTCTGCTGTCCATCAATGCAAGAAATCAATGATTCAATTTCAACCTCCTCCATAGTTTCCAAGGATGCTCTTTAATCTCTTTAAAACACTGATATAATGGCTTTAACTGACATGGAATGAGATCCATTTATTAATTGTACACTCAATAATAGCTGTCATTTAGAGTAATTAAATAAACCCGCTCACCTGCTGTTCCAACAGCAGAGTATTTGTAGGAATAGCAGCGAGTGCCTTGTAGGTGGATTTGATCCTGTGTGTCTGAAAGAATGATTGAGACGTCATAAAAAGTCAAAAGCAGATTTAAACTCATAATCTACAGCTGTACTATGCAATAAGGGTAGGTGGTCATATTATATTGTTGGTTTTGCATGGAAAAAGTAATCAGTGCTAAATAACCATATGTTTCTTTCTCCATATTGGAACCTGGTTGGGAAAAGAATGCATGCAGGAGTTAATGAATGAATGTAAAATAACCAGTATGACTGAAGGTCATTATAAACACCACCATATCTCATTCTTTACACGTTATGAGATTAAAACGTGAAATCGTACTCCCGATAGATAGATGAGCAAACATATCTACTGTGGTATATCATGCATGTGTTGTTTGAACCAATGGTACACAAAACATGCAAAACTTGCCCTTCGCTAAAGGTTTACTGCTCTTGCATGAGTGTGATGCATATCATGTTTCCCAGCGATGCGGGGGGCATGTCACTCCTTAAATGATTGCCATTTTTCAGTGATAGAGCATGCAAGTAGCTTGCAGGTAACAGCAAAAGGGCATGCATTGTACCTTTCTATTTTTACAGTCCCCATCTTCACAGTCTGGTGTGCTGCCCCAAAGGGATGGAGAGGGTGATGAACAGAAGGAATATGAGGGAGAGGGGGAAAGCTGACGGCTTGGGACTGCTGGGGAGGGTGAGAGGGTGCAGTGATCTGGGGTGGAGGACCGGGAGTTTGGGTGAACTGGAGGACAAGCAGGAGAGGCTGGAGGTGTGGAGGGCAGACGGGAGACACCCATGGGTCTAGGAGAGGGACACAGCCTAAAAGCCGGGGATGATAGGTGTACTCTTTCAGCATCATTTTTGCGACCGTTTTGGATATTCTCTTTGTGGCTTAAATCCGGAGATACGGAATTATTTTGCAATTCAAAATTGTGTTTCAGAGTATGAGAGCAGGAAGATTTACATGAAGTTTGAGCAGGTTGTAGTACAGAGGAATCTAAATTGTCAGATGAACTTCCTATAAGTTTTTGATATGGTTCATTGGAGAGCTCAGATGATTTCAGAGACAATGAATATTTCTCAGACCTATCATTATGTATTGAGGATGCTAAAGATTCGGCTGACTTGTTTGGATCCATAAATGCAGGGCGATCCTCTGACAATGATAGATTCTTATGGTTATCGTTGCTGGAATATGACAGAGAGCTTGATTTAGGAGATGAGGACCTTGTGCGGGAGTAGGAGCTACACAAAAGAGAGCTAGGAACTGTCGGCAAATGATTTCTTTTGGCACCAGATTTAGATAGTTGAGCATTGGCAACCTGGACTTCAGGTAAGTTTGGCAAAGGGATGTGATTTGTAGGTAAGGCAATGCTACTACTATTGGTGAAATGTCTGCATGATTCAAATCTCTCTGATGGTTTCGTAAGTGGGGTTTCATCAGGTGCCTTAACCAGCTCTGGCTTCCAAAGTTGTGGCTTTGAAATCTGGAAAGACTTTGTAAATGGTGTATCAATGGCGGTACAAGACTTAGCTTTGGACACGTTCATGGGTGCAACAGAAGAGGCAGCTGAGCATGCTAAACAGGAGGACATGTTAACTGGACTGATGGGCCAGCAGGGTGTGTAAGGTCTTTGAGATGAAGAGGACAGGACAGGTAGACGGCCTTTTCTGAGGATGGCCGTTAGAAGGGAGAGTTGGGTTGGAGGGGTCCTGTGTCGGGCACGGGGTGAAAGAGGACAGGGCGATGTAGACCGACTGTCACAGCAAGGTGTTTCGCAAGCAGAAGACATCTGCAGCAGACTGGAGCCCGGAGCCAAAGAGAGCCGCTTGATTCTTACCACAGTGGGTGTGAAGGCCCCTGATCTTATCGAGGAACATGGGGAAACTGTGCCACTAAAGGGGCCAGGAGAACCATCCCGTGAAAACATGTGAAGCGCTGACCAGCTCCTCTCCTTGTCCCAGCCCTCAGAGAGAATAGACTCCTTAGAAGAAGCAGGGGATGAGAGAAAATCAATGGAGCTGGCAGGACTAAGGACCTCCTCTCTCTGGGATGAGCTGTTTAAAAACAGACCTGAGCTGACCTCAGCAGTCACTGAAGTGTTGTGAAAGTCTAGATGAGAAATGCCAGGGTGTTTGCTAACAGTGGTTTCCATGGCAGGGCTAGGCTCGGGGGTTATGCTACCAAATTCTGAGTGAGGACCAATTAGGGTGGTGGGTGGTTTAAGGGTTAAATTGTCAGTTGACTGAATCTGAGAAAGAAAGAAAATGAAAGAAGCATAACTCATTTAAGTAATGATAGCAAAAGAGGACCAATTGTTTTCTGCATACTGCACAACGTTGTACAATAAGATTGCATTGGGATTTATTAATAGTCCTGTTTGCTTTGAATGCATTAAAGTCTTTTTGTCCTATATGAGGCACTTGTTGACCATTGAGAGTTTAGGGAAGGAGGTTCAATTGTGCTTTCGGAAATCCAATCTAAAATGTCAGGCTTGCAATTCCAGCCCCAAATGCATGCCATTGGGGAGAGCAGTCTTTGAAACATGTTTAAAAGCAGTCATTATTTTTTGTAATGAGCTTGTGATAAACACTAGTGGCTCAGACTAATTAGACACGATAAAGGTTCCCATCCATCAATAGTTCGGTCAGATCTTTATCTACTGTGTAAGCACCATAATGTGTGTGTTTCATTAACAGGGGACTGCAACTACATCTGATCAACACAGAAAACCGCCATGTGTGATCACCATACTCATTAGCATGATGTCTCCCATTAGAGCTGGCTAAAAGATATTAAGAATTCATCCCAAAGCAACTTGAACATAATATTCTACAAACATCTCTAAATACTTCTTGAAATGTCATTGCTTTAATAGCTTGTTTTCAAGCCAGTCTGTCATTACGCAAGGTACAGCAGTTATTTCAACAAGAGGAGTTTGTGTTTGACAGAATATACCAGAATACTCACCTCACTTTTAGTGTTCTTGAGCATTTCTCCAAGCTGGCCCTCATCGGGGTCCTGGACGTAAATAACCTCAGCTTTGTAGACTCCCTCCTCTGCCATGCTCTTCTCAAAGTCCCCTGGCTCCTGTGAAGTCTGACATTGGGACAGGAAATGTTACTAAGCGACACCAAACCTGAAATGGCAGCTGTCCCAAAGCAGTTCTCTGCCACAGATGGCTATTCCTAGCTTCTGAGCATCTTGACGATGTAAGGGAGTTAGTGAATGCATTTATGTGTGCGTGTGTTTCCCGTTCCAGCTTGTACATCTTTTTACCAGAAGTCCATGTCCCTCATGTATTGCTCACATGCAAGTCCACATGACCCACCCTGATTGTGCAAGCCCTTCAGCAAATGCCTTTCACATTTCCCTCACAACACACACACACACACACACACACACACACACACACACACACACACACACACACACACACACACACACACACACACACACACACACACACACACATAGGTCATCTTCTGCTTAGGCTGGAATCATTGAAGTCTCCCTCAGATCAGATTTGTGCAGTATTTTCTAATTAAAGGGATAGTTCACCCAAATATGACTGTTTGGTGTATTTCGATCAAAGCAAGTCTGACTGCAACCATTGTTGGGAGTAACACATTACTAGTAACTTATGTTACATAATAAGTTTAGTTTAATTAGTTTAAAGTAATTAGTAGAGTAACGCATTACTTTTAAATGTACAAAATCCCTGAGTTACTTTTCTTAAAATTATTAACGCAAGTTAATAATATTTTCAGCTCTCCTGTCCTCATGTTGAGTGAAATCAGTGAAGAGACGCTGTCTGTAAACATGATGGTTATTGTAGTTCTAGAATAAATAGACATTTACTCATCTTATTTGCACAAAAACAGATTCAGTATTACTCTAAATCAATAAAAACAGTGAAATGCAAATGTATTTATTTATAATTTTTTTACTTTATTTATATAGCACTTTTTACAATGGCGATTTTTTTCAAATCAGCTTCACGGTGTTAAACAGTAAAATAATGCAACAGGATTTGATTCGGCTGTACAGCCGCTCTGGAGAAAACTGTGATGTTATCGGCTCAGTTCAATTATCATATAGTGTCAATGCAGGCAGATCAGTAATTTAGTTGGTATATTTAATTTAGTTTAGTAATTCAATTTATTTGGATATTTAGCTTAAAATTTGGTGTCCTAATTGAGCAAGCCAAGCCAAAGGCGACAGTGGCAAGGAATCAAAACTCCATCAGGTGGCATAATCGAGAAAAATAAACCTTTGCAGAAACCAGGCTCAGTCAGGGTTCTCCTCTGGCCTACTAACAAACAGGTCAGAAGTCATATTAGATCTAAATATTCAAAAGATTGGTGGCATCATGCCAGAGACGGGTTTATTAATGATGACGTGCCGATTAAAAAATGATTACATAGGAATATCCGAAGGATCAGTCATCACACCGGAGATGTGCAATTTCATAATTTCATGCAAATCTGCAATAATTAAATATATTAAATTGCACAAATATACTTTATGTATTTAATCTCACTTTATTGACCAGTGTCTTTGCTGCTGGCCTTCAATGATGCACTTCAACCATACTAATAAGCAAGAATGAATTTAGATAAACATCACATTTGTGTTTCTTTTTTTATGGCTTAAGCATGATGAATTATTCTTCTTCAATCCAGAATGATTGAACATTTGAAAGGTTGTTTTAACTGCGCTCTCTTCTGTATATAATCGTGAATTTGCATCTCTTTCACCCTGAGGATTATTATTTCACTTTTGGTGTAAAGAGGCCTTTACATTTGTCAAAATGTTTTATGTTATTAAAGAAGCAAGCCCAGGTGAGAAAAAGTAACACAAAAGTAATGTAACACATTACTTTCCATAAAGTAATGTAATTAGTTACTCTTTTTATCGAGAGACACAATAATGTAATGATTTAGTTTTAAAAGTAACTTTCTCCAACACTGATTTCAACGCAAAAAAAATATGTAATTTTTTTAATGTAAAGTCTAACTTCCTCTGCAGGAAGTTTCCCCAGGAACTAGGGATGTTGAGCTTTAGGTACTTGGTGAAATCATGTAATATCTAAAAAAAAAAATTGGGACAAAAATCAGCCACACTAAAATAATGGATGGAGCACGGACATGCACAGACTTAACAAAAGGAAGAAATAAATGCAAATTCTGAAACAGCTATATAAATAAGCCTACACCGTGTCCTTACCAAATGCAACGTGACACATGAGAAAGTGTATATTTTATATAATATATATTTGTAGCCTACTAACCAGCCACAATGGCAATTCATGACGATTCTATTTTATAAACAGGTTTTTTTTATTTCTGCGGTGTTGCATATAGTGTGCATTGTTGCTTTCAGTAGGCTATCTATAAAGAAGAGCTCTCCTCAGGCTAATTCATCTCAGATCTTGAAAATAAATGAAGATGAAACAACAATGTTCATACAGTCAAGATGAACAAACAAGTGTATTCTATGATAAAAAAAGATGTTTCAGTCACTTATTCATTTAGTTGTGAATGGAGTCAGTGCGCATGCAAAGAGAGCCCGGCCATATGCTCTTCTGATTGGCTGTTATTTTTGATTTTTAAAAGTCTGGTGTGGTGCATGCAGTAAGAGTTATTTGGTATTCGAATCAACAATGGAGTTTAATAAAAACAAATGGACCGACGAAGAGGTTATATGTAGGGGATGAAATCCTGCAGGAACTGAAAAGTCGTGCACAGACCTACATCACCGGACTAATCTTCACGGTACTTTAGACCACAATGGAAATGTAGGCAGAATATGAATGTAAATGGGAAATAAACACTCACCTAAAGGATTATTAGGAACACCTGTTCAATTTCTCATTAATGCAATTATCTAATCAACCAATCACATGGCAGTTGCTTCAATGCATTTAGGAATGTGGTCCTGGTCAAGACAATCCCCTGAACTCTAAACTGAATGTCAGAATGAGAAAGAAAGGTGATTAAATCAAAAAAAGGTGACTTAATTTTTAAACTAAATTTTATTTAATTTTAAGCGTGGCATGGTTGTTTGGTGCCAGACGGGCTGGTTTGAGTATTTTGCAATCTGCTCAATTGGGGATTTTCATGCTTAACCATTTCTGGGGTTTACAAAGAATGGTGTGAAAAGGAAAAAAAAAAACCATCACGTATGTGGCAGTCCTGTGGGCAAAAATGCCTTGTTGACGCTAGAGGTCACCACACCCCTAAATGCATTGAAGCAAATGCCATGTAAAAATGGTAAATGGACTGCATTTATATAGCGCTATTAACAGACCCTATGGCCATCCAAAGCGCTTTACATTATTGCCTCACATTCACCCATTCATACACCGACGGCGATGTCAGCCATGTAAGGCGCCATCCAGCTCGTCGGGAGCAGCTGGGGTTAGGTGTCTTGCTCAAGGACACCTCGACACTTGGTCAGGTGGAACCGGGGATCAAACCACCAACCTTTCGGTTTGTAGACAATCTACATGAACCACTGAGCCACTGCCGCCCTTTCGTGTGATTGGTTGATTAGATCATTGCATTAATGAGAAATTGAACAGGTGTTCCTAATAATCCTTTAGGTAAGTGTATATAGTTATGATAGCTATACACTATAGTTGTGACTTAAATTTAGGTCTGTTATTCCAAAAAGGCTTCTACAGAATACTTGGGGGGGAAAAAGATACTTCTAAAGTGCTTTAAACCCATGTTCACTATGAACTATCATCATATTTAAAGAACTGCATAATATTCTTTAAAATTATTCAGATCTGAAAAAATTACAGCATTTGGGTTTGGAACTGCACAATTTAGCCTACATAATTAACCCAATTCGTGTAGTGTCATGTTCGTTTCCTCTTTTTTGAGCGTTTTGGTGTGGCATACATTTACAGGATCCATACTGAGCCGTCTCAAGAGTATTTCTCACCTTTTTTGGTCTGCCTGTCTGAAATATCTTTTTCCAGACCCTGTTCTCCACAGGCAGTCTTTTTAGAAGCGGCACAAAGGTGAAAGACTTGAGCTTGGTTGCAAATACAGTGGTGACCTGTAAAGGAGACATTATTAAAGTAATTTCAGCACACACAGAGGAGCAGCGTGGAGCAAATGGAATCAACAAAGAGCCATCAAGATTCTGTTGGCGCAAACAAAAAAAAAGCACTGTGTCCTCCTCATATTGTCTGATTGGAGCATTCGGTGTTAGAAAAACATTCTGAAACTCAAAATCAAGAGCTGTGATTACAAAATGCCACTTTATTTTCCAATCATGTCTTTTCAGGATTTTGGTTCAACATTTAGCTAACAGGGAGCTCCAGAGGATTAAATACGTGCCTGTCTTGCTAATAGCAGCAATATGCGACACTTGTTTCCCAACCTAAAAATGATGACATAAGAGATTTTGGGGTACCTACTTAATTTCTGATGAAATTGCATAGTCCATTTGCATCCTAATCCAAAAAAAACATGAACAGAGTAACTTTAAAAGAAATGTTTTACCTTGCTTGGCTTGGCTGCTGACTTTAGCACTGCCGTTGACATGAAGCGATGTGAGAACAATAATGTGTGGTCTCCCAGATTGCTTTCAAGCTGTTATATATTCATTGGAATGCAGAAACAACAGAGAGTCCATTCAGTGTATAAACGTAGGCGTTGGGGACGGCCCTTTCCTGCTCTCATTTTTTAAATCTGACAATTAACGATTGTTGGCTTGCTGTCTTCACATGTTTGTGATTGCTAGCAGATGTCTTAATTATCACACTTATTCTTTAATGTGAATATTGTCGCTGTGTTGAAGTCATCAAAGCAATTGAGCTGTTACTAAAGCTTTCCTTATATTATTTTTTTACTTTTGAAGGATTTTCAATGCATGCTGGACACTTTCGGTCTGTATTACTT
The DNA here is from genome assembly GCF_024679245.1 of Pseudorasbora parva. Lineage (NCBI taxonomy): Eukaryota > Metazoa > Chordata > Actinopteri > Cypriniformes > Gobionidae > Pseudorasbora > Pseudorasbora parva. The sequence goes on along the minus strand of NC_090188.1, from coordinate 38,852,719 downwards.
TACAATAAACTTTTTTTAAAGTGTAAGCCTACTTTGGTTTATTCAAGAAATCTGAAATGTGTAAACTGACAAACCATTTTGTTGCATTTTAATGTGACTTTTTTAGGGGTTTGTTGAACAGATTACACAACAATAACAAGTCATTAGGTAATGGTGTAGGTGAAAAAAATAAACAAATTATACATCATCAATGGCGGGTCCCTTTCATTAGTTAGGACAGATTGCTTCTTAATTGCACTGACCACCTAAAATCCTTTGACTGACCATCTCATGCATTGTGAATAAAACTGCAAAGATTTTTCTTGATCTGGTTAGCTCTAATCTAATGGCTAATGGCTTTGTCTGCATAGCAAACATTGTGTGTTTACATGGTGTATATAAGATGCAAGCTTTTGGCATCAAATCCTTGAGTTTTTAAAGCTCACTGTTAATACAAACCCGATTCCAAAAAAGTTGGGACTGTGCAAATTGTGAATAAAAAAGGAATGCAATAATTTACAAATCTCATAAACTTATATTTTATACACAATAAAATATAACTTATCGATTTGAAAAAGTGAGCATGTCGAGAGACATTTTGAAATGTCATGCCAAATATTGGCTCATTTTGGATTTCATGAGAGCTACACATTCCAAAAAAGTTGGGGCAAGTAGCAATAAGTTTGCGGAAAGTTAAATGTACATATAAAGAACAGATTTTGGAACAGACTGATTTGCAATTTATTAGGTCAATTGGCAAATTATTGAGTATAAATAGAGCCTCTCAGAGTGGCAGTGTCTCTCAGAAGTCAAGATGGGCAGAGGATCACCAATTCTCCCAGTGCTGCAGCAAAAAATAGTGGAGCAATATCAGAAAGGAGTTTCTCAGAGAAAAATTGCAAAGAGTTTGACGTTGGCAACATGGGGGAGAAGACGCTGGCGTTGTCTGTTCGTCGCTTCTCCACCCACAAATCATGTTAACTGTACAGTTAGATTTAGATTTTATTTTATTTTATTATGTTTGTGACTTGGTTCTGGTTTGAAGGACATTTGATGTTGCTCGCTGCGACTGCTCTCTCTTCTGGGTGTCGGCTGCTCACTGGTGGTCTCGGTGGTCTCCCCGGGCATGAGCCTCTAGCGCTGGGAGAAATGTAAAACATGGAGTGGACCACAGTGTGCTGGAGCTTACAGAGACTTCCCCCATCAGCTCTGTTTCTGTTCAGTTGTCTGTGTTGGTTGATTTTTTTTTTATTATTCTATATTTTTACTTGTTATTAATTTTCTTGTTATTTGTTCCCTTTGTTGCACTTTGAGATTCTTAGGAATGAAAAGTGCATTATAAATAAATTATTTTATTAATTATTATTATTATTATTATTATTATTATTATTATTATTATTATTATTATTATTATTATTATTTAAGTTATCATCATCTACAGTGCATAATATCATCCAAAGATTCAGAAAATCTGGAACAATCTCTGTGCGTAAGGATCAAGGCCAGAAAACCAGACTGGATGCTCGTGATCTTCAGGCCCTTAGACGGCACTGCATCACATACAGGAATGATACTGTAATGGAAATCACAACCTGGGTTCAGGAATACTTCCAGAAAGCGGAAGAACAGAAACCTCTCTATAGGTCAAAAAAGAAGCCATATCTAAACATGATCCAGAAGCGCAGGCGTTTTCTCTGGGCCAAGGCTCGTTTAAAATGGACTGTGGCAAAGTGGAAAACTGTTCTGTGGTCAGACTAATCAAAATTTGAAGTTATTTTTGGAAAACTGGGACGCCATGTCATCTGGACTAAAGAGGACAAGAAAAATCCAAGTTGTTAACAGCACTCAGTTCAGAAGCTGCATCTCTGATGGTATGGGGTTGCATAAGTGTGTGTGGCATGGGAAGCTTACACATCTGGAAAGACCATCAATGCTGAAAGGTATATCCAAGCTCTAGAACATCATATGCTCCCAGCCAGATGTCGTCTCTTTCAGGTAAGACCTTGCATTTTCCCAAATGACAATGCCAGAGCACATACTGCATCAATTACAACATCATGGCTGCGTAGAAGAAGGATCCGGATACTGAAATGGCCAGCCTGCAGTCCAGATCTTTCACCCACAGAAAACATTTGGCGCAAGTCATGAAAGATGCGAAAAAGAAGACCTAAGACAGTTGAGCAACTAGAAGCCTGTATTAGAGAAGATTGGGACAACATTCTTATTCCTAAATTTGAGCAACGTGTCTCCTCAGTCCCCAGACGTTTGCAGACTGTTATAAAAAGAAGAGGGGATGCCACACAGAGGTAAACATGGCCGTGACAAGGCCATCAAAAATTTAAAATCAACTTATTTTCCCCTTAAAATTATACTTTTTTTCCTTCATTTTAAACATTTGATATATTTCATATTTTCATCATGCTGTATTCTGAATAAAATATTGAAATTTGAAACTTCCACATCATTGCATTCTGTTTTTATTCACAATTTGTACAGTGTCCCAACTTTTTTGGAATCGTGTTTGTACATATAACCCAAGCACCGATGGTTTGAGGACCCTATTGTAACTGCTCTGCCCATCATCCTTGTTCTCGGAAATGAATCACATTTTTGAGGGCCTAAACACACTCAAAAACTCACGAAACTTAGCACACATGTCAGAAGTGGTGAAAATGTACATCTGATATGAGTTTCAGAATTAGTTGTGGCAAAATAGCTCGAAAGTAAGCTTTGAACTAAATTTAAATGAAGCACCATTTGCACTACATTTCATGTACAAGTATGGTAGACTGATCTGAAAAACAACAAATGTCATTTCCAGATGTTGTACTTCAACAAACTTCTCCTAGAGATTTGATCAGATAAACATCATATGTGATCAGTCTAATCTAAAGGTCTTTGTGACATTAAATTGTGAAGATGTTGAGTTTTTCCTGAAGGGCATGACTGTGGCGGCCTGACAAAATTTTGTTTTGTCATGAAACAGGAAGCTTTTGTAACTCAGGCATACAATGTCCGATCTGCCCCAACGTCACATGTTTGATAAGAGTCCTGACCTGAAGACATCTACATGACAGTATTCAGTTATAGTGATAGTGCCATCTGCTGGCAACAGGAAATGCAATGCTTTACACTAATTCACTCCCTGAAACACATTTAAATATGCCATGAAGTTCCAAACATGCTAGAAACATGTTAAATTATGCAACACTTGGCTAAGTGCTAATGTATATGATTAATGCCACGAAAGAGGAAGCTGTAACTCAGACATACAATGTCCCATCTGCCTCAAACTTCACATTTGATAAGTGCCCTGGTGTGAAGACATCTACATGCCAAAATGTAGATATAGTCATAGCGCCACCAGCTGGTAGCATGAACTAGGTAGTGTAGCAAATATAAATGGCTGATAAAGTGCTCCTATTTTTATACGCACATAGCATTATTTCAACAAACCCTCTTGGTTAGATACAATAGATAATTAGATTATACAATATTTCTGGTTCTTTAATGTGATGAGCCAAGTGACATTCTGATATTTCATATACCGTAAATCCTCTAATATTGGCCTGTATTCCATTAGCGGCCAGGTCTCCAACATTGGCCGGTCTCGCTGTCACTGGAGGTAAATAAAGGCCGGTCTCTAATAGCGGCTGGGGCTATTATTAGAACCAACGTTTTCTGGGCAGGCCTCAACATCACTATGATGACAGGCCCCCTCGGTTTATTATACAAATATAATAGTATTTGATAATTAACAGTTGTTTAAATTATTTTAACATAATTACAAAATTATTATAACGTCTCAAATACTGGAATAAATAAAAATCGTTTTTTACAGTCTATTTTTTTTTTTATTATGATTGTTTGACAGCTGTGTTAAGACAGTAGGCTGTCTGGTGTATGTGACGCGGCTTGCGCCTGTGACTTCATGAAGTGTGTTTACCTATTCACTTAGCCTGTAGTTTGCAGTTGTGTGATAGAGAAACAGCAGCAATGCAAAAGTTACCATATTTCTACACTGGTATTTAGCCTGAATTACCGGTATTTGTTGTTAATGTTCTGTATGCATACCATAATGTTATGGTAACTGTACGTGTTCAATAAATTAACCTAGTATTTTATAGGTTGAAATAGATGCAAAATCTCATTTTTATTCATTCTACTGGTAGTCTGATTTGCTCAAATAGAAATTGAGGCCTGCCTCTAATTCTGGCCTCCTTCGAATAAAGGCCTGTGCCCGGTTGCATAAAACACCTTAAGTTTTTCCCTTAAGTATGATACTTAAGGCGTGATTTCCCCTTATCTAAGGGAATGATTTAAGGGTGTTGCATATAATCCCTTAAACGGTTCTCTTAGGTAAGGGACGCCGCTAAGTGTTTCACGACTGTGACCCAGGTTTTACCGTTATAAAATTCTATTGTTGCCATAGACACGCTACGCTGGCGGGTTAGAGAGTGAAGCTGAGATTCAACAAGAGGAATACACGGAGTGAGAGAACATTATTGTCTTAAATCAAATAAAAATGATTACTGCTGAGGATAAACGATTTGAAGATCACGACAAAATAAAATATGCTTGGTAACGTTATTTGTTTCACACGTTAGACATTCTCAGCAAAAATCAGCTTCAACACCGGCAGAGCGCCAGCAGCACGCCAAATCATGCAGCAAAATGAGGTTTTATTGCTTCTTTGTTAACAATTATTTTAGTCTATTGTTAATTTTACTTAGAACAGCCTCGATGTAATTTTTAGATTTTTTTCATTATTCCTTCAAAACACTTGTGAATTGCAGAAAGACGCAAATATCCTCTCCAGCCGCGACAAGAGAAAAAGTGCTAGAACTGCAAAGAGACATCCTACAGAAGACAAAACTGCAATTAGAGATCGAAAAACTTAAAAATGAGAAGGAAAATCAAGACCTTTACAACTTCATTCTTAATAACAAACTAATGCAGCTACAAAGTGAAGGAAAAATAAAATGCACATCAATTGACGAATATTTTTTTATGACAGATCTGACAGGTTTTGTATTTATTTATTTATGATTTATTTATTTATTTATATTTCATTTATTTATATTTATGACTATTGTCCATAGGCTACTAGCTAAACTAATTAAAGAATGCATTTACGATGGCATCTCTGACAACAAATCCAGCCCGTTGAAAATCTTGTTGATTTTCTTCATGAGCCTCTTCTGCTTCTGCTTCTTGAGCCTCTTCTTCGACATCATCTCCCTCTTCACAATACATCTTTGACATGTTAAAAAGAACAACGCTGGCGACAATAATTCTGCAGACGCGCAGCTCGCTGTGGAGACAGTGAAATCTGCGTTTGAGCTGTCCGATCGTCCTCTCAATTATAGACCGTGTGTGTGTCAACGCATTGTTGTATCTTTCATAGGATCAAACGATGACCATAATTATCAACAAGTCAAAATACATTTTAATACATTGATAAAATATTTAATTTCTAATTTTTTCTGCCTATCGCGAAAAATTAACTTTGGCACATTTACATCTTCAACAGGATCAATAAACTCAGCTATTTTTTTCTCATTAATGTTCGTCAACTCTTAAGGTAAACTTTTCCTAACCTTAAACTATACTTAGGAAAATGACAGTTAAGGGGCTTTATGCAACGCTTAACGGTTTTTAAGGGATTACTTAAGTGAAAAATAGACATTTGAGGATAATTCTAAGGGTTTATGACGTTTCAGTTTAATAAACCCTTAAGTGATACTTAAGGGTTATTTTATGCAACACCCTTAAGTTTAAGGGAAACCTAAGGGCGATCTTAAGGGAAATTTTCACTTAAGGTGTTTTATGCAACCGGGCACTGGACCGCGATGGGCTTGAGTAAAATAAAGGCCCGGGCCTATATTAGAGGATTTACGGTAAATAAAATGTCATAGATTCAGTGACTTGGCTAAGTTTGACTGAACATGTTTCTTTTCAATTTGTCCAGAATAGCTTGGTACATTCAATAAAAATGTAATTTATTCTGCATTATGCATTAAAGAATTGCTTTTTTAAATTTTCAACATTTTAAGGTTATAATGTTGCTGTTTGAGTATGAAAATGATGTGTTACAAAGCACAAAGTACACAATATTCCTCATTTAAATAATGCAAACAGAATAAAGGTGGACCTGGTTTAGTTAGTAGTGTTTTGAAACTGGTGGTTAAGGGGAGAAGCACTTGACCAATTTGACCAACGAGAAGGAGGGGCTTCATAGAGACAGGAACTAAACAGAGCCTTACTGGCAGACTGGCAAGAGAGGAGCCGCAAAAATTGAGAATATGGGGAAATAATCAACATTCAACCAGGAAAACCTGTTCTAGTAAAGCTCAAAAACAAACATCAAGACTTTGTAAAAGGACATGATATGCCCTCTTTAAAATTTCAATAGTTAAAATGTGTTATTGAACACATGTATTTTACTAATATCATTCTCTACATCCTCCTTTCAGGGGTACATTTCCCAAACAATCAGCAGAAGAGGGTGTGTTCAATCCAGATGAGGAGGACAGAGAACCCGACTCATGAGGCAAATCCCAAGTGGGGTCTGAGCGGTGCAACCACGCTGGCTCCACGGTTTAGCAGATGATTCATGAGAAGGCTTAGTTACATTCTCTACCATGGTGTCACATGGATAACCCTGTGTCAGCAGTCTTTGGAGAACCAGCGCAGGCCACCCCAAGAAACCAATCTTCCAAACTTGAGGGCTTGGGAAATGGTGGAGGGTTCCACTAGAGGCCTGGAAAGCATAGTGGCCAACACTGGGTCTGACTTGGAGGGGGCAGCGCAGCCAAATCATCATTCCCACAGGACTCTAGCACAACCTCTGATGCATACTATCAGCATATTGTTGCCTGGAGGAACCACAAAGGAAACAACTGGAACCCCCCCAGAGGGGCCAGCGCGCTCCTCTGGAAGCTCCAAGGGTTGCTTTGTGCAAAAGGAGTGAGAGACCCCAGGAGGATGGCTCATTGGGGAAGCCCTCATTGTAATCCCCAGATCATCAAAGTAGACCTGTTCTGGTGGCCACCATTATCAGTACTAGATTGGGGAATAGGCAAATGGACTCCACTCCATGTGAGGTACTTGAGTCTCGATCTCAACACTGAGATAGTCATGTTCCCGCAGTGAAAACACCTCAGCATGATTAACACCCAGACACAGTGATCGTGACCATCAACCGGCAGATAGTGAACGCATCCAGAAACACACAGGTGCTGTCTCTTAAGTGATCCCAATTCGTATGTTCACTGAAACGACATGATGTCGGGAGTGACCGACTGAAAGGGAACACATATTCTTCCAATAATGTTAATAGAACATTCGTTCAAAGTTATCTGGTCTTTAAAAGTGTTCTCAAATCGTTAGAACAAAAACGTTATTTATACATTATTCATGGGAAGCATTTTTTAGAATGTTTTAGTTGCACGTTCATCTAAAAAAATTGTAAGCGTCACTACTTGTTTGATCATTAAAGAGATTTGAATAGAACAGATGTTGAAGTCACAAACACATGTGTAAGGAACAAACAATGAATGCAAGTTGTATATTAAATATACTAATCAATCAGGACTCGGATCTGATTCTGAACTAAATTATCTTTCTATATACTCACAAGTGTGCATGTGCTCCAATCCACGCCATGTTTAAACTAAACATCCAGACATTAGCATAAATCACGGTGGGGTCAGAGAGGTCAGGACCCAGCCCATCTGAGGGTTGTAAAATGGCCACGTTTGAAACTCTGTGTGAAATAGTTCAAATAAACAGAACACAATTTTGTGTTGTTGTTTTTTTCTTTATCTAAGCTTTGCTCTTTATGATTCCATGTTTTGGACAGCGTATTTCCCAGACTCTTACACAATTTACTGTACAACAGTCTATTTACTATACATTATCCATTACATCCATTTATACAAAAAAAAAGAATGATTTTTTTTTTAAGGGGACCAATTATGCTTTTTTTTATTTTACCTTTCAATTAACTGCAAAGTCAGAAAGCACAACGTCCACGTCAAAGGGAGTGAATCTCTCCAAAAGAAAATATTTGGCCGAGATACAACTATTTGAAAATCTGGAACCTGATGGTAGAAAATAAATCTAAATATTGAGAGAAAATTGCCTTTAAAGTTGTCCAAATGAAGTCCTTAGCAATGCTTATATATATATATATATATATATATATATATATATATATATATATATATATATATATATATATATATATATATATATATATATATATATATATATATATATTTAAAGTAGGAAATGTAGAAAATATCTGTACGTAATATCTTAATGATTTTTGGCATGAAACATTTTAAAACATCGATAATTTACTCATACAATGTATTGTTGACTTATGACTGGTTTTGTGCTCCAGGGTCACATATGCCTTCACACAGTTTTTGGTACATACAAATGTTGTTCATTTGAAATCCATACCCGTAGTTGAAATTAATCGCTTAGATTATCTACTTTTATAATTTGACATTCTTAAATGTTCTTAACATAAAAAAAAATATGTGATTTTATTATCAAAACTGGATGTTTTGAATGTTCAGAAGACTAGCTCTGAAATAACATTTTAACGGCATTATCAAAATGATAAAATAGAATGTTCCTCTAACATTCACATAAACAAAGACAATATTCTTAAAAAAACATATATTGAACGTTCACAAAACATTCAGAAATGTTAGCTAAAAAAATTCTGAGAAAAATTGTTTTACATGGGGTATCACCCACATATTCAGTTTCAAGGGAAAGATAATAAAAAAACGATTCTACTGCTTCAAGAAGCAAACTATAAATATGGCGTGTCTTTGACATCCCTGTCTTACACATATTCAGAGTGTGCAGAATGATCCCCCACTTACACTGCAAATGACGCCAACATGTCAGACTTGAATGCTCCATTATAATCACCGCCTGTAATAATGACACAGAGTGGGGTCGCTTGAACAGCTTCACATGTCTTTTTGAGCTTCTCAGCTGAGGTTCTGCATAGAGTTCTGCACTCCCACAAACCCCCCAATTACAATCAATGAAGCCACCGCCTGCGGATATTACATAAATTGTCATTGCAATTAAAATTGCTGTTGTGCAAACTAGGTAAAAAGAGAACATTTAGCACTCAGATAAGGAGAAAATAAATTCTGAGGCTTCACAAAACCCTAGCAAAAAGTATATGCGCTTTTTTTTTCCAATGTTTTTGCCAAAAGGTACATTTTTGTCATAAATAAGTAACTCAATATTAGATCCCAGGTGGAGGTAAACTTCCAGTATGACCCACACTGTTATTCAGTGGTCTGTCTGAATATTTGATTCATATTTGGCTGCAATTTGTACATTACAACCAATTCATTTGTAGATTTCACGTGACGTCACACACTTATACGAACGCCAGCATGCAGGGCAAACTAATGCATTAATGTAGTAAGAAAATAAAACGCAACGCAGTTTCTTGCTTAGCCTTTTTCCATAGAAAAATATTATACAGAAAACACAATCATTTAGCATGTTGAGTTCGAATTCTGGGTTCATCTGCTTACTTAAATATAGTATGCATCATCAATACTAAATTTGATCTTTTAAATATCACTTTTTTCCAGTGTTTTTCCAAAGTTCACTTACTGAATTTTAAGTGTCTTTTAAAGGATGTCATTGATACAGTTTTCCTCACAGCTCCCTCATAAATACATAGAACAGCTATGCTTTATTTTTGTATCAGATAAAAAAAAGTTCACAGCCATATTTGAGGATGTAACTTAAGTAATTTCACTCTTCAATCACGTGATTGTGCGCTTCCCAAGCCCTGCCTCATTCTTCAAGAACAGAACCACATTAAGGCACATTTAATTGGACAATTACTCTCGACCTTTAGACTGGGTAAACCCAACCTGATTTGCCGGTGATTTCACCCTGCAACTCAGTCTGGAAACCCGTACATTCATTTCTACTGCTTCTGTTACACTTTTGCGTGATGCAATCACAGGCTGGCTTATCCACCTGGCGCGCTATTGGCGGGTTTAACATGAGGACAGATAAGCCCCTTTCACACTGCACGTCGGACCCGCAATATTCCCGGAACATTGCCGGGTCGCCTTCTGTGTGAAAGCAACCACGTCCCGGAATTGATTACCGAATTGAACCCGGGTCGGGGACCTAGTAACATTGCGGTATTCGACCCGGGACGAGCGCTGTGTGAACAAAAGCCGAAACTAATGCCGCAACGTGTACATAGTTATCGTGCGACTCCTAGAGCTTGTTTTTTCAATAATACAACCCTGCAGTGCCAGAAGAGCTCGTCGGTGTTTTAAACGCAGAGAGTGTTCGTATACAAAAGAAACTAAAATTAAACAAATTTAGTTGCGCAAACTGGACACAAGTCGAGACCACGGAGCTCCTTACTATCCGCGCTGAAGCTGAGATCGCTCGCCATTATACGTCACATCCGGATGTCACGTGTCAACTCGTTCCGTGACCGTTACGGGTAGTGTGTGAAAGCGCACATATTACGGTATTTCGCTGGCAGTGTGAATGGACCAAATCTAGCGGCCCGGGAACAAATGCCGGGTCGCATTATCCGTGTATTTGCCGGAATCGCAGTGTGAAAGGGGCTATAGAGAAACGGTGGGTCGTTGCCCGTTGATCACGCCTCTTGTGGTCTGATTGGTTAAAGTACTATCCAATTGTGTACAGAGTCATTTAAATTATGCTAATTTATCACGCCTCTTGTGCAGTAGAAAATACAGAGCAGACTCCCCAGACCAATGTTCAGTCTTAAATTGATCTTGGTCTGGTGATAGCCAGACAAATCAACCTTGCAAGTTCTTCCACTATTATCTCACTTTACATTCATGATTACAAAATAATTACTTTAGCCATATTTTCATATGTTTCACTCAGTCAGCTGAGAAAAATGATTTTTTTTTTGTTTTTTTTTTGTCTAAACCGAGACAAAGGAGGGGTATGAAAGAGATTTTCCCATCAAAAACCACCATTAATTATCACTTAAAATGCAAGGTACATCACACACGTTGAAAATCCAGATAATGGAATTAACTCATAATTTAGCATCTAATTTTTGCAATACAATCTTAAGGCTTAAAAAGAGATCTGAATGCCGAGTGCTGCAGCCATTCATTGCCTGGCAGTGCCTCTTGTCAATTTAAATTCAATAGGCTTGCGTATCTTCTTAATGAAGATCACTAATTAAGCTTAGCAGGAGATTTTCAACCTTCCAGCCATGAATTAGTCAGAGTGGATAACCTAAATACCAGGTGCAACAATAATAACAGATATAGCAGATTTAAACCTTGAACAATTAATGACTGCTCCAAAACAGAACAACATTGCAGTTTTCTTGATGATGATGATGATGATGATGATGATGATGATGATGATGATGATGATGATGATGATGATGATGATGATGATAGGTACATAATAATAATAATAATCATTTTTGTTTTACTTTTTTTACATTCATAAGTTTTTAAGCCTCATGTAAGTTAAAATAGCTTTGATTCTGACTCTGACATTCATCCTTTCTTTCTCTCATGGATGCAGGATAAAAATAGACTTTAACAACCAACCAGGAAGTTCTTGTCAAAGTGTTCAGTGTTCAAACACAGAGAGATAGTGGCACTATTGTGGTACAATATACAGAGTGTAGAGAAAAGGGGGATTGTGCTGCTTATCTTGTTATTTTGAAAACTGAACTCACTGTTTACAGTGTACAAAAATATTCTTATGTATGCTCTGACTGAATATTTAAAATGGCATGACACAAGTAGTTAACACAGCAATCCAATATGCTGCAATCAAGATTATCTCAATTTTGTCCAATCATATGATCTCTGTAATGAAAATGTACCCTTACTCCAAATGCACAGTAATCAGAGGAGGCCTTTGCGTCTCATATCGCATTCTGAAATCATGAGCAAAAACAACAACATTCGATCTCAGTCGCTCTCTCAGCCCCTCAGCTGAAATGAATTTGGGGTTCAAGCACGTAATGCAGAAACCCTATTATAATTGTAAGGATTTTTTTTTTTCTTCTGCTGTAAAACTGATCGTGCAGCCTAAACCATGAGGCCTAAAGACTTGAAACTTGTCTCTATTTGGGGAGAGCTTGACACAATAATCACCCATGTTGGCCAATAGGGGGCGCTACGGCGATCTAAAGTTTGAAATCTCTCATAACTCCTATGCTGCGTTCCACTCCACTTTTAGACACGCACTTGTGAACTTCCCTAAGCACTTCCCCTCGGGGGAATCCCCACCGCCATTTTTAAGTGTGTTCAACTTCATGAAGTGGACAAGGGAAGTTTATATGGACAGACCCTTGCTCTCTCGAATTTTGACAGAGGGCGCGAGTCTATTTCATATGTTCACTTTAGGCAGCTTCATATACCACAATGCAAAGTTATTGTGACGTCACCACATATCGCGTTTAATTTAGCCCACCACAAACAACTCCACAATGTTTTTAAAAGCATTTAAAACAACACGGATACACCTATATACATATAGAATGTTGCATTAAACAATTTCGTTTAGGAAAGAAATATATAATAATTCAACTCCATAATGGATTCCAATTGATCAAGGGCTTAGGGCGTTCCAGTTCAGTCCACCGCAAATGTTCCGCCTGTAGTGGACACTCATGCAACGTAAGCAATCACACACATCCGAGTGGAGGGAAGTTTGAGTGAAGGGCATGATAAAAACGAACTGGAACGCAGCACTAGACCATTTGTCTTAGATTCAAGTATCATTCATATCATTGTAATCCTAAAAACATATATTTCCAATTTAATTTCCTACGGAAGAGGATTAGGGCCAAGCAAAAAAAAAAAAAGCATCTCGAGATTAAAGTCATTATAATGCGAGATTAAACTCGTTAAATTTCGAGAAAAAAAGTCGAGATACAATCTCGAGAATAAAGTCATTAAATATCGAGAATAAAGTCGTTCTGTTTCGAGAAAAAACTCGTTATATTTCGAGAAAAAAAGTCAAAATAAAATCTTGAGAATAAACTCATTAACTATTGAGAATAAAGTTCCCTGTGTTTCGAGAAAAAACTTGTTATATTTCGAGAAAAAAAGTCGAAATAAAATCTTGAGAATAACACATTCGATCAGTGTTCATTGCATAGCATACTGATAGAGGACATGGCAGAGTTGGATCACTTAGTCAAGCTATATTTCAGACTTTCTTTCAGTAACAAAGAAACACTATCAACTTTAGCTAATTATGACAAAATTATATTAATGTCCTCTATCAGTATGCTATGCAATGAACACTGATCGAATGCGTTATTCTCAAGATTTTATTTCGACTTTTTTTCTCGAAATTTTACGAGATTTTTCTCGAAACACAACGATTTTATTCTCGATATTTAATGAGTTTATTCTCAAGATTTTATTTAGACTTTTTTTCTGGAAATATAACAAGATTTTTCTCAAAACACAACGATTTTATTCTCGATATTTAATGAGTTTATTCTCAAGATTTTATTTCGACTTTTTTCTTGAAATATTACAAGTTTTTTCTCGAAACAGAACGACTTTATTCTCAATATTTAATGAGTTTATTCTCAAGATTTTATTTTGACTTTTTTTCTCGAAATATAACAAGATTTTTCTCGAAACACAACGATTTTATTCTCGATATTTAATGAGTTTATTCTCAAGATTTTATTTCGACTTTTTTCTCAAAATATTACGAGTTTTTTCTCGAAACAGAACAACTTTATTCTCGATATTTAATGAGTTTATTTTCAAGATTTTATTTCGACTTTTTTTCTCGAAATATAACAAGATTTTTCTCGAAACACAACGATTTTATTCTCGATATTTAATGAGTTTATTCTCAAGATTTTATTTCGACTTTTTTTCTCGAAATATAACAAGATTTTTCTCGAAACACAACGATTTTATTCTCGATATTTAATGAGTTTATTCTCAAGATTTTATTTCGACTTTTTTCTCAAAATATTACGAGTTTTTTCTCGAAACAGAACGACTTTATTCTCGATATTTAATGAGTTTATTCTCGAGATTGTATCTCGACTTTTTTTCTCGAAATTTAACGAGTTTAATCTCGCATTATAATGACTTTAATCTCGTGATGTTTTTTTTTGGTTTTTTTGCTTGGCCCTAATCCTCTTCTGTAAATTTCCACCTGAAAGAATTTTCTGCCATTTTAAATTTTGTTCAAAACCTACTTTTGCAAACTAGTCCTAGGTTTTTGCAAACTAGCCCGTTTTTAGAAACCAACCAGTGCAGAAATATCGACTGGAGTTTGAAACAATGCTTTGAAACAATAGTCATAATAAAAGTGCTATATAAATAAAGTTGACTTGACTTGACTACCATGATAGTCTATGAAGACATTGCGATATCTCAAGAAACATGGCCCAAAACAAGTTTGAGGACCTATTAGACAAGAAAAATGGAGGCCGATCAGGACAAAACTCAATGAAAATGTTCGACTCATGGCCCTAGAGGTCTGGAAGATTTTTTTTTTTTAATCGGGATGTTTTATGCCTCAGTAATCACATGGTATTTCACACATCCACACAATATGCATATGATTTGATCGATCTCCTAATACTGAACAACTTTGCCCATAGAACCACTGCTGTCAATCAAATGACTCTGAGTAAAACCAATGCAGTACAATTATCTGGACTCTCTAGATCAATAATAATCACCAAAAAAAATGACTTTACCCTTTGGGTAGCTATAACAGGATAATTTAGAAAAAAAGGTGTTGTCAAGTTCATGAAAAAGCCATTTTTCATGAACTACAGCTCCTAAGCGAAAATTCTGACTTCATGAAAAAATGGGTACATGCAACACATGATTCTAAACAAGCATGCAAACTTTTATAGAGAATTTTTTTTTTTTTTAAATAACCTTTAAACAACATATTCCATATGGTAAATTGCCCGTATTGGCTATAAATAGTCTTTTCCATCTTTGATCTAAGTGGTAACATTCTTGCAAAATAAAACAATATCTTTTTTTACACACGTGCTTAAAGGTGGGGTAAGTGTTATTTAACGGCCGAGTGCAATAACAAACTTGTAGCCAATCAGCAGGTAAGGGACGTGTCTACTAATGATGTTAAGAAGAGAGCGATCAGTGCAATGGCGGACGTAACCCACATATTGCTGATAGTAACTGTGCTAACAGGGCTGATTGTATCATGTACACAGATACATGCTCAGGCATATTATTACACTGCGGAACAGAGGCGTCAGAATGAAATTCAAAGAAAGCAATCAAAGAAAGCTCCCTTTGTAATCATTAGAGCAGCGTACACTGCAGCTGTCAATCAAAGACTCCCATTTTATTCAACAAATCTCTTAACAATATCACGTTTGCAACCATTTTTGCTCCATTTCATGCAATTTGGGGACATTTTTTTATTAATTTTGGCGTGAAGGTAGGGCACTTTATCGAGCACAAGCGGAGGCTCCTTCTATTGTTGAAGTAAAAGGGTTCAAACTCAGCAAAGGCTTCTACTGACAGTAATAGCAACGAGTAAGTCATGGGTTTGCCAGACGCTGTCAAAGTTGTGCTGGTTAGCATGGCCCTGTTAGAAAGTAGATGAATTGACTATTCTGATCACAAAAAAAAAAAAAAAAAAAAAAATCATATTTCAGTCAAAAGTGGCAATGGTTTGAGGAATTTATTTTTATTGTTGCAAATGTTCATTATCCCAGCTCCGGCCCGTCACTAGAGCAGGATTTGGGACTGTGTATTCCCGGTAGTGTCAGCCAGTCAACACTATCATGCAGTTTCAGAGTGTCTGTAAATAAAGATTATATTCTTCACATTATATTTACAACACAGAAACTTTTACGCTATCAGCAAAAGGGGCTTACACACATTTTGCAGCACCCCTGTAGTGTATCCACAGTGACAGCGAAAGCCACAAACAAACAGAAGCAGTCAAAGGCCTCAGGAGGCATTTCCTACTCGCCTATAAACTCTCTCTCTCACACACTCTCTGTAGTCAACAGTGTTATGTGGATCATACCGTTCCTTGAGGCTCAAATTTCATTCCGTACCCAAGCAAGGGGTGTGTTTGTCCCAAGCTGTTCCCAGCATATGCAGTCCATTTACCATAGTGTTTTATCCAGAATAGATGGCTCAGATCTAGCTTCTCTTGGTTAGTAACTCAACAAAATTTGAAGACTTGATGCACTGAATACTGGGCGGCTTTCACCAGTTAGACTTGCACAGGTTGTTTTCTAAAAATAATTGTTTTGGCTCTACAGATGCAGAGGCTTTGAAAGAAACCGTTTACAGATTTATTTTATCGATAACAATTTGGCTGCACACAATTAATGCTGAGTTGACCTTTGGTTGTATTTCACTCTAGGCATGTAATCATGCAGGCAAGTTCATTTTCCAAAACATTTGGCATCTGAGATAAAACGCAGCTGACGCCTCATTTCAGAGTTGTTTACAGCAGAACAGAGAACAAGACTTTTGTGAACGAGAAACATCAGTCAGTATAGTATAAGAAGTGTTCAAAAACACAGATTCCTTCAAAAAAAAAATAGAGGTTGTATTGTGCCATCTAATCTATGTATCTTTTGTTTTTTGCATTAGCAATTCAGGCACATCGCCTTGTATCAGATACTGTTGATGTGAACTTTTTTATTCTAAAACACTGGTCTTAAGCTGTGAAGCATCTGTTCACCATATGACAGTAAAAAACCCATAGCTGATCATTATTATTGTTGCATAGCAACATTCTGTAGTGCATATATTAAAAGCTGTATGGTAATGGATTGGCACTCAAATCACTATTCATTGAGCCTAATAATGCACTTTAGTCTTAACTATATACAAGGCCAGCTCGAAAGAGCTGTGAAACTAAACCGCACACTTCTGGTGTGTGACTCATGCTAGAGGCTCTGGTCTTTACCAATTACACCTTGTTGTCTCCAGTTGTTGACAAAGGTTTGAATCTTGCTCAGAGCAGTGCATATAGGACCAGTTACATTGTTGCTGTGACCTGGATGGGAGTGAGGTGTAATGAGGTTTTTAGCATGACCACCTCCTATGTTGGTTGACGCTGTTTTGATTCCCATTTGGACCCAAATGGGAGTGAGGTTTAGGGTGGTCTTTAGTGTCCTTATTAGTGTTTCTGACTCCCATGGCAGTTGATGCTGGTTAGAATCCCGCTAATGTTGCCGTGATCGGGGTAAGTGAGGTTTGGGAGGGTCTTTAGTGTCCTTGTTAGAGTATTCACCCCCCAATGCTGGTCAACAAGTCAGATTTGTGCATATAGGACCAGTTACATTGGTTCTGTGACCACAGACCAGGGAGGTCTTTAGCTTTCTCGTTAGGATGGCAGTTGGGGACAAAAAATGATATATAAATATTTTAAAAAAATTAATTACTAAACTAAATGAACTATGTCAACTAAATTACTGATCTGCCCACATTGTTGCTGTATGGTAATTAAAAATGAGCTGATGATGTCACCGTTTGTACAATCGAATCAAATTCTGTTGCATTATTTTCCCATTATTAACACTGTGAAGCTGCTTTGAAACAATCTGCACAATAAAAAGTGCTATATATATATATATATATATATATATATATATATATATATATATATATAAAGTTGACTTGACTTGACATGACCACCTCACAAGCTGGTTGACACTGGTTTGAATCCCATTTGTACCCAAAGAGTGAGGTTTTGGGTGGTCTTTAGTGTCCTTATTAGTGTGTCTGACTCCCATGACAGTTGACACTGGTTTCGAATCCCACTCAGAATGGTGCAAATAGGTAAATATAAAAAATGTTGCCATAACCCGGGTGGGAGTGAGGTTTAGGGGGGTCTTTAACGTCCTTGTTTCTGCCCCCATACCAGTTGATGCTTGTTCGTATCTTGCTCAGAGCAGTGCAAATAGGACTTACAATGTTGCCATGATCTAGATAAAATTGAGGTTCGGAAGGGTCTTTAGCATCTTGCTAGAGCCTTCGTTTCCAATGCTGGTCGACAAGGTTCAAATCCCGCTTAGATTGGTGCATGTAGGAGCAGTCAGCAATTGGTTCTGTGACCTGAAAAGGAGTGAGGGTCTTTAGCTCTATGCTGGATGACACCGTTTCAAATCCCATTTGGACCCAGATGGGTGTGAGGTTTAGGGTATTCTTATGTGTCCTTGTTAGTGTGTCTACCTCCCATGGTTGATGTTTGAATCTCACTTGGAGTGGTGCAAATAGGACCTGTTACAATGCCGCCGTGACGCAGATGGGAGTGAGTTTTAGAGAGCCATGAATGTCCTTGTTAGTGTGTCTGACTCCCATGCTGGTTGACACTGGTTCGAAACCCACTCAGAGTGGTGTAAATATGAACAGCTAATGTTTCTGTGATCCAGTAGGAGTGAGGTTTGGGAGGGTCTTTAGCAGCCTTCTTAGCGCATTCACCTCCAATGCCAGTCGACAAGTTTCAAATCTCAGTCAGATTAGTGCATGTTGGACCAGTTACATTGGTTCCATAACTCATATAAGAGTGAGGTTTAGGAGGGTCTTTAGCTGCTTTGTTAGCATGACCACCTCCCATGCTGGTCGATGTTGGTTCGAATCCCGCTCCAAGTGTTGTGAGTTAGATATACACAAAATATAGCAGCACCTTATTGCTTAAATATGTACTGAATATCCAGATATGTACAGGAAACTATTTCACGTTCATACCATTGCCACAATATAAAAGTTATTAATAAAACAAAGAATTTAACCCCTTACACATATGCAATTCACTGCAACTCCTGGTCACTTATTATATATTATTATATTACCACCAGTAAGTAGGTGAGGGAAATTAAGGACTTGCACAAAGATAACATTTTTAACATTTCAGAATCTAAAATATCTTTGATAAATCCTCAGTCCCGGAATTAAATTTGTAGCCAAAAACATCCCCATTTGGCCAGAGGCGGCCCTGATTGTAGGTGGGGCATGGGTTTAGGAAACACATTGCAAGGTGTAACCCGATGGTTAGAGTGCCATTTTTAGGCATTTTCAAACCCCCGTCTCTCAAACACACAGGGCAGTTGTGCTTCACGGGACCTGATTCTGAATCAGACAGATGCAGGATGCGTGATGTGCACAAAATATGGTTATATTGATATTTTTCTCTGCTGCAAGCTATTTATTTTATAAATTTAGCATTAAACCCTGAACTTTTCAATTGAATTTTCTTATTATAGTAAATAAGATGAGGGGGTCCAGGGTAGATTGGCACAGGTTTATAACTTTCTTGATATACACAGACATAGTACTCTCTCCATATATAAGATGAATTTGTTTTTCATGAAAAATAAAAATGTAGTAGATGCAGTAGAGTGTCAAGCGCAAGCTGTCTCAACTTTGTATTGTGTTTACTGACCTTTTAAAGCTAAAACTGTCGTTGTTGGTAGTCTGCATCTGCATTGTAAATAATAATATATTTTCATTCTGTTCTGCCTGAATTCATCTGGAATTACCATAAGCAGTAAATGCTTATATAATGTCTGATTCTGATGTTGCGGTCTTGAGAGGAACTTTGCAGTCTGTGGCAGGATAAGCAAAAACAGAATGCCTCTGGCAGCAGACTCGAGCCACATGTTTTGAATGCCAGTGAGTTAAGTTTGCATAAATGCTAGCATGTCAACAGAGGTTTGAAAACTCACATGTGGGTGTGTCATTGGTTTTAGCGGAATTATACCCCAGCCTGCCTGAACCCCCTCCCACTACACTTAGCACACCCATACAGCTTCCAGGCTTCTGGGTTTTGCCATATGATAAGAGACTGCATCAACGCTGGGAAACTCTAGCAATGCTCTATATTTACAATTTTTGGAAGGGCAGTTCTGTACTTTCCCTACTGTTTTTCCTTTCATTATTTATCGCTTTGCAATGAGAAAATGTCAGAGAACTCGCCTGTCATAACACTAACACATAATGGATTGTGTATGGCGGCAAACTTTTTCATGGTAACCTGACTGGTTTATTTTATTACAAATTAAAAGTTGGTGCTAAGCCAAGAGTAAAAGGTGAAATGTCTGGCATAATGTCAATAGATAAATATAGCATATGCAACACAACACACGAGGCAGAGTCAACACAAGGTGTTGGGTACATAACACTCACGTAACCCTCCAAAGCTTTGGGAGCAATGCTAATTAGAGTCAGTCCAGTATATTAGCATTTAAACTGCCAAATTATATTGTGATTATATATTATTATTCATTAGTTAAATGCTGTTGTCCTAGACTTCCCACTATAGTCATACTAAGATGAAAAACTGACTTTTGATTAGGTTCAAAATGGTATATACACAGTAGGTAATGTTTTACAATATGATATCATTTGTTTGTATTAATGCATTAACCAACATGCTATGGATTTGAATTGCCATATGTGTCCGTGTAAGTTTAACATTTACTGCCTGCCATATATTAGATTTATAATCTCAAATAAGACTCCAAAACTCATCTGAATGGTTTGGTCAATGAGAAATTATTAATAACATGTCAAGTGGCTTGCGAAGAATTCACATTTAGTTGTCGTACTCTAATAGAATTGCACCTGTTGCCTTTCTGACTATAAACATTCCAGCAAAATTGTTTTTTTCCATCTTCATTGACAATGACCCTCAAACATTTTAAAAATATGCTTGAAACCGAAAGACTAATTCAACTCAACCCTACACTTCAAAAACCTGAAATGGAGACACTGTGGGGACAATGAGACACAATAATTCACTTCAAAGCCACTGGTTTTCCTTTCTAGAGTCCAGGTGTTTTGGCTGCTTACCTTTCCCAAGGTCCTGTGTGGCTGTTCCAAGGCCATGTGTGTGTTGTGCTGAAGTCTTGTTTGTACAGAGGCTGCTATACTGGCATTCTCGTGTCCTGCCTGTTCAGCTTCGCATGAGTGAGAGTGTGTAGTGTCCCGATAACTCTTGAGTGCAGTAGGCTTCCATTTATAGAGCCAAGAAAGCCACAAATAGTCTACAGACAGCAGGGAGCCCATGACAACAATAACAGCAATCCGTGATTACTGGACGTCTGACTGGAACTATCACAGATGGGATCATTCACCCATGTGGCTTTTACACTAATAAATAAAATGTGCAATCGTATTTACTGTATAGTGTTGGGTTATATTTTCTGCTACCTTAAAATCTGGTCTAAAACATTTACCCAACATCCGCCTAATATCAAGAAATGTGTTCCTGTCATAATGTTGTTGTCTGATATTTTTCTATTCATTTCAATTATATTTACACTTCTGGTCAAAAATGTTTTTGTTTTTTTCTGTTTATTTGATCAAAAATACAGTAAAACTGAAATATTATTCCAATGTAAAATAGCTGTTTTCTTGAATATACACCAATCATGCATAACATCTGACAGGTGAAGTAAATAACACAGATGATCTCTTCATCGCAGCACCTGTTAGTGGGTGGGATATATTAGGCAGCAAGTGAACATTTTGTCCTCAAAGTTTATGTGTTAGAAGCAGGAAAACTGGCCAAGTGTAAGGATTTGAGTGAGTTTGACAAGGGCCAAATTGTGACGGCTAGACGACTGGGTCAGAGCATCTCCAAAACTGCAGCTCTTGTGGGCTGTTCCCGGTCTGCAGTGGTCAGTATCTATCAAAAGTGCTCCAAGGAAGGAACAGTGGAGAACCGGCCACAGAGTCATGGGCGGCCAAGGCTCATTGACGCATGTGGGGAGCGAAGGCTGGCCCGTGTGGTCCGATCAAACAGACGAGTTACTGGAGCTCAAATTTTTACATCACCAGAATGGCTGGATGTGTGTGCATCGCTTACCTGGGGAACCAGGATGCACTGTGGAAAAAGGCAAATCGGCAGAGGCAGTGTGATGCTTTAGGCAATGTTCTTCAGGGAAAACTTCTCAGGTCCTGCCATCCATGTGGATGTTACTTTGATACGTACCACCTACCCAAGCACGGTTGCAGATCCTGTACACTCTTTCATGGAAACAGTATTCCCTTGTGGCTGTGTCTCTTTCAGCAGAATAATGTGCCCTGCCACAAAGCAAAGGAGCTCAATAACAAGTTTGAGGTGTTGAATTGGCCTCAATTCCCCAGATCTCAATCCAATCGAGCATCTGTGGGATGTGCTGAACAAACAAGTCCGATCCATTAAGGCCCCACCTCACAACTCACAGAACTTAAAGGATCTGCTGCTAACATCTTGGTGAACGATACTACAGCACACCTTCAGGGGTCTAGTGGAGTCCATACCTCGATGGGTCATGGCGGTTTTGGTAGCAAAAGGGGGACCAAGGGGTCATAATGTTATGCATGATCGATATATATATATATATATATATATATATATATATATATATATATATATATATATATATATATATATATATAATCGATCAGGCATAACATTATGACCCCTTGGTCCCCCTTTTGCTATATATATATATATATATATATATATATATATATATATAATTATCTGCTGTTGAAATTAATCAACTGAATTATAGTAGATTTGTTTGTACTCCTCATGCTGTGTCCATTATGTGCTTTTTTGACTTGGAGACAGATGGTACTTGTTTTTGGCTCCGGGGGGTTGTCTATCAAACCTCATGCCAAAGTTTCTGGAAAAAAAAAAGTGATATAAGAAAAACCACACTGCAACAATACCAGCTTTCTCTACAATAATGTCATCCTACCATTTGGACTTCAATTTTAATTTTTTTTTGTATACATATATTTTTATACGTAATGGTTTTACAGCAATTAAATATGTTATGGTTAGCAAAAAACTTTTAAAACTGTCAGATTAAGTTGTGTTTTATATAGAGTATACATAAGGAATAATTGACTTCGGGTCACTGAATTATTAGCAAAATATTGTACACCCAAGGTGGCAATGCAATACAACTCCGACGTGAATACTTTTTCAGTAATTCAATAGCCCATAGTCAATTATTCCAGGGATATTACTTTACCACTCCTCAAAACATTGGTCATTTGATTTATTTCAAGACATTTGTCAAGTTTTGATTTTAAAATGCAATTTTGTCCTGTTCAAAATCATTGGCACCCTTGGTAAATATAATCAAATATGTTAAAATACATCTGCATTGTTATCCTTTAGAATTTTTATTCATAAAAATGTAAAACATAATAATAATACTTTTTTTTAAAACAAACCTTTTATTGAAGTACAATAATTGGAAGTGGCGGGTATCTCACACTATAAAATAAATATATTTTTCTCTCCCAAAAAACAATAATTGTGACCACAACTGCTGGAGTTATGAGAGAGAGAGAGAGAGAGAGAGAGAGAGAGAGAGAGAGAGAGAGAGAGAGAGAGAGAGAGAGAGAGAGAGAGAGAGAGAGAGAGAGAGAGAGAGAGAGAGAGAGAGAGAGAGAGAGAGAGAGAGAGAGAGAGAGAGAGAGAGAGAGAGAGAGAGAGAGAGAGAGAGAGAATCTATCACCAGACCAAGCTCAACTAAAGACTGAACATTGGTCTGGGGAGTCTGCTCTCTTTTTTCTACTGCACAAGGGGCGTGATAAATTAGCATAATTTAAATGACTCTGTAAGCAGTTGGATAGTCCTTCAACCAATCGCGCCAGGTGGATAAGCCAGCCTGTGACTGGTTCACGCAGCAGAGCAGTAGAAATGAATGTACGGGTTTCCAGACTGAGTTGCAGGGTGAAATCAAAGCGCCGGCAGATCAGGTTGGGTTTACTCAGTACAGCTTTAAGCCATTCTTGTTTAACTCTATACAGCAGGATTAATCAAACAAATCAGCATCTGCTTTACTGAACACACTCATCATTATTGACAGACAGCACCTTTAACCTTAGAGTCGTGGCCGTCGTGGTTGATCGATGAGCCTGGCTCCAGTGCAGAATTAGGACATTACTCTTCTATTGTAGATACTGCATCTAAATCAATTGTTCTCTATAAACTCCAGTGATTTTTAAATGAGTTTATACTGTTTCAGACTTGGGTGTCAGGAGAATGCGCTCAGTGAGCCTTAAAACTTCAGGGAGCTGAAAAGGAACAAGAAAAGCTAGTAGTAAGTGAAGCGTTCTCAGTCCGTTCTACTCAGTTGTGCCTGGAAAAGCATGGAAGCGCGTATACAGGTCTTGAGAGTCTGTCAGAAATGGGAAAAGGTGGAAGAAGAAAAAAAAACAATCCACCCCCTAGCTAATCAGTAAACATAGGTACTACTTCAGTCGCCTGGCGTATTCCGCGTACAACTTCAAAATAATGAATCATTGCAAGTTTTCAAACAAATCTATTTGCTATTCTGGTACGCGTCTACCTGCAGAGTCCACCTCCTGTAATTATTCTTAACCACGTCAGTAAAGCGCAGTCGAAAGCAAAGGGCCGCAGCATGGCGTGTTGATTCTAGCCTCAGCTGGTCCTGTCCGTCACCCTGCGAGCCTCTATAAGCCTCCTAATGCTGGAATAATCACTCACAGAGAGGGGGTGGCGACTCCGTAACCTCCGAGTCATGCCATTCCGCCAACGCATCCGACTGACACGCATCACCTCCGCGGCACAGTCTGATGAAATGCTTTCTCTGTTCCCATACAGCCGAGTTAAATTTTGGAGGACAGGTTGTTGTCATGGCAACCAAACAGGTCGTTTTCTTTTGCTGTCAAGCAGTTTGATATACTAAGAGAGGAGTTTATTTATATGAATATTTTATAGTATAGCACACACACACACAAAAAAAACTCAGAATGAGCTCAAAGACTCGTAATTGACGCCTTTAGATGTATGGTGTATTCGTTCATTCGATCTATTGTTGATGCGCATACATTCTCTCAAGCTTAGCGTATTTCAGTATAAGATTGTTTTTTAGCAACGCTGAACGTATTCCCTGTGAGATTTCTTTTTATCCACATAACGATAGAAACACAGGTGTGCTGAAGGGAGACTAGTGAATCTGGTGGATTTCAGGTTTAATCATCCACTTAAAACACACCTCATGTTCTTTGTATTAGTGAAAACTGGCCAGGTTTTATTAAATGCCATTTTATTCACCTTCTAAATATGCTGCAGTGAAACCACCAAGATTATACACTCTGTCTGCCAGTTAGCCTTTTGAATGCAAATTGCTTCATGAAATTCCTCAGATTTGTTTTTTCTGGTTACAGTCCATTATTTGTTACCCATGTCAATATAATGGAAATTTGTCCTTGGCACTGGAATAAAAAGAACACTTTACAATAAGGTATTATTTGTTAATATTAGATAATGCATTTACAGTGAGCCAAATTATTACAGTATTTATTGATCTTTGTTAACGTTAGTTTCTAAAGAAAAAAATTCCAGATTCATTTTATATATATATATATATATATATATATATATATATATATATATATATATATATATATATATATATATATATATATATATATATATATATATATATATACACACACACACACACAGTGGTGCAAACAAGTACAACATTATTTTTTTTATTTTTTTTATTATTACAGCGGTGATAAATCAGAAAGCCAGAAAGAAAAAATAAAGAAAAAAACGTTCTAAATCTGTCAAATTACATATAAACAAACCCCTCAGTAAAAACCCTCTTCTTAGTAATGTTTTCTTGTTTCTCTAAATATCTAAAAATTCAGTTTTTGCTTAAAACAAGCTAAATGATCTGCCAATTGGGGTAAGAAAAATGATAGTTTCTGTCTGAAATCTTGTTTCTTGTTTCTATCCAAACATAAATAATATTATTTGCATCACCCCACTGGCAGACAGTTTTACATGTTTTAAGCAAAAATTCTAGATTTTAGAAAATTTTGATTTCTTTTTCCAGAAAACTAGAACAAATATCTTTGTAATTGTACTAATCTAGTATTTGGACTCCCAACAAGAAAAACATACTAAATAAGAAGATAAATTTTTTTGCAGAGTTGCAGAAAAATTGCAAGATTTTTTCTATTTTGCACATTAAATATGTGGATCACATTTAAAATGCATTTTGCACATGGGACGTGTGCTTCTGGAATATTTTTATATGAATCCTAAGAAAATTCCAATGAGGAACCCATGAGATCAGATATGAAAAAATGTGATGAAACATAAATTCCCACATAAAAACATAACATTCCCATTTGAAACACGTGACAACACACTGTAAAAAAAATATCGTTGATTTTTGTTGGTTAACTTAAAAAAGTAAGTAACCTGGTTGCTAAAATTTTGAGTTTATTGAAATTAAATATTTGAGTTGATACAATGAAGGACATTTGTTTAATAAATAGAAACTCAAAATATTATTGTATATGAACCACATAAAAAATGTGATAAATCATGAAAATAGCACTATTTGGCATGTTTCACTGCATCATCAGAAATAAAACACACACAATTACCCAATATGCTTACAAGATCTTTAAATAATATTTTAATAAAGGTTGTCAAATCTCAAAAAACGTTCATTGTATAAACTCAAAAATTTAATTTCAATGAATGCAAATTTTTAAGGCAACCAGGTAACTTTTTTTCTCAATAATTTTTTACAGTGCATGAATCCCATGTAAATTCCCATGTGAAATGTAAAACATCTATTTATCTATCCGTGCAAATATATAACGTGTTATACAAGATAAAAGTGTATTTTGGATGTTTTCTTTACTCTAGTCTAAAAAACACTTCATGAAAAGCTAAAAGCCCAAAATCTCAAAAAATGACAGATGCATGAAAATTCAGTGTTTTGCCTGAATAGTGTCTCAATGTAACTAATGTTAACAAATGGAATCTTATTGTAAAGTGTTTAATAAAAATGAAATAATAAAACATGGGTCAAAATTAGACAGCAAAAGCCTAAAAGCCTAGCCTGAGCATAGATGTAAAAACATGACGCATTGATAGCACATTGATGTTATAATAATAATAGTAATTGAGCACATGGTGTGAGCAAAATGGCTGGAACTTCATGGTGTGAAGGTTATGGGTTTCATTCCCAGGGGACACACATGACGACAAAATGAATTCTTTGTACTGAAAGGCAGCATTCACCTGCTGGTGATTGTCTAAAATTGCATTGCGTTACCATGAGTGTGTGAAAAGTGTTTTTATCCATTAACATCCAATAACACAGTGATAGTAAGTAATGCATTTAGCTATGAAATCAGAGAATGTTCCCTCAAAATCCAGTCAGAAGTGGCCACAGAGGACCGGCAATCGGCCTCAGCTGCTGTGATCGGTTACTCGATCTGGACCAGGCATAAAAAGGGTCAGGATGAAAGCCTCTGCCAAATGCATAGATGTAGATGTAGAGGTGCTAAAAAGAGCCCGAGAAGCAACCACGCAGGAGAGGAAATCACTAGGATTAATCGATATATGCTGTGTAGAGATGATAATGATATTGTCAAATGATCACCTCCTAAGATTGTTAAACACACTGATAAAGCACCAGCATTGAGGGAGAGTGTGATAGCATGAGCCGCAGATTGACAGGGCTGTTATTTCCCCTGTGACCGGTCACAGTGACCGGTCCTCTGCCCACCAGCCAGGAAGCTTAGCTTGATATTTACAAAATAAACACCCCGGAGTGGGTTGAAATGTGAGGAGAGAACACCCTCCTGTATGCCTTGTGTGTGTGTGCATGTATGGGAATATGAGAGTGTGTGTGCGCAAGTGTGTGTGTGATTATGGCAACAATTTGGGAGGGAAATATACTTTATACTGACACTTGTCTGTGTGGTGTAGTGTCAGGGCAGAAAAAAATACAGCTGTAGGCCAGTCACTATGGAAATCAAGGCTATTTTTCATATCATCGATACACTACAGTTTTTGCTAATATTTTGAAATATATTTTATTTTTATATATTTATATTTAAATTTAGTTAAAATAACCCAAACCCTAACAATATGGTTGTGTACTTTTGTCATTTTTATTTGATATTTTTTGATTAAAAATGTTTTATTCAGTCTTAGTTTTAGCTATTTAGTTTGTTAATTTAATACTTTTATTAACTTTAATAAATTTACTATGCACATTTTGGGCCCTCTGGTGGTTAAAAAACAACAACTGCAGAACATTGTTTTGGTTGTGCTTTGGTTCTGTGTTAGCCTGGCTCTGCCCTTCTATAAACGTCCGCTCAATTTTCATTTTCCTTTAGTACTCCGCCTGGGACTGCAGTATATTCTTAGGTTTTCTCCAAACAAATTTTAACCAATCAGCGAACAGAGGAAGGGGCTGAGAACGATGACGTTGATATTGTGCGCTAGTTTGAGTTGTAGTTCAGTAATGACAGCGACGGAGAAAGATGCAAACTAAACCATTCATTTTGTTGTGGCACCACTGCCAAATATCCAGAAGCCGAAGCAAGAACAATCTTTGCTGACTTCATGACCAAACGTTAGTGAGCGGTTATGGCAGATCCAATAGTTTTAAACTTCAACAGAGTACCCGCCTTCAAGGAAGTAAACGCTTGTCAATGGAGAGTGGACAGACTCTCTGTACAAATGAAATCTACTAGAGATCTGGTAGGATCAGGCTAGCTCTGTGTGACTGTGTGGAGGAATATGGTTATTTCTTTAATGAAAAAAAGAGTTGAAAAGAGAGATTATCCTACTACTCATGAAACATTTAATATTGGGCTTAATGCCCAGTACACATTGTATAACTTAGGGCTGTCCCAGATGAGAGGTGACCGATCGTGGTGATTTCTGTGGTTTTGGCTTCCAAACGGTGGTCCTACCACGTATCATGAGAGAGGTTCAAAGATGGCCATTGTTGTGGTCTTGCGAACAAAGATAGCCTGGGTTCTTTTTCCGACAGTGTAATACATTTTGCATGATCATCACCAGGCCCGGTTCTAAAGGGGTGCTAAGCATCCTAAATAAACATGACAATGGAGCACAGGGCAGGATCACGTGACAAAACCAGAAACATGACAATGGCAAAGAAAGTGACTAATTGTGGAAATCAAGTGACTAACGGTGACTAAATTCCAAAATAAAAATCAAGAAACATGAAACATGAACATGAAACAAACCCCCAAAAAACTAGACATTACAGACCCCCTTTACAGACCTCCTGATGCCTAAGAAAAACACCATAGAAGAAAAAAAAAAATCTAGGAGGGTGGTCTTGGGGAGGGATGGCAGGCTTGATCCATGCAGGGGGACAGGACATGGTAGTTCAGAAAGCTATGGTGGTGCAGGAAGTTCAAGGCACCATGGAGGTGCAGGCAGTTCAGGGGGCCAGAAAGGCAGAGCCTCCATGACCTTAGCCCTACTGCCGCTTAGCCCTACTGGCCTGAAGTGGATCTTGAAAGACATTGGTGGACTTTGGACATGGACAAGAGATATCGTTGGACTCTGGACACGGGAAGTAAACATCACTGGACTCTGAACATGGAGAGGAGGCCGCTGGACTCTGGACATGGGCAGGAGATGTCTCTGGACTCTGGACATGTAGAGATTTTGCTGGACTTTGGACATTGACAGGATACGTCACTGGACTCTGGACACGGGCAGGAGACGTCGCTGGACCCTGGACGTGGACAGGAGACGTCGCTCAACTCTGGACACGGGATGTAAACGTCGCCGGACTCTGAACTTGGCAGGAGACATCTCTGGAGTCTGGACATGGGCAGAAGACATTGGTGGACTTTGGACATGGACAAGAGATATCGTTGGACTCTTGACACGGGAAGTAAACGTCACTGGACATGGACAGGAGGCCGCTGGACTCTGGATATGGTCAGGAGATGTCTCTGGACTCTGGACATGGAGAGATTTTGCTGGACCCTGGACATGGACAGGAGACATCGCTGGACTCTGAAAGTTGGCAGGAGATGTCGCTGGACTCAGACAGGAGACGTTGCTGGACCCTGAACACGGGCAGGAGAAGTCACTGGACACTGGACACAGGCAGGAAAAGTCGCTGGACTCTGGACACAGGCAGGAGATGTCTCTTTACTCTGAACATGGGCAGGAGATGTCTCTGGACTCTGAACACAGGCAGATGTCGTCTCTGGACTCTGAACACGGGCAGGAGACATCACTGGACCCTGGACATTGACAGGATTCGTCACTGGAGTCTGGAATCAGACAGGAGATGTCGGTTGACTTTAGACACGGGCAGGATACGCTGCTGAACTCTGGACATGGGTAGATGTCGTCACTGAACTCTAGAAACGGGAAGTAAACCACTGTACTCTGGACATGGGCACTGGAGACGTCGCTGGACCCTGGATGTGGATAGGAGACGTCCCTGGATTCACCAGGCCCGGTTCTAAAGGGGTTCTAAAGGTGACGACAGGAGGCATCGCTGGACACTGAAAGTTGGCAGGAGATGTTGCTGGACTCTGGACTCAGACAGGAATTGTCGCTAGACTCTGGACTCGGACAGGAGACGTTGCTGGACCCTAGACACGGGCAGGAGATGTTGCTGGACTCTGGACACGGGCAGGAGAAGTCGCTGGACTCTGGACACGAGCAGGAGATGTCGCTGGACTCTGGACACGAGCAGGAGATGTCGCTGGACTCTGGAAACGGGAAGTAAACTGCAAGACACTGGACACAGGCAGGATATGTCGCTGGACTCTAGAAGTTGGCAGGAGATGTCACTGGTCTCTAGAAGTTAGTAGGAGATGTCACTGGACTCTGGAAGTTGGCAGGAGATGTCACTGGACTCTGGAAGTTGGCAGGAGATGTCACTGGACTCTGGAAGTTGGCAGGAGATGTCACTGGACTCTGGAAGTTGGCAGGAGATGTCACTGGACTCTGGAAGTTGGCCGGAGATGTCACTGGACTCTGGAAGTTGGCAGGAGATGTCACTGGACTCTGGAAGTTGGCAGGAGATGTCACTGGACTCTGGAAGTTGGCAGGAGATGTCACTGGACTCTGGAAGTTGGCAGGAGATGTCACTGGACAGTAGAAGTTGGCAGATGTCGTCGCTGGACTCTAGAAGTTGGTAGGAGATGTCACTGGACTCTGGAAGTTGGTAGGAGATGTCACTGGACTCTGGAAGTTGGCAGGAGATGTCACTGGACTCTGGAAGTTGGCAGGAGATGTCACTGGACTCTGGAAGTTGGCAGGAGATGTCACTGGACTCTAGAAGTTGGTAGATGTCGTCACGACTCTAGAAGTTGGCAGGAGATGTCGATGAACTTTAGAAGTTGGCAGATGTCGTCACTGGACTCTAGAAGTTGGCAGGAGATGTCACTGGACAGTAGAAGTTGGCAGAAGATGTCGCTGGACTCTAGAAGTTGGCAGGAGATGTCGCTGGACTCTGGACACGGGCAGGAGATGTCACATCACCCTGGACACATGCAGGAGATGTTGCTGGACTCTGGACTCAGACAGGAGACGTTGCTAGACTCTGGGCCTGGGTAGGAGATACCGAGCAGGTGCACACAGGTATGGAAATAAGACTTTCAACCAGCATAACAAAACAGTTATGACATGCTATTTATGATTTGGGATTGTGCAGGCTCTGAAATGAGCAAGAGCAGTAAAATAATCATAATGACAGCACACAACAGAGGATTTTTTTAACAAAAATTTGGTTGTGACAAGCCTCGAAGCTGGCCAAACACTTCAAGTGTAAAATCTTCATGTGTGTGGCCAACCTGAGACATGCTTTTTTGGGGCACTAAATAATGGCTCAAACAACAGTAAATCGCAAACCTTTGTAAATCACCTTGCATGTCCCCTTTTTAGGGAAAAAACGATTACCGGTTTCACAAAAAAACATGATAAAATGTACTGACTGTTAGTAATATTGTTTAAAATTTCATTATCATTAAAACCGTCAGTGATTATCAAGATTAAAACTCGCGGTAAATCCTATCCAGTCTGGTGCAGGCACGCGCAGCAAGTGACGGAACACTGTTTTCTGAATGAGAAGAAAATGACAGAAGGCAGTAACAGCACCGGGAGATTTTCCAGCCTTCTAAAAGGACAAATTCTGAGGTGTGGTGTGGCCATATTTTGGCTTTTACAAAAGTCCAAAAAATGAATCTAAGATGCTCTGGTCACTGTGTCTGCAGCAGAACATGCCAGAAAAAAAGTTGCCGTAATAGGGGAAAACACTTCAAATCTGCAAAGATTTTGCGAACGCAAGGCAAGTGGACTTTGACCTCAATACCAAATAATAACGTGAAGCTTGAGCCAAAGATGAACGAACACGTTCAGACACAACTAGGATGGCATTTAAAGAATAATAATCAGGGCTTGAGATCAACACCTGCCGTTTGTTTGGTGTATTTCGGCTGTGGATTCACTCACACTAGTCACTGTTGCTAGTCACCTACTTATTATAGGCTTCTCAAAAGCCATCTATTATAATCGCGTTGCACATTATAACCTATCACGTGTTTCTATTGAGTTTATGAATGCAATTTCTAATAATCAGATGCGTTCAGATAAACCAGAGTTTTGTTCAGAGCGTGCTCTCACTCACTTAAAGCTGCACTCAAAGCAGAGATGAGCATCCGATGTACGCAGGAGATTCATTCAGCATATGGTTGAATGTTTTTGTTCTAGCTTATTTGAGCAGTGAAAATAGTTTAAAACAAACACTGCAGAACCATAGCGCATCTGATATGACTGGCATAAAGTTGGCTTGAAGTTCGAGATTCGCAAATATAGGGACCGTCTCTAAAGTTACATACAACATTAGGATGCGGGTTTGTATAAAACTGACCGTAAAGTGTTCATCTAGTTGTCGGGTATAATAAACACCTTTTGGATTTTTGATATTTAATAAAAAACTGTCAAATCATATGAAAATATGGATATTATTTATTTTACTGGGATACTGTTTGGGCTCATACACAAAATATGCTAGATTTAAATGCGTCATAGCTGATAGGACACTGACAAGAATATTGCTTTAACATATTTATAAAGATAATATTAGAGATTATATTTACACCAAATTATTATATATGCAATATGTGGTGCTATTAACGACATCCAATATAAGGAAGGAAATCCCAAAGAATAGAATCTCGCTTTAAAAAAAGGGCAGAGCAGCTTGATTTATTTGTTGTTTGTAGATTTTCATATATAAAACTTGTTTAAATGTTTTCAGTGTGTGCATTGGTTCTTTTTGAACACTATCTCATTTGAACAAAACCGTGATAATACACTGTAAATAATGCTGGGTTGTTTTTTAACCCAAAATGCTGGGTTAAGACTGTTGGGTAATTTTTGTTGGTTTATTTGATCACATTTTAAACACCATTGGGTTTCAAATTTCCAGTGGTTGGGTTAAACCTGCTGGGTCACAATGCTTGGTTGATTCACGTGCTTCCCCGCCTTGATTCTTTTAAATTCGCTCCCAAACTGTCATTTTGAAAGGTCAATGCAAAAGGCAAAGCCACCGGTTGCAGATGTTTTAAGATAAGTTCATGTTTTCATAAATAATCATTTTAATTAGCATAATTATAGTTTTTCTTCTTCTTCGCGGCAACAATTCATATTACATGACGTTAAGACAAAAGTTTTACCTCAGAATCCGATGCAGTGTACGTTAGGCCTAACGTTACTGACTCGAGTTAGTTCAGGTAACTTAGGCATGTGAGACGATAGATTAATACAGTTTGTGATTACACGGAACCATGATCCCCTTACGAAAATTAACCATGGTTTTATGTAGGGATGTACAAGTAACTTACCGGTACTTCGGTAAGTAACTTGCATACTGAAATTTAAAAAATGTGACGTTAGTGTATAGCATCGACTCACAAGACTATATTCGGTTCCGCAGCTGCCTTCAGTCGCGTCACGCAGGGCTTCTGTAGCCGATATTAGTGTCTATACTATTTAAATAATATTACTCTTCCTTGTTTTTCGTTTCTGTGTGAATGACGGGGGCGCCACACACGCTCGCTGTCTTTTTAGATTCTGCCGTGTCACTGTCACTGAGGACATGAGAATTTACCGTTTCATTTGAGAAAACTGGCATCATGAACACAGACACTCCAAAGTCACGGCAACCCGTCAAAATAAAAGTTCGATTTAAACGTGAATAAATTGACAGAATATATTAGGGTTGTAGTTGTCATTGTTGCCAATTTTAACACATTTGTGTGTTGTACCATTTGTCAAGCAATAAAAATTATTGTTTTAACAGTCTAAACATGCATTCTTCATTTGTTCTTTCATGATTGTCTAGTTTTACAGTAGGCTAATGCACAGGATACATTTTAAGAACAACCCAGAATAGCAAATCCATTAATGGTCAAATTTACTACATTTTGGGTTTTCTCAACAGCCCAGTCTGCTGGGTTAAAATGCCACTGGGTTAATTTAACCCAGCATGTGTTCTGTCCAATATTTACCCAGCACTGAGTTGCCAATTGGGTTGTTTTTAACCCAGCCATTTTGAGAGTGTATTGATAATCGTGATAATTTGGATCACTATAACCGTGATGTTAAATTTCCATACCGTTTCATCCCTACCCCTTTACATCCTCTCCTCCCATAAATACTGCGTCTGAAAGGGAAACTTCTACAAATGCATGCAGCCACAAAAGTAACCCTGTCCACGAGTTGTTTTTTTAATGGCAAAGGAAGGCTTGCGCTGGTGCAAGCTGTCAGTAAAACTGGCCTCAAGATTTATTGTTTCTATTAGTCTTAAACAAGGATGCAAATAAACCACTTAATTAATGCCAGTATCTGCTAATGTTCCTGTCACAGAACAAACTTCCTTTAACTATTGTTGAGTATGAAGATCATAGGATATCCACATCAAATATTCACAACATCACTGCGCTTCAGACATCATTCATAAGATTACACACTTGACCGGCACAATTACATTTTTAATGTTTATTTCATTTTTGGCAACTTATAAACAATGCAAGTAAAAACATTGAAATAAAGCATACAGAAAGCAAGTAAGGTAATGTAAGAGCATGTCAAATTTAAACAAGCAAAATGTTAGAAAAATATTGTATATTTACTATCTCTTTCACATGTGGTGCTCTAAACAGTTCCACCTGTTTTATGGGTGTAAGCATCATGTGACTGTGGACTCATAGGAAGTTTGTCTGAAGTATTGATCCCTGCATCACTCATTTTCTGCTCCAGCAATTGTGGACCACGGCCAGAACTAGTGCACTTAACCGAAGGACACAGGCACATCTGAATTCACAAAGAGAGAGAAGGTATTAAGTCTCCTGCAAATGTATTTCTGTGGGGAAAATACATTTATTTTTATCTCTTTAACACAAATATCTTCTGCAAAATTTAGTCTGGCAGCTACCTGATAGAAATCTCC
The DNA here is from genome assembly GCF_024679245.1 of Pseudorasbora parva. Lineage (NCBI taxonomy): Eukaryota > Metazoa > Chordata > Actinopteri > Cypriniformes > Gobionidae > Pseudorasbora > Pseudorasbora parva. The sequence goes on along the minus strand of NC_090188.1, from coordinate 38,817,408 downwards.
GGTTAAATTAATTTCTCTGTTCATCTCAGTTTTTCAATTTGCTATCAGTGACTATTTGTGCTGTCATATTTGGTAGATAAAATCACACGTAATGTTCATTTCAAGATATTCAAGATCACATATGTGTCCTGCTGTTAGCGATTCCATGCAAATCTGAGATCAAATTAACTCTTTCCCCACCAATGTTTTTGGAAAAAAAGTTGCAATTTTTTTTATCATTTTTACAAAGGTTTCTTGGCCCCTAGAATATTTTATTGCATGAATATTTGAACATGCAATATGTGACCCAGGACCACAAAACCAGTCATAAATCTAAGGTATATCTGTAGCTATATTTCCTAATGATATCTCCCATGCTACCACTGGGAGATATCATTTAGGAAGCATGATTTTAGTTTTCATTGTTATGCTGACGATACTCAGCTCTATATTTCTTCACACCCTGACGAAACCTACCAATTCACAAGATTAACAGAATGCATAGCTGATATTAAAAAAAAATGGATGAATAGTAATTTCCTGCAACTTAATTCAGATAAAACAAAATTTTGAATTATTGGACAGAAAAGCTCCACAAGTAATAACCTAGAATATTGTCTAACACTTGATAACTGCTCTGTCAAGCCCTCGTCGTCAGTGAGGAGCCTGGATGTGCTCTTTGATACTACCATATTAAAAATATGGTAACACTTTATTTTAATAGTCCACTTTAGACATTCTACTAACTATAAGTAACTTTGCAACTACATGTCAACTAATTGTCATTAGAGTATTAGTAGACTGTCAGATTAATATTTACTAAAACTTTTTGTCGGTCCCTATATAAGCAAATTGGCAACTACAATTCAACTTATTCTTCTAACCCGAAATTCTAAAACCTAACCATAACCTATCAGTCTACTGACAGTCTACTAATACTCTAATGAGAGTTAGCTGACATGTAGTTGCAAAGTTACTTAAAGTTAGTAGAATGTCTAAAGTGGACTATCAAAATAAAGTGTAACCAAAAAGGGATCTAAATTACAGCACATGCTTTCAATGCAAAATGCTGAACAGTTAGTACATGCGTTCATGAGCTCAAGGCTAGATTCTTCGAGTGTTTTATATAAGTCGAGTGTTTTATATAACAATATGTGATCTCATGTAGCTTCGGGTCAAACAATCTGACAGAAAATATACAATGCTAAAAGCTATGTGGAATAGCATTGCATTATAAATATAATCTATTATGAAACCACCCAACGTGGCATAAAGAACACAGACCAACCATATATTGCCGCGATTGTGTGTTTATTGTCTTAAAACGTGTCTATCTGCATAAAATAGCGATCTGACGATCTCTGGAAGTTACTCTCTGTTTTAGTTATGTCATCCTTCCTGAATGTCACATGGTGTGTCTGTTCTTCATCTATCCACATATGGGAGTGAAGGGGGGCTTTAGTCCCCAGTGAGGGTAGCCAATGGAAAAAATGGATCCAAATAGGGTCCAAATTGCGCTATTAAGTAGTAGCTTACTAACATGCAAACCCATACGATATTGGCTGTTAATTATTATGTACTAAGCTAATATGAATCCCTTATTGCATGGCCATATTGTACATGCATTAATCGTACCCAGTAATTTAGGCAGGTTTACAATCACCGAGATCCGAAATGTTAGGGGGGTTGGGGGGGCATGCTCTCCCGAGAAAAAAATGATTTCTATGATCTACATATGTGCATATTAAGATGTTCTGAAGGCCAAAAAATGAGATAACAATGTAGCTTGAGAACCATGTCACTGGGAAGTAGATTATTTGTCTTTCTTATCCCCACATCTTTCTTTTTCTCTGTTTTTATCTTGCCCTGTCTCTTCCCCTCATAACGCTGAGCTTTGACTGATAGGCTATTTTCCATTTTTGTCAGTGAAGAAAGTAAACATATGGTTTACATATTAACATACTGGTATTTATATGTTTTATGAATAATTTTCTTAGACACGTTTATTTACTTTTTATTAAAGTTTTAAGTTAATTAAATTAATTCACAATATGAACACATTCATTACTAATCTTATGTCATACAAGCTGAAAATAGTTTTTTTTTTTATTTACTGAAGGTTACAAATGGAATTATATTAATATATATATATATATATATATATATATATATATATATATATATATATATATATACACACACACACATTCATTATCAATCTTATGCCTAATCCGATGAAAATGGCTTTGTTAATATTTCTTGTTCATTATTTAGGCCTAAATTATGAATCATATAGTAATACTTTCAACTCAAAATGGCGAAATTAGACAAAAGTTTATTAATTTGCCTGAATATTTTTGTCTTTTGTTTAACATTTATGACTTAAAGCGGCAGCTTTCAAACATGAATGTTTAGGTCAGCTGCTTACATTTCTCTGCTGCTAAAATTTGCGCTCATCCCAGCAGTTTCTGTGTGAACATAAAGCCTGCCTACTCTGATTTGATTGGTTTTAACAAATATTTTGACATTGACGAGTGGTGACAGACCAATAAGGATCAGATTTACACACACACACACCTCTGCTTCTGGTGTGCGCTCTGCTTGGCACCGCTGCGGATTGAAGAACTCAACACACAGACAAACTAAAAGATGGGACTAAGCCGGAGCCCCCGGCAGTTTCATATGTTTTAAAGGTTAATCACATATTTGTTAGAGGGGCTGAGGCATAAGTTTAGGGGGGCTGAAGCCCCTCCCAACCCATTGACAAATGATTCGACTATCAGTCGACTATAGAAAGATTCAACAATTCTGATTCGAATGTATTAATGTCCTTAGTCGGGGACACCCCTAATTCAAAACAATTGACTGATTGTTAGGCTGCATTAACTAGGTCAGCCGGAACCGGGGAGCACTTCCCATAACACCTGATGTACTTGTTACATCATGTTTATCCTGAGGTTTACCTCAGTCAGCCGGATCCGGGCTGTATCCAGATCAGATGGTGGACCTGCACCTGGATATGACCAACACATCCATTCACTGTTGCCTTTAGCTTGGCTTACTCAGTTGGGGACCCTAAAATTTCAACTAAATATCCAAATAAATGTAATTACAAAACGAAATGAACTATATCAACCCACATATATCTGCCCACATTGTCGCTATATGATAATTGAAATGAGCTAGATGACATCACCATTTTCTCCTGAGTGGCTGTACAGCCGAATAAATTCCATTGGATTATTTTCCTGTTAACACTGTGAAGCTGCTTTGAAACAATCTGCATTGATAAAAGTGCTATATAAATAAAGTTGATTTGACTTGACTATTTATGCTTCTACTTTTCCTGTGTTTTGATCAGGGAATTCAGTACTCTTTCACAAAGACATGTCATACAGCCCCTAGTGTGTAACAGTGAAAACACAGAAAGCTGTAAAATTCCTTCAATGGTGAGGAAAGAGTTAACGTGTATGTCTGTTGTTAAAGAAAAAGCACATCATGGACATGCTTATGTCATTCTAATAACCACATGAAAACAAGAACTGGATATACAAAAGCGATATGATTAGATACAAAAGTGATGAAGTACCTGAGGCCAGTGTGAGGCTGTCACAGAGGATAGAAAGCATTATTCAAGCAGTCAGAGTAAAAGTGACTCTCTGAGTCACTGAAGTCAGAATCGAAGTCTCCATCATCTTGGCCCTGCGTCAGCGGCTCCACATCTTCATCTGAGGTCGAGGGGTGAGTCAGAATGATCCGAGGTATCTGTCAAAGTGAGCCGAGAGGAAATAAGATTTCACAGAGCTGTCAGGAACTGGCATTCAAAATTAGCCGTTTGTGCTGTGTTATATCTATGAGAGCTTGTCTCAAGTAGAACAACATGTGGCACACTTAATATTAGGTGTCTTTACTATGTATTTATATCAAAATGCTAGAGACAGTGCATGTATTGTGTTGCAAAAGCTTTTGAGGTTTGGTTGTATGGGTAGGTATGGGGATAACAGTGTATACATGCTGGTATTTTTAAAAATACATACAATGTACAAATACATGTATGTACACAATAAGTGCACTGTTTCAAATTATGTTGGCACATAAAAGACACTTGGGACCCAAAATCCTTTCAAATTGGCAGTATTTTCTGTTTAACTACCAGCTAACCAAGGGAATCAGTCTTACTTTTCCCATTCAAATTAGACCAATTTACTTTATGTAACTGAATTTAAAAAAAAACTGGAGCTACTATTTGCATTCAGTGCTAAATGCCCGCCTTTTGGCAAAGACTATTTACACTAACTTCGCCCACTGATGTCTGATTGGGCCAGACAAATTACGGAAGACAGTGGATTGTCAAAAGTAGTAGTGTTGTGTGGCAGAAAGTTTTGATGCAAATCAACCCACGTTTGATTACACCTTTTGCCGAACTCACTCTGCTCCTCTGCCTCTTCATTTGCCAATTCAAATTAGACCAATCTACCTTTTAATGTAACATTAAAAGGTTAGGAACACTATTGAAGACAAAAGTTGAGATGATATCTTTTAAAGACCACCTGTGGTGAAAATCAGGTGTTCAATGTTGTTTATATGTCTATGTGGTGTTTATGATATGCTTTCAGACAAACCATGCGCAAATTCATCAGTGAACACCATTGCTTTCATTTTAAAGAGAGTATTTTCTCTTTAAAACTGGGAGTGTACCAAAGACACTGAAAAAACAGTTTGAAATTGCTGGCGTTTCTGATTTCACAAACCACCCTGTAACCAATCATGTCATGAGGGGGGCAAGGCTTTTGCATATTATTAACTATTCTCTGAAGCAGGGAGTCTCAAAAGAAGCAGGCTATCCTGGGATATTTTTCTGTTGATATGAAAAATCAGGTATATTCAGCAATATAGCGGGTGAATTATGCAGTATTATTATGTTAGCGTTTGAGATGGCGAACGGAAACATGGTTTGTGTAACAGTTTTATAGTCAGTCAAAAGGCTAATCATAATAATTACTATCATGTGTCCGACATTATAAAAAGAAATACAATTTTGCAGCATTTGGTTTACTTCAGACCAAATGGGTCTCTGAGCTGGTATGAGTGAATAGAGGCTGGGCTAATTTGCATATTTATGGATATGAGATATGAGATATGAGATACGAGGAAAATCTAGAGAGCCCCTAAGGTAACATGGTAATGTAAAATCTTGAGGTGAGTGGAAAAAATTATATTTTAATGACAGACCTCATTATTTTGCTGTATCATGAGCTGGGGAGGGAATGGAGACGTAACGCCAGTGACTGATGAATGGGGGTTTTGCTTAGAAGCCTATCATCTTTGAGATGTAACAAAGCGCCCAATGGGAATGAAATACCATGGGCATGCGTAATTTCCATATCGTAACTCCGCCCTACACTGTGAGTATATAAGGAAGTATGCTGACAATGTCACATTTTGTGACTGAACTCCCAGCCATTCCAGCGGTCCTGCAGAAGTGGCAGAGGGACGTTACGTCTCCGTTCCCTCCTAAGAGATACTTAACCAAGATGATCCCTTTCATTCCGTCGCTTCGAGTAACGTCAGTGACTGACGAATGGTGGTCCCAGTATAATCACTCAGCCACTCAGCTGACATTCAGTGCCCTGCATAAGTGTGAGTACCGTAAGACTAGTATGGATGAAGGACTTCCAACTTAACACAGGAATACCAAGGTACACTGGGAAACATATTCAAGGTGGAGATATGTGTGAAGATGCCTAACCGCAGGGAGGACTTAAGGATACGCATATGACCCGCTAAGGGCTGCATATGTGACCCGTCACGGAAACCAGGGACACAAGTCGGCAGCTCAACTTTCGAGCAAAATGAGAAAGAAGCAGGGTTTTTTTCGAATTATGTGATTTTCGCTTTTTTGCAGAATCTGTTAGTTGAAATCACGAAGAAAGATCTCCGTGTTTGAGATGGCATTAATGGTATATTTAAAAGCGTACATTTTGAGGTTTAAATCGTCTTGTTTTGTCTGTTTGTATTTCCATACTGGCTTTTGTTATTGCCCCGCCCTCCAAGGGTCGCGTGGCTAATTATTTATGCAGCGCTCTGGCCGGCTGTAGAGATGATCTGAGCGACGATGAAAGCGGCATAATAAGACTGAATAATACCCTAATCTACAACTGAGCGAAGATGAAGAAGAGGAAGAATGTATCAGACTGGTGTCAGACGAGTTGGACCGTAAGAAATCAGAGGCTATATCGATAGTAACATTTGACAGGGATAAAGACAGAGAAATGGGTAAAATCTGTAACCGTGGCTGTAGTGTAGGGGTAAGGCGCATGTCATCAAGTTTTGACGAAAATCGATCAGAGGTTCAGATCTGCCTTTTGCCACACTCTCGCTACTCCCTTTTCCCATCACATATCAGATTGGAAAGGCATTTATTTTCAAAAAGAATTGAGAAAATATTAGAAAAGTGGAAATAAAGCATCTAACATGTGTTTATTAATAAGTGTTTCTCTGTTAGAGAGTGTGGCAAAAGGCGGATTCGAACCTGTTTTTTTTTACCGTTTTTTCGCCAAAACTTGATGACATGCGCCTTACCCCTACACTATAGCCACGGTTACGGACTGTACCCATTTCTCTATCTTTCTCTCCTTCAAATAGACGCACAGTACATCCACTAAGAAGACCCTGACAAACAGAAAGTATGCCAGAATGACTTATTTCAATGGAGGCAACAAGATTTGCAAGAATACTTTTCTGTTTCTTATGGGGTGTGTTTCCATAAACACCAAAGTTTGTCGTTTTGTGTTCATTCTAAGAACACGTACAACATTATCTTATATTTAGACCTTCCCATACCTACCTATTGTTCTTAACTGTTGTTTTAATTGTAATTGTTAGCATCGTATCACTTGCCAAAAAAAAACATTACTATAATGGGCTTTTAGATGGTAATGTTAGCATTTGCTACCCTTTATTATTAATCGTATGCGGTCCGATTTTTCCCGTTGCGTCTGTCGTTACTAGCAACCGTGCAGCTTTACAGGCGGTATGGCTTATCTAAATGAGATGTAAATGAGCCCTATTGTCACTCCCAGCAGGTGAGAACAGGTGAGAACTGCAAAACTTTATAGGCTGTTTTCTCTCGTTTAAATTTTTCTAAATGCCTGCATTCAGATGGCTACAACTTCTTTAAATATTAGCAGATTTCCATGTGTTACACATCGTTGGAAAGCCTGGAGACTACACTTACCGAATCTGTGAATAACTCAAAATGCCCCAGAACCGACTTGTGTCCCTACTTTCCGTGACTGGTCACATATGGAAGAACTCTGCAGAAGCAGCCAAAGGTGGATTTTTAACCCCAGGGGTGGCAAGCTTGCCAAGGGAAGACACCTGCTCAATGAGGCTTACGGGGGCCATAGGGGGAACCATGCACATGGAGGCACCTAGCCTAAGACAAGGGCTGACCGAATAGGCATGCCCACTGGTGTCAGCATCGACAGTGCTGGAGGAACCTGAGGAAATTGCATGGATCCAGTCTGTGGAGTGGAATGGTGAGCAAGCGAAGACAACTGAGTCTGTCAGACTACAGGCCACTACTTGAGGCGAGTACATAAGAGGACCCTGGCTCAACTCTGAGTTTATAGAACCTGGTGAATGTGTTGGGCGTCGCCTAGCCTGCATTTCTGCAGATGTCTGTTAGCAAGGAGCCATGTGCTAGAGCCCAGGAGGAGGCCACGCTCCTAGTGGAGTGTGCCCTCACCCCTAGGGGGTATGGATGACCCTGCATCTGGTAAGCCAAAACAATGGTATCCACTATCCAGTAAGACAACCTTTGTTTGGAGAGAGCTCTTCCCTTCAGCTTCCCACCATAACATGCAAAGAGCTGGTCTGAGGTCCTGAAGCACTGGGTCCTGTCTACATAAGCATGGAGGGTGTATACTGGACAGAGCAGTGTCAAGGCTGGGTCTGCCTCCTCTAAGGCAGTGCTTGCAGGTTCAGCACCTGGGAACCTTGGGCACATATCTAAATTGGGGTCTCAAGTTAACACATGAGAAAGACCAGCCTGGATTCCTGGCACACTTCGTCACCGACAATGCCTACAGGTTTCATACCGCTTTGATAGCAGCCACACAATCAAGAGCATCACTTTCATCTAAAGGAACTTACAACTCAAAAGGACTGCAAGGCTCAAAGGGAGCACTCAGCAGGGTAGATAAAACCACTGAGAGGTCACAAGAGAGCATAAGGCCTGCATATCAGGTCGTTCTGTCCTACCATTCCAGAATCCACCAGGTCATTGTGAGCCAGTATAGTGGCCACCTAAACCTTAGGGTAGAGAAGACAGTCATCGTTCCACCCTATTTGAAAAAAGGAGAGCACAGATCCAAACAGGGGAACCGCATTCCGAGAGCCCCCCAGTGGTCGGGAGCATTTTCGTTGTGTTGTGAATTTTTTGTTGTGTTGTGGCTTGATTTTGTTGTGTTGTGAACTTATTTATGCTTTTTAAATTCCGTTGTGTTGTGCACTACTGGACGACCATATTTAGGAGTGTGTTTATGGGAATTTTTGACCATTTTTCTAGAAGCGCATTTGTGAGGTCAGGCACTTATGTTGGACAAGTCCTAGTTCTCAGTCTCTGCTCTAATTCATCCCAAAGGCCTTATGTCGGAAGGAGGTCAGGACTTAGTCCAGGCCAGTCATGTCCCTCCACACCAAACTCGCATATCTATGTCTTTATGGACCTTGCTTTGTGCAGTGGTGCACAGTCATTTCAGAAAGGGGCCATCCCCAAACTGTTCCCACAAAGTTGGGAGCATGAAATGTCTTGGTATGCTGAAGCATTAAGATTTCCTTTCACTGGAACTAAGGGGCCAAGAAAAGCAACCCCTGAAAAACAACCCCACACTTGGCACAATGCTGTCAGGCAAGATTATCCATCTGATTGACAGACAGAGAAGTGTGATTGGTCACTCCAGAGAACAAGTCTCCACTGCTCTTGAGTCCAGTGTCAGCATGCTTTACACCACTGCATCCGACTTTTTGCATTGCACTTGGTGATGTAAGGTTTGGATGAGCTGCTCGGCCATGGAAACTAATCCATGAACTAATCTCTTTGCACTGTTCATGAGCTAATTTAAAGGCCACATGCAGTTTGGAGGTCTGTAGTTATTGACGCTGCAGAAAGGTGGTGACTTCTGCTGACTGTGACCCTCAGCATGCGCTGACCCCGCTCTGTGATTTTATGTGGCCTACCATTTCATGGCTGAGTTGCTGTTATTCCCAATTACTTTCAATTTGTTATAATACCACTAACAGCTGACTGTGGAATATATAGTAGTCAAGAAATTTCCCGAATGGACTTATTGCACAGATGGCCTATCACAAAAAAAAAAACTATCACAGTACCACGCTTGAGATCACTGAGCTCCGGAGAGTGACCCATTCTTGTACAAATGTTTGTAGAAGTGGCTGCATGCCTAGTGCTTGATTTATTCACCTGTGGCCATGGAAGTGATAGGAACACCTGAATTCAATGATTTGGAGGGGTGTCCCAATACTTTTGGCAATATTGCATGAACAGATTTAAATATTTATCATTGCACATCACCAGTTTTGTTTTATTCATGTGGACTTGTTCACAGCAATTAGCAAATGACAGCAATTCAATGATTCAATCAATTCCGATGGACAAAATCGAAATCTTTCTTTTTTTGAGAAGCCATTTGATGCAGATATACATCCCAATAGGGAAAACAAGATCACAGCTTCTTTTTCATGCCGACTTCAAAACAAAATAAACTGAGCAGAAGAAGAAAGATTGTAAATGTCCTGAAACATTCATATACAGAGAGGAAATTAATTCACACCTTTTCAAAGCCAAAGTGTCAGGTTGGACAAATTTATTTTAGAATGGGCTTCAGTTTCTGTTTCTATAATTATTATCTACTATTGTAATGTTCTCTTTGAGTCTATAATGTTTCTGGGGTTTATTTCTTCACCAAGAATGAATGAAAGGACAGGAATGTTTTAACTATACATCAGAATCAAGGACAGAATGTTGATCAAATTTATTCCTGCGATTTCATTGTGAAACTAATACACAGAAAAAAAACGTACTATCCTCCATACGTACCGTCATGGTGTTTTTCATAACCTGTAGGGCATTGTTTCTGAAGGTCTCCATCTCTTTCATTGGCCATAAGTCCTGTACTGCTTCATTCTAACAAAATAACATGAAAAGTGTCAAGAGAAAACTGGAAAACAAGCATTGGAGTTCTAAAAACATGAGTGTTGACCTAACTGATTCAACTTTCAGATAATTTCATTGCTTCTATCCCGCTGTGAAATATAATAGAACTGCTAATGCTCTCTTTATAAACGCTGCGCTTGTGCCTACCAATCCGTTTCCATTGCAGACCATAGCTTCTATCCTGTTGGTCAATGAGCTGCAGTCCAGCATAGGATCAGTGGAGGATTGTGGGCCACTTGATCTGTTATTGCTCATGGTAACATCCCACTCTTGGCTGACCTGGGGGTCCGTCTCGTTGGTGTCGGCCCTCTCATGCGCTTTCCGCTCCATGGCCACGCATCTCTCCCGTAGCACTTTCATTTTTATGCAGCTCCCAGCATTCCTCAGGACGCTGACAGCCTCGTGGTGGCTGACCTCCTGCATGTCTTGGCCATTGACCTGGAGGCAAAAATGAGAAATAAGCTGCAATGAATTGACAGCAAGAGGCAAAAGAGGTGAATCGAAAGCCATGGAATGAGAAAATGCCCACCATTTATACAAGGAAATTACCTGGGATCTTCAAGAGGAAGTATGTAATTTCCGTATAACCAAATGGAATTGCGGAGAAAATTACTGTTTTCAAAGAGGTTTTCCAAAGATTTGCACACCTGCCATTTGTAGAATGGGGAGAAAAAAACATTGACCCAGTAGGTCAAGGTTTTTCTGGTCAGCTGTGGGAGTTAGCCCACTTTTGCAAGCAACATATAAAACCCAGAATTCTCCTTCAATCGTAATAGATGTTTTATCAGTGCATCATTTTTGAGAGCTCGTTCTGCATTTCTTCCATCAGGCAAGGTTGCAGCAATTGACATGATGTTGAGTGCATGAATGCAGTGATCTCGTCATTGTAACTCGATTTTTGCACACTAACTAATGCTTTTTTTCATAACTAACTGTGGCGAGGGGGGGTGGTTTAGCGAGGTCTGTGGTCTTCATCTCCTGCGTGGCTGCCAATTACTGAACCAAGAGAAAGGTGTTCATTGTTTGCCCCTGATTCACTTACGTGCCGCTCGTCCTCCGACTCTCTTTCCCGTCACAGACCTCGCTAAACCACGCCCCCCCTCGCCACACTAACATTGCAAACACAATGTAAATAAGAGATTTGTTGATTCTAACGGGAGTTTTGGTGGGAGTCCAGAACTGAACATATTGCGCTGTACGATTGACAACATCAGCGATTGTAAAGGGAGAGTTCTTTGATTGCTTTCTATAAATAATTTAATCACAGTTTAAATAAAATATTATTTTCATCCTACTAAGAGAAACAATTTGAAGTTGAGCATATAATCATTGGTTTGATTTACTGACACACAGACAAACAACATCTGACTGTAAATGAATAATTACATATCAGAAATCACTGGTTTCAGATCAGGCATTAGAATTAACACGGTTACTGACATGTTGTGGCATTACTGTCGAGTCCATATCGTAAAAGTCTGTTTGCAAAGCCTGCACTGAAAATGTGACTGATTTCCAAAAGAATCCACAGTAAAATGTAGCGAATACAAATAAATAATGCTCAACGGAGACATTCACATTGCTGAAAGTAAATAAGCACATTCCTAGATCCTTTTGGAAGGTAATGTTATTTTTAGTCCAGTGATCCTGTACCTCTTCTCTCCTGGTCATATCAGTCCTTGACTTCTTTAAGTCAAAGTACAGAAGTGCTTTTTTTAAAAGTACTTAAGTATCAAAAGCATATTTCCTTTTTATGTCAACAAAACATGGAACATTGTTTTTATTGAACAAAAACATGCACATCACAGGCAAAAATCTCAATTTGGTGTTTTTGAAGACTGTGATATGGTTTGTTTTAGGCAAAGAAAACATTTAAAACTAAACAAATCTTTATTTTTTTCATAAAACTGAGCCGGCACTGGATCTGTCTTCTTCCATTTTGCAACAAAAATATCCACTGGCTTTCACAGCTGCTACATAGTAACAACTTTTGAGGACCTTGATAGAAATATTGTGTCTCTTTGTGTTTGTATTTGTGAAAATATTGCAAAAAATAAATTGAAGTCATAAGTCGATAAAGTCTAAGTTTCCAGAAAATAAAAGGGTGAGCCATTGCCTTGAAAAGTTTTTCATGCCGACTTCAAAACAAAATAAACTGAGCAGAGAAGAATGATTGTAGATGTCCTGAAACATTTGTATACATGGAAATTAATTCACACCTTTTGTCAAAGGCACAGTGTCAGGTTGGACAAAGTTATTTTAGAATGGGTTTCAGTTTCTGTTTCTCTAATTCTTATCTACTATTGTAATGTTCTCTTTGAGTCTGTAATGTTTCTGGGATTTATTTCTTCACCAAGAATGTAAAAAAGTTTACAGACAGTATTGGATGTAAATAGTGTCTGCTATATGGTGGATGATCAAATATTTATTTTAACTTGTATTTATATTGTTCATATATTGCACTTGGCCAGCTACAGAGAAACTGGTAGCCAAGCAACAGAAAAGTGACCAATCCTGAGTGATGATGCCATTACCAGCATTATACCAGCATGGTTCAGTACGGTACAGCCAACCACGCTGAGAATTCTGGCCCGAGAACCAAGCTCAAGTGGAAATTTAATTGGAACCGTTCCTTACCGCTCCGCTCGATGGTGGAAAAGCGTTTTTTTTTTTTTCTCCTTCCCTTGTCTGTTGCCTAGGATGTCACATCTCAAGATAGTCACTAGACTGGGATTGTGTGTTTAAAGCTCCACAGAGCCACAGCGTCAACTATTTTAAATTACACCTATGAATAGCTTATGACTTTTTAGTTATCATTGCATATTAAACCTATAACTGCCTTAACATGTCAGCTGCAGCACAACTCATGCTTGAGGAAGGATGTTATGGAGCACATTATTTTAAATAACTTACAACCAACAACAGGGTATCAAGGTGAATTTAGTGGCAGTACAAAGTCAGTTACCCCTCAACAGGTGTCCTACATGAGCATGATAATCTACTAATATCTGACTTCAAATCCATTTTGTCTTCCTTTTTGAACACTTTATATATAATGCTTTGGTAGTGCTGTTGCTTTAAGGCTTATGGGGTCACAGCGTCTGTGTAATGATGCCCTCCAATGGCCATCGGAGAAAAAACTATAACAAGGTCATTCATTAGGAGAAATGCGTACAGTACTACTTCTCATTCATTGTTCAAGGGCTGTTCATCAATCAAGATCCAATCACTCATGTGCAATTTGCTGGAATCGAACTGAATTATGTTCATTCTAGCTCTACTTTCAATGATAAACAGGGTTTGTACTGTTAGATGATTTATTTGTTGCTATATGCAAGAGACTAGAATTTTAGATGACATTCTCAATTATTTCGATGCCATGGAAAATATGAATGCTAGCCAAACTTATTGAAGATAAGTAAACAGTCAGTATTAAAATAAGTACAAATAAAATAATTACAAGAAATAAGACAAATAAATATAATAGAACAATGATACTGTAATGTCAGGCAGGAAGATGATGAGAATGGGCATTGTTATATTATATTTATTTGCCTTATTTCTTGTAAATTATTGGATCGGTGATATTAACTGCTGAGCGATATTCCTGAGGCCGAAATCTTTCATTTGATTTATGTCTATTTTAGGTGTGTTTGTGTGATAAAAATATGAAATTTTATATCATTTGCATGATTTTCTCAAGGGGTGGTCGTTGCGGGGGGGTCGAATTCAGACCGTATTATTTTCTTCTATGTAATATAAATGCAGAAGTTATTGGGTTATTAAGAAAGCTGAGGTTCTAATCTTTCAAATGATACCATGTATGTCTAGTTGTGTGGTGCGCGAGTAATAGATTTTTTTTAAAAGAATATGATGATGCAATTTTGGACCCACGGGTGGGTCCAAGGGGGGATGTAGAGCTGAAGTGGTTAAGTAAAGATTCCAGTACATTTTTAAGGTAAGTAAAATCATTAAAATCACTTAAATGTTTAAACTGCCATGCCTTAAACATGCATGTAATAGATACATTAATTTTGCATAGGCAACACAGGTTTCACTTGTTCACTTTTGTATAATAAACATTTTTTACTGCATTGGGCCCTAAAGTGAAACCACCCGACAACAACTAATTGTAACAAGTGCTTCATAATTATGCGAAGTGTAGAATTTGTTTAATATTAAAATTTGTTTACTTGTTTTAGATTAAAGTGTCATGAATCCCTAAACCAAATTTTCTGAGATTGCAACAGAAGTATGTGTGTTGAACATCATTGAACAATGTTACCATCTTTTAGTTTTGAATGTGGGAGAAAAGAAGTTCATTTTAAACCTTTTTGCTCTATTTTCAACTTCTTGGTTTAAATTTTTCTTCATGTCAGCGTCACAGGTTGTGACGTTTTCTCGTACTATAGTATGGCGATGACTCATTGATGTCAAATAAGAAAAATGTATAAAATTATTAAAACAATAATAATATTTGCGTCTTTTATCAGCAGCTTCTCAGCATTAGATATAAATATACTAAATATACTAAGACTATATTTTCTAAAAATATAAAAAGTTTGATAACAAATGATACCTATTTGAATCCCTTTGCTATAGAGTTATGAGTCTTTAAAGTTGTGCATGTCAGACAAAAAAAACTCTAAAAAATACCCTCAGGGCTTATGGGGTTAATATGCAGTCAAGTATAAGTAAGCCATTCTTTAGAGTTATTAATTGTACCTTTGAAGTGCCAAGTATGTAACCATGCTCACAAATTAGTAATTAAATCAATGTGTCATTAAGCGGTGCATACATTTATGATTGCATACATTATTACACTGATTTTACCTCCAACACTCTGTCCCCAACATGAAGCCCAGCCTTCTCTGCCGGTCCGCCTTTAGACACTCTGGAGATAAAAATACCCTGACACAGAGAAAACAAATCAATTAGCACACAGACGGGAATAAATATTGTGGGGGAATTAAATCAGGCACAGACATATCATCAGGTGAAATACTAGCTGGATGCACGTTAGTATTCCTGTCCATGTGTATATTGTCCTGTAAATAGACCCACGGGAGTGTGGCAGTAATAGGGTGTAAGAGATTCAGGCGGTGGAGCTGTAGGAAGATAAGGCCTACCTCATCATTCTCTTTGTACGGCAAGGAGCCTTTGCCTCCCGCAATACAGATTCCCAATCCTCCTCTCTGTCCGTTCACTTTGATCTGTAGCTGGAGGGACAGAAAACACCATCACCCAAATACTCAAACTCATACAAGTATATAATAGAATAAATAAGGGCAGCATCGCCTACCTCACCTTATATTAATACAATTAAAGTCTAACATGCAGTGGATATAAAAGGTCTACACACACCTGTTAAAACAGCTGATTTTTATGATCTAAAAATGAAACAAGGATAAATAATTTCAGAACTTTTACACATTTAATATACAAATTACAACTGATGCAATGCCACTCAAAACCAAAGCTAAAAATACAAATAAAACAACATGGGATAACTAATGTCACGTCGGGTTGCAATAAAGGTGAAAAAGGATCTACAGTATTTCTGCTATAGCAGTGAGTATATTTATTTAGCAAAACCCAAACACTCAGAACACTGCAAAATTACCGCTATACACACGGTGAGAACAAACAATGAACAGAAAGAAACCCAGAGCTTAAATACACAGACAAACCAAATAAGCAAGTGAACAGAAGCCCCGTTTCCACCAAAATTACCCGGAACAATTTGTACCAGGAACTTTTTTACAGGAACTTTTCTCCCCCGAGACCTGCAGCTGTCTGCGTTTCCACCGTGATAAAGTTCCGCGAAGATTAGGCAGATTAGTCCGGTGATGTAGGACTGCGCGAGACTGCTCCTCCAAGTCAGTGACGGACAGTAATCATTTTGGTGCGACAGCAAAAATAAACAAAAAATGATGACATTTTTTGTACCGATTGAAAGATTTAGTGGACTGTTTACATGAGACGTTATCTAAACTGATCTGGTGTTTACATGTGATGACTTTCAATCGCAATCATTTTGTCACATGCAGTTTGTCTGCCGCATCAAAAATGTCAACGCTGTTTTCTCCAGCAGCTGGAATGTGTTAACTGTAGCCATAGTAACTCTTAACGGCCACCAGGACTAATACAGTATTATATATGCTATTTATCTATTGTAAAGTGTAATAATCATCTCAGGAAAAAAAAATCTTCTGCATGCTGTCACGTCATGTAAGGACGGACACTTAAAAGTAATCGGTTAGGTCATTTACATGGTGAAAAATAGACTGTAAAAAAATAAATAACGGGTATGGAAGAGATTCAAGCTGGGCTGCTTTTGCTGGTTATGTATAGGTTTACTAAAGAGGTAGTTAACAACGACAGAAAAGAGCACTAGCATTTTCAGCAGCATGCAGCATATTCAGAAAGCTTGTAAAGCTAGATTTAAAATGACAATGTATATTATTATCAGCTATTACGGACATTGCACGTGAGATGGCTGAGACGAACACGCGCCATCAGACCGAGAGCAAGACTGATATTTACTGAACGTAGACGAACCTCGCAAAAGACTTTTAAAAATGCCAGTTGAAATAAAATCCTAAACCAATCAGCATGTTCAGCGCCCAAGTCCCGCCCTCGAAAGTTCCTGAACTTTGAAAAAGTACTACCTCGCGAGCAGGGCCGTTTGGAGGTGGAAATATTTACCCGGAACTTCATTTAGACCCTGGATCCTGCAGTCTAAACACACCGAGTACCACCCCATAGTTCCTGGTTTCTGGGTAAAGTTCCTGCGGTGGAAACGCGGCTAGAATGTGCAACAATAATCAAACAATGAGAAACCATAATAAATAACAGAAACACAAAAAACAGAACTAAACACATGCAAAACCCATCCAAACAGACATGAAACACAGATTATCCCTACATTACTCTGAAGAGCAGGAACACAGGATAGGAAGAGCCAGGGTGTAGGCTTGGAAACTGGAACCAGGGGGATGCCACTGGACCAGGACCTTCTGGTGCCACTGGATGGAGCTGCTGGAGACCCAGGTGGAGATGAAGAACTGAAGGGACTAGGCAATACAGAACAACCTGGAGGGCAGTGCAGAGCTGCAGCGACAAATGACGTGTTGTTGAAAGACTGAGGCAAAGCAGGAGTGATCAAATACCAACCAAGGTGGACCCGTAGGAAATAAGGAGCCCGCAGGAGCCGAAAGAGTGGAGGGACAAAGCGCAGCTGAAGACCTGGCAGTAAGTGGCGACTGACCAAGGCGCAGACAGACAAGAAAGCCTGGTGGAGCCGCCGGGATGATAGTCCTGGGTGGAGCCGAGGGAGGAAGGGGCCAAAGTGGAGCCATCTTCTCGACAGCCCGAGGTGAAGTTATGGGCCTGGAGGATTGAGGTGGAGCTCTGGAGTTGGTGAGCTAACAGTATGAGGCGTTCTTCAGATGCATGGCATTGAGAATGATGGCAGGTAGGGGTTTAGAAAATGGCCTTCCTGCCTAAAACTGGCCTCCTTGATCTCCAGGACAGGCAGTATTCACTAGTTCACTGGTTCAATAGATTTACTTTGAAAACTGAGGAGGTGGGAGGAATCAGTGATCCATTCCATTCTCTGCCGCAGTAGAGGTAGTATGGCTCCACTTCATCCACTCATACTCCACTAGTAATTCCTCTTGAATGGTCGTTGTTGTCGGCCCAGGCACTTGGTAAGACGACAAATCAAGCCACGGGAATATATATGATGATATATCACTAACGTTGTTCTCGCGGGAGACTACGGTTCCGCATCTGCTGTGGGCTCGGGCTTGTTGATCGCTGGGGTGGTGGCTCCGGGGAAATGTTGTGGAGGAATACCACCTTCACATACTCCTTAAAAGTTCCTAGAGGTCCATATCTGGGTTCTCGTCTCAGCATTCAGCCCGGCCCAGAAAAACACACGCAGGTAGACGTCATCATAGAGCACAAGATGGTATAAGTCCAAGAATGTCTGAGTGTGCCTCTCAACGTACTGTCCCCCTGAAGATACAAACTACATCTATTCGCAGCAGTGTAGATCTTTATTTAACAATACGCAAAACACTAAGAACACTAACAACTGCTATACAAACAAGAAGGACTGACAATGAACAAAAAGAAACCCAGAGTTTAAATACACAGACCATCCAAACAACAAAATGAACAACAGGTGAGAGGGAAAATCAAACAATGAGAAACCATAGTAACAGAAACATCGGAAACAGAACTAAACCTGTGCTAAAACCCACCCAAACAGGCATGATACCTTATAGTGCAAACCCCTGAACCTATACTTATTTAAAGCACCCTTTGATTATGATAGTCAGTCTGTTTGAATTGGAGTCTTGCATTGGTTGTCATTTTTTTAGGTTGTAATTAAAGGTGCAAACGCACTGATATAATTTATATTTGTTTAATTTTTCACATCACAGCTGTTTTAACAGGGGTGTGTTGCCTTTTGATATCCACTGTAAATCAGGCATACAAATTACAAAGTAATTTTGCTTAAATCACTGAGGTTAGTTTAGACGTTCATCAATTTAGCAAGAGCAACATGAAGCTGTTTTTTTTGCTTGCTTTTACAAGTGACCAGTGACACTAAATGATACTGTTGAGGGGGGGGGGGTGAAACACTCAGTTTCAGTCAATCTCATGTCAATCTTGAGTACCTATAGAGTAGTATTGCATCATTTATATCCCCGAAAAGTCTTTAGTTTTATTATATTTATAAAAGAAATATGGGCTGTACCGAGTCTTTCCGGAAAAAAACCGAGCGCCTGGAGGCGTATCGTGTGGGCGGAGCTAAAGAATGACGATCGCGAACAAAGCGGTGACGTTCTCAAGCGTGGAGAAACTCATGGCTATCGAGCTTAGCTAATACAGATAATGATCCAGAATCAAATCTGAGGCAGAAATAAATTGAACAGGAGAAACAGCAGCAGCAGGACGTCCGTCTCTGTGGTATGTACTGTATTTAGTGGCCTGTCAACATTTGTGTGTCTTTACTCGCAGTTTATGAGGACATGATTCGTTTTATGGACTATTGTATGTGACTAAACCTTAGCAGTAGCAAGCAAAACGGTTTTGCACGTCAGACTAGTGTAACGTTATACATAGAACAACAATAGAGTCCATTAGCGCATTTGAATGACGAAGCACGCGATCGTGTCGTTTACTGATGTTTACTCACGCGACGATAGCCAACAGCACAGACATTTGAAGCAGTTTTACCCACCGGCTGCTTCCAAAGCAGGACCGAACCTTTATCGCTGGGACCGCTTCGTCAAAAACACACTTCTTTGGTATGATTTGGTAAAGTCCTGACAGCAGTGAACGGTGGAGATCCACTTTTGCGCCACGACTGAAGCGATGTTGTGAAGCTTCCCGTCATTTCTGCGTTCAAATCGGGTCAAATGCAGCGCTGCCTTCCCGGAATGCTGTGCTTAAGCGTTGAAGTCACCCATAGGAATAAAGTGGAGCGCGGCGCCTGGATCGACTGGATCTGCACCTGAGTGTTTATTGGCGTGCATTTCCTCTCTCGCTCTAGTCACGCGCGCACCCTACCGGGAGAAGAGCCCGTACGGCCCATACAAGGACCTTCCGCTCTATTAACGTCAACCCGAGCCATACTCGGAAGGAGTATTTTTAACACAGAAATACTCCATCAAACGTCCAACATTAGTTTTTGAAACTTTGTCTATGTTTAGGATGGGAATCAAAGTCTTTAACAGTGTAAAAAGCTCAGTATGCATGAAACAGCATTTCACCCCCCCTTTAAATACACTGCAATAGTGCATCTTGATTATTGCAAAGCCAATCTGCTCTATATTCTCTATGCTTTATATGATTATATCCCTGAATACATACCTGATGACACAGATAAGCATTGCAGTCAAGTAATGGATGTTGAGTTTATGTTTAAATAATTAAATATTCACTGAAAATAAATGTGTTACTCTTTAGAGCTTATTAAGATCTAGCAAACTGAAGCGTGCAACAACTATCTCACAGCAGCCGCAGAGTGAACAGTAATGTTACAACACAACTTTTAACACACACAAATGTATTTTAGTATGACTGTTTTGACCACGTAAAACAGAGCTGCGTTACCCCACAGTTTAAATCATCAGATAAAGGGACCTGTATTAGTAGTAATTCAGCACTTGCGGCTGTTTCATAATAAAATGTGAAAAAATAATGTGAATTTAAGTGATCAAATGTAACTGTAACAGAGTTCAAGTTGAGGGAAGTAAGAGGTGGACATTAAAAGTGGGATAGGTAGGACAGATCTAAAACACTTTTATCCAAATTTGTTTAAACTTTCTTTATATGTCAATACATAATTAAAATGTAAGTACTCTGAAAAGGAGTGTATAAAAATCGAGTGACTAGACTTTTTAATCTTAATGTTTTCATGAAGCATGTATCACTAGCACACGTATCTGCCTAATATAGCTAATAACATTACTTAGCATAAAGTTACAATATTATACACTTAGCCGTTAGTAGAGACGATGAATACTCAATATGCTTAGCTCAAGCGGATCGCTGTCGTGTTGAATTTCACAAAATTTAACTTTAGATAACAAAATGCGTGTGTAAAAGCTAGTACACCGCATCCAGGAACTTTTTTTTTAGAGCTAAGTTAGCTTTAGCTACTGCTAATCAACATTGCTTTCATCATGGAAACTCTTACATGCAAAACACAGTATATGTTATGAATCTAACCCGAAATTCATCTTCATCACAGTATAACTGATGTTATTGGAAAAACATGGTGCTACCCGTTTTCTTTGCCTTATAAATATAACTAGCTCGTTACCAAATCAAACAAAAATATATTTTAAACTTTACCATTTTTCATTTATGCATTTAGCAGACGCTTTTATCCAAAGCGACTTACATTTTTATTTACCAGTATCGGTATTCTAGCTTGATAGTGATTACTAAAAGACATCTTATTTGTTTATATTCATTCTGATAAAGTTAGATTTTTTATAACATGTGATTCTGACATGAGTCTTCCAGCTGATTGGTCGGTGAGGCGCGTCCATTTATTTTGGAGGCGTGGCTTTGGAAAGAGCCCAGAAGGGAGAAGGTGGAGTGAATGGAAATAATGAGCTGTCTTTAAAACAGCCGTGAGTGGTCTACAGACACTCATTTTTTATACTTTCTTTTTCAGAGTACTTACATTTTAGTTAAGTATTGATATATAAAGAACGTTTAAACAAATTTGGAAAAAAAAAGTTTTTTAACCATTTCCTACCTATCCTACCTTTAAATGTAACTGTAATCATAAAATACACATTTTATGCAGCGGCTTACATCGGAATATAAGCATAATAAAAAAGCAAGGTCAAATACGCCAGGCTCTCGGTCCTTCCTGCTTCATACCACAGTAATGTTAATAAAACTTTAATACATTAGCTCATACATGAACATTCCCGTCAGATTGCTTTCCAACGGCTGTGGAGTGATGGCAACAACTCCCTTGATTCCATGCTCATTCCCGCTGTCATCAAGCTACACCATTGATGTTGTTTTGAATAAGCGACCCCTAGTGGCGAAGCTTACACACTATGCCCTGAAGACTGGATGGGCAGGTCAACTAATGAAATTAAATTTGAGTGAGCTTGTGCTAAAGGATTGTCTCCTGCTTTCTGTTGCTCCTTGTATTTCTTCTAATAGCCTAGTCTGGCATGGATTTACATAGAAGTCACTTTTGTACAGACCTATGAATGTGTCGCTGTATGTATATTCAGCCCTTAAATGTCTTTCTCTATCATTTACCGATTCATTAGTTCACCTCCATTGCTGTGTCCAATCCAAATCATGCAGAACAGATGGAACTAGTCAGAATGTCAAATTATATCATCCTGTTAAATAAATTTAACAGTGTACATATTAATCCATCTGAAGTTAAGAGAAACGTATTGGCCCAATACACACCACAAGGTTTGGGGATTTACAGCTGCAGGTAAATTTGGGAATGATTTCTGTGTGTGCTGAACCGTTTGGATTTATTCTGTTCTGCATGATTTATAGAGATGGGATCAAGTTTTTTGAGCCAAATGGAATTTGGAACTACAAAATACAAAAAAATCAAGTTCCAGTTATTAAGGTTATAATTAAGTTATTGTAGGTGCAAAATTGTGTGTGACAGTGTCTCCTTTTGGTGAAATTTACCAAATGTAATTTAGCCTACATAATTCATGCAACACAAAGTCTATGCATGCGGTGGCTGGGGGAATCCATCCAAAATGTTAGAAAATATGAATTTGCCAACACAGCACAACTGAACAGTTTTAGCATTTAATGATATATGCTTTATGTGTCCATTTAAATGTCAGCTTTTTGTGAAAATGCTGTGCTCTAGGAAATTAGTTTTAAGGTAGATTTGCCTTGTCCTTGCAGTGTCCAATGATGTTGGTTTACATTCATTTGTTTCTAAAAGCTACACAATACAAGGAAGACTGAATTGATTTAGGACTTATAATATATGAACAATATTATGAGTTATATACCTGTAACACAATTCTGGAATAGAACTGTAGGTGTAATAATGTATGTTATTGCTTGGTTCATAATTCAAAGTCTGAAGGAATTGCAGCAAATTATTACAATAAAGTTTTATTATAAATAGTTATTTCAAGTTGGGTTCGAGTTTTTCCCAATTTTTATCAAAATGATAACAACTGAAACACTGTTTTCCATACCGGCTCGCGCATTTTAGCTTGGTTTATTATAATAATGTACACTATATTGCCAGAAGTTTTTTTAAATCAAGCACTAGGCATGCAGATACTTTTACAAACATTTGTGAAAGAATGTGTCACTCTCAGGAGCTCAGTGAACTCAAGCGTGGTACCTTGATAAGTTTCCACCTGTGCAGTAAGTCCATTTGTGAAATGTCTTCACTGCTAAATATTCCACAGTCAGCTGTTAGAGGCATTATAACAGAGTGGAAGCAATTGGGAACAACAGCAGCTCAGCCAGGAAGTGGTAGTCCATGTAAAATCATAGAGCGTGGTCAGCACATGCTGAGGGTCACAGTCCAAGTCCACAGAAGTCGACAACTTTCTACAGAGTCAATAGCTACAGCCTCTGAACTCAGATAAGCTCAAGTACAGTGCGTAGAGAGCTTCATGGAATGGGTTTCTTGGCTGAGTGCAATACAAAGCGTCGGATGCAGTGGTGTAAATCAAGCCGCCACTGGACTCTCTGACTCTCAGACATGTGTTCTCTGGAGTGACCAATCACAGTTCTCTGTCTGGCAATCCAATTGACGAGTATGGGTTTGGCAGGTGCCAGGAGAGGTGCCAGGTGGAGGGGGATTATGGTGTGATGTTGTTTTTCAGGGGTTGGGCTTGGCCCCTTAGTTCCAGTAAAAGGAACAATCAATGCTTCAGCATACCAAGACATCTTGGAAAATTTCATGCTCCCAACATTGTGGGAACAGTTTGGGGATGGCCCCTTCCTGTTCCAACATGACTGAATGCCAGTGCAGACAGCAAGGTCCATAAAGACATGGAGAAGTGAGTTTGTTGTGGAGAAGTTTGACTGGCCTGCACAGAGTCCTGACCTCAACCCCACAGAACACCTTTGGGATGAATTAGACCGGAGACTGTGAGCCAGGCCTTCTCATCCAACATCAGTGCCTGACCTCACAGAAAAACACTAGAAAAATAGAAAAATGGTCATAAATTTTCCTTAAACACACTCCTGAATCTTGTAGAAAGCCTTCTCAGCAGAGTTGAAGCTGTTATAGCTGCAAAGGGTGGGACAACTCCATATTAAACCCTACAGATTAAGAACGGGATATCACTAAATGTCATATGCATGTAACGGCAGGCGTCCCAAAACTTTTGACAATATAGTGTAAATTATATAATTATTTGAACACAGTTCATCAATGCATTCATATGCAGACGTTAAATAACAGACATGGTGATAAACATATCAACAGTGTAGTGTGTACTGTGTGTGGTCGATGGCAGCTCTAGTTATTGCAAATTGTTCTGCTGCTGATTCATTGTCTGTTGTCTTACTCTTAATGGCACGTGTGAAATGAGTGATTTGTGGAGACAGGTCCGATCGGACACAGCCAGAGGGCTGAGCATCTCTGAGCCGGTGTGGCATTCTGGGTCATGGGCGGTGTCTCTGTGGAGATGGGTCACCAGGCGCTGAGTTCTGCATCTCTGCAGCTTCCTGTCATGGCCGTTCTCTCCCCACTGAGGCTTTGGTCTGCGCCCCGCTTCCTCCAGCTCTGAGAAACGACCCAAACTGTACTGATGGAGAAGATTGTTTGATTTGAGTGTTTTCAAGTGTAAATACCATAGTAAATGAATATGGTATTCACTCAGTCTCATAATAAATATCTATTACAATTATGACAGTTCCATTTCTACTGAAAAATCCAGCATTGTTGGTCACCAGCATATGGTATTTTTTGATGGGATACTGGTAGCTGGTTTGCTGGTCCCCAGTATGGGAAGTTGGTGGAGCAGCTACACCAGCTCAGTGTTGCTTGAGAACAGCATGACTATGACCAGCATTATACCAGCTCTAACCAACATAAACCAGCCTCTAGATCAATCAATTGTACCTGTGAATTAGTAGGAAAAAATGTCAGGGAATGTGTCGGTTATGTATGTTACCAAGGTTCTGTGAGGAGGAAATGGAGACGTAACATCAGTGATTGACAAATGGGGGTTTTGCCTAAAAGCCAATCATCTTCGAGATCTTAGAAAACGCCCAATGGCAGTGCCAATGCTATGGACATGCGGAATTTGCATGTGTAACTCCGCCCCACCACGTAAGAAATAATATCATTATACTCATTATGTTAACCTGCTGAGCAGCCTAGTCTGAACTCTTGGCCGTTTCAGCGGTACAGTGGATATGGCAGAGGTAGATTACATCTCCGTTCCCCCCTCAGGGAATGAGGGTTACATACTTAACCGAGACGTTCCCTTTCATTCAGTCACTCCAAGTAACGTCATTTGGTCAACACGTCGAGCAGTGATTGTGCCCAAAGACAGCAACGGAGGACGATCACACCCGGAAGTGTGCAGGCGAACCATCTTGAAAAAGACGCGCCGCGCGGAAGCTCTTTTTGTGAGAGGAAAGCTCTGCAGAGTGCCGAAGCACTCAGGGACAACACACAAAGCTGTTGCAGATCACTGCACAGATCAGCAGGCAGGCAATATGAGATCGCTGTAACGCGGCATCACACCAACACTCAGAGAACCGCTCGTCTCGAAGACTGAAGAGAGGACTTCAGAATTCAGGCTTGCAGGAGTGAAGAGAAGCTCTTGGCTCCGAAGCAGAAACATAATGCGATCATGCCAGCATTCTTCCCTATATACCCATGAGGTGGGGCAGAGTTACCGAAAGAAAAATTTCATTGGGCATTTTCTAAGATCTCGAAGATGATTGGCTTCTAAGCGAAACCCCCATTCGTCAGTCACTGACGTTACTCGGAGTGACTGAACGTAAAGGGTCCTGCACACTGTGCGATTTTTCAAAATCCTTTGCGAATGTCCCTTGTCAGACTGTACGAACATGATCGCCATGTCACACTTCAAGATCTCAGTTAACATTAATGTCAGACTGCACGATAGTGAAGGCGCGCTAAAAACGGACACGCGCAAGAAAACTCACCCGGAGTTCATATCATCAATGAATGACGCGTTCAGTGACAGTGAGCTGCATTACACACGGGACTGGAATGCTGGCTACAGAGAAATCTCTAGTACTCGTTTTGGTCATAGTTTGTCTTGAAAAACGGAGATATTTGACTGTCGTCGTAGGAGAAGTCACACTGCAGGATTGTGTGCCAAATCTTCTGACACTGCCAGAATTTCGTCTGAGGTAAAATTTGATCGCAGCGCTCAATTAATCGGCTGCCGGTGAACATGTCAAACTAACGACCAAAGACGTCAGATTTTAGCCTAGGATCAGAGGAATCTTTTAGGATTTGCTACATTTGTCCCAGACGGCCAAATCGTGGCCAAAATCGCACAGTGTGCACCCGGCTTAAGGGAACAGATGTTCCACAGAGAAAATAACAGCATAATGGTGTATTTTTTATTTTATTTCCTTTGGTACTATTTTCACAAGGTGTACATTTTCTAAATTCTTAACACAAAAATCCAAACTGTTCACACTACTAGTCTTTCTTTCAAATCCTGATCTGCTTTAATTACAGGTATACATGTATTATTTCCACATCATAACTGTTTCAAAACGATTCACAACAGACAAACTGAGTAAAAACACATTGCTGAGAAAGTTCTGCTCATCCTTGTGATGGAGGTTTGAGTTGAATAACTATTTCTTCCAATGTTTCATCATCGGACTCGCATTCTAATTGATATGGTCAAATCAACGCCTTTGTTGCTGTCTTGACAGGTTGACAGTATGTACAATCATTGAGCTTTAGGAAGCATCTGAAGCTGAAGTTCGTTATGGTAATGGATGTTTTGTTTCCGTTTTTGACCAATCAGATCAGAGTAGACCAATCACAACAGACTGGGCCATCTGACCAATCAGAGCAGAGTAGTTTGCGGAAACGAGGGATTTAGAAAAACTGAATCTTTGGAGACGTCATTTTCGAGTATTTAAGAAATTAGGTTTTATGCAATGTAAATGAAAGAAAATGAAAGTGTTTTGACGTTTGATGCATGTAAACCTGTTGTAAGAGGCACCAAACAACAATTAGGAATCATTAAAATAGCATAATAGGGGCAGTTTAACAAAAAGTTCATTTAGTAGCAAATAATGCAAGATACACTTTTAAATCAACTGTGCTGCTGGAATAAAAAGATGTTACAGTAATACAAGCTACAGATGACGCTTATAACGGTAACACTATATAATAACGTTCAGTTATAAGTAATTTATAAGTGATTAGTTAAGGATGAACTAATCATTTACAAAACATTCATAAATGATTATCAAGTAATATGCTAAAATTGTATGTATGTTTTGTAAATTCTGTTACAAGTCATTTACGAGTGATTAGTAAATGATTAAATAA
This sequence comes from Pseudorasbora parva, assembly GCF_024679245.1. NCBI lineage: Eukaryota > Metazoa > Chordata > Actinopteri > Cypriniformes > Gobionidae > Pseudorasbora > Pseudorasbora parva. Next base: position 38,790,127 of record NC_090188.1, on the reverse strand, counting down.
TTATTTATGAAACATGACTATGCATTCATAGATGGTTAGTGAGTGATATTTTCATTATTTTACATATATTTATTAGATTCAGTTATAAGTATTTTACAATTGATTAGTTAATGATTAACTAATAATTTACAAAACATGACTATAGTTAGTTAGTTAGTTAATTAGTTGGAATCTCTTGAAGCATTGAAAATAAATTTTTCATTTTGTTTGAATCTTTGAGGTTTGAAAACAAACACAGAAGAGAAGACAATGCTGTATAAAGTTGTAGTTTTTGTTATTTTTGGACCAAAATGTATTTTCGATGCTCTAAGAGATTCTAATTAACTAACTGATGTCATATATGGACTACTTTGATGATGTTTTGTAGTAAAATCCTGTCTTAAAGTAAAATCCATAATTTCTTTAGTATTTATCCAGTGTTATCAAAAGGTGCAAAGAAGGCAGGGTCGGCCCGTGGCATAGGCGGAATAGGCAAATGCTAGGGGCACCAAAATGAATGATTTTTCCAGTTTTATTATTGCTACTTTTTATTAATATTAATTCAAAATATTACCCAAAAAAACCTTAAACAAATCCCCAGACTCTTCCCAGACCACCGCATCAATCTCCTCCCGCTCCTGCCCAGCGAGTGCTTTAATGTGTCCAATATTGAATCAGTTTAACGTTGGGAATTTGTTGTTGCGTCACCTCTCGCGCATCTAACAGACAAAATTGCTTTCGTTTTTAATGTGCTTGTTCGCTCGCGCCAGACAGTGAAAGTTGCATAATTATTTATGACGGATTGCCAATGTGTCGAAAAGACCAAGCCCTCTGATACAGGAAAGATAAGGAATAAGGATGAGTTTTTTGTAGAAAGTAAAAATGCATAATGTTTCCTGTGATGGGTAGGTTTAGGGGCAGAGGCAGTGTAAGGGGATAGAAAATACGGTTTGTACGGTATAAAAACCATTACGTCTATAGAGAGTCTCCACAAAGATAGTGAACCAGGTGTGTGTGTGTGCGTGTGCATTTATTTATTTTTTTCAAAATTATAAAAACACAACCAACATATAAAAACCTTGATACAAGGGGCACCACGTAAAATCTTGCCTAGGGCAGCAAATTGGTCAGGGCCGGCCCTGAAAGAAGATATAATACAGCCATAAGGCTTTGTGCCAGAACAGAGTTTCACATGTTTTGCACTGACTCAATCTATATCATAGCTGTCCTGTCAGATGAAGGGTGTTACAGTCATTTTTGATGAGCTGTTGTGCGATTAGTTTTTAAAATGTACCCAGTGGTGGTTCTACATTGAATTACACCCTGGTTGAGCCCCGCTTCAAGGAATTTGTAGGCTACTAAATAATTATTTTGATGAAAGTATTGCATTCAAATTGTTATATATGTCATGTTAATAAATTAAACTCTATGTGCTATTGAAATTGATTATCATAATACTAATTATTTTATTTTTTTAATCAAAAGTGTAGTGTAAATGCAGATAATGTATACGAGTCACTTTTAAAAGATGAAGTAAGCAGTGTTGCATAAGCATAGCAAGCATGATAGCAAAAAGGCTGACAAATGTATGGGTTATACCCAAGCCTGTATTTATAATAGTATTAATGAAATATGCGTTTTTTGGAAGAAAGTCGAGGTGTGACTGACTTTAGCCCACTAATTCCATTCCATTAGAGTATTGCTCTTTACAGTAGATCCCCATTTTTTGGGAGAGACCCAATGGTGAACTGTCAACAACACCCTTTCCCCTTATCACACAGCTTCTGTGAACGGTACCTTCTCAGCAAGCAGGGACGCCTGCAGCTGCAGAGGGCGCCAATTTTCCAATTCCCCACACAGTAAAATGACAGACAATAGAAAACCACTTTGCACCGCAGAGGATTTTTTTTTTTTAACTGCTCATGCCGTCCCCCAATGTAACCTTGAAAAAAATGCGAGGACTGCCCTGTTCACCCATGCCAAAAACTGCTACTGAATGTGCCACTTGCTTGTGAAAATTGCACCAAAGCAATTTAAAGAAACTGTAATGAGTGAAGTTTAATTTGTTCAAGCCAAAGAGGACAGAACCGCACTTTGAAACAGACATAAACACATTGATCTTACATCATCAGATGGCTCTTCCAACTCCTCTGCGTCTTTCTCCGGGTTGGAGCTGCGGCTGGCGGTGACATGGAACAGACGCTCTCTCCCGGTGACCCAGCGCAGGCCAGGAATGGTCCAGCCATAGCTGCTGCTATTCACAGAAGATTTAGCAGCTCTACACCCCTGTAGATGAGACACAGAAGTGAATAAACAGTCTCAACTACTTGATTACTAAGGGATTTAGCACACTGCTAGCATGTTGCCATGAATTACACATTGCTAGCATGTTTTGCCATATTGCTAGCATGATTTAACAATTTGCAACTGAGAAATCAACATTCCCTTGAGCCTTTGATATATAAAAGGTCATCGTAATATAAGAATATCCTGTAAGTTTCAGAGCTTCCTTGTTAGTAAAAGAAAAGCTTTTATAGACACCAGGCCCAGAAAACGAGGCTCTCAAATCAATGACGTATGAGAAGGGTGAAACGCCGCCTCTATGTGTACGCTGCTTTTGTAGCCCCACCCACCGACTCGTGCAGCTAAACTGATCGTGTTACCGATCAATAAACATGCCGAAGATAGCAAGATAATCGTTCGTAAACAAGACACAGGTCCACACTGGATTTGCAGACATATTGAGATTAAAACACAATGTTGTGCTTTCTATATTGGATACAACAGGAATTGTGCAACACACTTAGGTGAGTAAAACATTTTTTTATATGTTATAGTATTGCATTGTTACAGATTGTATTGATTATGTTTACATATCTAACAGAGCATACCATATGCTGTCACGGGCTGGAGAATCCCTTATTTGTTCTTTCATTGTGAGATCAGACTCTTAGGGCTCGCAAAGCCCAACCGGCCAGCCGACGTGCTTAAGGTGAATCTTAAATAGTGAAATAACATTCATTTCTTGATCTCTGTTGTGTTTGTAGAGCGTGTGTGTGTGTGTGTGTGTGTGGTTGGCTCTTATATCGCCTGATCAGGCGGGCCAAGTAATAAAAAAAAATTTAAAAAATCAATTACAGGTGGATGAGAGATTAATCATTGTGTTTGTTCGATAAATACATTTTGAGAGCCCTGTCAGAGAATCATTCCAGTTGCCGCTTTCAAAACAATCCCTCCCTCATGTGAACTCAACTGACAGGAGCTGAAGCTCATTAAATATGCAAATCTTATCCAATCCTAGCCGTGGGCGTTTACTTCTAAGTCTTCAGTGCGGCACGCCTCTCAAAACCCAGCGTTCAGGAGACAGCCTCAAAACCAGTGTAGAAAATAGCCTATTACATATTAGTTATGATGTTTTTGAATGTAAAAACCATGCAAAAGTCATAAGTTGACCTCAGAAAACAGTGTATATAAATAAATAAAAAACGTTCGACACCTTTAATGTCTTTGATTACTGAATGTAACTTCAGTTCCCCATCTGTCAGTCCATACTACGGTATGTTGTGTTGAAAAGAAGTGCTGAGAGCAGTGATGAGAGTTTCCCCCCTCATCAGCTGAAAGAGCAGCTTCCTCTTAAAAAACTTTACAGAAACGGTGAGTGTCTTGAGATGCCATTGCCATTCCATTTGTGTTTTTCAAGGTGCAGCTGATATTTCTCATTCTCAGACGGCTAGTTGTGGAAGGCACTTTTTAATGCCTGGTCACACTTCACAAGCTCCTTTGCCCTCACTACCATCGACGGTGAGGCGACTAAGTGGTACATCGAGATTTTGGCTAAAACTTGCTGAAATATGGGAGGTCAACAAAGTTCCTTTTCTTGACACCCCCATTTCACAGAGTGACCTCTTTGGTGTCACTATCAAAGACTTTGCTCAGCAGTTCTCAACAGTAAAGAAGCATACTGAGGGGATCAAATCATAGAGTGTAAAAAAAATATGGACATAGTCACCCGTAGGTTTCTGAAGAGGATTTATGAAGACCAAAAGAGGGCAGAGCTAGCCATCACCATCTTTGCAGCGCATCACTTCTGGATAACCGAAAATGGGCAATTAGGGGGGACGTGGGTTGACAGGCAGCAGAAAAATTGTAGCAGCAGCAATCCATTCTTCACTCAAGTGGCCATGTCCTTAATTATGCATAATTTTAAGGCTTAATATAATTTAAACGGATAAGTTATACAAAAATCCACCCCCCTGAGATGTAATTTGAGAGTTGTCGTTTGAAGGGCAAAATTAGCCACTTACAAAGAAATGAAGGGTCTATAATTTTTATGGTAGGTTTATTTTAATGGATAGAGAAAGACTATCAACCACAAAATCTAGAAATAACACATTATATACATATTATAAATTGTTGTAAATGTTATAAATTGGTTTGCTTGTCAGTACGTTAAAATCTTTGTGTTTGACTGTAGGGATGGTATTCCTGGGCTCATAGTCATCATTTCTCTCCCTTCAAACACAGCAAGTTGAGTTGATGCCAAAGAGCTCAATTTTGAGCTCAGTGTTTTCACCCAAGCCTTCTCTGAATCATTTAGATGCTCACTGGCAAACTTCAGATAGGCCTGTACATGTGCCTTCTTGAGTAGGGGGACCTTGCAGGCGCTGCAGGATTTCAATGTGTTACCAATAGTTTGCTTAAAAATAGTTTCCCAACTGTCTTGAGGCCATTAACGAGCTCCTCCTGCTTAGTTCTACCAGAAATATTCGGAAGCCAGATGAATTGCAAAAATCAACAAATGTTTTGATAGTCCAGGAAATATGATAATTAGAGTTCTCTGGTGTAGGCCCTGTCCTTGGCTTCCATTTAGAGGGTAAAGGACTCTGCATATCCTGCCTGAAGATGAAGGCAGGGGCGCAGCCAACCCCCAGGAGGTATAGGCATAGACATCCTGGTGGTGGTGGGAAGATTGGAGGTAACTGTCGGCGTCAGCATCTGCGAACTTAGACATGTGTAAGTGACCATATTTTATACTCTGTGGATTAAGACGTGATTGGTTAGGTCTGAAAGTGGCGCGTGACATAACATTGCATTTTCCTGGCAGAACGCTTTCATTTCTGGGCTGATCCATCACTTTTTCCATGATCATTGCATCATTGCATCATGCATCAAGAATAATAATTTTCCTAGCAGGGAAGTCAATTAATTGCAGTTTAAGTCACTGGTTTCAACCAGTGTAACCAATGACTTAAAATGCAATTCATTGACTAGCCCCTAGAAATTCCCCTGCTAGGGAAATAATTGATCCCCTGCTGATTTTGTAATTTTGCCAATTTACAAAGACCAGAATGTTCATGCTCAGATCTAACACATCTTGCCATGACGAGATGCCTCCAGGGCGCAGAGGGCACCTGTGGCGGGCAGCCCAGATCCACCACCCACTAGGTGGAGGGCTGGGAGGAGAATCTTTTGTTGCTTTCCTTTTCGATTCTGATGCTAGCCCAAGAGTCAGCTTGCCCCATTTTTTATTTTATTTTTTTGTACAAAATAGCAGTTTCCACTTTCCCTGGGCCACACAGTTTACAGCTTGGACAAAACTCTCTCCCCCCTATATCCTGCCGAAGCACTTAGAACACCACACAAGTCAGCATGGCGCAAAGCTTCTTCGCCCACCAGTGACTAGTTCCTGTTGGGTTTCATCGAACAAGGTAGGAGTTCAAGCATACCAAAAGCCATGAGATTGGGATGCACAGCTACAGCATGTATGATGGTTGGTCCTCTGGTACTTCAGGAACATTTCTATGGGAAAGGGTTTTCATAGAACAAGTGTCCAGGCATGTTGTGGTCACAACAAATGGTTCCAAGATAGGCTCAGGCAACAAAGGCAATGGGCACCCATCTTCTGGCTCCTTGACAAGACCTCAGCTGCTCTTCCAGTCTCTCGGGGGAGTGGAGAGTCCGCCCTAGATGGTTCAGCTGATCTGGATTTGATTCGGCGAACCGGTTTGCTTCCCAAGAATCCTCCCACTGCCCTCTCACTGCCCACTATAGTATTCCCTAATCAAGGCCCCCTTCAGTGCAGACACAGTGGCAAATTACATAAATTACGTTGGGTAAATTACAAGTGTCATTGTTACATGCAGGGGCTTGCCAATATCTGCATTACTAACTCAGTTTAGAACTGTGGCATTTTCCATAGGGACACCTAGTATTGTCATTTTGACACAACATCAAAGTGACTGACAGATAGAGAACATCTTGGTTATTAGTGTAACTTCTGATGTGTCCCTCCTGCCACTGTGCTGAAATATCTGATGAATGCCCTAGACATGCTCTCGGGCCCTTCTGCACAAACCTGAATGAGTAAATGCAACACTTGCTCCGAAGAACAAATCTGAGAGATGGAATGAACTGCATGGTATACCCGTATGCAGGGAAGTGGCATGCACATTTCACTCACTAGTAATAATTGGTAATTTCGGAAGTTTCAGTAGTATTTGGGGCTCCCAAGTGAGACCCTTATAATGACATTCAAGCTCGCAAAATAGGGACGTGTCCACCCCCTATGTAAAGCGGCGCTGAGAGACATTGGGAGGAAACCGGTTCTCTGAGAACAGAGCGAGGTATCTCACATATGGGAAAGCCCCCAGGCGTGATAGACTATGGAAGCACCAATTAGACCACTTCTGTCCGAAGGATGGACCAATCACAGCTCATAAACATGCCTACCCCCTCCCTATATATATGGCTGTGATCCCCATAAACAGCATTCTGAGCATGCGCTTGCCCCGTGTTATGCGAGTAGGGAAGCTTGGTGAGAAACCTCGCTCTGTTCTCAAAGAACTGGGGGTTACGCAAGTAACCTGTTCTCTTTCAAACAATCACTGGATATCTCACATATGGGAATGATAAAGCCAACTCCAGGAACGCATGCTTTCCGAAGGTGCTGAACAGACCCGGCAAGAACGAAAGATAAGCTTTCAATTCTCCAAAGAGCCAACATTGAGAACTGCATGAGCCATAGAAGGCGCAGTGACATCCAGACAGTAAAATCTGATAAATGTATGAGGGGAAGCCCAGCTTGCAGCTGCACAAATATCTCTCAACGAAATCCCCTTAAACAACACCCAAGACGTAGATATATCTCTTGTAGAATGGGCCTTTAAACCCGCTGGGGATTAAAGCCCATAGACATATAGGCCAATTCAATCGCCTCTACCATCCAATGGGAAAGGCGCTGCGAGGAGATTGGCTTACCCTTACACTGCGTGGCCCATGAAACAAATAACTAATCATTCTTCCTGAATGATCATGTCCTGTTTATTTAATAGCATAGAGGACACAAAGTGTGCAATTTGCTCCTCCAAAGAAAAAAAAAAGGGGGGGGGGGTAAAAGGCACACAACTCCAAAGCAGAGCAGTTATAAGCTGAATCACTGACTTTGGGAACAAAAGCCGGGTTAGGCAACATTGTAACCTTGTCACCACCCGCGCTAAAATTCAGACAAGTCTGATGAACCGACAAGGCATGCAACTCAATCACTCCCTTAGCTGATACTAAAGCCAGTAGCAAGATCATCTTCAGAGATAGGAGCTTAAAGGGGTACTTCAGCGCTGGGAAGATGAATCTGTATTTAAACTGGGTCATCAATGTAGTAGAAATGTGAAATTATTTTTGATTTTGGTGCCTTCTAGACAGAGAAAAGACAGAAAATGTATTTTTGTCTCATGGGGATGAAAGACTACAATTCCCAGAATGCTTCGCTGCCCTGTGAGGCCATTCCCAAAGCCAGCTACTTGATTACTGTGACTGAGTTGGAGAAGACACTTACAATTAAAAACTGAACGTGTCTGTTCAATATAATGAGTGAGTCACCGCGTGAGTATCACAGCACTGAGCACTAACTGCAGGAGTCAGATAAATGAGTTGAATGAGCTCATGATGAGAGCTGAGGTAATCGCGACTACACTCACAGCATACATTCACAATGCGAGTTCAGTCTGGCGCGTTTCAGTTCATGCCTTTGCAAGCTTAACTTTCATAGAAATTAATTTGAGATGTTAAAGCCCCACTTGGCTACTTTTGCTCTCGGGGTCCCCCTACAGTTTGGAAAAAATAATGTCCTCAACTACTGTCGTAAGCTCCGTCATCCTACAACAGGGGATGCCATCGTGCGTGCATTTGTTGACATGACAACCCTGATAGCCCTGAACTAGTGATGCGTGGATCGTCTCGTAACCCACGGACCCCGTATGTCTATTTAATGGTCGCGGGTGCACGGCGGGTTGTAAAAATATATACAGTGGTGCGGTGCGGGCCAAATAACTTCATAAAAGCGTCCCGCGGGTCAGTGCAGCACTAACAGTTCCCTTGAACACTGCAAGAGGATTTCGAGTTCTTCTGGCGTCGCGTGTGAAATGTCTTCATCCCAGGTAACGTTACAGTCAGTGGCATATGCTTCAGCATGTCATATGAATATAATTTCATGGGTTTTATTTTTTTCAAACACCAAATAATCACGATGCTCACGTTTACAAGCCAGCGTCATTATAGTAGTCTATTGGTTAGCGTTTTACAGAATCTATATGATACTTCAGTTCAATGTTTGAGTGGTAGCTCACCGTAACAAGCAGGACAGCATCGGTCGGGCTCGCCTCCTTCAGCTCACGCCGACGAGCAAACGCTGGTCACATTTTGATCCTCGTCCTGCTTTTAATCCCATCACTTTTTCGTTTGCTTTCCTCCAACAAAACCTTTTCTTTCTTATGTGTCTGTGCTGCTTCGAACATGACTATATTATCCGACGAACAAAGTGTCACATGCCTGTCCTGTCTTGTGTGCACTTGTGGGTTTTGTTATGTTGAGCATGTGCTCGTGTCCCTGTCAGTTCCCTCCCCCTTGTTATCTGATTATTGGTTAATTTGCCCCACCTGTTCTCCCTCATTATCTGCCTTGTTTGTTCCCTTTATAATCTCCTTGTGTTTGTCAGTCTGTGTTGGATCCTTGTGTATGTTATGTCTGCGTCTTCCGGTTCCCCGTGATTTCTCTGTTGGTATGTTTTTGAGTTATGTTACAGTTCTGATTATGTGTTTTTCCCCCTCGTGGGTTTTTGTGTTGAGTTTATGTTTTATTTTATAATAAATTATAATTTTCTCACTGCACTTGAGTCCTCGCACCAATTTCCTGTTTCCTCGTGTCCGTGACGTAACAGAAGGATCCAACCACTTGAGGACTCAGCAGGACTTGTTTTTTTTTTTTTTTTTCGTTTTTGTTTTTGTTTTTTCTCCCGGTATCCTCCTATGGAGTGGGAGAAGAACCTGCGGGTAATGCGTTACCTGAACTCCCGGTACATCCGTCAACAGGGGACGGATGTGCAACAGTTCGCAGGCAGGTTCCTCAGGGAGGTGGACCATTTTAGACTCAATGAGGCAGAGTGGAAGGAAGCTTTTAATCTCTGCCTCGACATGCCCCTCTCTCCGGAGGTAATGGATAGTATGGGGAGTCTGGGATTCTGGGAATTCATCAACCGCCTGGGCCCCAGTCCTTCCATGGTCCCAGTGCCGGCGGATCATATGCTGGTGGTCCCAGTACCGGCGGATCGTGTTCCGGTGGTCCCGATTCCGGCGGATCGTATTCCGGTGGTCCCAGTACCGGCGGATCGTGTTCCAGTGGTCCTGAAACGGAGGAGGAGAAGGAAGTCTCCCTCCGTGCCTTTTCCGGTGGTCCAAGTTTCAGTGGTCCCTGTGCCGGTGGTCCCTGTGCCGGTGGTCCCTGTGCCGGTGGTCCCAGTGCCGGCGGATCGTGTTCCGGTGGTCCCAATGCTGGCGGATATTATTCCGGTGGTCCCAGTGCCGGCGGATCGTATTCCGGTGGTCCCAGTGCCGGCGGATCGTGTTCCGGTGGTCCCTGTGCTGGTGGATCGTGCTCCGGTGGTCCCTGTGCCGGTGGATCGTGTTCCGGTGGTCCCTGTGCCGGTGGATCATGTTCCGGTGGTCCCTGTGCCGGTGGATCGTGTTCCGGTGGTCCCTGTGCCGGTGGATCGTGTTCCGGTGGTCCCTGTGCCGGTGGACTCCGTTCCGGTGGTCCCGAGTCCGGAAACGGCCTGGAGGGCTGTGATGGGATGCTTTGTGGTGGCAGTCCTGCATGCGTGGAAGGAGCACAGGGCTTTATCCGAAGCCCCGGAGGCAGTTCCGGTGGTCCCAGTTCCGGTGGATCGTGTGCCGGTGGTCTCAGTTCCGGCGGATCATGTTCCGGTGGTCCCTGTGCCGGTGGATCGTGTTCCGGTGGTCCCAGTTCTGGCAGATCATGTTCCGGTGGTCCCAATGCCAGCAGATCGTATTCCGGTGGTCCCAGTGCCGGTGGATACTGCTGGACTGGAGAAGTTTCCCCAACGCCCTGCCTGCGCCGCTGAGGCGCCCTGCTCTCCCTGCGCCGCTGAGGCGCCCTGCTCTCCCTGCGCCGCTGAGGCGCCCTGCTCTCCCTGCGCCGCTGAGGCGCCCTGCTCTCCCTGCGCCGCTGAGGCGCCCTGCTCTCCCTGCGCCGCTGAGGCGCCCTGCTCTCCATGCGCCGCTGAGGCGCCCTGCTCTCCGTGCGCCGCTGAGGCGCCCTGCTCTCCGTGCGCCGCTGAGGCGCCCTGCTCTCCGTGCGCCGCTGAGGCGTCCTGCTCTCCGTGCGCCGCTGAGGCTTCCTGCTCTCCGTGCGCCGCTGAGGCGTCCTGCTCTCCGTGCGCCGCTGAGGCGTCCTGCTCTCCGTGCGCCGCTGAGGCGTCCTGCTCTCCGTGCGCCGCTGAGGCGTCCTGCTCTCCGTGCGCCGCTGAGGCGTCCTGCTCTCCGTGCGCCGCTGAGGCGTCCTGCTCTCCGTGCGCCGCTGAGGCGTCCTGCTCTCCGTGCGCCGCTGAGGCGTCCTGCTCTCCGTGCGCCGCTGAGGCGTCCTGCTCTCCGTGCGCCGCTGAGGCGTCCTGCTCTCACCGCGCCTCCCTGGCGCCCCCTGCACTCACCGCGCCTCTCTGGCGCCCTGCTCTCACCGCGCCTCCCTGGCGCCCTGCGCTACCCGCACTGCCCTGGCTGCCTGAACTCTATGGGCCGCCCCGGCCGCTTGAACTTGGTGGGCCTCCAGAACTCGGTGGGCCGCCCTGGCCATTCGAACTTTGTGGGCCACCATGGCCTCCTGAACTTTTTGTTTTCCTCGTTCCTCCCTTGTTTACCCCTCCCTTGTCTGTACCTTCTTTGTCTGTCCCTCCCGTGCCCCCCTGGTCTGTCCCTCCCGTCCCTCCTTGGTCTGTCCCTCCCGTCCCTCCCTGGTCTGTCCCTCCCGTCCCTCCCTGGTCTGTCCCTCCCGTCCCTCCCTGGTCTGTCCCTCCCGTCCCTCCCTGGTCTGTCCCTCCCGTCCCGCCCGGGTCTGTCCCTCCCGTCCCTAGTGGAGCGTCTGGTAGCCGCTCCTTAAGGAGGGGGTAATGTCACATGCCTGTCCTGTCTTGTGTGCACTTGTGGGTTTTGTTATGTTGAGCATGTGCTCGTGTCCCTGTCAGTTCCCTCCCCCTTGTTATCTGATTATTGGTTAATTTGCCCCACCTGTTCTCCCTCATTATCTGCCTTGTTTGTTCCCTTTATAATCTCCTTGTGTTTGTCAGTCTGTGTTGGATCCTTGTGTATGTTATGTCTGCGTCTTCCGGTTCCCCGTGATTTCTCTGTTGGTATGTTTTTGAGTTATGTTACAGTTCTGATTATGTGTTTTTCCCCCTCGTGGGTTTTTGTGTTGAGTTTATGTTTTATTTTATAATAAATTATAATTTTCTCACTGCACTTGAGTCCTCGCACCAATTTCCTGTTTCCTCGTGTCCGTGACGTAACACAAAGTTGTGCTCGCACGTCTGAATGTAAGGAAGTGTGTGTGTTGGTGGAAGTGACGTATATGCCGTAAAGCAGTCGAATTTTGTAGTTCTTTTCTTTTTGTTCTCGGGTTACTACCCGAAACCCGAAGTTTAAAAGTACGATTAAAAACGATACAGACCCCATCAGTCTATGGCAGACGTGTCATTCAACCTATTGTAAGTCGATTTATCATCACAAGAGTCTTAAAAAATATATTATGAAGGTTGAAAAGTTACCTAGTGCTGCTTTAAAAGACTTACATTGCTCACCATAGCTCCGTTTAAATGAGTGCCTGTAGCTGAGCTGAGCTGTGAGTGTGATCTCCATCCCTCATGCGCAGATTCAAAACATGCGGAAATGGCTCCCTCTGCTGGCTGTAGTCTTTAGCCTTTGGCCAAACATTCCTCCTATGATGCAAATATCGTCAATTTGCATCATAGGAGGAATTTTTCCAGAAATAAAATGCATAAATCTCTCATCTCAGGGGGATATGATGGAGGAAAGCACAATCATTTGAATATACTCCAGGGTTTCTACTGATACAAAGCCATATGCTAATCGCTGAAGTAATCCTTTAATATCAACACTCTCCAGAGGTTAAAATGGAGCCAGAGTAAAAGCATTCAGAACCAAGGATAAATCCCATGACGGGACCAGGCACTTAGATACTGGTCTCGGACACTTCACTTCCTTCATAAAACGGCATACAAGTGGGTGCCTTCCCACTGAAACTCCCTCGAAGTCTATGTGACAGGCCGAAATGGCAGCCAGGTAAACTTTAATAGTAGAAAACGCTCTCCCATTGTCCATTAAGCTTTGTAAAAAGCAGAGTACATCACTCACCACGCATTTAAAAGGAATAACTCCTTTATGTGTACACCATTCCTCAAACACATGCCATTTAAGGTCATATCTACAGAAAGAGCGTTGATGGAGCTCTAGTGTTCTGAATAGTGTTTATAACCTCTTGTGGGAGCCCAAGTTCGTTTAAATTTAACCCTTCACAGGCCAGACCCAAAGATCGACTCATTCTGGGTGCAGGTGAAATGTCGCCGCTTAGCGTGTTCACTGGCCTGGATGTTTGTGCAGCAGACAGAATAGCATCATCCTCCTCATCATCTGGCTCATCTCAGAGGAGGCGAGCTAATATCTCATCCTCCTCCTCGTCTCCCTCCACTTTGTTGCCTTTCGCAAGTAGTCGAAACCGCTGGTCGAAAAGTGCAACCCCACAAAGAAAAATTCTGCGGGGAAGAGGGTTGGGGTTGGGCTTGGGCCACACTTGTCGAAGGAGGGACGGAAGAGAGAACCGGATCCTCTTTGGATGATGCAGCCACCCGAAGCCTTCTTTCTAAGATCCTGGCAGGCATTACACAACAGTGTGTTGGAGTGTGTGACTTAGAGACCCTCCGCTTGTGGATATATTTACAATAATTATTATTCATTAATAAACTAAAGAAAAAATTAATACAATTCTAGTTCAGAACATCTCTTGATAAAATCACCACTACATTCAGCCTTGAGGGGATTTATTTAATTTCCTTTCTAAGAAATATCACTTAGACTGCAGATTGTTACCTTAGTAACCAAAAAACATTAAATTTTCATCACTAGTTGCTCATTAAGCTGTATTGAGCCTGCGGATGCTTCAATAATTAAGTGTATTACGAAACATCACAAGCACAACTGTCAAGGATTTTTTTGCTTTTGGGAAATTTCTAATTGAATTTTCCTAAAAGCAAACATTTAGCTATACCCATTTTACTGCATGGTGCAGTTTGAATCAAACTCTCACTATGTAACATTTTCATGCATTTGTGAATGGTCCAATTCATTTTTTTTTTTTTTTGATTTTCTTAAAATCTAATACACCATGCATCCAATTGCATTACTAACAAGATCAAAAAAGACAAATTTTGATGGCTTGAGAAAGATTGACCATAAAGTTTGAAGAAGATTTAAAGGATTAAAGTTTAAATATTTTCAAAATATGAAATATTTTCAACTATCAGACAGTGCACTATATAGGGGATAGGGAACGATCAGACAGTGCACTATATAGGGGATAGGGAACGATCAGACAGTATGCTATATAGGTGATAGGGAACGATCAGACAGTGCACTATATAGGGGATTGGGAACGATCAGACAGTGCACTATATAGGGGATAGGGAACGATCAGACAGTGCACTATATAGGGGATAGGGAACGATCAGACAGTGCACTATATAGGGGATACAGAACGATCAGACAGTGCACTATATAGGGGATAGGGAACGATCAGACAGTATGCTATATAGGGGATAGGGAACGATCAGACAGTGCACTATATAGGGGATAGGGAACGATCAGACAGTACACTATATAGGGGATAAGGAACGATCAGACAGTGCACTATATAGGGGATAGGGAATGATCAGACAGTGCACTATATAGGGGATAGGGAACGATCAGACAGTGCCCTATATAGGGGATAGGGAACGATCAGACAGTGCACTATATAGGGGAATAGGGAACAATCAGACAGTGCCCTATATAGGGGATAGGGAACGATCAGACAGTGCCCTATATAGGGGATAAGGAACGATTAGACAGTACACTATATAGGGGATAGGGAACGATCAGACAGTGCACTATATAGGGGATAAGGAACGATCAGACAGTGCACTATATGGGGGATAGGGAACGATCAGACAGTGCCCTATATAGGGGATAAGGAACGATTAGACAGTGCACTATATAGGGGATAGGGAACGATCAGACAGTGCACTATATAGGGGATAAGGAACGATCAGACAGTGCACTATATAGGGGATAGGGAACGATCAGACAGTGCACTATATAGGGGATAAGGAACGATCAGACAGTGCGCTATATAGGGGATAGGGAACGATCAGACAGTACACTATATAGGGGATAAGGAACGATCAGACAGTACACTATATAGGGGATAGGGAACGATCAGACAGTGCACTATATAGGGGATAGGGAACGATCAGACAGTACACTATATAGGGGATAGGGAACGATCAGACAGTACACTATATAGGGGATAGGGAACGATCAGACAGTGCACTATATAGGGGAATAGGGAACGATCAGACAGTGCACTATATAGGGGATAAGGAACGATCAGACAGTGCACTATATAGGGGATAAGGAACGATTAGACAGTACACTACATAGGGGACAGGGAACAATCAGACAATGCACTACATAGGGGATAGAGAACGATCAGACAGTGCCCTATATAGGGGATAGGAGACTATTTAGACAATACATTATACAGGGGACAGGGAACAACTTTAAAAGCATAACAGCTCCCCTTTAAAAAATTAAAAAAATCTCCATCATTTGTTCCGGTGTTGAGTGATTGTGTGTGTTCTTAAATGCATTCTTTTTTTCTTTTTTTTTGGCGCTGGTCATCTTGGACGCTCATTAACAAGAAGGATGAAGTTCTCTAGAAACTCAGTTGTTCTTTCTTTTGAGAGAATGAACTGCCGATGTGTTCAAGAAAGAAAGAAAGAAAGAAAGAAAGAAAGAAAGAAAGAAAGAAAGAAAGAAAGAAAGAAAGAAAGAAAGAAAGAAAGAAAGAAAGAAAGAAAGAAAGAAAGAAAGAAAGAAAGAAAGAAAGAAAGAAAGAAAGAAAGAAAGAAAGAAAAAATCTAACGAGCACAGAGTTATACGTGGTAACCGTGCTGCACAAGCACATCACAGACTGAGCTGAGAAACACGCGCTCCACTGGAGCTCAGCGAGAGCGAACAGGACATGTCAAACAGGCTCATCCACAACAGTGAAGAGAAGACTGATGGCCAAAGAAGACACAGCTGACCCAAACAGGCTCACCCACAAATAACACCAGCAAGGGCAGAACTTCCAGATCAGACGATGAACGATAGCAAAAGAATGTTACGGATGGATGAATCAAAGCTGTTAAGAACTCTGTGATCGATCATAAGGACAGCGAGAAATGTCCCACAATCAGACCTTTGAACAGAGCTACAGAAGGCATGTTATGGATATGATTTACATTAAAAGTTTGAAGTGTGAGATTCTAACATGAACAAAGTTTGAAGAAGACAGCATGCATATGAAAATGTCATTTACAATATTATCAATATCCTTATTGTAAATCTAATAGAACCTTGATGAACAGAAACCATAAACATTGGTCTATAATGGAATTCTCAAATTCTCACTATTAACTAGTTGCATATTACTAGGATATTGTCTGTTTATTAGTACTTATAAATCGCATATTAATTATTTTGCATGACCATTTTCTAATGTACTTAATACCTAATCATAAAAACTACCTTACTAACTATTAATAAGCAGTAATTAGGAGTTTATTGAGGCAAACATCGTAGTTATTAAGAATTGGACCCTAATTTGAGCATAAGTTTCCATAAAAATAACAAAAAAGTTTTGGAGAACATCTGGAGAATGGAAAACTATGGATCATCTTTCAAATATTGTATCATATGTAGGGTGTGTATCTCTACTATAGTCATATACATAGACAGGGCTCAACATTTTTTCATGTGTTTTTCCGTGTATAAGTTTGGAGAATCATTCTTGCGTTTTGGTTACTTTTTTACTTTCAAATCAGGCTACTTAAAATTCACTTTCATTTGCCCCTTCAAAAAAATCCACTTGTCCCGCACAAGTGTTAATGTCGAGCCCTGAGGGGGTTCAATGCATTTCAGCAGCAGAAAGAACCTCTTGTCTGAATCTGTAAAAAAGAATTATATTTTGACAAAATGTTCACATGAAACAATGCAGAAAAAGCAGCACATGCGAGCAGAGGAAAGCGCGGGTGGACAAACAGTGGGCTGAAGCTGGAGGTAATAAATCATTGATAGAAAAACATTACGGCATACAGGTTCAGAACGGCATGAGGACGAAGACGCAATGACAGGATGAAAAAATGTAATTAATTAAAGAACAAAAGCAGTGGCGAGACATCTGAAGGGGTTTCAATTCACGTTAAATCTGCATATAAATAATGAACCATAAGCTTTGCTTTCATAAAGTCATTTTATTATTTCAGTGGTTAAAATCATAAACGTACTGGCCCAGAAACAGCACCTGCTTAAGATCGTTTTCTGTGCAGCTTCATCATTTACAAAGAGATAAAAATCAACATTAAAAACCAAATCTGTCTTTCTTGGAATACAAATGAAAACATACAATGTAAAATGAAGTCCGTAGTGTACCATACATATATTTTAAAAACCCCAAAAATAATAGCGTTGCTTGTAAAAGTGCATTCTGGCACTTGGAGGGAAAACCTGCTCACCTAAACCAAAGCTAGAGATAATAACTACCCTTACCTTACTTACAAAAGAGCTGTATTGTACCTGCTTTTACAAAGCTGGAAGCACATTTGAGCTGCAGCAGAAGGACTATTACGGTGATAAAGCACAGTGCAGGTCTGTCGGACAGATGACGGAGTGTTTCAGGAACCGCATTAGCCCTTATTTTGACTTTTAGTACAAAACATCTTTACACACAATGGATTATGAAGAAACACCTGGTAATGAAACACAGAGCTGCCCCCTCACGTTCAGATAGGAATGAACCGCCTATGACATTTCAAATCCGTCGCTTTGTTCGAATGCTTTTGAGTTCTGAAATTAAGTCCAAGCGATGGGAAAGTTCATTGATTAAGAAACTGTGTGTGTGGGTTTATAAAATTGACACCACCTGAGCTGCCACATGTATAAAAGGATCAATATTCACAAGCAACTATACAATAATTTTTAAAATCAGTAGGTCCAAAAATGCCTGGGCTCCGTGTGTCACTGAAAGAAAGAAATGCACCCAGTGTTTCCAAAATAAAAAAATAGAGCATATACATATATAAAATTCATATTTCTATATTAAAGAATCCACTAAGACTTGTAGTGCAACTACCTATTTTGTGTCAGAAAACCAAACGAAAAGCACTGGATTTGAAGAGTAAAACGTGCATTCCTTTGCAGGTTATTGCTCTGGAGGTCTTTAGAAAAGAAGGCACCTCGTCCCTGACACAGATGAGCATAGCAGGGCTGGAAAACGGGGCTCTGGTGGTCCCAGGACAGCATGAGGGAGCTCAGCCCCTGGGAGAAAACAGTGAGGAATGGCTCTGCAGGGGCTTCAGGGAGAGACACATTGGGGAAGAGACATCTCGGAGATAAAGCGGTCACACAGACGTGGTGGTCACTCGCTCCACAGCATTATTGACCTCGTTTTTGTTGGAATCCAGGCCTTTGGCAGCGTTCATGTCCTTTCGGATGCTCTCGGCCACCTTCTTCATGTTCTTGAGCTCGCCGGGGTGAGGAGTGGCCCGTCGCAGCAGCGTTCTCTGAGAAACGGAAAGAAAAAGAAAGATGGAAGAGATCGTACGATGCCCATCATGACAGCCTTCAAAGCATTACTAAACCATATGAAAAGGTAAAACTATTTCAAATATATATATTTCTTTTTCCTTTTTGTTTCTCATTTGAAAAATGCACGTTTTTATTAACCCTTTTTATGTTATATTTAAATTGTAAATCTGTTTTGTTTGTTGAGTTTTGTGATTTTGTGTAACTTGTGTATTGCTGCCCAAGGGCTCCCTTGCAAAAGAGATTTAAATATCTCAATGGGACGTCACCTGGTTAAATAAAGGGGGGAAAAAAATAAAAAATACAGCTGTTCATGGTTTGTTCTTGTTAGTTCACGGTGCATTAACTAATGTTAACAAGATTTTAATAATGCATTAGTAAATGTTGAAATTAACATGAACAAATATAAATAAATGTTTTATAAGTGCAGTTTATCATTAGTTCATATTAACTAATGTATTTAACAAATGAACCTTATTGTAAAGTGTTTTTAATAAATAAATAAAAAGATTTATTTTAAGAAATAAAACCAACTGTTGGGTTTAAAATATATATATATATATTTAAACAAACCATTGGGTTAATTGTATAAAATATATAAATAAATCAAACCAAGCGCTGGGCTTAAAATAAATATAATAAAATTAACCAACCAATTAAACCAACCATTTAGATTAAAAGTGCTGGGCTTAAAATAAATAAATAAAAAAAAAAAATTAATTAACCAACCATTGTTTTGATGAGTATAAAACCGTTAAATAAAAAATCTGTAATAATAAATGTAAATGTAAAAAAAGAAATTGTAAAAAAATATACATCATATGACCTAATATAGGTTGACACACGCTGTTAACGTTAAATAGTGGGTGCGCTATTTACTACTCACTTTTGTGTTTCGCCTCCCTCCGTCATTCTACACTAGCACAAGTGTCGCATATGTGATGAATAATATCAGAGAAACGTCAGCAGTGATGCAACGGTTAATTTCAACACCCTAAACATTCAATTAAAACTAAAACATACCATTATAAACTATTTCTACAGCACATAGATGGCATGCACTGCACCAGGGTCAGAACTCAATAGGCAAAATAAACTAAACAAAAGATTTAAATTCATCATTTGACACAATGAGTAATGCATGATTCTACATTGAACTAGTATTTAAAACCTAGTGGTAGTTTTATTTTAACTAGTGGTGCTTTATTTTACAGCCCTGTTCTGGA
The DNA here is from genome assembly GCF_024679245.1 of Pseudorasbora parva. Classification (NCBI taxonomy): domain Eukaryota; kingdom Metazoa; phylum Chordata; class Actinopteri; order Cypriniformes; family Gobionidae; genus Pseudorasbora; species Pseudorasbora parva. The sequence continues at coordinate 38,770,683 of NC_090188.1, read as the reverse complement.
TGTACATTCTATCTTATAGTAATTACATTAACTGGATAATAACTACATACTAAGTCTGAAGCTACCCAAAAACCTAACATTAATCTAATCTATACTCAGACTGTTGACCTCTTAATCCACCCTTAAACCTGTCTGACCCTTACCCACATCCACCTCAATAACACCAAGTTTTTACAGTATATATATATATATATGTATGCAACAACAAGTCCCAAATTAATTATAAAAAAACTTAAAAGATAATAACATGGCGGAATATGTCAGTTTTCCCTGTAGTATCAAAAATGTTATCAAATATCGGGATTTTTTCAAAGTATCATATCGAAGTTGGAAATTCCATTAACATGACAACACTAAATGGACATACATAGTAGTTAAATACAGCTAACATGAAGTATGACCACTAAATCAGTGAAAAAATATTTAAATTAAATCTGAAAATGTATGAAAAGTGTTTAGATTTAGATCTGCTCACCAGATTTCTAGTCAAGTGTTTTTTGCAGCATTTAACATTATGATTAAATCATAAACATGTCTGTTGAGCTTATGAATGCAGTGGCCAATCAGAGGCGTTTAGATTAGTCATACGCTCCGCACATATTTCATCATGCCTTCTTCGAATTAAATATATAGGTGCAGATAAGTATACGGATACAGCAGTACATCTGAATATAAGCCTGATGACACAATAGATTATGATGCACCATCAGCTGACATTACAATGAAGAATGATCAAAAGGCCTTATTTCTGTTCAATTCTTTCCCTGCCGGCGTTTTTGAAAATGTCCAGCTAGCAGCGGCATTTTTTATCATTTTCACAAAACTTTCATGGGCCCTAGAATATTTAGTTGTATGAATATTTGAACATGCAGTATATCCAGAGACAAAACAAACCCTCTGCTTTTAAACAAACAAATATATATATTAGATTTAGATCTGCTCATCAGATTTCTATTTTTGCAGCGTTGGACATTATGATTAATCACACGTTTCTGTTGAGCTTATGAATGCAGTGGCCAATCAGAGGCTTTAGATTAGTTATAAACTCTAGGGCTCCAAATATCATCGATTTATTCTAGATTCATGAATGCACAACACTTGAATGTAAAAAAAGCACAATGTTCTGCTTCTTCACCTGTGTTTTGATCAGGAGATTGAGTAGGATCTATGATAGCGCCCCCTACTGTATAACAGTGAAAACATAGAAAAGGCCTGGAAAATTCAGTCAACGGTGGGGAAAGAGTTAAACTAATTTGTTATTAGATTAGTAATTTGTTCAGAGGTTGTATTGCTCGTAAACATAATGAAAATATTATTAGATTTTTTTGTCTTCCTCATTTTTCATACAGGCCAATAACTTTGCAAATGTCTAATGCTGATATTTCTGGCAGTCAATGTTCATATCAGTCAATGTCCCTAATCTCATAGTATTGAAGGGATTATTATATATTGGACTTTATAGTTATTGTATTTGGTTTGAACGTGTCTATCAATCACAGCCTTGTTTTCATCTTTGTAAAATCCAATATGGTGAAGCTCTATTGTCTGTAAATGAGCTTTAGAACTTGATAAGCATAATTTAGCAGAGCCTCCTTCTTCCTCACCTCTTCATCATCCTCGTCATCGTCGTCCTCCATGAAGCGAATGGTGCTCATCCTGTTGCTGGCTTTGTCGTCCCAGGTGTCGTCCAGACCGCTACTCTCCACCAGACTCTCCAGACCACCGCAGCGTGCCAGGTTATCTGAGCCTGAACACACACAACATTTGTTTTAGGGATATCTTTGGATCAAACACAATCTCTTATCTAGTAGCGTTTTAGACAAAGAGACAACTTATTGCACATATTGATTATTCACACACTGAGGAGTTTATATCCCGATGAAAGGCCTCAGTGAGATCAGCGCTTCAAATCCAGTCTGAGTCACGGGCTTACTGAGAGACAAACCCCCTCACCCATCCCAACCAGAGCTGACCTGACCTCCAGCACATCCCAACATATCAGCCCTTCACAGGAAGGGATGTCACATTTATTGGCCAAACAGACACACAAGAGTCATTCTGTGAAAAGCTCAGCAAACCTGAACACGATCTAGACTAAATGAACTAAACGAATTATATATATATATATATATATATATATATATATATATATATATATATATATATATATATATATATATATATATATATATATATATATATATATATATATATATATATATATATATATATATATATGTGCTATTAAGCTTTTTGAAAGATATATACATATCTTTCAAAAAGCTTAATAGCACAGATGAAACTGGCATGGCACATCCGAAACGGAAAACCTGACTGTATTCCTGACATTAAGCCCTGTTTTGCTCATAATGAGAGCGCGGTTAAAGACTCCTTCAGTGGCAGTGGGATAAGATGCGGATGTGGGAGGGGTCTGAGGCAAACCGAGCCGTGCTCAGAGGAGATAAGCTTCTTAGCCGTCCAATCCGCTGCAGTGCGGAGAAGGCACGGCAGCACAGAGATATCAAGACCCGTTCAACAAACACACACGCACACGGGCGGGTCGAGCCCCGGATAAACCCCGAAGGACCTGCGCTAGATCAAACCACAACATTACACCCAAAAACCTCAGATTATTCTCACAGATAAACTCAATTATGATGTGTATATCCGTGTTATAGTGCTGGCTGGATATATTCTACATTTAATATATCCCTGCAGTACTTTTAGTCAAAAAAAATTTTGGGGAAAAACTAAATCATTAATTTAGATTTAGTAAGTTATAATGCATTATCTCTTTTCATAAGTAATTATAACCAAAGTTAAAATGCATTATTATATTCACAGCTTCCTTGTTACACCTGAAATTAAACACATTTTATAAAAGTGCATTATAATGTATTATAACTGTTACAGTTATTAATGAGACCATACAGTTCATTACAAGGCATAATTAAAGCTGTAAGCAGCGATGAAAGGGCCCTTGCGCCCGGGGTCACCGCCACCTGGTGGCCTCAGGAATACAGTGAATAGGGAGCGAACAGCATTTAAAGTGGATGAATATAGGAAAAATCAGTCATTTTGATGTGCAACACTTCCTGCTGCCAGCAGGTGGCGCTTGGCTATAACTGAATACTGTCATGTAGACGTCTTCAGGTCAGGACTTATCAAACATGTGAAGTTTGGGGCAGATCGGACATTGTATGCCTGAGTTACAACAACTTCCTGTTTCTTGGCGTTAATCACATATGTTGTATACGTGTTGTATGATTTAATGTGACTCTAGCATGATAGGAACTTCATGGCATATTTAGATGCATTTCAGGGAGTGAATCACAGTGGAAAGCATTGTATTTCATGTTGCCAGCAGGTGGCGCTATGACTTATATTAACTGAATATTGAGATGTAGACGTCTTTAGGTCAGGACTAATAAAATGTGAAGTTTGGGGCAGATTGGACATTGTATGTCTGAGCTACAACAATTTCCTGTTTCATGGCGAAACATCAAACTTTGTCTTAAGATTAGACTAACCAAATATGATGTTTATCTGATCAAATCTCTAGTAGGAGGTTGTTAAAGTGCAACGTCTGTAAATGGCAAAATTTGCAGCAATTTTGGAAAGAAAATCAACAATTATCTGACTTCCTGTTGGTTTTCTGATTTCATACCAGGAAATGTTCCCCCTCCAAACGGCCCTGCTCGCGAGGTAGTGCTTTTTCAAAGTACAGGAACTTTCGAGGGCGGGACTTGGGCGCTGAACATGCTGATTAGTTGAGCTCATGCAGCATTTTATTTCAACCGGCATTTTTAAAAGTCTTTTGCGAGGTTTGGTCTACATTCAGTAAATATCAGTCTTGCTCTCTTGATTATTACACTTTACAACAGATAAATAGCGTATATAATACTGTATTAGTCCTGGTGGCCGTTAAGAGTTGCTGTGGCTACAGTTAACACATTCCAACTGCTGGAGAAAACAGCGTTGACATTTCTGATGCGGCAGACAAACTGCATGTCACAAAATAATTGCGATTGAAAGTCATCACATGTAAACACCAGATCGGTCTCATGTAAACAGTCCACTAAATCTTTCAATCGGAATGAAAAAAGTGTGCTTTTAAACGTGGTTAGTGTCGCGCAAAAATGATTACTGTCCGTCACTGACTTGGAGGAGCAGTCGCGCACAGTCCTACAGCACCGGACTAATTTGCCTAATCTTCTGCAGTGGAAATGCAGACAGTTGCAGGTCTGTGGGGAGAAAAGTTCCTGGTACAAATTGTTCTGGGCAATTTTGGTGGAAACGGGGCTATGGTGTACCAAATTATCGCTATCGAGCCATTTTCTCATGCCTAATTCTGAAACCCATATCAGATGTAGTTGAACCCATTGAAGTCCATTACGGTGGAAAAAAATCCAGAAAATGTTTTTCCTCAAAAAACTTCTTTCTTTTTGACTTAAAACAGAAAGACATGAACATCTTGGATGAGGTGGGGGTGAGTAACATATCAGGAGATTTTCATTTTGAAGTGAACTAATCCTTTAAGGAGGGCGAGACCGAAATGATCTTGTTTGGTTCAAGAGATTGCAGTACTCATGGCTTTGATCTGCATACGCTGTTACCATACAGTACCACCTGTGTTTGGAACCTGGGGGTTTTTGCTTGATGACAGCCTGAAATATGATACGCAGACAAGTGCTGTGGTTAAGTCCTGCTTTGACCATCTTCGTCTTTTAGCCAAGGTTAAGCCCTTTTCGTCTTCTAAGAAATTTGAGGCTGTTATGCATGCTTTTGTAACATCCACGATTAGATTATTGTAACTCTTTATATATTGGTGCCCCTCAGATATGTATCTCACGCTTGAAAATTAATTCAAAATGCTGCAGCACGGCTCCTCAAAGTGAAATGCGTAAAAGTGAACACATTACATCGGTTTTGATCTCGCGGAACCAGGCTCTACATCTGAACGATTGCATCCGCCCTCACAGTCAAGATCACTCAGATCGGGGGACTCTGATCTACTATTTGTTCCTAGAACTGGACTTAAAGGGCACCCGTGCTTTTGAGGTCATCGGCCCTAAGTTATGGAACAGCTTTCCGGCTTATAAAAGAACCACACCAACTTTGTCAATTTTCAAATCTACTTTGAAAACTTATCTTTTCACAATTGCTTTCAATATTCCTTGACATTCATATAGGCTTCGAGTTTTTTGTATAGGTTTTCATTTTATTATCTTTTATTTACTTTAATGTATTATGTGTTTCTATTCTAATGTTTGTTGCCTTGGCTTTTGTAAAGCAATTTGGTCATCACCTACATAAATAAAATTGTATTTTTTTATGTTTTAAAACCAACACATTATTTACCATCAGGTTAAACTCATCCATGACCCTCTAAGTCTGTGTAAATGATCTAAATTCACTTCTGTGATTCCTCTGCACTGCAAATGTGGATTTAGTTGATACTGATTTCACAATTAATTAGGTTAAAAAGAAATGTCTTTATAAATAAACACACTTGCCATAATATCATCTAATTATTGCTATCCCTAAACTATCAAGATATCCTTTTTTGTGGATTATAACACCCCATGACGTATACATTTCTAAAGTAACTTAACAAGCATATGATACACTTTTTTCACTAAAAAAACGAGGAAAATGTATATAAATCTACCATCCTTAAAGGGTTAGTTCACCCGAAAATGAAAATTCTCTCAATAATTACTTCCGTTAAGACCTCCGTTCATCTTCAGAACACAAATGAAGATATATGTTTTGAGATCCGATGGCTCAGAAAGGCCTTCATTGACACCAATGTCATTTCCTCTCTCAAGACCCATAAAGGCACTAAAGACGTCGTTGAGCCATCGGATTTCAACACAAATATCTTCATCTGTGTTCCAAAATGAACGGAGGCCTTACGGGTGACGAACGTCATTAGAGTAAGTAATTAATGACAGAATATTCATTTTTGGGTGAACTAACCCTTTAATGCAAACCGATCCTACACATCGGGCATTTCTCTAACTTCATTTGACCTGCTCTCTACAAAAACTTCCACACAGGCAAAACCCAAAGCAAATTGGCTGACAAAGCTCCACGTCCTCTGATGATGTCCCGAACGCTTCTTTGGGCCGCCACAGAAGCGGTGCGATTACACTTTTACAGATGGGTATGTCAAGTAGAAGTGATATTTTCCCCACATTATTCCATTACAAAGCGCACACAGCAGAGCGTTACCTTTGTTTTCCGGCTCGCAGGGCTGCTGAGGCAACAGGACACAGGTCAGGACCTTCTCTCCAGACTCAGGGACCACATCGGTTTGGAAGGTGAGCAGGGGTTTAGACTGGTTCTCCGACAGCCAGAGCGCTTTGAGTCGTAGACTGGTGAGGGTCAAGGGCAGGTAGAGCAGCCTTCACAGAGACACACACACAGAATAATCAATCACAGAAGCACTTCAACCTTTTTTAATGCTGCAAACTCTGAGCTTTTTACCCCATGACAAATGCGAGAATACATCTGTGACTGTATCAACACGCAATAAAAAGGTAAGAATAAAATGTAGTTAAAAATGAAAAATGTATCAAAAGCTATATTAAGAGAAAACATTAGATTGATTTACAAGCCTCTACTACGAGCTTTCGTGTTTGCAGTTGCCAGATGTCAAGAGTTTAAATCCCCAATCAGAGCTTTTGTTTTAAAAGGATACATGTTCGACTGATTAATTTTCTCGTCATCACTGTTGGCATATAATGCAACAAAGACAACAAAGAGCATCGGCCACACGGGTGCTCACGTAAATAAAAGAACAGTTCAACCGTTCAGCGAGTCTCTCATCATCTTTGTTGGTTACAGTATTATCTAATCAAAATAGCAAAATATGTGTACAGTGACAATAAAAAAAGAACAAAAATCAAATGCGTTTCGGATTTGTTTATGTGTTTCTGTATGAACATGTCGGTTTGTTTTCTCATGTCACTAACTTTAAATATGCAACATTGTTGCATAACAAGTGCATAAAAGCGAGCAGCTGGATATAAACAAATGAAAACGGATGGTAACAATCGTGACATTAAGCATTCGGGTCGGACTTGCATGTATTGAGGTCATAATGTTACCTTCCTCTCAACCTCGAAGTCAAACATACTGCTGTTCTCCACTGATGCAGCATCTAGTCAACAAGTTAATAACTTTATCATGATATAAAAACATGCACAGTAGTACTGTATTATATACCGTTTCATTGTCTGTTTTAAATCAGTATCTGAAGGGTCCCGTTCTATACAGTGCACAGTCACGTGTCAAAACAAACTCCATGAGGTGGCAGTGATGTTTTTATTTGGCCTCTAGAGGGCGCTTGTGCTGTATAATGCAAGGGGGTAATCTAGCACTCGGAAAGCGTTCCACCCATAGGGGCGGCCATTGCAACCAAGCCATCACCTGCTGTTAGCATCCCATTGACTCCCATTCATTTTTGAGTCACTTTGACAGTGAATAACTTTACATCTGAGGTGTTTAAAGACTCATTTGTCCATTGTTTATTTCTAAAGAAACACGAAAATGCATAAAAGGCTCTGTTACCTTGTATCTTACTCTATCGCCCCCCGTAGAAGCTGTTTTTGTAAAAATAGGCTAACGATTGCGTCATAACCAACGCGACTCTGTCGCACAGTAGAGAAATTACCGTATAGACAGGAGGAGACGCTCAGAAGCAATCTTTTACTGTCTAGGAGACAGTCGGGGGGACGTGGAGACATAAAGTCCGATAAAGTCAAGGGAGAAGAATGGGGAGAAGCCGATAGTGAGCCAAAAGCAACGGGAGAAAATATTTAAACAACGTGATTCAGATTTCACTTTCCACAACTACTAGAAGACCTACAGCTGTCAGACAGGTTGCTCACGTCACATCTACGTCCTCGAGCTCAGTCTGAGCCTGCGCAGTTCGCTCCGCCATCAGGAAGTGAGTGCCTCTGATTGGCCTCATTTTTCCGCCGTTGAAGTCAATGGGATAGCTCTGCCTATGGTATAATGACAGCGCACCCTTCTCAGCCGCTCCAGCAACAGACGCAACCCAGAAATACTTACGAATATTTGCCGATTGTTCCAGCAAAACCAGTGAATCGTTTGACCTCTAATTTTCTGTTTTACTTAATCTTTACAATCTTCCTATGAAATACTCCGTTCAAAAAAAAAAAAAAAAAATGTAAACATGGGTTTTGGGTCAAAAAACTACAGGGGAAGGATGAAGGTTAAAACGCAGTGTCAACATTTTTGGTGGAAAGGACTTTTAATGGACAGAAATATCTCAAATTGTTTTAATATAATAATTTGTTTTTCGAAGATGAATGAAAATCTTATAGATTTGGAATGTCACGAGGGTGAATAAATAGCTATGTTTCTGTCCACCTAGTTTTATGCCCATTTTGGGAGATGCATTTTTTTTTTTTTTAAACACGGAAGGAAACACCAAAGCCTCTTTCACACTGCACGTCGGACCCGCAATATTCTCGGAACATTGCCGGGTCGCCTTCTGTGTGAAAGCAACCACGTCCCGGCATTGATTACCGAATTCGACCCGGGTCGGGAACCTAGTAATATTGCGGGATTCGACCCAGGACGAGCGCTGTGTGAACAAAAGCCGAAACTAATGCCGCAACGTGTACGTAGTTATCGTGCGACTCCTAGAGCTTGTTTTTTCAATAACACAACCCTGCAGTGCCAGAAGAGCTGGTCGGTGTTTTAAACACAGAGAGTGTGCGTATACAAAAGAAACTCTAATTAAACAAGCAGAAATGAGCGCAAACTGGACACAAGTCGAGACCACGGAGCTCCTTACTATCCGCGCTGAAGCTGAGATCGCTCGCCATTATACGTCACATCAGGATGTCACGTGTCAACTCGACCCGGGACCGTTAAGCGTTGTGTGTGAAAGCGCACATATTACGGTATTTCGCTGGCAGTGTGAATGGACCAAATCTAGCGGCCCGGGAACAAATGCCGGGTCGCATTATCCGTGTATTTGCCGGAATCGCAGTGTGAAAGGGGCTCAAGATGTGCATATGCATAAAAAGCTTACGCACTCAATCGAGGTGGATAAATCAACAAAAACCCTCATGTGACTGCCTTAGCAGAGGCTGTGACTGAATAACTGGCCTAACCAATTGACCAATGGCATCGCAGCATCTCAAATGTTAGTTTGGTGGCTCTTAAATGCCTTAGTCAAACTCTGTGAGCAAAATGATGTGGTTTAATATGCTACAGAAGCATCTCACATGATTCTGTTCCCAAACATCAGCATCTCAACATGAGAACATGACAATGTTTGTGTTTCATTCATTTATGATGGAGGGAAAACCTACATTTTTATTGGAGATATTTTGTGCCAATTTCTCAAGAAGTGACTTTTTTTTTTCTATTGATTACATGGGATGGAAATGCCACTTTATTCGAAAATTAATTCCACTGTTGCCCACAAATTAAATTTGCCACTAAGGGTGGAAACAGCTTCTGATGAGTGAATTTTCATTTTTGGATGAAGTATCCATTTAACTTAACATACTCCTGGCTACACTTTAAACTGAGTGTGTTTTAACATGTATCCCAGTCCAACTTACTTCTGTTAAAAATGCATTACCATGAGAGCAGCTTTCACACGCTGAGGGAGGAACACGGTTTTCTATCGTAATTCTAACTGCATCCCACAGGTATATTGAACCGCTATCTCTTCTTTTCCCCTTCAATAAGCCCTGCAGTCAGCGAGATCTGAGCCTCATATAAATGTATAACTGCACATCGATGAAGGCCATCCATGTCAAAGGAACGCACTGATGTGTTTGATGCCTACCGTCTTCATAAAGCCCAAACACAAACCCCCCGATGAGATGACTTTGTTTTCCGACAAACCTGTTTCCCGACACGTCGAGCACGTGCAGATCCGCAGCCTGCGAGAGCTCTGGAGGGATGCGTGTCAGGCGATTCTCTCTCACACACAGGACATTAAGACTGCAGCAGCCGCCGATCTGAGGAAAATCAGAAAACAACATGAGCACAGACGCTTGTGACCGCTGCTAAGCGCTCCTGAAACCCTGTCACAGGAGTGTGTGAATATCTGCAGGAAATGACTGAGAAGAGAGTGATGAACACAGCTACACTAAACCACAAGTAAACCTTTCCTAAATAAGCCATTCCAGTGAGAGTAAGACAGCAGGGCTAAACTTAGAAGCAATTATCAGTGGTCTGAACTAGAGTTAATGTGCAGCTAAAACACAATGAAAGCCCCAACAGGTGAAATATTTTGAATAGAAACAATGGATTCCTATGGAGAGATTCACACAGACGCAAACATTCGTCTGCTCATGATGTTTTTTTTTTCTTTGGGAAATGTGCCAATTTCTTTTTTTCTTCGCCTGCCCCTGAAATTTTCCAGAAATAAGATTTGAGCCTTGGATCACATGTCTGGGGCTGATGACGTCCAGTCGGTTTAAATGCTCAAGCTTTTTAAAGCAGTATGGATTCTGATTGGCTATCACTGATTTTATCATTCATTAGAATAAGAAAAAATAATCAATGTGAAAGTGTTTCCAGTGATATTGTTCCTCTGTGACGTTATTGTTATAGTTGTAGTGTGGACTCTGTTATTCTTTTAAATTCAGAACATTTATTTAAAGATCACCTATTATACAAAATTCACCTTTACATGGTGTTATAAATGGTAAAAATCCATCCACCCCCTTTTTTAAATCCCCGTAAATCATAAGCAGTGTCTCAGAATAAGCCGTTTGCTGACAGACTCCGCCCTATTAGAATAGACCCTGCCCACGACTGCTGATGGACTCCACCCTAAAAGCATAGACCCTGCTTGCAACTGCTAACAGAATCTACTAGCAGATATGCTGACAGGCCCACAACTGCTGACAGACTCCGCCCTAATAACATTGACCACGCCCACAACTGCTGACAGACTCCGCCCTAATAACATCGACCATGCCCACAACTGCTGAAAGACTCCGCCCTAATAACATTGACCATACCCACAACTGCTGACAGACTCCACCCTAATAACATTGACCATGCCCACAACTGCTGAAAGACTCCGCCCTAATAATATTGACCATACCCACAACTGCTGACAAACTCCGCCCTAATAACATTGACCATGCCCACAACTGCTGAAAGACTCCGCCCTAATAACATTGACCATACCCACAACTGCTGACAGACTCCGCCCTAATAACATTGACCATACCCACAACTGCTGACAGACTCCGCCCTAATAACATTGACCATACCCACAACTGCTGACAGACTCCGCCCTAATAACATTGACCATACCCACAACTGCTGACAGACTCCGCCCTAATAACATTGACCATACCCACAACTGCAGACAGACTCGGCTCTAATAACATTGGCCATGCCCACAACTGCAGAAAGACTCCGCCCTAATAACATTGACCATACCCACAACTGCAGACAGACCCCGCCCTAATAACATTGACCATTTCCAAAACTGCTGAAAGACTCCGCCCTAATAACATTGATCATGCCCACAACTGCTGACAGACTCCCCCCTAATAACATTGACCATGCCCACAACTGCTGAAAGACTCCGCCCTAATAACATTGACCATGCCCACAACTGCTGACAGACTCCGCCCTAATAACATTGACCATGCCCACAACTGCTAACAAACTCCACCCTAATAACATTGACCATGCCCCCAACTGCTGAAAGACTCTGCCCTAATAACATCAACCACTTCCACAACTGCTGACAGACTCCGCCCTAAAAACATCAACCACTTCCACAACTGCTGACAGACTCCGGCCTAATAACATCAACCATTTCCACAACTGCTGACAGACTCCGCCCTAATAACATTGACCATGCCCACGACTGCTGACAGACTCCGCCCTAATAACATTGACCATGCCCACAACTGCTGACAGACTCAAGGTTATTTTCGTAAACGAAAACTGAAACTAAGACTAAAACTATTGGTCAAAAAACATTTTCGTAAACTGAAATAAAATTAAAATATCTGAATAAAAAAAAAACTAAAACTAAACGAAACTAACTTATCTTACTAAAAAACTAACTGAAATAAAATAATATTTAGCAAAAATAAATATTCGTTTTCGTTATTAATAAGCCCTATTTCCTGTGGTGGAAAATCTGACTGTGGCGGTTGAGGGAGTGTCTATATTGTGCTATTGCGCGTGAAGTGATCTGAGGAGGAGATTTAATCGCTGTCCTGTGACGGACGCGTACAGACAGGCAACACATCGCCAGTCCTAAACGGGAGTTCACAAAGAATCAATGCGTCTGTGGCAGTGAAATGGGAAATAACACAAGGTAATGAGATGCACGTTGAACTTCTTTTAACTTAAGCTCACTGTTTTAGAATGCCGTTTCTTACACAACGAGAGACGCAGGCGCAAAAGTCAGCAACTAGTAGCAAGTACTAGCCTACTGTCCGTTTGATATTTCATGTTTGCATAATATTGACAGGCTCAAAGGTGTTATCATAATCATTTACTACTAATAATATTATTGTCTGTGTGGAGACATTTCCCCACAAAGTAGGGAATACCAGGACACACATACACACACGTTTGTTTCACTATATAAGTGAGGACATTGCATGGACTTCCATTGATTTTATATCAGGTTAATGATATTTTATATCCCCTAACCCAACCCCTATCCCTAAACCTACCCATCCCAAGAACGTGCAAAACAATAGATTTAAATAAAAACATGTTTTGGCCGATTTATAAGCCTTTTTAACTAGTGAGGACCAGTCCAATGTCCTCACTAGTCAGTTATCATAATATTTTACTAGATAAGAGGACATTGGTCCCCTTTACAATTATAGCACCACACACACACACACACACACACACACACACACACACACACACACACACACACACACACACACACACACACACACAGAGAGCACAACAGTGTGTGTTGGCTCTATTCAGATGACTTTGTACTACTGAAGAAATTAAAATAAGCTTTTAATTGTTTAACAATATTTCATCTTTGTTATGAATGAGTTTGTCTGGAATTTATTTATAATTTTTACTTTTATATTTTACGTTGCATTTATTTAGTTCTTTAAGATAGATCCTCTGAGTATTAGCCTATGTCAAAAATATAAAATATAATTTTTTAATATCAAAATATAATTTATTTCATTTTTAATCTCCAGATTGTTGTTTGTAAAGGTCAGAGTTTGACTCAAGCTTTTTTGCTCAAAGGTGAAGACCCAACTTTATGCATGTTTTGTAAGACCGTCCTGGGTTTAAACAATAATGCTTGTTTATCAAGTTATTTCACTTAAGGATGTTTAGTAAGATTTAACTCTAATCTGTGCAAACATTAAACTTTGCTGAAATTAAAAACCTTGATTTGGTCTCTACACTTCATTATGCTAACTCTGCTAAACTATAATTACTAAAACTAAAACTGAAACTAAATAAATAAAAACGAAATAGAAATGTATTTGCAAAATAAAAACTAAACTAAAACTAGCAAAACCATTTGTAAAACTAACTAAAACTAAACTGAAATTAGTAGCAAAATTGAAAACGATACTGAAATAAAAACTAATTTCAAAAAGCAAAACTATAATAACCTTGGACAGACTCCGCCCTAATAACATTAACCATGCCCACAACTGCTGACACACTACGCCCTAATAACATTAACCATGCCCACAACTGCTGACAGACTCCGCCCTAATAACATTGACCATGCCCACAACTGCTGACAGACTCCGCCCTAATAACATTGACCATGCCCACAACTGCTGACAGACTCCACCCTAATAACATTGACCATGCCCACAACTGCTGACAGACTCCGCCCTAATAACATTAACCATGCCCACAACTGCTGACAGACTCCGCCCTAATAACATTGACCATGCCCACAACTGCTGAAAGACTCCGCCCTAATAACATTGACCATGCCCACAACTGCTGACAGACTCCGCCCTAATAACATTGACCATGCCCACAACTGCTGACAGACTCCGCCCTAATAACATTGACCATGCCCACAACTGCTGAAAGACTCCGCCCTAATAACATTGACCATGCCCACAACTGCTGACAGACTCCGCCCTAATAACATTGACCATGCCCACAACTGCTGACAGACTCCGCCCTAATAACATTAACCATGCCCACAACTGCTGACACACTACGCCCTAATAACAATAACCATGCCCACAACTGCTGACAGACTCCGCCCTAATAACATTGACCATGCCCACAACTGCTGACAGACTCCACCCTAATAACATTGACCATGCCCACAACTGCTGACAGACTCCGCCCAAAAAACATTAACCATGCCCACAACTGCTGACAGACACCGCCATAATAACATTGACCATGCCCACAACTGCTGACAGACTCCGCCCTAAAAACATTGACCATGCCCACAACTGCTGAAAGACTCCGCCCTAATAACATTGACCATGCCCACAACTGCTGACAGACTCCGCCCTAATAACATTAACCATGCCCACAACTGCTGACACACTACGCCCTAATAACATTAACCATGCCCACAACTGCTGACAGACTCCGCCCTAATAACATTGACCATGCCCACAACTGCTGACAGACTCCGCCCTAATAACATTGACCATGCCCACAACTGCTGACAGACTCCGCCCTAATAACATTAACCATGCCCACAACTGCTGACAGACTCCGCCCTAATAACATTGACCATGCCCACAACTGCTGACAGACTCCGCCCTAAAAACATTGACCATGCCCACAACTGCTGAAAGACTCCGCCCTAATAACATTGGCCATGCCCATGACTGCAGACAGACTCCACCCTATTAGCACAGGACCAGCCCCTCAGTGAGCTGTACACAGTCCGCCATGCTTGTCTCCTCGCTAGAGCATTTAACAGTAGCATTCAAGTAAAAAAATGTATTCTTATTGAAGCTACTAAAGTTATTCATTCAAGAGCATTGAGTGATTTTCTGTTTGTTTATATACTCACAGGACGCTCCGTCTGACACACAGCTTTCTGAGCGTGTGCTTTGGGTGTGTGTGCTCGGAAAAATGCATGTAGGTTATAAACCAAATAGAGGCACGAGCTATACAGGGTCCTCTTCTGGAAAGAGGGCGGAACAGCAGCTCATTTGCATTTAAAGATACATGCATGAAAACAGCATGTTATTCCTTCCACAAAAATGGGCATTTACGAGTAATCACAGTTGATTATATTTTAATAGTGCTCACAATCATGATGTATGCTTCTCTCGGATTAAGCAATTGTCTGAAAATCGGATGGCTAGTTATGATGTCAAATAAACCTTGTATAATGAGTTGACATTCTCTTGATTTGGGCTTACTTTATGTAAAGGTGTAATAATTCTGAAGAAATTAAAAAAAATACATTAATCAAATGAGGTCAATAGTGGTTCATAAGCTGATATACCTTGATATAGCTTGAAGATTAAATATGAGGTGACTGAGCTGGTGTGTTGCGTGAGGTCAGAGAGGTCACCACTGAGCAAACGGTCTCAGAGAACAAGCTGCCTCATTCATATCAAAGCCATTGTTTAAACGAGACAATAACATTCCTCAATCTCGTTCAGCTGTCACCAGCGCCTGTCTTCACCCCTCACACAGGAACGTATGGAAGAAAAACCCTTTCAGAATAAGAGATGAGGGGTTCTCAAGAACATGAGGAGGACCGTTGAAGATGACACAAGAGACAGAACAATAACACAAAGAGCCATGTGTTTGTCCATCCCGAGTGCTGTAGTCTTGCCACTATAACACAGTACAACAGTTTATACAAGTAGGCAAAGTCATGTGACTGGAGTCATGTGATGGGTGATGGCAGGCTGCCACAGGCCAGTGTGCTAATAACACTGATTGACCTGAGGTGTGGTTTCACTGAACTGGATTCGGCCCAGAAACTGGATTTGCTGGTTGGGAAGTGTAAGGATTAGCTTTCATTAGACCAATCAAAGCTGCAGGGTCACTATCGGATGAGTCAGCATGTGAATCAAAGCACTCGTGACTGACACACTCACACGAGAGGGAGACTTACGACTGCTCTAAGCAAGACCCAAAACAAAATGTTTTCAGAGAATTTTAAAGAGGACATATGCCATTTTAAATGCTTTTTTGTTTTAGAGGTCTCCTCCAATATTATTACATATAAGGTTTAATTTTCTCATAATATCCATTCCAGCATCAGCTCTTTTCTCACAGTGTCTGAAAGGATTTGATAAAGAATTCAGTCTCTCTAAACACCTCCTTTCTGTGAGACAACTCTACTCTGATTGGTCAGATAGTCCAGTCTGTTGTGATTGGTCATATGTCCAAGTCTCAGAAGTTCAAAATGATGTCCACAGTGATTTTGCCAGCCCTTTTCCTCACTTGGGAATGGGAGAATGGGAAGGGGTGTACCAATAATTCTCTCTCTATCCGCTGTAGTCTTCTGAGGTCTGAATTGGTAGATTAGCCAAACCAGACAGATATAAAAGTGCAGAGTACAGACTCTATGGTCACTTACACACTGTAAACTTTCAGGAGTGACGAACCCCTTTTAATGTAGGAGTGAGTTCTCTAAACTGCTCTGATTGGTCATATGACCCAGTCTGTTGTGTTTGGCCTTCTCTGCTCTGATTGGTTAGATGATCCGGCCTGTTGTGAAAGTCTCAACCAACTTTGCTTTAGTTAAAATTGCTGAAAATCACAACTAGGGGACGTTCCTTAAACTGAAGGAGTGAGTGCACTAAACTCAGTTTAGAGATCTCACTCCCACATTTAAAGGGTTCGTCATCAGTGTGTAAGTGGCCATGGAGTCTGTACTCTGTCTGGTTTGGCTAATCTAACAATTCAGACCTAAGTAGACTACAGCGGATAGTCCAGACTGGAGATAGAATTATCGGTACACCCCTTCCCATATTCCAAGAACTGTATCAAAAGTGAGGAAAAGGGCTGGCAAAATCACTTTGGACGTCATTCTGAAGCTTCTTGCCCAAGACAAATTTCCAGTGTGAGTAAGCATACTTTGCAATAAATCTGATTCGGATTCGTATGCAAAACTTTGGTTATGGTAAGGGGCGGGATGTTTCTCAAACATGCTTGAAACAGATGACCAATCACAACACACCAGTCCATCAGCCAATCAGAACACATTCAGAAGGAGGGGCTTCATACACTCTCAGAAAAAAAGGTACAGTGCTGTTACTGGAGTGGTACCCTAAGGTACAAAAGTGAAAAGGTACAGCTACACCCCTAAATGGTACCATAATTTAAGAGTGAGAATTAGTACCTTTTCGGATCTGTACCTTAGGGTACTGCCCCAGTGTAGAAACAGGAACTAAACAGAGCTTTACTGACAAACTGGGAAGAGAGGAGCAGCAATAATGGAGAATATGAAAGAAACAAAATAACCTTCAGATAACAAAATAAAAACTACCTATTCCAGCAGACCCAAAAAAATCAAGACTAAAATCAAGACTTTGAAAAGAACATTATAATGGCCTCTAATAATAAACTACCACAAATCTATTAACTAATACAACATTACAGCATTGTGACATCACAGACGATCAAAATACATTTCAAAAAGGTGACACGTACAATTTTCTCATTGTAAAGGAGCCTTTGTGACTAGATGTGCATCTCATTTCTCAAAGTTGTATTAACACCATCAAATTTAACCTTAGGTATTTCTTGTCTTTTATATTTAACTTACAAAAAGAGCCTCGTTCAAGTCACAAAGATTGCTCTGGAAAAAAACATCAAGGTCTTGTTCTAGTCATACCAACTCAAAGTCCTTCAGTGAAGGTAGCCATTTAAAAGAAGCACACACTGACATTTTAACCCAACATAGAAGATACTTTAGCATTTCAGTTCAGAAATACGTGTAGAACATTGAGCCCATTTAAAAGATAACCCCTTCTATCAAAAGGTATTTAATACAACATCATAAAATGTTAAATATATTTGATGCACATTGTTAACTTGACTTGTGGTGTTAACTAACGTGAAGTGTGTGTGTGTATATATAAATAGTGTATGAGTAAACTAGAAACAGAAAGAAAAAAATGTACAATTGTTCCATGTACATTAGAGCAGTCACTTGGAATTTGCTGTAGACAGACAGTCAATTAACAGACAAACAGTTTCATTAACAGAGAAGTGACAATTAGGACAATTACACTTAAAAACGTAGGCTAAGATAGTTTGTTATATGCTGCTTTAAAGTGCCTGCTAAAGTTAAAGAGATCATAATGAGGATGTGAGGAGCATTAAAGTGTCTTTGGTTGTAATAAAATGGACAGGCTAGGCAATTTAACACTAGCACAATGAAATGAAGATTTACATTAGGTGTAGTTTATGGGTTTTATCATTCTGAATAATGGGAAATGTAGTTGTGTCACCTAAGCCTCCTGCACACATTAAACATTTCGTGAGTAAGGCCCATTGACTGGAAAGGCATACCTCTTTTGGTAAAGACGTTAGTCGATTCCTATCACAGTTGAAGTTGGACAGTTTCTTTAGTTTTCCAATACTTCTTGGCAAATTCTGAGACAAAAAAAAACACATTTCAAAATTACTTCACATTGTCAGGGGAAAATGCCTATGATCAATAACCAACAATAATAAGACTACAAAGAGAACTCTAGTGAGCAAGCATGTTTTTAAGGGCGTGATATAAGAGGCCCATTAACAGACCCCCCCCCCCTCCCCCCCTCCTTTAGTCAATGTAATCCCTTAAAACTCATCTTTGATCACCAAAATTCCTGTGAACATTTTTTTCCTCATGGCAAGTGAAAATACTAATTTATTCAGCCCTATATGTTTGAATCAGAAACCAATTCAGAAGAGGAACAGTGAATTATACAGACAAACAAGTCGATGCATCAGAATGGTAAAGTCTTTTTGTATCACTCTCTACAATGTCGGACACATAATGGTAATTATTTTGATTAGAATTTTTCTTGAATATGTTATTAAACAGCCAATAATGTGTTGCTGTTTGATAACAGATAAAAAGTGCTTGGGAGATGGACACAATTTGGGCTGGTTTGGGGTCAGTTTGGCGGTTTTCAAATATCTAAAATGTTTAGTTTATTAGTTGATAAACTCAAGTGTGCATGTACTCCATAAAATCAGTCATCATGACACACTCTACCCAGCGTAGAGTCAGCTGGCATTAGTGTTGACGTCGCAGACAAGCACGCACTTTCAGCCAATCAGCGATCAGCAGGGAGACAAACACGCTCATTCATGAAAGGTATTCAGTGAGAAATTGTAGCTGGAAGTGATCGCTATGCCAAAGTGGCATAAATATAGGTGCTGGTCATATAATTAGAATATCATCAAAAAGTTGATTTATTTCACTAATTCCATTCAAAAAGTGAAACTTGTTTATTATATCCATTCATTACACACAGACTGATACATTTCAAATGTTTATTTATTTTAATTTTGATGATTATAATTGACAACTAAGGAAAATCCCAAATTCAGTATTTCAGAAAATTAGAATATTATGAAAAGGTTTAATATTGAAGACACCCTGTGCCACATTAACTCAAACATTAAACATTAAAAGCTAATTAACTCAAACACCTGCAAAGGCCTTCAAATGGTCTCTCAGGCCCCATCCACATAAAGCCAGAGCTTTCCCAATCCAATCTTTTTTTTCCTTGTTTTAAGAAATATCTGTGTACACACAAGATCAGTGAAACCGACTCAAAATTATGTAATATCCAAGCCAGGAAGTATGTGGGGCTGTGATTCTGCCACAGAAATACACTAAAAATGGAGATGAGGAAGAGTTGTGGCTAGAAAGGGTATAGCAGTTGTAGGGGGTGAGGCAAAATCTCACGATAAAATAACAATAAATACATTTGCTATTTAACAGATGTGTTTTATGAATGCCTACAACTACCCCAGCCCTAAACCTACCCTTACAATAATGCAGATACAGTAATTAAATGACGCAATATTGATGTGCGCATGCCCAATGCCCATAATTGCATCCCTTTAAGTCTTTCAATGTGCCAGTAGCAGTATTGGCTGTACACACAAAAACGCAAAAATATCGTTTTCAGATTTATCCACTCTGGGACCTGGTCAGAAAATATCGGATTCATGCTTCCAAAACGCCAGATCCGTGTGGATGAAATGCTGGTACAAAATGTATACGTATACAGCTAAACGTGTCTCCGTGTGCACGGGGCCTTAGTCTAGTTCTGCAGGCTCCACAATCATGGGGAAGTTGCCCAAAAGACAACAACTGACACCCTTGCACAAGGAGGGCAAGACACAAAAGGTCATTGCAAAAGAGGCTGGCTGTTCACTGAGCTCTGTGTCCAAGCATATTAATAGAGAGGCGAAGGGAAGGAAAAGATGTGGTAGAAAAAAAAGAGATTCACAAAGAGTGGACTGGAGCTGGAGTCAGTGCTTCAAGAACCACTACGCACAGACGTATGCAAGACATGGGTTTCAGCTGTCGCATTCCTTGTGTCAAGCCAATCTTGAACAACAGAGAGCGTCAAAAGCGCGTCACCTGGTCTAAAGACAAAAAGGACTGCTGAGTGCAAAACTATGTTCTCTGAGGAAAATAAATGTTGCATTTCCTTTGGAAATCAGGGTCCCAGAATCGGGATGAAAAGAGGAGAGGCACACAGTCCACGTTGCTTGAGGTCAAGTGTAATGTTTCTACAGTCAGTGATGGTTTGGGGTGCCATGTCATCTGCTGGTGTTGGTCCACTGTGTTTTCTGAGGTCCAAGGTCAACGCAGCCGTATACCAAGAAGTTTAAGAGCACTACATGCTTCGTGCTGCTGACCAACTTTATGGAGATGCAGATTTCATTTTCCAACAGGACTTGGCACCTGCACTCAGTGCCAAAGCAACCAGTACCTGGTTTAAGGACCATGGTATCCCTGTTCTTAATTGGCCAGCAAACTCGCCTGACCTTAACCCCATAGAAAATCTATGGGGTGTTGTGAAGAGGAAGATGTGATATTCCAGACCCAACAGTGCAGAAGAGCTGAAGACCACTATAAGGGCAACCTGAGCTCTCATAACACCCGAGTAGAGCCACAGATTGATCGACTCCATGCCACGCCGCATTGCTTCAGCAATTCAGGCAAAAGAGGCACCAACTAAGTATTGAGTGCTGTACATGCTCATACTTTTCATGTTCATACTTTTCAGTTGGCCAAGATTATAAAAATCCTTTCTTTGTATTGGTCTAAAGTAATATTCAAATTTTCTGAGAAAACACAGAATCAGTCTGTGTGTAATGAATGAATATAATATACAAGTTTCACTTTTTTAATGAAATCAGTGGAATAAATCAACTTGTTGATGTTATTCTTATTATATGACCAGCACTATTATATATACAGTATCTACAGTAATGAGTGGGAAAGTGAACCAACTCCAAACATGGATTACACTCATGACTCAAAGACTATTTATAAATATAACTAAACTCTAAGAGTACTGTTGAATGACTTGAATTGAAATGGAATATGAGATTATGACTCCTGTCCATCATCATGTGCACACTGGCTGCCTGATCAGGACATCTGCGACTTTTAAACCTGTCTAGACTGCGCTCTACTCGCCCTGACAGCTGCTGAAAGAGGTTTGAATCAACGATTCATCAGTTTTGACTGTGTTAAGTTCTGCGTTGTGTTCTACAAATATGTACTTCCCGAAAGACATAATGTTACTGTAGTTCTGTCTGAGGTTAAAGCACAACACAAAGGTAAACGCATTCTTGTTCATTTTTTTGTTGAAGGACTATCAGTGAATGACACATTTTGCCTGTGGTGTGTCCAGTAATGTATGTAATGCCTGCTAATTACATTGTCCTGATCCCTTCTTGGGCACTTTTTGCACTTAAATTAGTCTATTCTTACTGTTGACATTTGAAAATGAAGCATGTTTTTTTTTTAATGGGTTAAAATCAATGTATTGTTTTGTTTTTGTTTTTTTTGTCATCATTATTTAGTTTTAAGGAGATAAAACGGTGCTAATCAACCTTCATTGACAAGGCAAAAAAATGATATCACATTATTTTGGCAATTTCAAATTTTGGGCGTTTGTTTCTTGGAGTGGGCAGGTTTCAGTGAGCTTTTGGGCTGGAAACCGTCGACCCAATCTGGCAACACTGTCCTCCCCATCCTCTGTACCGCAACCACAAGCTCACGTGTCATTCACACAGCAGGAATGCCAAGCTTGTTCACCTGCAAAAAACTAATCTTTTCATGGCTGCTGCTGTCATTGACACTTCATAGATATTCATAAGTAATGTATGTAATGCCTGATATTCACTGTATTCATAACCAATGCAACAGCATTTGCTTTTTATCTGATCTAAAACAACAGAGGAGAATATGATAGGCTACTCGCAGCTTATTCGATTTTACTAATTTTATTCTCAACTCTTAACGTGCATAACGTGCAAAGCATACTATGTACAGAAAAAAGCTAAAATGGTACATTATGGGGTTTTCTCCCATAGAAATCTACAGAAAACGCTTGATGGACAGGAAGATGGCTGTATTGCCTGATATAGTTTGCATCATCAATAAGGTGCAGCTAGGCTTTACTAAATTCTTAATGCATTAAGCCACGCTAAGCATTTTCGAAAGTTCTTCGAAAATGTTCTGCGTTCATTTTAATAATTTTAATAACTAAAAAAAAAAATCATTCGGGTGACTAAAATATGACTTAAACGAAATAGCGTTTTAGTCAAAAGACTATAAAAATATCTTTTTTCCATGAACCAAAAAGAAAAACCAGCTTAATTCTTGTATTTCCTTTTCAAAAACAAAATGAGAAAAGAAAAGTTATCTTTTTTTTAGCAGAAAATTAAATGAACAGAAGGACTCTGTAGTGCTCTATTTATGAAGTACATTTTTTTTATGAAAATAAAAATGAAATGTATAAAAATGTAAAATAGTTAATAGTTTTTAAATATTTTTTTTTTTCTCAGATTTTCCCCTTGCTAATAGCAGGGTTACACTTTGTTTTAAGAGTCCTTATTACACTGTAATTATATATATTTCAGTACTGAGTAACTAATAATTAGTAGTAGGTTAGTAGTTTGAGGTGCGGAGGTAACTCACCACCAGCTGGTTTTCTGTCAGCACTAGTTCTGTCAGGCTTTCACAGTTACCGATGCTCTCCGGCAGTTGGACCAATCGGTTTTGATCTGCTTTCAATATTGAAAGCCGTCTTAATTTTCCTAAGGGAAAACATATATTACAGTATGATTACTGTAATCATTACAGTGCTCCTTCAACAACCATCCGTCCAACTTCTGCATGGCATAAAGCTCAAGGACCGCACAGAAGCACACATAAACCCTAGGGACTGACCTACGCCCTCCGGCAGTACGTCTATGAGGTTCTGGGACACCAGCAGGTCTGTGAGGGCGAGCAGGTTCCCCATCTCCTCCGGGAGGCGCTCTAACTTGTTCTCCGATACATCCAGACACGTAAGGCTTCTCATACTGCCCAGTTCCTAAGGCGGAGAGAGCACACATGCACGCAAACACACACACACACACACGTAAACATGCATGCAACTACAACCAGACGGGTCCTGAGGAAGACTAGTAGCTCTAGATACATCAATATAAAGGAGCAGAACAGATATTGCTTCATCAGACGTGTGTTTAAAAACAGGACGTTTCAGGAATACTTTACCGATGGTATTTCAGACAGCTGGTTCCCGTCCAGCCACAGGTCTTTCAAGCTGACAAGACAGCCTATTGTCTCCGGCTGCAAGAAAACACGTTTGACAGAGTTCAGATGGAGCAACAGGAACACAGCAGGTGACTGTTACCGGCGCGCACAAGAACGCAGGCTAGTACGAAACACTCGTGAAATGGCATTCCAGTGAGGCCTGTGTTAAATCCAGCAGAGGCCTGTCTGTCAAACTCACATTCACAGAAACCAGGGTTTTAAACCTGGACGAACGGCAGAGGTCCAAATCAACACGCCAGAGTTACGGTCAATGTGGGAATTTCAGGAGACTCTCAGTAGATTTGCCAAAAACACGTTTCACGCCAACAAAATTGGTGCATTGTTTTTATTGTTTTATTAGAATTGATTAATCCAAGCGCATCATTATTGTATATTACTTTATAGCTACACTGTGTAACTTTTTTAGTTTATTCTTAGCTAAAAACACTTAGTTATTTCAAAAATATATGTGCTCATTAATGTATATTTACTTCTTTCAAGTAATAAAGTATTCTCGTAAGTTTATAATATGCCATTGAAAATACATACAGGTGAGGGGTTCGAATGCTGGTCGCCATGTTGCCCCTCCATCTTGAAAGTACATTAGCCAAAGAGGGACATACCCGTAAATTCAAGCTTCGCCTTTAGCGTTTTAACACTCGATGGCACTCATGGACGAGGTCGAACTGGAAGCCATGGTAATCTTGGACTAAATCGGCCACCGTAGGAGTTAAAACGACATCGGAATTGAGAGGAACAGAAACTAATATTCACTGGATGGTCATATACCTTTTCACCGCTAGATGGGGGAAAATATCACACAGTGTAGCTTTAATGCTAGTGCTGTGTTGAAAACCGGATAACACTTTTGATGTTCGATGTGATGTTGACCGGCCTGCAAGAAATAGCTTCTAAATCTCTCATTATGCTACCTTATCACCTAATATTGGATTCAATATGTTGGTCAGCTTGTTTTCTTTCAATTAGTAAAGGTTTTGTATTTATTTCTTTTATTGTTTTTACTGATCGATCATAGACCTTACTGATCTTAGACTCGAGATTTGAGGATAAAGTTCATCTCTGAGGAGCCTGTAATCCTCAAAATAGTTTGTTTGTGTACATGAACGTGTGTGTGTGTGTGTGTGTGTGTGTGTGTGTGTGTGTGTGTGTGTGTGTGTGTGTGTGTGTGTGTGTGTGTGTGTGTGTGTGTGTGTGTGTGTGTGTGTGTGTGTAGGCATGAGTATGCATGTACCCATACATGCACAGACCGAAGCCCTTTACTTTTGCAAATTTCCTGGTTAAACATTAAAGCACACTAGTGTGATAAACAAGGCAATTTTTGGCATATTTTATTTAAATTGACAAAATTATTGACAAATTACGCTTTTCACAAAAAAAAAAAAAAAAATGGAGATACACAAGCTCAGAAATATAAGGCCTACGATTGATCAGTTCAGATTGAAAAGAAATCTGCCCTAATTGAAAGAAAACAATTTTACGAAAAAATACTGAATCCAATAATCTTTAGAAGAAAAAGGGGGAGGGAGGCAAAAAATGTTTAAAGTATCAAAAAAATGGTCAGTCAATTTCAGTCCAATGCAATAACATTATCTAGTCATTTTTATAATGCAATGAATAAATATTCAATTAATACTTAAATATATGTTTTAACTAGGGCTGTCAAAATTAACACGTTAAAGCAAATTAATTTTAACGGCACTAAATGTATTAACGCATTAACGACTAACACAGCGTTCATTTTCTGTTTGATCCATGGCCCGTAGCTGAAGAAATTAAAGGGTCATGAAACCCCCCTGCTGCAGCGGTGTTTTTTCACACCTTCGATTTGAAAAAGCTTGTTAAAAGGGGAGTGGTCGACTGTGAAAAGGTGGGATGGTATTGTGTGGAAAGAGGGAATGGTTTGCATAAATAGGGGAGTGTCATTGTGCATTAAGATTAGCGATACCAACAGCAGCAGTTACAGCTGAATCTATATTTGTCCAAATATGCACACTGTTTCACTAAGAGCCCGAACACATGCGGTTTAGTGCATGGCTGTGACCACAAATAAAACGGAGAGGACGTGGCTTTTGTTCATTATCCTACAGATTGGTTATTTTGCACTCCTGACAAAAATTAGGCAATGCTTGCATTTTACTTTACCGAGCCTTTGTAGCAAAGGCTTCCACAGACGGCGCCGGTTACAGCTTGCTCTGCGCCCTTTACGTTACTTCGTATCAGCACAACGCCTAGCTTTCCTCCGTGACTTTTACGCACGCTGCTTCCAAAACTTCCCCACCATATCTCTACAATAATGATGGAATACGAGCCTGACAGAAGTGACTGTCTCATGCATATTAATAACTCAATTATCTTGTACGCATACTACAGCGCAGGGAATGGACTGAATGAGCTTCATGTCATGAATATATATCGAGAATCGCTCGGAGCGGTCGACGTCAGCATGTGCCCACCAGCCCATACATGGACCGAAAAGGCCGCGCCGACGTCAGCATTTGTGACGTTGCTCCGACTAAGCTTTTCAAACCGGAAGTCAGAAATCGCTCTGAAAAATGCAAAAATAACTATTTTCACATATGAATACTATTAATGAGTACCCTTAGTGTTTTCAATGATGTGCAGCCTATACATATCTGTTTACATCTCAAAAAAAGTGTTTTGGGGTTTCATGACCCTTTAAGATCAGCTAGGGATGGGTGATATGGCCTAAAATCCAGGGCAATAACGATATATATTGCAATATATAAGTTATAATAGAACCTTCTGAAAAATTCTGCTTTAATGTCCTTGGTTTTTAAATGCCACCCAAGATGCAGAGAACAGGAAAAACTGGTGTATATTTAGTTAAGGAACAGACACTGTACTGACAATACTTTCAGTTTTAGGCAAAGA